>NC_045672.1:5746135-6946135 GCF_003331165.1 Xiphophorus hellerii | reverse complement strand
TTCCTTGAGATTAAATGTGTTGTGAATTGAATAGATAAAACTAAACTCAACAATCACCTGATGCTAAAAAATGGTTGACCACTATTAGAATCTGGCCTAACATTATAAATGTTGATATAAATTAATGTGGTGTTGACATAAACCTGAACTGCTAAAGTTAAATAACTGATCAAAAAGGGGATTTGAGCCTTTCTGCAGGAAATCTGGTTCTAATTCTTAGAAAAACCTTTTCACAGATGATTCTGATGAGAGACTTCGGAGCTGATTCCATCACATGTCATCAAACTGAGTACAAGATGGGAGAAGAGTGCTGTCCTATGTGTCCTATTGGTATGATCCAGTTATAAATTATGGTTTATTCTGATATAAACTGTTACAGCTACACTGCTTTCATTGCCTGAAGTTTGTTCATCATACAAAGGATTGTCCTGCTCTTTAAATTGAGAAACTCTTTATTTCCCAACAGGCAAAAGAGTCAAAGCAGACTGCACAGAGTTTCAAAATACATTCTGTTCGCCCTGCACAGACGGGACTTTCATGGACCTGCCAAACGGACTAAAGAGATGCAATCCATGTTCTACCTGTGACTCAGGTGCAGTTATGTTGAAACTTCAACTTTGTTTTTTTTAGATGTTTTGTTTTGTTTGGTTGATCCTTTTCATCTTGCTAATTTCAGTTCATGATGTATTTAAACAGAATGAGCAGCTTTCATGTCGTGACTGGAAGAAGTGTCGCTCTACACCTGATACAAATTTATTTACAATGCAGAAATATCATTTCTATACAAACAGTGTCTAATCTTAGTGATGTTGAACTGCTATTATATGAACACAAATATTAATGATGTCAACGATTCTGATATCTCTGCTGTTTTGTCTCAATTAAAGATGTCTTGAGATTCACCATGTTGCTGTTAGTTTTCTCCATACATGTGTAATCTGAATATGTTCACAGGAGCTGGGCTGAAGGAAAAGCAACAATGTGTAATAACTGCAGACACAGTTTGTGAACCAATGGAGGGATTCTACTGTACAGACCTTAAATCAGGAGGTTGTTCTGTAGCACAGAAACACAGGAGCTGTGAACCAGGACATTACATCAGCAGGAATGGTTGGTCTGATTCTCTTCAACACATAAATGCTTTTATTTTTAGATGAATTCTGACTTTTGAAAAGAATAAACTGAGTTACATGTTGATCAGAACTAAAAATCAGATCAGAATCTTCTGACTAACTTTAAAGTGATTTGTGTTTCTCCAGGAACAGCCTCCACAGACACAGAATGCTCTGAATGCAGCAGTGGATCATTTTCTGATGGAACAATGTTGTCATGTCAGCCTCACACACAGTAAGCTGGTCTCTTACAAACAGCATAAACACAGGATAATGTTTTACCAAATGATTTACCTGGATTCATGTTTGTGTTATTTCAGATGTGAAAAAGAAAACCTTCATCTGATAAAAGCAGGAACAGCTTCAACTGATGCTGAATGTGGAGGAAAAAGTTCCAACATCACAGGAATTGTGATCGGTGTTTTGTTTTTGGTGATTTTTTTAGGTACAGCCATTGGTGGTGTTTTTCTCTGGCAATATCACAAAAACACAAAACCAAGTGAGATGAATGAATGCAAATTAAAATATTAGCATTTTAAAAAGTATTACTGTTTTAATAATTGTAACATTTCATTTTTAACAGATATTTGTACAAAACAACAAAAACCCCAAAGGGTAAGTAGGTTTCTAACTGAACTGTAATGTGAACAGATATTGATAACAATATTTAGTTTAGTCAATAATTTGTCTCGTCTTCTACATGAAAGGACCAAGCAGAAGCAGAAGAACAGGGAGTTTGTTTAAATGCACAAGGTAAGAAGAACATTGTTCTTTACTTGAATAATATCAGATAGATAGTTTTTTCTGGTCGTTGTTCTAAAAGACTGAAATTGATTTTTTTCTCTAATGAAAGAAATCAAACTGATCTGATTCTGCTTGAGCTGCTGTTCTGGATGTTTCTATCAATATCTAATCGGTTCGTTGCCTTTTTAAATATTCTCTGTACAGAAACCGCAAACTAAACACCTGGAAGAAAATGACTGATTACTGATATGGGATACTGGCAGAAGCAAGTTGGATCTTGAGCCTTTGTTTTTACAGTGAGCAGAAGGAGCAGCTACAGTTCTACACTTTGCTTCTTCCAGAGGGTCTGGGCTCCTGGCTGTTGAGAAATGATTGTTTCCTGGAGACGTGGACTCTGTTGAAGTTTTCAATTTTACTGAATCACTAACATTTGCACCAGTTCAACGCTAAGAAGTTTACTAGAAATTATTCTACACTGTAAAAAAAAAAACATCCGTCACTGATAAGAGATAAGTGCCAAGCTGAAAGAGGAGGCTGCTGATGTTTAGTCAGATCTCGGAAATGTGACCAACACAGACTGAACGGCTTTGTTCCCTTCCTCCACCTCAAATTGCTAAAACTACGGGCAGACTGCAATTCTAAAACGCCGCCGAAAATCAGCGTCGATGTTCGTATCTTCTCTTTCTGTTTTCTGATTGGTCCAGTTGAAATTCTACCAGAGACAATCCAAGTGAAGGGAAGAAAGCCTCCAGACTGGGCAGTGAGGGAGATTTAAATTGAGTGAAATTGCACAGGAAGGGAATGGCCAGGCCCATGCTCACTGTTTAATGTCAGAGTTAGTGTGACTTTAACCCAGAATGGAGATAAGTAATGTACAACAAACCAGGCCAAATAAAGATCAGTCAATTTATGCAGTTTTGTAAGAAATGTGAGTACGCTAAACCTCACCAGTGCTTTTATCTGCAAGTTTTGAGATCACATTAACCAACCTCTGAGGCAGCTGTATTTGCACTGAGATTATTTTACATACAGATGGATTTTATTTAATCATTAGCCATCATCAGGGAACTTTTGAAGGCAACTAATTGCACTCAGAGAAAAGGGGACTGAATACTTTTGGACTTTGCTTTTGATTTGGAAAAAAAATATTTTGAATCATGTATAATTTTCTTTCCGCTTCACAATTGCATACCACTTTGTGTAGGTCTTTCACATTAAATTCCAATAAAATATATTTTATGTTTGTGTTTGAAAATGTGACAAAATATTGAAAGGCTCCAGGGATATGAATACTTTTGCATGCCACTGCAATTTAAAAACTTCTGCAATGTTATGTTTTAAGAAAGGATTTCCTTCTTTAAAACCTTGACTCCTGCTTCTCAGCTCCAATGAATATTTCTAGCATATTTCAGAAAGAGGATTTCTGATGGCGTTTCAGTGTTTACAGGGGAAATGATGGGAATAATTCTGGCATTAGGATGGATTGAAGAGGTTCGTCCTCTGAGAAGTTTAATTTGTTCTGATTCAAGTTCATCATTATATTCAATTAAACATAATCAGTCTAATAGTAGGCCAGACCTTTTATTTGAGATTCAGTTAATACTTTATAGAATTCAGGCCATGGGATTAATTGTCATTTTTACATGGGTTCCATCGCATATAGGAATAAAAGGAAATGAGTTGGCAGACAAATATGCAAAACAAGCTTCAAAAAACAGTTCCATTGAGATACTGATTCCTTTTAGTAAAGAGGAAATAAAATCTATTATAAGACAAAAGGTTAAGGAAAGATGGCAGAAGCAGTGGGAAGAAGAAAGAACTGGTAGATGGCTTTATTGTATTCAAAGGTCAGTTGGTGCAATGAGGGCAACAGAAAGAAGTAGAAAAGAAGAAAACATTATATCCAGATTACGTTTTGGTCATACAGGTTTAAACAGTACACTATTTAAAATGGGGAAACATCCATCAGGTAATTGTGATCTTTGTCTTCAAGAAGAGACAGTAGAACATGTTTTATTGTTATGTCCAAAGTACTCCGAGGAGAGAAGGAAATTAGAATATAGGCTTCTAAAGAATAAGTTGCAGTTAAAAATATCAGATATTTTGGGATATTCTTCTTCCTCTGAATATTTATGTTATTTCATAAAATTTCTTAAGAAAACTAAACTGATAGAAAGGATTTAGTGTTTTTTTTTTGTTTGTTTTTTTAAGTTGCGTTCTGATCCACACTCCATACCAGTAGGTGGCGGTAATGCACACCATTAAGTTGCTTGCCAACCGCCATTAAAAACAAAAAGAAGAAAAGAAGAAGGCTCACTGACGGCGATTCAGTGAGAAAATGGCGGGTGTTTTGACAGAGCAGCAGTTTGCTCACCGTGTTTATGACTCACTGCAGGTAAATAAAGTTCATTTCGGTTAGACCATGTTTATCATTGTTTAATGTTGTGATTCTCTCTTAAACTGGTTCTCAGTTTTTGATCACCGCGTTATTTCCAATTCATTTGTATCTGAATCACGTTTAACTGAGATCAGATGTTTGTAGAAACTTGAAACGTCGTTTGAAATCTGAACATATTCTTAAGGTTTTAAAGTTAGTTCAAGGATGCTATTCGGTTTAGTCCTGAAAGACACGCTTTGTTGTTCAGCGACTTGTTTAAGTTTCCTTTTAACATTAGTTAAAGTAATCTGGAGTCACAACCCCCTTATAAAGGCAATAGGACTATAGGGGGGATGTACTGTAATAAATGTGTTTTGTCTCCAGAAAAGAAAAGAGACAACTGTTCTTGTTTAATAAAAATATTGTGTTTATAATTTATAGGCAAGAACATTTTTGGTCCTCATGGAAACTCCACTATTGCAGATAATATAGCCCAGAAATATTCCAAACATAATTCACGATTAAAGAAAAAGATAAATCTTTAGTAATCATGAATATTCCAACTAATATTAATCGCAGGGTGCTTTATGCACAATTCTGTCCACAATTTACTATTATTATTCAATCAATTTACAAGTGAAACTCACCCGCTACCCTCTTTAGTGCATAAAGAGAACTTATCTGTGAACACGTTTTGTTGTGGAGGCTTTGTCGTGTCCCTTGGTGCAGGACCTGCACCTGCAGGAGGAGGAGAGCATGCTGGAGCTGCTGTGCCGCCCGTCGGCGCTCCGCACAGACATCCTGACATGGATCTGCCGCAGGTAGCGAGTCATTGGAAAGTTGATTGGCATTAACAAATGCACAGTGGTCCCTCGTCATAATGTCACTTTTCAGGATCAACCCCAAGTTTGGAACTTCTGAAGCAATGTCTGCAGAGTCCAAGGATCCTGACGGCTTAGAGAAAAGTGAGCGTGGCTTTCGGATGGAAATTTACTCCGTTAAAAAAGAAAAAAATGTTTCAGGCTGATCTAAACACTTTGCTGTTGCTGTTTATTATGTGCAAGCAGAAATGGCTGCGATGGGTCAGGAGCTGATGCTGTGCAAAGCCGACGACTTGGATCTGATCAAGGTGAGTCGAGGTTTAATGAAAGTCAGCATGTTGTGAGTTAACTTCTGCGTCTCATCTACGCGGCTGCTGTCCTTCCAGGGTAAAGCCAGCCCTCAGCGACAGCTTGGCCTCCTGGAGCAACTGTTGTCCCTTGTTGCCGGTTCTGCTGGCCGCAGAACCGACGTAGAGGCGCTGCTGTGTGAGGTTTTTGCTGCAGAGAATCTGCCTCACCTCAGACAGATGCTCCAGCCGGCGCTGAATCCCTGGCCTGCTCACATCGAGTACGTCTGCTGTGCTGCGTTAAGCACAATTAGAGCAGATCAAACCGGCTGTTTTTTTCCATCCCAGTCAATAAATGCAACTGGTGTGAAATGAAGAGCTGAAAACGGCTTCCTGAAACAGTCAAGCACTGTTTATTCAATCAAATTAGGACTGTAAATGCTTACAATGTCATTTTCAAACCAGTAAAAATTTAAAATTCATAATTCAGAAGGATTCTGTTTTACTCGTAATCATTTTTACTTCTTATCAGAGAAAAAGTGATTTAACAAACTGCAGTTTATTCCAGTGAGAGCAGCTCTTTTCCTTCCTCTGATCCCCACAGAGCTCTGTACGAAGCCCCAGAGTCGGCTCCTAAGCCAGGAGAAGAGTTTCCAGATGTTTCTGACCTTCTGCAGTCCGCTCAGACACAACTGGAGCAGCTGCAGTCCAAGGTGAAACTACCTGCAGGAGAACTCTGGCTGGACGAGAGAGAACTGCACAGAAATGAGACAAAATCGGTTTGAGGGGTCTGAGAATCAGCCACTGTTCCTCTTTGCTCTTAGTGATTTTGTGACTATATTTAGTGACTTTTCAGACAAAAAAAAAATTGATATCGGCCAAGGACAAAATCAGCTGATCAGATTTATTTTTAAGATTGATGATCGGACAGAAAACTGCAATTGGTGCACCACTAAAAAAAGTTAGTAGTTTGGTGCATCCTGACAGCTTAGTTTGTTTGACGCATGAACTTCACTGTTTTCACCACAGTTGGCAGCGTCCACCTTAACGTTCCAGGCAGACTGCAATCTTTAGATCATTAACTCTGATTTCCTTTATTTTTGACAAATCTTGTGACGCATTCATGTGCAACTAATGTTTCCTGGTTTGAAGCATTAATGAATTGTTACTGTAGCAAAGACAGTGATGTACCAGTATTGCTTCACATATGAACTGGTTGCAGTTCATAAATACAGTGTGCAGTAATAACCAGTTGCAACTGGGCGGCTGTGCATGAGCAGCCAGCGGTTCAGACTTTCACTTCGGCCTGTTGTTGTCGTTCTCAGTGTGACTTCCTGAACGGCGCCGAGGAGGACCCGGCTGCTGTCTCGCCGAGCTCGCTGCGCTTAGCAGCAGGCGACCTCCAGCAGCAGATGATGACCTTCAGTCATCTGTATGAGACAGACCTGAGGGTCTACTGCAGCAGAGAACCGCCGAGCTTCAGCGCAGAGAGCGACCTCTTCCAGAGGGTGCAGCAGCAGCTGCTGGCCTGCAACACGGTACTAAACTCTTGTGTCACTGCTTTAAACTGGGGCAGTACTATGATAAATCTACTTTTTAGAGCTTTATATCACGCCATATACCAAGAGCGTTGACTTAATTCCCGCATGTTTGAGAAATCCTTTGATTGCCATGGCAACCATTCAGCTGTGCAAAATGCCTAGCTGGACCTAGTGCCGCCCCAGCTGCAGTTTCTAAGCTTCCAAGCTCCTGATCTTCTGCTTCACAGAGCAGCCCTCCCTTCCTCATTACTCCCTCACTCAGTTCCTACAGACTAGCCAGCAGCAATTAGCAAACGCCTGGTGTAGCTGCGCATCTGCTGAGCTCATTGTAATGAGCAACTTTTCAGTACAGTGCTTGTAAAAATGTTGTTAAAGACTTGATGGAGTCTTTAAAGACATGCTGTGATGACTTCCTGAAGACGGAGTGTCGGAAAGCAGGAGTTTTTAAAGAGACAGAAGGTGTTAAATTATGAACAGAAAAAGCATGTATAGGAGTTTTAAGACAAATCAGTCAGATTTCTTTGAAGTCATATTTGATATATAGCATTTGAACAACTGGAGGTAACACAGTTACTTGATTGTGCTATAAAATGTCATTAAATACTTGCAAACCCGCCACACAGCTCACACACAGGACCGCACAGCAGGGCCGTCACACCATCTAATTTTTAAATTAAACAGAAAAGACCCAACAGCATAAGAACCATGAGCCCAAACCAAACATAATCCGTTCGTCTCATCTCTGTTGTTATTATCCAGGAGCTGGAAATGCAGAAGGAAATATGTGAAGCTTCAGGGCGTGTGAGTGAGGAGGTGAAAGGTCTGCAGACACAACCTCGCTACTGGAGCGGAGGAGAGAAACGCACGCTCCGTATGTCGACCGCCGTGTTGCATCAAACCAGTGAAGATGAATGTGATTATTAATAGCTGCGGTTTGCTGCTCCTGGTTTAATATCCACCGTTGTGTTCCTCAGCGGACCAACTGGAGGAGATCAGCCAGCGGGTTGAGAACATGGCCTCACAGCGCCACACCTGACCATCATCATCATCATCATCATCATCATCACAGCTCTGACATGGAACAGATCCTAAAACCCTGATCAGGATCAGCTGCTCAGTCTGAAGCCATGCAGTGTGAGGATTATGACCAGACTGGTGACGATTTTAAAAACCCGGGACTCTGCAACTTGTAAATAACTGTACAGATCACTCTGTGAAAATAAAGATTTGAAGTTTGAGCTGTAGCTCGTGCAGATTCGTTTTAAAATAATTGGGAACAAAAAAAAAAAAGTGCTGCTTAATCCAGCACTTTAAATCAGTTCACTGGGTTTCACAGTGAAGCTCGTGATGGAAAGAGATCAGATGCTGAACATTACTTTTTGACCCCAGTTCATTCCATGAACTCCCATCATTTTTGATGTCGGGTTCCTGTTTTTTATTGTATTTTTACGCAGATAAAATATACATCCATGGATGAAACTGAAATAAGTGCTGTTGTAATTCTGATGGCTATAAAACCTTCACCTATAAATCTAGAGTTGCACATGTGGAATGAAGTCACCCTGCTGCTGCCAAGTTAGCAACTTTTTTTTTTTTTTTTAAGAGACTAGCGACAAATCTAGTGACTTCTTTTGTTATTGGATCCTTCTATATGGCAACACCAAAAAAACTCATCTTACTGCACTTATTGAGTGAAAAACTAAACTGATTTTTTTATTTTGTGGATTAGCCAGCATTGCTCCAAACGTTTTATTTATATTTGAGAGCATTTATTACAAAAACTTACACACTTAACATGTTATGTTACCAACGTGTTAGTAACGTGTTACTACTCTTCCTGTGGACTCCAGGAAGAGTAGCCATTGTCATGACAAAGGCTAATGGAGATCCTAATAAACATTAAATCATGTGTAGGTAAAACAAGCTTGTATTGTTTTGCTGGTTTGCTGTTTTTCACTAAACTAGGACTGGAACATTGAGAGCGTATTATAACCTTTTAAAACCTCACAGTGTCAGTTATAATAAAAAAATAAATAAATTGGTATCACTAGGTCAGGCTTTTTAAAGATCGGTGATCGGCTAGAAAACTGCAATCGGTGCAATCCTGTCACATAACACAACAACCCTGGCGTTGACCTCAAACACATTCACACATCAACCGGACAAAAGCAGAAGAATCTGAAGTCGTTCATGTTTCCCTGCTGCAATGAACACAACGCAGTTTGTGATGCTTTTCTCTTTAATCTCGCTTTAAAGGTTTAACAGAATAGAATAAAACGTGTTTATTGACAGGAAGAGAGTTCTGGTAGGCCGGAAGCTGACAGCAGTCCTTTAAAGATAACTGATGAAGTTGTCCTTCAGCTGCATCCTCCTCTTCCTCGATCAGAAGCCTTTGCTGGCCAGCCAGTCCTTCAGCTCCTGCTCAAAGTGACCTTTCACCTTCAGAGTCATCGTCACCTCATTCACCTGCGTGGGCAACTCCTTCCCGGTCACCTGTCTCAGGTACTCCCTCACGTCCTTCTCCAAAGCCCAGATGTCCCCTTCCACCTTCCGTACCAGCGTCATCCTGCGGTTCCCGTGGGTCAGGTCGCTGTACACGGGGATGTTGTGCATGCGGGAGCGGCGGATCATGTAGGGCAGAGGCGGCGGGGACTCGGCTGGGGGGGTCCAGCCCGACGGAGCGGCTCCGACGTGTTTCGGCGGGTCGGGGATCCGTGTTGGCGGTATGAGTCGTTCCACGAACTTGTATTCTTCCGTGGACTCCGTTATAACGGCTCTCTTGTCCCGTGGAGCGGCGGAGGAAGCCGCCCGGAGTCCGCCGGTGGCGGCCGGAGTCCGGCGGCAGAGACCTGGAGCTCCTCTCAGCGCCCTGAGGGTCAGCAGGCCAAGCGACATCTTGTACATGCAGCAGGAACCGATTGACAAGTTAGTTGGCTGTTGGATGCAGCAGGTTAATTACCGCCACCTGCTGGACCGGAGTCCTCTTTATTTCTCTTTATCATGTTCTAACAAGGAACTACGTTTTGTTTTTGGTTTTGTAAATCAATAAATATCCTCCTTTCCTATATTTAGTTGTGCTGAATGTAACCCAAGTGTTGGAAGACTACTAAACATTAAACATGAAAGGATAGGGGGAACATTTGTCTCTTTTGGAATCGCAATCTTCATCAAGATAAAATAAATAAATATTTGATCCCACATGTGTGTTTATAGGATTCCCGAAAAGTTCAAACCTCTGGACACACTTCTTATTTTAAAAATGTTCTCCAGTTACACTTTGTGTCACCATTTCACCCTGAATAAAGACTGGTTCAAAATAAATAAATAAAAAAATCCTTAAAACTCCACGCCCCCAATTTTTTAAAGGCTGTTGTGGCTCTGTATTAACCTTTATTTATTACGGTGAATGTAATTCTGCATCTGTTCCATCTGTATGAGCTTGTATAGCTTGTAACATTTGATCATTTTCAGCATAAAAGCCTGTTTTATACTTCACCAAATCTCATGATTTCTCAATGTAACAACACTGAGGGGTTTTGGTCGGGTTCCTGAAACTAGTAAGCGGGCCTGGGTGGTGCTCAGAGGGGGAAATGAATCAACCACAGCAGTCTCAAACTCTTTTTAATTTAAGGAGCACTTTTTCTAATAATAAAACAAAATCAACACAAAATAAAACATGTTATAATATGATAAATTAAAAACTAATCTTAAGATGTGAAAAAGTGTGTGTGGGGGGGAGGGGGGGGGGGGGGGGGTTGCAAGGCACTGCAGGTGCAGCTCAGCGTTCATCTTAGTTGCTTTCCACTGCTTGTTGACGTTGACCTTTGACCTTCTGCCTAAGGCTCCAGGCAGCCCTGGGTTGCGTTGGGTTCCCATGGATATTTGGGAGGTGCTATGTGTCATTTTAAAGGGACATGCATTTTCAGTACCTCCAGTCGGCTGCCGTCCTTAAGATTCGCTACAGCCGATCATCTCTGCATCCTTCACTCCGTCTGTGAAGCTTTTGTCTGGCTCTCCTCTTCCTCTGAACCTGGCAGTTCTGATCTTCGTCCCGTCCATTGTCCAGTACATTACCCATCCCTCCTGTCTAACGATGTAAAATAACTGAGTCCAAACTAAGCATGTGATCCTGTTTTTAGCTTTAGCTATTACAAATAAGAATCAGCAGCACCAGATAAAACTGACATTATTTATATTTGTTGTTGAAGGATTCAGGGGTTTTTATTGTCATGCTAGCTCACGGTTTCTTGGATGTGGTACAAAATTCGCACCCTAACCCCAAAATATTATTCAGAATGGTTACATGGTCACAGTCATGAACATAAGCCAAAATAAGTTTATTCTGTGTGATAAAACTGTTGCCGTTATCATACCTGTAGTTAAACTGATTCCTGCTTAATTGGTTTTTCCGGCTCCTCTGTCTTCCAATTGATGAAACACCTTTGATGCTGATGACTGACCCATTTTTCAAGATCAATGCTGGGGTTTTTTCTGCTCTTATTTTAAAATCTTATTTTATTTTTATGGTCACACATGTATGATTTCAAATGTAGCTGAGTGAAATGCAAAACAAGCTCAAGAAGAAGTAAAAGTTCAATTTTTGTGAACAGCTTAAAGTACAAACACATTGTACTTAATTACAGTAATGAGAGCAGCTAGTTATTTTCCAGCCCCGTCCTAAATAAACTACAGCGTCTTGCCCTTTTCTGTCCAGAATGCAAGCAAAAATGGCTCCATCTCAGCCTTTAACACGATTGGTCATGTTTTAAATGCTCTCGGTGATGTTTTAAGTGACTTTGTCATTTATAGTGCTAATTGATCCAGTGTTTGCAAAGGTCAGGATGAGAGAAAAACAGGAAGATGATTTTGGAGGTGAAAAGTTGGTGGGAGGAGCATGGAAATGTTGCTGAAACACAGGTGGAGTCGCCGGACTTGTTGGGTTTTATCAACACACATCAGGTTTCCGTAGCTCCTCGCAGCTACAGCAGGGCGGTCTGAGCCCAGACACAGAGCTGAGTGAAGCTGACACTTCACTCAGCCCAGACACAGAGCTATCGGAGAGCAAAGCTGATCCTCAGACCGCAGGATGAACAGAGAGGAGCTGGCTCTAAATGCAATGGGGGACTATGAGGTAAGTGGGCTTCTTCATCCCAATCTCACTACATCACAGGATCGAAGCTAATATAACTTTACTTCTGTTAACGAAATAAGTTCATGTCAAACAAAACACTAAGGAGATTGTTAATGGAAAACCCAGATAAATATTTAAATAAATTATATTTTCAGTAGTTTGACTACTGAATAAATTTGGGGTTTGATATACCACAGACAAAATCAGCAGCACAAGAGCAATAATGACAGGCTTTAAGAAATTTACCAGTTAATCTGTGAATAACCCATTGACTGAAAAGAGTCACATCCGCCTGGACTCCAAGAAAGGGGCGTTGGAATTTGACCAAACCTGTGTTACAACTCCTAGATTCACTTTTCCTGCAGCAAATCCAGAAAATCCAGGGCTCTGTTTTCTAAAGGATCTTACATTGTTTATTTAATGGATCTTTTTAATGAATCATATCTCTCAGATTTATATTTATATTTATACACAATATCTACAGTATATCTCTTGCTATAACCCCTTATAGTCCATACATACATAGTCTTGTACATCTGTGAATAAATATTTATATCTCGTAGAGCACTTCTGGATAGATGCAAACTACATCTCGTTGCTTGTACTTGTGACAGTGCAATGACAATAAAGTTGAATTCTATTCTATTCTATTCTATTCAGAATCTTCACAGGAAAAAAAAACAACATGTCTATTCATAACTGTGGTGAATACCGTCGCACTTGGAAGCATTGTGTTGAGGTGAATGAAAGCGTTGCAGTGAGAGTGACACCCAAGTGACTTATCGTCCAGTCATGTGTGTGACTGGGCAGAGCTGCACGCCTTCATTGTGTTTTAATTGTAAGTTCCCATCAGTGAAAGTCGAAGCAGACAGCTGTGCTGACCAGATCTGTCCTAAAATGTATCTGCTGAACTTAAAATGTACTCTTCACATTCACAATTTAATTATTTTTACCAACCCCGATTGCTTTTAGCAACAAGATTAGAGCTCATGAGACTACAGCAGACTTTCTTCAAGGGATGTTTGTCTTTCAGTTCCAGATTATGTCCATTGGGTCACGTTTACCGTTGGGAACAATAACCTTTGCTTTTCATTAATCCCACATTTCTTTATTAGAATATGTCCTATTTGTGTGACGTTATATTTAAATATTAAGCGTCATTTTTTTGTTCTTCACAGCTGCAAGAGCAAAATTATAATTAACAGAAGTAGCCTTTAAAACATCAGTCACAGTCCATAAAATGTGTTTATGTTTAGTGAATTGAGCTACAGTATTGAAATTGAATTACTTTTTAGTAATATTAACTGAGTTAAAGTTATTGCATGTTATTCTTTAGTTCTTTGCACATTGAGCTTAAATGGGAATCTAGGATATGAAAATTGCTAAAGATGTATCAAAAAATATTCCAAAGTGGCTTTTAAAAGGGAGACCACTTTTGCTTTTACAAATCAAGTTTATTAAATTGGCATCGCAAATTTAATCAGCAAGACAGTTCCGTTTACTTTGTGTGATGAAAACATAAAACAATTACCAAACCAAACAAAAAGGAAACATTAGAATTCAGACTATAATTAATCAGTGCTACAGTTATTAATAATCAAAGTTAACTCTAGATAAATGGGGGTTTAGTCTTGATTTATAGTGTTTCAGCGTTTTTGCAGTTTTTTGAGAGTTGGTTCTAGATTAAACCGAATGCAGCTTCCGGACCCAGTCCAGTACCAAAGAGTCTGACCCAGCGCTCCAGTGGTTTCAGTAATTCACGGTGTCTGTCATTGAACAGTTTGATGAGGGCAGTCTGAGCGCTGTGGTAACCATGGAAATCAGACAGAAAGATGTCAGAGTGGTTGATCATTGTTAAGAAAACTGTTTAACTGTTGAAACAGTTTTTTCTTTTTTTAAATTAAGATTTGAGATTAGCCTGTAATCTCAAAACCCTTACAGAAGTGATTTGTCCAGATTGATGTGTTTTTAACAATATTTCTGGTAACTACTGAAGGAAAACACCCGATGGGAGGAATGAGTTTACTACTTGCATCAGATCAGATGCAAGTTTTCTTAAGGAAAGCTAAAAAAAAAAAAAAAAAGCTTTCATATACAACTAAAGTTCATAACAGTTTGAACTTTGAATTTAATGAATGAAATAATATTTAGCTCCGTTTCTAACTTGTTTCATTATGGAAGCCAGTCAGCTTAGCTCAGAGCAGTGGAGGGAGGACATGCAGCTACAACATGCATGTTGTAGCTCATGAAACCCGGGAGGAGAACGCAGCACATGCTGGGTTCTCTGGCCTGTCCCTCCTGCTCAGGTCAGCCATCACCTGTCGCAGCGACACTCTCGCGTTCTTCATGCTGCCACACCCAAATGGATAACATGTGAAAACATGACGGTGTTTGGAAGAAAAAAAATAAAAATCATAGAGACACAGAAAGAAGATCTCCAAATCTTCTTATCCTGTGACATGTTGGTGAGAGTGAATGTTGTCTTTGCCTTTCAGGGTCAGTCTGGTAAAAGGCTTTACTCCTTTGACATGAACCACTATGCCACTAAGAAGAGTGCAGCTCAGAGCATGCTGGACGTTGCTCTGCTGATGGCCAACTCGTCCCAGCTGAAGACCATCCTGCATGTGGGCCCAGAGTACCGCTTCTACGTCCCTCTCATCGTTCTGCTCGCTCTGTCCATCACGCTGCAGGTGGTGGTGGGACTGCTGCTCGTCTTTATTGGCAAGTGATTCGTTTTTCATTTTGAGTTCTGAGTGTCTGATGGGGGACGGGGTTATTTAAGGTCAACCATGATTCTGTTCAGGCGCTGTTAATGGGAAGAGGCAACAGTTTTCTACTGTGTTTGGTTCGGATTAATGTCGATTTACTGTGTGTATAAATGGAAATAGCAAAACAATGGACAGTGTTCTGTATAATAAATGACTTTATTATAAGTCAAACTAAAGATCGGCATGATAAATCTCTACTGAGCGCACGTAAAACCAACGCCTTTCGTGAAAAAGCAACCAGTAGCCTAAAATATAGGATTTTAGCCGCTACATACATAAACTAAAAATCTAGCTTTGTCTGCCTCAAAGAGACTGAACAGTTGGGAGGGCTGAGTGAAAACATCGAACTGAAACATCCAACAAAACTCTGGACATTTTTCTTTTTCATATGAAATGAATCCATTGTCTTTATTCTTCTCAGTTTATGCATTTAATAATAATCAATCATTTTTATTGCCATTATGGAAACCAATGTAATAAAATACTTGGACTACAATGAAACTGGGTGATAAATAGAACCAGAGAGCATTTAATGCCCTTATGGCTGCCGGGTATAAACTGCTCTTCAGTCTGTTTGTCGTTGCTTTTATGCTCCTGTTTCTGCAGCCAGATGGCAGCAGTTGGAACAAATCGTGATCAGGGAGTGAGGAGTCTTTTAAAACGTTCCTGGTTTCCTGAGGCAGTGGGATCTGTGGAGATCTTCAAGAGAAAGCAGAGAGCAGCTGATGGTCCTCTGGGCAGATTGTGTGATTCTCTGGAGAGTCTTCCTCTCTGCTGCTGTGCAGCTGGAGAACCACAGAGACAATGGCAGACGATGCTTTCAATAGAGCATCGATGGAAGGACACCAGTTTTTGAGAAATATTGTTTCTCCTGAGGACTCTCAGGAAATAGAGTCTCTTTGGGCTTTCTTTGCCAGTTCTGCTGTGTTTACATCCCAGATCAGGTTATGAACTCCCAGGAAACTGAAGTTTGACACCCTATCAACCTGATCTCCAGAGAAGCACAGTGGTTGAATATCTCTTTTAATTCTCCTAAAATCCATGAGCTCCTTGTTCTTGGCTGTGTTCAGGATCAGGTTGTCTGTGCACCACGCTGTCAGTCGCTCCACCTCATTCCTGTAGACAGACTCATTTCCCCCCTGAGATGAGACCCACTACAGTTGTGCTGTCTGCAAATTTAGCAAGGATGCTACATTAACGGACTGAAACACAATCGTGTGTGTACAGCGTGAAGAGCAGAGGGCTCAACACAGAGCTGAGTAGGGGCCCATACTGACTCTGCCAGTTTGTACACCAGTCTGTCTGTCAGGGAGGATGGTATGAAAATCAAGGTGTAAAATAACGTTAGATTTGTGTTTTACGATTTAAAGACCTTTGAACTGCCTCGTTGCAAATACTGAGCAATAAAAGTAAACTTGACTGATTGATTGATGAGCTAATTCTTTAAAACTTCACTTTCTTTGTAACGTGAATATGATCAGTTATTTGTTTACAGTGTGTCAGGGCCATTTTAGGTGGAGTAAATTTCTAAAAAAACTATCATAAAATTTTGGCCTTTTTTACATAAACGTCTCACTTTTGCAAATCAGAAAATGTCCTTGTTTTTTTCTCGAATATTTCTGAGATGAAGTTAAAAGTTTTTGAGGTTTTTTTTGTGGCAAAAGTGTACTCCATTTTCTTCTGTCTGCAATGACCCTGATGCTCCACTGTAGTAATCTGATAGAGAAACCAAGCTGTTTCTGTTTCAATGTGTTTTATGTTCACAAATATTTTGGTAAAAATACAGAAATAAATAGCAGTTTGGATTTATACATTATTTAACAACTCGGTTGTCTGAAAATCTACATTTTGACTGTTTAAACATGAAGAAAAAAAATGTGTAAAAAAAAAAAATTTGATATTTCTTTAAAATGTTAGGCTTGATTATATTTTGGAGCTCATGCTCTCTGACCTCTGACCTGTAGGTCCACAGATGTAGCGTTCACTACTAAACAGCCACCAGGGGGCGATAAAGACACTCTCACGCTTTCCACAGTTTATTTTATTTTATTTTATTTTTTAGCTAAAGCTTCTACCCTTCAGTCTCAACATCACGTGAGGTTTAAAGTTTCATGACGTTCACGCAGTTTTGTTTCGCAGTGAAGTATAATCTGAATGACGAACGGAAACGAACCAAGCTGGAGACGATGAACAACATGGCCACGGTGTTCGTCTTCTTCACGGTTCTCATCAACATCTTCATCGCCGCGCTCGGGTTCCAGGGCCAGTCGATGAGGTGGGTCACAGCAACACACCACACACACACCACACACACACACAGTCACACACCAACACCTACCATAACTTATAATGACGCTTTGTTTTCTATTTTTAATGTTTTTTTCCCCTCTGTCTTCACAGCGCACCTGTCATCCCCTTAGAACCTCAGCTGCCTCCTTTGCCTGTTAACCTGACTAAAACCCGGGCCCTACAGGAAACTACGGCCCCTCACGTTCTTATTTAACATTATTTTTTGTTTTAAATATATATGCAAACTGCTCGTCCCCATACTTTTGAATCATAAATGTAATGCCTGTTTTTCTTATGTTTTACAAACATTTTTTTTTCTGGGTACTTTTTATTCTAAAATATAAAACAGTCTTCAGTCTTTGATGTGGGTTTAAGAACACAAACAATGATGCTTTATTGACAAAACAAATATGGAATTCATTATGGGGGAAAAAAAACAGTTCAGTACTGAAAAAAAAAATCATTTCATTAAAAAAAAAAAATACAACAAACGCCAAAACTGAATTCAATCCAGTTTTTTTTTTTTTTTTTTTGGTGTTGTCACACACAGATTCACTTACAGGTACATAAATTCAGTTCTATCTTATTCATAATCCAGTTCACTCAGATGCAGATGCTAATGCAAATTGGAAGAAGTTATCCATCTAAGGGACTGATTGCTCTGGATCACTTTGCAGCAATCTGTAACGGGGATCAAGCACATGGCAACAGGGGGAAGGAATGACTCGCTTCCAACGGGAAGTAGCCTCAAGCAGAACCAGACTTAGTGTGAGAGGCCACCATGCTCTGTGATCCAGTTAGGGTTCAGAAGATGGAGCAGGAGCACAAACACGGACGCGATGGTCCAGCAGTACGCTCACAGTAAAGACGAAAGAGTACACAGATGTAAAGGCAGGCAGGTGTAGCTTAGTAGGGAAGTAGAATCAATCATAGTCATAATAAAGGAGCATGGTCGGGCTTGTTGTTGCCAAGCAGAATGACCGATTCTTAATGTTTCTGTTTCAGCAGACACTGCGGTGAAATGGAGTGTGAACTTTAGACCTTTAAAGCTTTCTGATCTGACTAATTGGGTAAAACATTACATTCCGAGAGAAGAAAAAAAAAAAACAAACACAAATAAGAATTACAAAGCCAGGAATCCGACGTCACATCACAGTGAGGAGGGTGTAGTAGCATCCAGCTGCCAACGCCGTCAGCGCCAGCACCGCTGGGACCACCACCGCTGGGACCACCACCCGTGTTTTTCCTGCCGCCTGCCGTCCGATCGGCCCTTTGACTTCCAGTCTGCTGAAATCGGTTGTTGTGTGGCTCACCTTCACAGATGCACTGAGACAGAGGAAGGGAAGAGTTAGATTTAGAGCCGGACAGAGACTTTTCTTTTTGCCTTAAACGTGCAGGTATCAAAAAGCGGGCCTCATAGAGGAAGGTTCTGTTGGGTCTGTTGATCCGGTTCAGAGCTGGGAAATAAAAGATGAAACCGTTGTCACGGTTTTCAAGAATAATTTCTTAGATCATAAACTGAGATAAGATCTGCATTTTTACATAGTTTGATTAGAAGTTAATGATTTCTGTCCTGACATCATTTGGAAGATTTGCTATGTTGAAGATCAATGATATAAATTGAAATTTAAACACAAATTTATTATATCAAAACTAGACTTAAATCAAGTTTTGCGTGAACGTATTCCTGTCATTTCATCCTCTAGTATGTGAGATTGGTGTCCGTAGTTAATGCACTTTCTATTCCTTACATCAGATTGGTAAGCATTTAGATTTTTTTTGATTCTTTTATTATGAATCTAATATCCATCTCACTTATTGTTTAGAAAAACGTAAGCTTCAAGAGAAGTGGTGGGAATGTAAAGGAAACGAAGCAGCCTCTGCGCTTTTCAAAACAACCCAACACTCACCGTGTGAGCTGTTGTTCTGGTTTTGGATCAGTGCCGCTGCTTTGGTTGAACCCGGACGAAGGAATCCTGGACATAGAAAAGGAAGCACAAGATTCACCTTTTCATAAAAAGCATCAAATTTAAATAAACACGTTGCAACAAAGTTTAATTTCAAAACCAGACCAGTTGAAACAGTTTCTTCGTGGTCGTTCAGCCGGTCCAAACCTTAGTTTGGTTTTCAATAAAGAATTGAATATTTCCACTGCATTGGATTCTGAAGGCAGCTGAGAGTTGGCAGTGGACGCTCCTGACGAGGACCACGTGACTCTCCGCGTGATGGTGGTGACATAAAAAAGTGACCTTTGACCTCAACAAGCCACAGTACCCTGGGGTCATCCAGGACACGACTATCTGATTGGGAAGAAGACAACCGGACTTCTTCGATTGCTTCACCTCCCATCCAAAACGGCTTCTTCAGTTCCGCCGTCAATATTCTCGCTCCGTCTCACGTCTGCTTGATGGTCAGGCTCAAAAAGCAACACTCACGCTTCGGCTCGGTCCGGTGGCTGACCTCCGTTCTGCTCAGAGCCGGGCAAAAGCTGCGCTGACGGATCGGCCGAGGCCTTCTTTCTTTTCTGTCAAAATGAAAAAGACATTGTTGAGATTATTAGAACGTCAGTGGCTTCGGGAGAAGAAATATTTATACTTGGCACAAAAAAAAAAAAAAAAAGACGTTTTTAAGATCAGGACTCACCGGTTGGCGACATACGATGAACGTGATTTCCTCCTCTGCATGGCAACGACAGACATTCTTACACTTCTGAACTCGTATACACAAACTATCTGATTTACGTTGTCAGGATAAAATACAGCGAGTAAGTGAAGTATCCACAGAGTTTAGATAGTTTAAATAGCAGGTGACATCATCAAGCTTTCATTTGAAAAACGCAAATTGTGTAGTTGGCCAAAAAAACAAAACAAAACAAGAGGGAAGAACTGAGTTATCTGACTGAAGAGATTATTTTCTTTTCTTTACCAATGTGCTCCTGTTTCCTCCTTTGTGTCACAGTGCAGTAAGTGGCATAAAGCGGCTTAAAGGGTCAAAATGAGCTGATCTCCATCACTCATCTTCTCTCTGAGCAACGAGGAAGGGAAGGGGAAAAGCCACGGCGGCAGACTTAAAGGGAAACTATTTGGTGGATCAGTTGGATGAGATGGATCCTTCCTCCATAATTAACGTTTCTTCGTAGTTAAACCCTCGGGGGGAAAATGAAAGCGGTGGCTCGCACAAATATTCAGGTGCATTTCGTAAGAGCTGGAGATCAGATAAAGAACCACAACAACAGAGGAAAGGTTTTAAAGATCTCATTGTGTTTTCTGCGCATGCATGGGTTGGTTTCTGCTTGGTTGTCTAAAATCTGACTAAGTGGGAAAATGAAAAGAAAGTTTAAACATTGTTTATATCCAGACGTCCACTACAGGTTTGTTAGCAGTAAATAAATCAGAGATCTACTCTGTTTTAGCTAACAGGCTGGTCTGACCTCCTCTTTTGCTATTTCACCAGAACGTACAACTTCCAGAAGCCGTCAAGGTGGCGCTTTACGCAAGGCATTAAAAAACACTAAACAAAAAACCAAATTAAAGACCAGCTTTTTATTTGCTTATCTCTTTTGCTTAGGAATATTTGGGATTTGGATGATTAGGGGACAAACCGCTGCATGCACTGAAATGGGTGCAAATTCCAGGAGTTTGACGCGAAACCAAAATGCAGCAGTTTTATCAAACTTGACCCAAGTAAAAGATGAACTTCACGGTTTCGTCTGAGTGAAACACGCTACCTTCTTCTCTGTAGAAGGTCCGGTCGTTGGCCATGGCCTCCTCCAGCTTCCTCTCATACAGACCTCGAGTGGAGTCTGTGGGCGAAAGGTTCACAACGTCACAAAACACACGATTCGCGTCAAACCTTTACGGAAACCAGTGATAAAATAATGACAGCTAATACCTAAGCCAATGTAAAAATAACAATCATGTGATGCATTTCTTTTTTGTCAATAAATTAATAAATTATATCATGTGCTTTAAAAAAAAAAACACTATAAACTGTAATAACCATGTAATACTTGTACTAATCAAACAACTCAGTGTAGCTCATACTAATTAAACATTTCACCTTTAAGTGATCATTTTACACCTCTAAACAATAAACAAGCTTTTTGTGAAGCAGCTTCATTGGCTCTTGTAACCATATTTTGAATAAAAGTGAGAACTTTACCAAGCACTGTGCCTGTTGTTGACTGGCAAACATTGCAAAAAAAAAAAAAAAAACTACAACAAAAATAAAACATTCCCTATCAAAAGCAGAGCTATTTATGTAGAATCATCATCTGCAGGTTCTGAATAAGTAACTGAATAACAGCGGTGTAATGTAATGTAAAATGTATTTTTATTTTTAATGGAGCATCAATTCACAACTCGTGTCTCAGGGCACTTTACAAAAAAAAAAAAGTAAATAAAAGTAAAGTACCTCCATTCTATTTGATCCTAGTTGTGTAACAATGCATCAGTTTTATTTTATTAATTGGTTAAAAGGTTTTCTATCTAAGGTTAGATGACGTTGAGTCGTTTTGCCAAAGAACAGCTGCTGATGGTTGAACAGACAAAGCTACCGTGGAAGAATTACTGCCACCAGTCGGAGCCTCTCAGTTTGATACCTACTCACTACTGGTCCGTGCTTGATGCCGTAGTCTGTCAGTAAATCGCTGATCTGGGCATCGCTTTTCTTGCTGAGCGGGATCATGGCGAGGTGCGGGGTCCGGATCCGACAGTGAGCCGACAGGAGAGCGGGCTGAACGAGCAGAAACAGCCGGGGGGGAGGAAAAAAAATCAATCCATCACAAAAATGATAGAGCAACAAGAACGTCTCAAAAGTTGTATTTCCATCATTTTTGGTGCGACCGAAAACACGTCGTGACCTGAAGAGCTGGAGGAAGGTGCTCACCTGTCAGCAGTCAGCGGCCGGGTGCAGCAGAACAGGTGGAGGGTTGGAACTGGTGCAGCAGAACAGGTGGAGGGTTGGAACTGGTGCAGCAGGACAGGTGGAGGGTTGGAACGGGTGCAGCAGAACAGGTGGAGGGTTGGAACTGGTGCAGCGGGAAGGTGAACTGGGCGTTACTGTGTCAATCATTTTAATTTTCACAAGGGATGAAATGGGATTCTCTGTAACACAATCATTTAAAACCTGCACAAAAAGACCCAATCAGTAGATTAGAGGATTACCGACAAGTCCACTAGTTTTATGGAACTTCATCACTGAGTGAAAATCATAATATAGAATAATTAACCAGGGGTTGAAAACCTTTCAGGTGGAAGCCCCTGTTCCTTTTTTAGAAGCTCCAAATTATTGGAAGATGTACTTATAAAAATATCAAAATGCTTACAGTCATGTATTTCATAAAAGATATATATATATATATATATATATATATATATATATATATATATATATATATATATATATATATATATATATATTAACATTAATGTGTTCTCCTGTATTATCCTATATTGTCCAGGGGCTTCAGGGCTGATGTTACTTTTTAGCTGAGGTTGCTTTTTTTTTTTTTTGGAAAGTTACATGTTACAAACACATTACTAATAAGGTATATTTATTTATAATGCAGCCGACATGATGTGACAGAAGTAAGAAGCAGTAAAAGGACAAAATATCTTTTGATTCGGTTTGTAACTGAGAGGTTTCCAGGTAAAGCTGATAAAAAAGCTGCTGAACATTTAATACCTGAGACGAGGCTGAATCTGCCAGGCAGCAGTAACAACATTCAGCCTGGGCGGTTTGATTCTGAATCTGATTCTGATTCTGATTCTGAATCTGATTCTGATTCTGATTCTGAATCTGATTTTGAATCTGATTCTGAACCTTCATTCAACCAGGTGAGACGACTCGGTTCTGGTCCTCATTCTACAGCGCTGGCTGACCGAAGCAAAAGGCAGAATGTGCCATAAATGTTTATGGCAATTTTTTTTTTTATTATTTTAAATTTTTCACACTTTATTTTTCATTTTCATTGAGTGTTTTTTTCTTTTTATTCAACTATTATTCGGTCACAGTGTGGAGTGCTCTTCCTTGTTCTGTTCATCTAGTTTTTGCAAAGCTTGAAGGTTGTTTCTTTTTTTTGTCCATATGAATGAAGCACTGAAATATTTTTTCAGGTATGCTACAAACAGGTGTGTGGGTGTGTGTGTGTGTGTGTGTGTGTTTATACTTTCAGACTAACAATGTCTTTGCTCTCAGTAAGTCAAACTGAAAGAAGCCTCTGTTTTCATTTTGTGCATTGATTCTAGAGAAGTTTGGCACAAAGACAGAAGAAAACCCCAAGGACACAAGCTGATAATCTGGACTCACCAGAACCTGACGCGTGTCACTTCCTCCTCTGCACACAAACATAATTACACAGACACCTGAAGCTATGCTCGTCTGAGGAGTTCATTGCAACATTTTGATGCAGCAAGAGGAATTTTAAAAATAGTTTTTCCAGAGAAAAGAAACGTCAGATGGCTGCCTAGATATCCATACACAGATATGCACGACGTGGGAAGAGAGGATATAGTAGGAAACATTCTATTAGATCAGCATTAGGTGTTTTTCATGCTTTGGTTCTTCGTTTTACTTCACTTATGTTGCTGCAAAGCGAACAGGTGTGGAAGAACTTGTGAAGCCTTTTGAAAATGTCTTAAACTAAACCAGAATAAACTGAGTACAGCAGTTCTGTGGATCTAGGTTGAGGAACTGAGACGGTTGAATTTTATGGAAGGTTTAATTTCAGACTCTTACAGTGTTGAAATACCCAGTGGTGAGCAATTTTCATTTTCACTATAGACTTACTCATATTTAGAATTTAATGATGTTTCCAGAACCTTTAGTAGAAAACTCGTCCAATGCATCAAAGATCCTCCATCATACTAAACGGTCGGTGCACATTCCTCTGCTCTTCATACCAAACATACCTGCAGTTCTTGTTGCCAAAAAGCTCAACCTCAGTCTGATCTAAGCACACGGTTCCAGTTGAAGCACATTTTAGCCGACTGCATGTTTACATTTGTGATAGTAGGAGAGAAAAGTCCTTTTCCTGGCATGTTTGCCAAACAGCTGGTAGGCAGGTGGAAGGGGTCTCGTGGTTGCCATGGAGACCCCTACCAGCCTGCAAGAATTTGGCTCTCATCTTCAGTTACAGATGAGCTGAAATATGAACATTTTCCTGCGTGGAAGTGCCGTCTGACGCTCATCAGGCGACTCGGAGCTCCGGAGAGATTGCTCTTGGTTCAAAGTTGCCTTTAATTTCACTTTTGGGATCGAAATAGGTTTTTGAATCGAATTTACATTTTGTTTTGAAATGCCTCTCCATTTCCTCTCCCTATAGTAAGTCACTTTATTTAAAGTATTTTTGAATTAGAATAAGAATTGTGCATTTTCCCCCTTTACACTTGACATACAGCCATAAAAGACAAACTGAACAGTCAGCTGAAGAGACCCTTGTGCTCCCAGTTTTGTTCTTGTACGCAGAGATCGTGAACTCTTCACACTTTGGCATTTTCTTCTTCCTGTAGTTTTCCATGTGGACATGCTGACCTGGCCCACTCCTGATGATACCGGGCCGTTCTTGGACGACGATGTCCAAGATGTGAATTCATCTTCACATCTTGGACTTGAATGATTCCTGCCTACAATCATTTGTTTTTGAAAATACAAACGACTCGCTCATTTCATAGAGACATGCGATTTGAAGGTCTACATAATCATCATTCACGTCTGACCTCTGTGCAGCGGCTCCCTCTGGTGGCAGAGTGAATCAGTACTAGATAAAAGTGTTTCATAAAAATGTGTTGTCAGCAGGGTGTAAAAAAAACAACTAATTTCTGTTCGATTGAGAAAAATACTTTATTGTGTATCAAAATACTGTCTTACAATCACTTTAAAAGCCTTTTTTTTTTTAAATTTTTGGACAAAATTCAGTTATTTAGCTTCAAAATACAGATAAAGGCACAAAGCAGAGTTAAGCTCTAATGGGAATGCAAAACACAGACTTAAACCGCAGCCTCGCCTTTAACCCTTTCGACAAGTTTGAAAACTTCCCTTTTTCGACCCGTTGGTTATCGACTCAGAACCTTTTCTACACCAAAGAGTTTTCCCAATCTTAAAGGACACGCGGCGCGCACGCCGGTGTCTAACATGGCCACACAAAGCGGCGCCTTCCAGCAGCCGTGTTCAGAGAAAGCTAAATGCGTGTTAGCACACCCTTTGATTTCCTGACTACTAAAGGACAGCAGGGCGTAAAACTGGATCACACTAGCAGCAGATGAAAACGATGGCGGATGATCGTAAAAGCCGAGCGAGGGTGAGCTTTGGATGGGCAACGCCGTAACAGACAAGCTGAGTTTTATACAGACACAGGTCAAAGTAATGTCACTGTAAAAAAAAAAAAAAAAAAAAAAAAAAAAAGGGGGTCACTTATAAGCCTTTGTCCTGTGATTGCTCATCTAGAAGCTCCAAAACCCATTTTTCATGTCTGTAAGAGCTCCTCCAGTGTAAACAGTAACCTTCCATCTAAAGCTGGGGACCAAAACCTGTTACTACAATATTCTGGCATTCTGCACTAATTTAAAGTCAACACGTGGCTGAAAGTGTTAAATATTGTGATAGTTTACAGTGATCAAAAGGGGCGCCTTCGCCCCCCCCATTTCTGAAGGAAACAAGCATTCACTGCGTTGCTCTTTAGACTGGATTGCAGTGAAGAATAACAAGCAAACTGGCTCACATGAGTTAAACTGCTACCACACAGGGAATCTTAATTTGCAACAATGGGAAGACTTTGGAGCCGTGAGCAGCCACCAGCTGGACGGGACCTCCGGGTCGCTGCGGTGGCCGTTAGACGGTGAGGTGGTAGGGACTGCCGGGGATGTGCTCGTCGCCCCACTTCACCACCAGGATGTACTCGCCCTTCTCTTTGAGCTGGTAGCTGACGTTGTACACGCGGTTGCCCATGTGCTTCACCAGGATCTCCTCGCAGGGGACCTTCGGACCGTCCACACCGACCAACAGCATGTTACGACCTGCAGAATGAAAAGGTTTCAATAAATAGTTTGGTCCTGGATCTCTGTGGTTAAAAAAAAAACAAAAAACGGGAGCATCATGAGTCATTTGAGTCAGAGCAGACCTCTGGTTCTGATCTGCTCTGCATTCCCAGAAGCAGAACCAAAGACAGAAGAAGAATTCAGCTTCTAAGCACCACAAATCTGGAACAGACTTCCATAAAACTACAAAACAGCTGAAACACCGAGTTTCTTTAAATCTAGACTAGAAGCCCACCTCTTCAGCGTTACTTTTGAACCATAAGCACTGGAAAATTGACCAACTGTCAGTCTTGCAACAAATTGAGATTTGTTGCAAGACTGACTGCTACCAGCGATCCTTACTGACCAACAAATCTTGAAAATACGCTGATACGAGTTGCAACATTTCACTTCCCTTGTGGAATAAATAGTTGATTAATCTCAGAGCATTCAACACAATGTCGGAAATGATAAAATGAAGGCAAGAATGGGAGTGTTTCTGTGTCTTTAGGTTCTGCTGAGCTTGCAGCATCAGGAGAATTTGGCGAACTGATGAAGGTTTATCAATAACAGTTCTGATGAAGTGGAGATGTACACCAAGTAATCTGCTGACTAACAAAGTAAATAAAAGGTCTAATGACTGATCCCTGAGGTACACCACAATAAAGCAGGGCTACTAAATCATCCAAGTCCCCTCAGAGTTGTAGTCAGCAGTTTGAAGGTGATGATTAAGTTGTGACGGAACTATGCATTGTTTATTTAGCATTGAGGAACAGATTGATAGTTACACGTGTACTAATCTTGTTCTGCAAATGTAAAGGAGCAGGGGAAAAAATGATTCAGAGATCTGTTTCCACTAGGAAAACTATTGGTGTGGGTCTTAGTCATACAGGTGGCCTCAAAGTCTCAGTCTAAAAACAGAATCACTGGACAGCATTCATCAACCGTCTGACGAAGTGAATCACAAGCAGGTCAGTGGTCAAGCTTTACCAGCCTCCATCTTTTCAAACCAAAGTTTGGATTTTAAGGTGGGATTGAGGGTTTTTTCAAACAGAGTTTGAAATATATATAGTATAATTACTATAAATTCAGATTGTCAAATCATCTTTGGTCAAAACTTAAGTGCCCACATTCTATACACAAAACATAAAGACTTGCCTGCTTTGCTGCAGTCGACACAGAAGTTGTTCTTCTGGCCAACAAACGCCTTGGTCAGGCCGGGGCCCTTAGCCGTCACCTTGCTGGCATCTGAATGAGTGGGAGTGGCCTGCTGAGAACCACTGATGGCGCGGGTCACGGGGTCGACCATGACCGAGGAGGTTTCATGCATGCTGTGGCTGGACACAAGCTTGGAACCTGGAGAACAGAGCGAGTCAGGGGCGGCTGCGTCTCACTTTACATTTTCAAACCAAAAGCAAAGACCTTGCTTCACCTGTAATCTTTGCCTTAAAGGGGCTTCCCACAATGTGGTAAGGGCCGCCATATTTGATGGAGATGAGATAGTTTCCAGGGGCCATTGGGGTGTAAGTAACCTTGTAACCCTCTGGACACTCCACACAATCCATCTTCACTTTGGAGGGCCCGTCGATGGTCACGGCGAGGGCCCCGGGGCCTGCAGTGCTCGTGTTTACCACAAACTCGCACGCAGTTCCTAAAAGCAGTCAGGACCAAAGTGAGCGTGACAATGAACAGGGTAGGAAAACACAAAGCTACACAGTTACTTTAAGAACTCCAGCAAAAGCTACCGGACCTTTTTCACCATGCAGAAACTTCTAACTATGTACGCATTACACGTCATCAGATGCAAGTATGATGCAACTGATGATATCAAGTCGCATCAGAAATATCAACTGATTGGGTCTTTTTGTGTAGATTTTAGGTGCATTTCTGATGCAACTTGATGATATGGCAACACGACAAACTACAGATAAAAAGGGTTTCTAATGTTCAGTTCTGAGAAATGAAGCCACTGCCATAAACTGGATGCCTTAAAGTGGCAAGCAGGGGGCAAAAAATATTTTAAAAAAATGAACAAAGGTTCAATGAGGTCTTGTCCTGAGCTCCCCAGAAAACACGAGGGAGGGTGTAGGAATGTAGTCTGCAACATTTCTGGGTCTAGAGCTTGAACCCCTCAGCTGCATAAGCAGCTGGAAATGGCTAAAAACATCTTGAGATGGTATATTACTGCCTCTACACTGGCCACAGTGGATTATCAGCACAGAGAAATATCGGACAATTTGTATCACTGCAGTTTTTTTGTAACATTTGCTTCTGGATTTTTGTTGGTTTTGATGGAAGAACCAAACGTTTCACACTTTTCCCCCCTTGATCCTAATTTTTTTTCCCCCATCTCTAACTATGGGTCACAAACCACTGGTGTTACTTGGGCCGATGTTGGTGGGACTCGGTTTAACATTTACCTCGCAAATTATTAGTGCAGCTACAAACTTGGAACTTTCCTCTTGAACGCATATTTAAAGAGTGCCAATTGTTTCCAACGATCCAAATCCTGCTGCAACGCTATTTTAAAATAACTAACCACAGCAGTGCTTGGAAAGACTGGAATTTACCCAGATGCTATTCAAGAATCATTGTTATAGAACCTATAACAGAGTACTTATTCTAACCTGGATAAAAACTAGCTGCACACTCTGCAAAGACATGATGGCGGCGCGCTACCTGTGGTGCCTCCCTCCAGTCCCGGTCCGTAGGCGGACACCATGCCCGGATCGCCAGCCTGGCCCGTCTCCCCGACGCGGATTTTAAACGGACTTCCTGGAATGTGACTTCCATTAAACTTGACGTCGATCAGATAGAGGCCGTTCTCTCTGGGGATGAACCGGACTGCGTATTTGTCTGGACAAGGGGGACAGCAGAGCCAAGTCACACAGAGACTCCTACAGCCCTGCTGGCTCTCTGAAGTGATTCTCCTCCGTTACCTTGATCGATCTCCGTGACGCAGCATTGCTCCAGCGCGCCGGAGGGACTGTGGACCTTTGCGTCGATCACACCTTTGGCGCCGTTGAGGCTGACGGCAAACGATGCCGGCTGGTTTACCTTCAACCCTGACTCCTGCTCGACAACAAATAAACTCCAACACTGAGTCACAAGCTGAGATTACCATTCCAGTTTACAGCTGCTCACAGAAGTTTCATATTTATCTTACCTGGAGGTCGCTAAGAGGGCTAAAGAGGAAGGCTGTGTAGTGAAGAGACAGAAGGTGGAATGGACCCGAGAGAATCTGTGGATCTGGTTCTGAATTTTAGTTCTTTAAGCCGTGTGAAGGAGTGTGTGAGAGCAAAGGAGAACCCATAGAAACGCATCTGTAGAACCCAACTCTAGATTTTCTAGGATTCTTTTGGAAATCAATGGAATGTGAGGTTTGGTAATGGATGTGTGTGTATGTGTGAGATCAAGGAGACAGGAAGAGAAAATAAAACAGCCCGTTTCCGACCTCTTTAACCCTTTAGCGCCCTGTCACAGCTTGAGAGCGGGAAGGCTGTTGGGAGCCTTTAGAATGAGGCACGAGAAACACACACAGTCCTCGAGTTTCCCAGAAGCCCCTGAACTGCCCCCCCATGCAGCATCAGCTCATCGTACAGCTTCACCTGTCCACTCTAGTCTCACAGCGTCTACTCACTGTTCTCTCCTTTTCTACTTATCAACTGACATGTTTGATTAGGTCGTTTAAGGCCCCAAAACTAAAACTGATCAACTTCCCCCCGGCATCTTCTCTGGTTTGATACCCAGATGGATCGAGCTTCAAGCTGCTGCTGCATGGCGGGCAGTGCACTGCGGCCTGGTCTGCATGCACACGGATGTGTGCGTGTCTCAGAGCCTCACCTGAAGACTGGCAACAGTGAGGCGGCGGGCGTCGTCCGACGGCGAGGCCACGGGGACGATGAAGGGGCTGTCGGGGATGTGCTCGTCGTTGAAACGGATCGACACCTCATAGTCGCCTGCAGGACGACACAACGGTCAGAGTCACTGAAGCTGGTCGACGGGGAGCAGTCAGTCACTCATGGAAAGTATTTGTAGGAGTACAAGATTACTTGAAAAGCATGACCTACTCTGATTTTGGCAGATACTGTGGTTTTTTTTTTATCCGAGAAGAAAAAACAAAATATGACGATAGAGTCTCCCAGTCGGCAACAGTAGGGTGACTGTCATCTACATGCAGAGGTGACCTGCCGTCAGGTTGGGTCCGTCAGTCCTCTCTCACAGCAGAGCAAAGGGGGCCATTGGCTGATTTTCAGATGTTTGCGGCGGAGGATTAGATCGGTTTCACAAGTACATATCGGCCGATAAATCCGATCTCCCAGAATTACAGATCTTTAACAGCTGGCCGATTTAGTGGTGCAACCCTAGATATTTGGGTTTCTTTCCATTTATAATCTCAGTATTTGATTTTTGTCATTTTCAGCAACAAATTATTTAGCAATCACCAAACAAATAAGTCGGAGCTTTTTTCTTATCTGTTGGACTTTATTTAAAAAATAAATAAAATAAAATATTTGCCCAACATCGCAAAATTTGTAAATAGGAAAAGGTTTGAGACTGTACTCAGTATTACTAATTCTTTCTAGCTGTATTTCATCGTTCAGACAATTTAATTTATTCACAAAAGGCTTTTTTTATAGTTTCTGAAAGAGAAATTGATACAATTATCATCAGATGGTTGTATTTAGAGCTCTGTTTATAACTCTGTGCCTTATAAACAGAGCTCCATGTTTAACTCCTGTGCATGAAAACCATTTGATTTGTTGCACATGCTAGGTGCGTCTCCTCTCACCCGGCTCCTGAACAATGTAAGACACTCCACTGGAGCCGTCCTTGCGGTCCTCGAAGGTGATCTCTGCCTTGCTCGGTCCCTCCACGGCGATGCTGAGGCCCCCGGCCCCGGCCTCTCTGGTCCAGATGCTGAACTCGGCTAAGGAGCAGCACAGAGGAGTCAGTTTCACCGTGGGAAAACACACGCTGCTCACACACACACAGACACACCCCGATCGCACCGACCTGGTACTCCAGCTTCGGCCCTCTCCAAGCCCGGCCCCCCGGCGCGAACTTTGTGGGCTCCGCCCTCACCCAGAGGCCCGACGGTAAATTGGAAGGGGCTGCCGGGCACGTGCATGCCGTTGTACTTGACGCAGACCGTGTGCACGCCCGTCTCGGTGGGGACGAAGCGGATGCAGTAGGTGTTGTTCTCTCCCTCCATGATGTCGGCTTTGTGGACCTGACCTGAGGGGCTGGTCACCTGGGCCGTCATGTCCGCTATGCTGATTTCTGAAGGAAGAGGGGTTAGGGGGGGAAGGAAGAGGTCAGATCGCCAACAGAACAAGTAGACGTTTGGGTCTTGTGATTTCCCAACTTCCTGTTTGGGTCACCTGGGATCTTGAGGCTGAGGTCACACTGGCTGCCCACGTTGGCGACAGAAGCGGCTCTCTTCTTCCTGGTGATGCTCTCCTTCATCCTGCCCTCCCCAGTCACCTTCACCGTGAAGGCGCTCCCTGTGTGCACAATCCCTTGGTTCAGTAAGCCAAAACCCCCTGTATTCCTGACCTTTAACCCCTGACCGTTTAATGGTAAGCACCTGGCACATGTTGGTCAGCAAATTTGATGTTGATGATGTAATTTCCTGGTTCTGTGGGGCAGTAGGTGACCTTGCAGGTGCCATCCTCTTGATCCTCAGTGTTGATGTCCACTTTGCTGGGTCCCTCAATGGAAAGGCTCAAGCCACCGTATCCTGGCAACAACAGGCATAAGTTAATATTCAATTCCCTTGTTTTTTTCAGATGGAATAATTTTGTCAAAATCTCCTCCGGGCGTTTACCCGCATCGCGAGTGTCGATGATGAACTCTGCTGGCTCGAAGGTCCTTGCTTCGCTCAGGCCCTGCCCGCTGACACGCACACGGCTGGCGTCGCCGATCTCCGATTGGCTGATCATCACAGAGATGGGGCTGTTGGCGATGTGGCGTCCGTTCTTCTTGATGTTCACCAGGTGCTCGCCGATCTCTTTCGGCACGAACGAGACGCCTGACGGAAGCGGCGGCGGTTAAAGCACCGATCGTATTCCTCCAAAGAGGTTACCTGTGGACCGATCGGCGGCGGACTCACCAACGTGGCCGTTCCTCAAGATCTTCAGCAGGCAGGGTTCCTCGCGACCCGAGGGCGTGGTGAGGGAGGCGGTCAGCTGGCTGATGTCCAGCTCGCCGATGTCCAGAGGGATGTCAGCAGCCGACCCCACCTTCAGGTGGGACATCCGCATGGAGTCGTCCCCTGGAGACGAGGACAGGCTGATTAGAACAAACTCTACATGTGTGGACGTCCACTACTGGCCATGATAGAGTAATAAATGCATATATTTGTCAGCAGTATGTAGAAAGTCTTTTTTTACACATTGTTCCCATTCCTGTTGCCATGGTTCATGAATTCATGTGATCCATTATCCTCATAACCAGCGTCAGTGGGCGGGGCTAATAAACCAGTTAAGATGTTTATTCTGGAAAAGACTTCCAGGGTAGCACGACCAGTCAAATGCCATTGTGCAGCAACTTATTAAAATCATTTTACTGTGCAATGAAGCAAATAAATACAAGATAAAAATAAACATTCTGACAAACTATGATCTAAGAATATCGGATATTTGGAGGAAAAAAATTTCCTGTTTTCTTTTAATTTGCAAAGAACTTCAATAATCTGAAGGTTTTCTTTCTGGTTCTTGTTTTCCTGAGATTTGGCAATAAAGAAGAGAATCGTTTCCTTCCAGTCCAGCATCTGGACTCTTCTCTTTTCGCTAGTTTATAGGTCAGTAAGCCATTTAACTCTGACCTATGACTCATTCAAGTAGACAACTATTCACAGCACTCATGCAAAACAAACAAACAAAAACAACTTTCAAACGCCTACACTTTCATTGAAGATCTCACAAAAACTGATTGCTTACAAAAATATGCAGCATAATTTCCAGTAATAAACCTGGAAATTAAGATACAATTAAGATAGAGCAAACATTGACACGTGTCCAGAAACTGTCTTCATAAAGTCCCCTAAGAACTCTTGTCAAAGAAATATCCCTGAAGGAGGATGATTGCAAAGATAAAAAGGACTAAAACACTAATTTGTTAAATGCTCCTGCCAAACGTCAGCAGTCATGACGTGCGATCTGAAAGGTTGAAATGAAAATGTGACCGCTAACTTGACTGCCGGGTCGAAAACGCAGCCTTACCAGTGATTCTGGCAGAGAAGGGGCTTCCAGGGATGTGCTTGTCGTTATATTTGACCAGGATGCTGTAGTCCCCTGGCAGGACAGGGAGGTAGGACACTGTGCAGGTCCCGTCCTGGTTGTCCATGCAGCTGATGTCTGCTTTGGATGGCCCCTCGATGGCCAGAGAAAGGCCACCTGCGTTGATATACAGCAACACACAAAGTTGTATTTTTGTTTCTGCAAGATTCATTCTCATAAACACAATCAAAATCCGGACTATTTGTCAGGTTTCTGCACAAAAGCGAAGAATTTGACTTCAGTTCCACCTGCAGTCTATGTGCAGACAGTTACGTATACATTGTGGAGGGAAAAAAAAAGGTATGCACATGTATGTGTAGTTTTTACATACATATGTAATAAAAATACATGATCAGCTTGAATTTAACGTTTGTGTGAACACAGAAGTTGGTGTCATTTCTGCATACCCTCTCCAGCGTCTTTAGTGTCAACAGTGAAGACGGCAGGCTTGTTCACGGTTCCATGGATAAGACCAGGGCCGTAGGCACTGACATTCCCGCTGTTCATGTAGTCCACAAAGAACTGCAGGGGGCTTCCTGTTGATGGAAAACAGAGAAAGGCATGAAAAAACAGTCATTTAGGCCGTTTTGATATGCTGTAGTAGCTGCAGGTATTGCAGAACTCTGATGTACCTGGGATGTGGATGCCATCATATTTAATATCCATCTCATGCAGACCGGCCTCTGTGGGACCGTACTTCACGGTTACGGTGCCGTCCTTGTTGTCGGTGATGTCGGGCTTGGCCACCTTGCCTGATGGCATTCGGACTTCACCTTCAAAAACAAAAACAAAATAGAGGCATATGTTGTCACTAGTGGTTTAGTACTCTATACTACTTTGATAGTTTGTCTCATCTTGTACCCCATCTTGTCTGGGTCTTGGACATTGAGGGCTCTGGATTTTCTCAAGACCACAACTGTGGAAATATCACTAAATAGCCAGAATATTGCCAGTTTTATTTAACATCCTTGCTTTCATTGGCTGTAAAACACTCAGATTCAAATCCATCAACAACATAACTCCTTCCTAAATATGTATTTTGTTACTGCAGTCAACAATCCAATATATTCTTTGGGATTTATGTCGTCGAATTGTATTGCTGAAGATACGCAGAAGACAGCATAGAGCAACTCAAACTATACAGTGCTTTGTTTTCAGAGATGGTGGGGACTAGTTCCAACCCATCATCAGCGAGGAAGCACAAAGAAGGGTAAACTCTATGAAAGTGCCGTTAGCAAAGCTAGCTAGCTAATGTTAGCAACCTACCTCTGTACCAAAATTACTTGCCTGCAACTCGCACAAAGATTTAGTCATTAGCTACACATATTATGTTAGCTACCTGTGTAGTGTATTCACTATGTGTTTTAGGGCGCCAGTTTCTGTTTTGTCAGCTGTTTGCCTCCTAACATGATGCATAAGCTAACGTCACCTCACCTAATATAGTTAACATATTGAAGGACGCAAGCAAATGTAGTGCTTCATATTTTATTGTATCATGTGATGCGGGCTTCGTTTCAGTCCCTCAACAGTCTTGGTTCCGTCTCTGCCTCAATAGAGTCTGGTACTGATTTGGTCTTGGGTTAGGAGGTCTCGACTATCACTTGTAGCCGGTCCTTAGGACATCATAACGACGAGATTTAAACTTTATGCATTACCTGTGATCTCTCCCTTCTGAATGGTGAATGGGATAACCAGGTCAAAAGGTCTAAGTCCTGTCACATCCAGGCCATTCATCCCAACTGGTCTGTCTGTTGCCTGAAAGACAGAACAGAAATTAAAGGATTGCGGACTTTATGGTGCGCTTCTCTGCTAAGCCATGTTGCACACCATCAGCACAACGCAAGACAAGAGAGGTAAAGCTTCCAAACACCAATGCAGGGATGAGACGACATGGAATGAAATGACAAATGAGGATTATGGTCAAGACGATGGCGCCAGCACAAACTGCGAGAACAAAACCAGTGGGTCAGAGACGAGAGGAAGACGGTTCTCATGAAAAATCGCTTTGTTTCTTAAGCGATTCCCACATGAAGCAGTTAACAACAGAGCTGCACAATTATTTAATAAAAATTAAAAAAAATTCTGAGGGAAATGTAAATCTCTCCCATAATGGGGATGTGATATTGTAAAGCTCAGCTGCACTGTTCATGTGTTGGAGGAGGGACTCAGTTTTTCACATGAAGGGAACGAAGTGATAAGAAAAAGGCATCAGTATGAATGAAACACCTGCAAAGAGAGACAGACACTGATGGAGTCTGATGAAGTGAGGCATTGTGGGATGAAAACAATGACATGGAAGCATGACAACTGGGGCAAAAAAAATAAAATCAAATAAAATAAGGCAGCTAAACACAAATGGAGCTCAAGACCAGCTTGATGTTTGTTAGGTACCCAGGGCTGTTGAGCGTAGTATTGGGGCATTTGTCTCTGCTGCATGAGCTGGTCTGATGGTCCTTCCAGAGCCTGGGAGGGTAGGGAGGTGGTGAAGAGAAGGCACAAAAGATGAAGGATTGAAAGTGTGAAACAAAATGATTTAGGGAACACTCATACTGCCAGAAGATTTTCTAAATAATGACTTCGTAAGGAAAGGCAGAAGCATCATTGCTTTGTTCTGCTGAAGAACCTGGGATATCTGGAGCAAGAGCAGAAATACTTCAAATGGAAACTTTATGCTAATCTATTCTGAAGAAAATGAAGTAAAGCCAGCTCGAGAGCCCAGAGATTTGAGTCTACAATTATGCAATAAGAGGTTTTAAACATGTAAAATTCTCCAGTTTCATTTTGGTTCTTATCATTTTAAAATCAACTCGTCTTTCTTTTGCAATCTTGAGCCAAACATTTAAGAATAGCAGACCTGTGCGTCTGCAGTTTAAGCAACTCACCGTAACTTGGAACGGACTGTTGGGAATGTGCTCCCCTCCGAAACGGACACATATTACATACTCTCCGGGTTGCGGTGCAGTGTAGAAGATGTCAAAGGTGCCGTCCTCATTTTCGACGACGTCCACGTCGAGCTCCGCCCCTTCGGGCGTGCACACGCTGCACGTCACCTTGCCTTTCCCAGCAGCCTTGGCGTCAACTGTAATGACTGTCTGTTCACCGATCTGAATAGTTGGACCAACACCAGCGCCTTAGGAGAACAAAAACATACATAATGTGATTGGTTGTTACAGTCTGATGTGTAGAAAAGTATGGAAGACTGAACATGCCAAATACCCAAAATCAAGCCAGTTTAAGTGGATTGCATTTCTTAATACATCATTTAATGCATCCAAATATAGACAAACTATTTTGTCCTTTTGGCTCTTAAATTAGCTGGATCCATTTCTGAGTTCACATTTTGGATTAATGGGCTTCATTCATTTTTATCTTATTTTCTTTGCATTTCCATACATTTTCCAAGTGAATAAGTGAGTTTCTTCAGAATGTGCACTTGGAATGATGTAAAGCCATCTTACAAAAAAGAAAAACAATTTTTTGTGATAAGTACAAAACAAAGAACTATGATAAACATCCAAATTCACTGAGATATTGTTCTTTAAAAGGTTAAGATAAATTCACTAAAGTTAAAATGCAGTTCTGTCAAAGGTGGTAAATTGTAAAAATGAAAAAAAAAAACCAAAAAAAACATTTGGCCAAATAAAACATTGGAGAAAAAAAAAAATGTAATCTTGAATATACACTACAAAAAAATATTTTTAAATAAAATCGTAAGATAGGACTAAAATATGTGAATACTTTATGCAACACATTCCCCACACATGTTACATAGTTAAGACATCTTTATTTTGATGAGCATTTTTAGTTTTGGCAGGTTCATTCCTCCATACGGCTTCCCAAGTTTACCTTCGTAAAAACACAATGCATGCACATTCCACAACCATGAGACCAGGTTAAAGTTGGGTCAGATCTAGTCATGTTATTCAAGTCTCATGTAACTTGTAACCAACTAGTCATCTGTTATTAAAAAGTTTCAATTTAATCTACAACTATAACTAGATTAGCTAAAAGAGCCATTCCACCATGCCGTCCTATTGATGCTGTTAGTCCTTTAGTCCGTCCAATAAAAACATGAGTCAGGAAGTGTTATGAGAGAAGTAAATGAGTTTGAAAGAAAATAAATAAATAAAGCACAGGATGGGATATTCTGGAAAGGTTTGGTACCACTAATTCTCCATGCGAAAAGAAAAGAAAAACAAAAAAAAAAAGGAGAGAGAGAGCAATTCTTCTGTTACGAATCTTTCACAGGGCTTACCTAAACCGTGACCGCCGATTGAGACTGATAAAAGGAACGGTGAGAAGCAGGGGAGCAAGATAAAAGAAAAAAGGTGACAAATAAAAGACAGTCAGATAAGGATGTGGGGGTGCTGGGTGGCATTAACTGTGCTCCAGACAGTTGGCTGAAGAACGGTGGTGGTGAAATGCATGTGTGTGTCTGGGGGGAGGGGGAGTGTAGGTGAGGTGCAACTGAGGAGCACAGCGTGAGCAACATGACATACCAATGCACAGAAAAATGAGACCTGAGCAGCAAATAAAAACTGATGGGACATGTTGAAAGGGAGAGCTCAGTGCAATGCAGCTGGAGAAAACAAAGGCAATCACACAAACACAAGCAAATTGACACGTTAAGTTCATTCATCTGTCAGATTCAAAACATCAGACCACATAGTGGCCACTCTGCAGTCACACTGCTGCCAGTGCAAATAATGACTTGTGAATATTTGCGGGACAATCAGATGACCGCATTATATTTACAGTTGATTTTTTTGGGGGGGAAAATTTTCTATAAGTTTTTAAAACAATTTGAAGTTTTCTTGATTTGCTTGTGTTTCATGTATTTGTACACTTTTAGATCGCAGGAACTTCTCTACCGTACAAATGATTTACGTTTGAAATTAATACGTTTTTATACTTTTGAAAAATGGCGTCAAAGACATTTTCAGTCAACTAAAAAGCAATGAAAAGATTTTTTAAGTCTAGGACTTTAAAAACTTTGAAACCACTGGGCTCTCTGTATTCAAAGAACCCAATTTGCAGTTAAATGCAGCAAGAAATGACTGAGATGAATGTGTCCATAATTGCTGAGATTCTGATCTCTACTTTTTTTTGCCAAATTAAGTCAGTAAAATGCGTAGGACACACACACACAAAAAAAAAAAAAGTCATTTGATCTTCAGTATATATGGAGCAAACTAAAACAAAAGAACTTTGATTCTAACTCTAGAATACAAAGTTTCTATAAATCAGAGTGTGAGCGTAAAGAAGCTAACCTGTGACGGTGCACTTGCTGGCGTCTCCGGTGGGGAGAGCTCTGATGCGGTACGGTGAATAAGGAATCTCATCCCCTCCGTATTTGATTAGGATGGTGTATCTGCCCGTCATGTCTGGTACATACGACACCAGGTAGGTCCCATCGTGGTTGTCGCGGATCTTTGCCTTTTTAGGCTTCCCCTCTGGGTCCTGCAGAAACACGAGGACTTAAACGCTCAAAAATTGCACCAAATGATCAGTTTTCATGCTTTCTATCCGACTGCATAAAACATGCAAAGATTGGAGACTCAAATATCTAATCAGTTTTCAAATAATCAAATTTGCTCGAGTACAACCCAAAAATATTGCAAATGAAGTTCACATCGTCTTCTCTTCTCTTTAAGTAATGGTGACCTTACATACTTCCTGCTGGGCCACTCTTATCGTCCGTCTAATTTTAATACCTACCTTTATCATTGTTTGGCATTGTCTTTTTCGCCATAAATTATTTAAATTACATTATGCAGGATTCATTTTTGAGAAATCCAGGTGTATGTCAGAGCTTTAAAAAGAACCAGAGGTCAGGCTTCCGATTTCTGACCTCAACGTGAGCACTCACCGTGATCTGCACCGCCAGCAGTCCCTCACCCGCATCTTTGGCATCAATGGTGAACTCGACAGGCAGAGAGGCGGGCACGCCGGTGGTGTTGAGGCCGGGTCCGCTGGCACGCACCTTGCTGGCGTCGTGGGTCGGCAGGACCTTCACCTTGTAAGGGCTGCAAGAGGCAGACAGGAAGTGCAGTTTGAACAGCAACCAAGAATCACCACTGAAAGGTTGGGGAAAAATTGAGAGCGATTTTTCATAGATGTTTTATTTCAACATGAACAGCAGGATATTTTTCCAGGGACCCTGAAATGAAAAAGTACCATTTATTTTGTATCGCAAATTAGATAAAACGACAATTTCTTCATAAATCCTCTAATTAGTAAAAAAAATTAAAAAAAATCAACTGGCCTGTAATTTATTCTCTATGAAGGTCTCCGAGGTTTGTTAGAGAACATCAGACTAACTCTTTAGAAATTAAGAACCTGACAATAGAACCTATTGTTAGGCTTTTAAAAAAGACAAATATACCAAATTAGAAATGAAAAATTTGAAAAAGTAGTTTGGAACAAAATATCAAAAAGTGAACAAAATGTTAAAACTAAACGATTCTTGCAAAATTAGCCTCATTCTGTTGGACAATGCTTTCACAATAGGTCATGATAACACAACGAACAAAACTGCAAAAACAACAACGAATTCCCTCCACATCTCAGTTACTAATCATTTTTGGCCAAAGTCATTAAGAGACGCCGCAGGGTCTGAGGAGCTTCCACAGATTCCAGACCCCACAAGGCCTGGTAAAGAGAAAACTAAGCAGCCAAGCAGTTTCTGATGTCTGTGGGTGAGCTGCAGTGATCCACAGCTCAGGTGGAAGAATCTGTTGATCATGTGTTGATCACACGAAGTAACAAAACTGTAAAGGTCCAAGGAATATGAATATTTTCAGATGATATGGTGGAATTGTACGACTTGTGTTTCAACAACCAGGTTTGATTATTTCAAGCTTAAATTATGATGTTTCCATATGCAGTAAATATAAATACAAAGACTTCTACAGTATAGTTACTCAAGGTGGTCAATATGGACTGAAAGTGTTGATATTTTATTGTGCTATTGTGATGACGATAAAAACGTGACGATAAGAACTATTAAGCTATTTTCTTATTGAACTGTGACTATGTAGGCTGTGACTGCTCCACATGATATTCATAGCTCCACAAATACTGTTAAAATACTTATTTATAATGTGCTTTTTCGGGACCCCAGTCACAAAGTGTGATTTTTAATCACTAAATCTAAATTCTCATGACCAGAAAATTATCACGATAAATGATAACACAATAAATGCCTACCAATAATAGTTACTGCTGGAGCCAAATGATGCATTGAGTTTTACCTGCGTGGGATTTCCTCATCAGCATACAAGACATTGATGGAGTAGGGTCCCTCTCTGGTGGGAACATAGTTGACTGTGTGAGTCTGGTCTCCATTATCCACCACCTCGACAGGCTCCACGACTCCTGCAAGAAACAGCGATGAGCTCATCGTTTCTACATTTTGTGAAACGTAAATGGAATATTTCCCCAGATAAAGTCTTTTGCTGCAACTAATCGTGGATCCCGTTGAGGTACGTCACAACAATCAAGAACGCTCGTCACCTTTGGGTCCTTGAACGCGGACCTGCAGAGGGGCCACTCCAGCTTTGGAGGCGTCCACTGTGAACTCCTGAGGGATGTTGGCTCTGACGTTGCTGCTGAGGCCAGGACCCTGACACTTCACCTTAGTGCTGTCCACGGTGTCGCTGACTGGAACAGAGAAGGGGCTTCCTGCTCAGACAAAAAAAAACAAAAAACAACAAAAAAAAAAAAACAGAAAAAGTTACAAAGTTTATTTTTTAAATGTAGAAAAACATTAGTAAATGCTAAAGTTGAGTAGATTAGTATTTGCTTTTGATTCTCATATATTCAATCTCAAGGTGTTGGAGACAAACTCCTCCAGAAGGTGTTGTAGTTGAGAGTCACCTTTGACTGGCTGCCCTCCATAGGTGATGTTGAGGTTGTATGTTCCAGGCTCATAGGGAATGTACTCCACACTGCAGCTGCCATCTTTGTTGTCAGTGCAGGACATTTTGGCCTCTGATGGACCTTCCATTGCCAGACCAAGACCTCCAGTTCCCGCTCCTCTGCAGAAGGAACATGGCATTATAAAAACGAAGAGACGGAGCCACTCCGCCGGATGAGCCAACCTGAACTTTTTCCGTACCGGGTTTCAACCATGAACTTGTTCGGCTTGTTGGTGATGCCGCTCTTCAGGCCAGGACCGTGAACACGGACACGAGCCGGATCGCAGCCCTCGGTGACCGCCACACGGAATGGACTTTTGGGCACTGGAGAGCCATCATAGCAGACCTCCACACTGTGAGGGCCTGAACACACAAACAGAGTTACAATCCTAACCAGCCAGTAGGTATCGCCCCCCTGCTAATGTTCGTGTCGCGATGTTTAAACCCACCCTCCTCGTAGGGAGTGTACTCCACGGCGTACATGCCATCGCCGTGGTCTGTGATCACGGCATCCGGGCAGCTGCCGGATGGACTGCTGATCCGAGTTTTGATGTGGTCGCCTCCGTTCTGTGTGAGAGCACGAGCATCCACGGTGAAGTCTGTGGTCGCGTCACGGAATACTCCTAAAAAAAAAAAATCACACAACATACAGTTGTCATAGCATGTGCAGATGTAGCTCATTTAAAGTATGATTGATTCAGATGACAGGGATCATCAGGTTTACAGTTTCAGATCTTTACATGATGTTCATTTAACAAATCAATATCTGACATGTAAAAATGGGGATGTGTGTGTTTGGTCATATGACAGTGATAGTAATGCAATGCTCGATTTTGTGCTGTTTAACCGCAGCAGAGAAGCAGGGTGGCCATTTTTGAAATATATATACAATATAAAAAATATCTATAAATATTTGTTATTGGCCATAACAGCAGAATTAATATTGCCACAAATTCATATCAGTGTATCCCTACTATATATATCCGTCTCCTGGAAGTTGATTGTTCAAGTGGATGGCTAGGTTACCTTTGCCTTCCACTCCTGGTCCAAACACACGGACTCCACTGGCATCGATGGCCGGCTCCACGGTAAGGCGGGCGGGGAAGTTTGGCACATCCTGGCCTCCGTAGCGTATGGTGAGCGTGTAGGAGCCCGGGTAGAGTGGGATGTAAGTGATGGTGTAGGTTCCATCTCCGTTGTCCTGGATGTGAACCTCGGCCTCTGTGCCGCTGTCCGAGATGATCTCGATGGTGAGCTCAGCCGGACCAGCATTGGTGCAGTCCACTACAAACTCTCCGGTCTCCCCGACCTTGGCCCGCTCCAGTCCTGGGCCAGAGCAGCGCACCTAGACGGAGAAGGAGGCAGAGTTAAATGACCGATTCTTTATAAGGAAATGAAATAATGCTGATAAGATCCATGAAGGCCTAGGAGAAGGGAGGGCGACTCTGCTGACCTTGGACGGGTCAGTAGGAGGGTAGGCTGTAGGAGCGTAGGGTGATCCAGGGATGGGCACTCCGTCGTAGGTCAGTTCCACCTGGTATGGCCCTGCCTCACGAGGGATGAACTTCACCTGACTGGTCTCTGGGCTCAACCCTGGCTCAACCTGGAACAAAATGAAAGAAAAAAAAAAGTATTTCAGTACTGTAGTTTTTAAGAAATTGACCGTGTAAAATTCAGAGATTTTGGAGTAGAAAAAAAAAGGAAAAAGTCTAAAGTCAAACTGACCTTACAAGTGACCGGTTTTCCTGAAGGCCCGGTAACCTTGGCGGCAACTTTGCCCTGACCGCCAGCACCCTTCGATTTGACAGTCACCTCCTGGTCTTTGCCGACGGTCATTTCTGTAGTGACACAAAAAGCATTCTTGGGCCAGGTAAAATGCAGGGAAGGGAGTGTGGCAACAGTAGGTGTTAATTTGGTTCTGAAATCTGATAACCAAGGCAGGCAAAAATTCAAGTTTTAAAAAAACATTTCTCACCTTTATTCAAAGTTTAATTATTTCTACATTCATTTAGCATAAGTGCTGCTTCACACTTTCAGAATTTAATTGGCAATGAGTTTTTTTCTCGTTTGAAACTTGTCCATTTTGAACTTGCTAAACTAGCCTGAGGAGCGAAGTAGCTTGACTGGCAGCCGCATTTATCAATTAACATTTCAAGAAATTATTTTAACATGTTACAAATTTTGACATTTTGTAATAATGACTGAAAAACACATTAAAGTGTATGATATATATATATATTTAATTAGTCATAATTTCTTTCTTCATTTTCCTTCCAACCTTCTGAGGCCCTCTAGCGCCGCCCTGGAGGCTCCTACTTTGAAAAACACTGGATTATGCAACACAAACATGACTGAAGGTTTGAACGTACTGTCTCCTAGTCCAGTGACGTTGACCTTGCTCAGGTCCAGAGTCGGAGCCACAGCAACATTGAAGGGACTCTTGGGAATATGATCTCCACCGTAAGTCACAGCAACTCCCAGAGGACCCTGATGGAGAGACAAGAGCAAAGATGATGAAATTTACTTCACCTTCCCCTAAACACGCAGCCTCTTTAACTCAGATTCCCAGCTTCCAAGTGCGGCGCATTAATCGTGTCTGACATTTAATCGGCAAGAGAGCTTCCGCCGTCTCACCTGCTGCACAGGAGTGTATTTGACAGTGTGTGTGTTGTCATGGTTGTTTATGACTTCAAAGTCCTTAACGGCCTCTGCTTTGGTCGGCCCACTGAAGCTGCAGTCCAGGCTGGCCTTTCCAGCTCCCTTGGTGTTCACAGTGAAGTGAGTGGGTTTGTTCAGTTCAACTCCTGGAGGGAGAAAAGACCAAAGCATAAAAACATTGATCCCTTAAGGAGGGTCCTTGTGGGAAATTAATCTGAATTAACCAACTGGCATGAATTTAAATGATTTTTTTTAAAAAAATTAAACCCGTTACATGCTATGAGATTAGATTTATTTTAACTGTAAATATATAAAAAACAATTCAAATCATTTGTGAAATGATTTCTTGCACTATTTTATTCTTAGTGCAAGAAAATGAAGCAAATTTGATGCTTGAACAAGTAGTAAATGACCTTAAAAGCAAACAACAAAAGCCAAATTTATCTAGATAAATTATATAAACTTGAAAGATCTAGATTTCATTTTTGTAGGTTCTTTATGATTTTGAATCATATTTGCCTGAAATGTGTACCGTCACACAACAAATCCCCTAACCAGCTTCTACTGAACGTTCCCAGGTCCAGACTCGAAACCAGACAAGAACAGTTGGACCCAGTCAATCTGACCATTTCAAATCAAACCTTAAATAACGCAATTATTTAAGTTTGAGAAGGACATGTCTACATTTTTTTTGGCTAGCTTATAAGCAGTTTGATGTAAAATAACTTAAAAATACGTTACAGAAATAATTTGTTTATTTCCAATGATCTCAATTTGTTTTATTTCCAATTCCTTCGAAAATTCAACACCAAGTCCAATTGGGTCTGTATTTTGCATCATAACAGTCGGTAATGACTGGTCAGTGTTTTGTGCAGCGCTCATACCGCTGCGGCTGAGTCCTGGTCCCTCCGCCTTAACTTTGCTGGCATCATGAGACGGATCCACCTTCACTCTAATCGGTGACATGGGAATGGCCTAAACAGGAAACAGAAGCATTATAGCACATATGTGCCAACCTTTTGATACATTCTGGCTAATCGCGTATGGCTCAAACTCACGTGTTCAGCAAACAGCACCATGATGGTGTAGCTGCCGGCTCCAGGAGGAGTGTATTTAACAGTGAATGTGTCGTTGTCGTTCCTGATGATGTCAAAGTCTATGTCTGCCTCCGCTGGTCCCACCACACCGGGAGCACACTTAATTCCTATGCTGATGTCACCTGAGGCCAAGAGACGATATGAATACACTTTTCCCATTTGTGATATGGACTTAAAAGTTTTATCATGTAATTTCGTGTTAATATTGTGATAAAAGTTGTGACTAAGAACCATTTGTTGCTCCTGTTTTAGCTAACTGCATGGCTATAGGGTAGCGAGATGGATCAGTAATCACACCCCATAAACAAAAATACTGCTATCAAAAAAAAAATTAAAAAAATTGTAATATACTTTGTTAGGACATCCATATAAAAATGTCACTAAACTGCATTTAATCATATTTTTAAAATGTATGTATATTTATTGATTCTCTCATTGAACAAATAATGGAGAAAATAGTAAAACTACCAATCATGACAATACAGACAGTTTTGGGGGATTTCAAACATTATTACGTAATTGGAATTTATCATAACAATAAATCAAAATTCTTATGAGAGATTTATCACAATATTTGATAAACAATATGGTAAGTATCCACCCCTACTACTTGCATGTTAACACCAATATGTTTTACAGGATCTCAGTTGGAGATGCAGAAAACTGGACTGTTTCCTTCAAGTCATCTTACCTTGACCAGCCTCTGAGCAGTCAACAGTAAAGTATGTCGGTTCAAAGGCCTTCAGGCCGGTCTTTGCTACGCCAGGTCCAGAGACCTTCACCTTGTTCGGGTGACAGCCAGCACCAATATTCATCTGGAGTCAGAGACACACAGAGACGAGAGCTTAAGAGACCTCTGGGGCTGCAGAAGCATAAAACCAAACCAAAATCCAGATTTTAGAACCTCACCCTGAATGGACTCTCGGGGATGTTGACACCCCCCCAGGACACCATGACAGTGTGCTTCACTGGTTTCCGGGGTGTGTAAGTACAGGTGTATGTGCCGTTACCGTTGTCTTTAACCTGGACATCCACAGGGTTGCCCTCTCCATCCTACGCAGTAAACAATAGTTCTCAGATAAGTGTGTAAAATTCAGTTAGGACATGCTGGTATGGAAGGATTTTAATGACGAGCACAACTGTAACGGCTAAATCTGTTTAATAAAAACTTAATCTTGGTCTTTTACAAGAGTATAAAATCTTTAAGTGGAATATAACTATAAAGCACAAAACAAATAGATCTTTGCAGTAAGTGAACATTTTGGACCACAACAAAAGAAACTACCTGAGCAACAATCGTGAGAGGAGCGCTTCCTCCTTGTTTGGTGTCCACTGTGAACTCTGTGGGCTTTCCAACAGCCAGACCACTGCTCTGGAGGCCAGGACCATACGCCTTAACCTGAAATGGCCGTCGAGCTTTAAAAAACAGTCAAGGACACAGTTCTTTGTTCCAGCCCGTGTCCCTGGGTGTGTTCTTACTTTGTCAGGGTAGAAGTCTTTCCCCGGAGCGTTGACAATCTCAGCCATGAAGGGCGAGTGCTGGATGTCCTCGTTGTTGCACAGCACATGGACGGCATACTCGCCTGGCTCTGTGGGCCAGTAGCGCACGTCACATGAGCCATCGCCCTTATCGTCACATTCAATCTTGGCCTGCGATGGACCTTCCACAGAGAAACCTGAGCAAGAGGACATGGGTTAGTGCTCCTGGAGACGCAGTGTAGGCAGGAGAAACTTAAGCCCGACAGACATGGGATGGATTTTCCTTCCCCTTCGTCTCCACTTACTCACCCAGGGTACCAGCGTTCTGGCCAACAGCCTCCACCACGAAGTCTGCAGATTTACCAACAACCCCTCCCTCCAGCCCGGGGCCCCAGGCTCTCACTAGCTGCTGACCGGCCTCAGAACCAATCTTGACCTCAATGGGACTAAAGAGGAGAAGCAGGGGTCAGTCATTGTGAAGCCCAGCTACCAGCTCCAGTTACAGTGGTGGTTCAATACCTGCGGGGAATGTGCTGTCCTCCCCAGGTGATGGTGATGCTGTAAGTTCCAGGAGTGGTGGGGTAATACTCAAACCCGTACACGCAGTCTCCAAGGTCTTTCCTTTTGCATGGCTCCTCAATTCCCTCTGCAAATACAGGACTTGATTTACAACAGAACGTTTTACTCATGCAGCATTTAGAAAACCTTTAAGGTTTCCTAGCCAGACCTAAAGCCCTTCAAAGTGCTGTTGGCTCAATTCAAGTCCTGTAATATCTTAGTTTAAATGAACCCAAAGAGGAATTAGAAAATGTTTTTCTGTAGTGAACATGCTGTGTAGACCTTCTATCCACAAAGCAAGGTTTTAAAGCCTAAGGTCAGTTTTGCAAAGATTTTAGTAAATACATGGGGTTGCAAGTGGACAGAAAAGCTAAGAGCCTCCTATTTGCCTTCAGCGTTCACAGCCAGAAATACCCACGTTAGGTGAAAGTTTGGTTCGTTTTTTTGCGGTGTGAACGCCAAAAAATTAAAAAAATAAACTCTGGTCCACCTAAAGGTCTTGGTTCGGTTGAAGTGAACTCTAGCAGTGCGGTTTGAATGCGTACCTAACCGGACTGCAGCACAGGGCATTCTGGGTAAACGCAACCAAAACTAATGCGCCACGCTAGTGGGAAAAACGGCTCATGGCCATTTACCGAAGACAAAAGAGAAATCCTCTAAAATCTGACAACATTCTATTTTTGTTTACATTTCGCGAAGCGGGATGTTGCGCTCAGTTTCTTCTTCAGTGTTTTTTTGGGTCGTTTCAGTGGTTCTTGGTCCAGCGCCACCACTGGCCAGGAGGCGAACATGTTCTTCAAAAGGTTTGGTTTGTTTGAAAGAAGTGCAGCAGCTGAAAATAGAACAATGTCACTAAGCTAATGTTGCGAGTTTGGTTCTCAATCAAACAGAGTCCACCAGACTATCAGATATGAAAACACGCTAAATTGTCCTCCGTTCGGAAAGTATGTGTGCCTGGTTGTTTGGGTCAGTCCTGTGATGGTTGAGGTTCACCCTGGACAGGTTTGGCTAAAGAACATGCTGTGTGCCTACAAATCAGCAGCCTCTTCAGTCCATCTCCCCTCCACTGGACACATCTGACCCCAAGAAAGGGCTATATTTAACAAGACCAGGAACAGCTAGGGTGGAAAACACCTGGTTTGGTCTTAATGTAGACATTAAATCTTAGTGACACCCGAATTAGGCACCAGCAACACCTGAAGAGAGCAGGACTGAATTGGAATGAGGCTGTAGAAGAATTGTTTCTTTAAATTTGAGATCCATCTAAGCAGTCAGTTGGCTAAAGAGACATGGCAATAAAAATCAGCTGCACAGATGTCAAATTATGCAAAACGCTACTGACTCCAGTTTCAGTCAAAGCTGGTCATTGGAACATGTTATCGTTTGCCGTATGAAACCAGAACCGATTCCAGTGAAACAGACCCAATGCCACAGCACTGAAGTGAAAGTCTGTGTTTTAAATAGCCGTGAGTGCTTTCACTGGAGTTCTATAGATAATGAGCTGTGAACTTACTGGGGCCCTTGATGGTGACTTTCAGCTCCCCGGTGCCGGCTCCTTTGGTGTAAACCTTAAAGTCTGCCGTCTCCTTCACCCTCAGGCCCTTTGGCTGCAGGCCGCGACCTTTCGCTCTGCACAGGCTGGGGTTGCATGCTGTGAACACACAGGAGAAGGTTAGGGAGAAGCAGCCCAAGAAAACACCACAGAGCTTTTTCAATTCAACTTTATAAGCACAGGCAACGTGAGAGGTGGACGTTGGATGAGGTGCAGGAGGAATGAAGCCTTCGCGTTAAAGGTCCAGCCTTCGCACTACAGTTTCTGGAAAGCTTTCCCTCTCCTTCCGCTAAACTTCTGGTGCCTCAACATTTATCTTATCCCACAAAGTGAGTTTGCTGCTGACGCAGTAAAGGAAGTTTCTTCAAACTGAAGTAGAGAGTTGCCCTTATCTTCTAAATAAAGAAGGAGCCGCAGTCAGAGCTGCCTGGTCAACAGGAAGCAAACGAAGAGCAGAAAACACACTAGGAAGGCAACTAATGATAAGATATAAAATTAGACCTGTCAAATTTTTTACTTGATCTCAATCATTAATGCAGCAAAAATGTTTAGAGCTAATTTAGGACATTTGTGTGTGTCATTAAACAGAAGTGTTGGTTTCAGATTGATGGCAAACATTTTAAGTCACTACAAAACTAAAGATCTTCACTCATAAGAATAAACTAGCCACATTTTGCACAGATTCACTAGAATTTGGCAAAACCTGTTAAAAAAGACAAACGGATACTGCTGATAAAGTGAAACTAAAGTTACTGCTGTTCAAATCAATATGCATTACTAATATTACTAATTTTATTTCACAGGCAGCATGGATTGCCATTTAGTACATTTTAATGCATTACCACAAAGCATTTTAACAAATATGTAGCACTGCAGCCCTAAGGGGCATTTAAAGAGGATTTTAGCATTTGTCTTCCTCCTGGGATCAACTACCTTTAGAAAAGAAGAAAAGAAACATTTTTGATTGTCTTCGGTCATTATTTCCTGACCAATATAAAAAAAGCCGCCCGATATTTAGATCATTTATTAAAGTCATCAAAAGACCATGCTGTGGTCTCGTGGTAAACATCTGCGCAGCAGAACCCAGGAAAATTAAAAATGATATCATGGAAAGTACAAACTGCAAAAATAGCGCAAACAAATTGTAAAAATTAATCAGTTGATCAGATTCTGACTGTTCAGCTCAGTCTGTCCCGACCAGACCCCAGCATGGCTTCGCTGTTCGATTAGTGAATGCACTGGATCTAAAGGTTAGAGTATAAGAATGAAAGGTGGCCATTTGGTATCATGCCTAAATGTATTCAAAGAGAGAACAGAGAAGTGAGAAGATGGTTTAAAAGTTAACGCTTTCTACGACATGTCAAGACAGTTTGCAGTTCATTCGGTCGCACCAGAATGAGTGCAAGACTTTTATCTAATAACAGGAAGGCTAAACAGATAACGGCAAAAATTGCTCCATGTTCTCTTTTTGAGCTTTCAGCCATCTGTCATGAAACATGTTGGATTTAGGAATGTTGGCTTAGTTAAGGTAAGATCCCACGATCACTGGGATCTGAGACTGGTACGTTAGCAATCCCAGCTGCACTAACCAGGTCAATTAATAACAAAAGATGCTAAAGAAAACTTAAAATGTCAATAGCATGGTGACCCAAAATATCTCTAAAAAGATGCTTAGCATCCTTATGCCACAATTTACTAAGCCTTACTTGCTTGATAAAGCAGTAAGGCTTAATAATTCCATACAATTATGAAAAAAAGGAAGAAAATACTTTTCTGTTGATTGATCCTAAGAAGGAAACTTTACACTGGAAGCTTGATTCATTCTGAATTCATGATGTGAAGTCTAAACTGGGAAAATTAGTCATTAGTAGGGAATTCCTTAAACTAATGAATAATTTCCAGGATGAAATAGTCCAGTCAGAAATGTTGAGTACATGATCACAAGCCACAAGCTCTCATGCATCCAATCTCTGACACACAGTGGGTACCCAAGAGAGACGCCAGGAAACAGGAAATGACAGCAGAAGGAAGAGGCCGTCCTCAGGAGTGGACAGATGCCAGTGGGACGCTATCAAAGAGAAGACTGGGAGGAGAGAAGGACAGAAGATCTGATATCCAGCACAGCAGCAGGAGGAGACAGAGCACAATTAGAAACCAGCTTGAAATGATTAACGCTGAAGGTTCACAAGGAAAACCGTTACAGTCAACATGTTGGAACAACAACTGGTGTGACGCCACAAGATTCAGGCTCTCACCTTCTCCCACGTCGACTGTGAAGGGACTCTTGCTGATCTGGCCGCCAGCGAAGGTGATGAAGATGGTGTGCTGGCCCTCCTGGGTGGGCTTGTAGGTGCAGCGGTAGCTGCTGTTGCCCTTGTCCTCAATGGTACAAGGCACAGTGTTCTTCTTTCCCGCAGGATCCATGACCTCAACCTCCACTTCTCCGACACCGGCACCTTTCAGCAAGAGCAAATCAAACATTGGAATCCTGTCTTGATTTATTTCCTACTTGATTCGATGGCAAACGGACCGCATCCCCCTTAAACACTACCTGCTGTGTAGACATCAAAGTAGGTGGCTTTGTTGGCGATGTTGCCCGACGGCTCCAGGCCAGGGCCCTGGGCCGTCACCTTGCTGGAGTTGCCCTGAGCCATGCCGATGTCCACCTCGAAGGGACTCTTTGAAATATGCTGCCCCGCAAACAAAACAGTCACCTGGAAAACAGAGGGGGAAAAACAAAAACATTCACTCTTCTCGTTTTCCCCATTTAATTACTCCAGTTCTTAATGAGAGACCGCAGCAAAACCTTCCAAGTGTTCTGTTCTTCAGGTCTCACCTTGTTGAAGCCAAAATCATTTTTCTCAACTGAAACCATTTTCTCCATCATTGTTAGATTCAACAAAGACACTAAAGATTAGACTTAAAACTAAGTCTTTGCCAAGTTGTTGAATTTTGTCCCAGAAAGTATTTTTCTGTAACCTATGAATCAAACTGAAAAAAAATGAAACAAAATAACCAATCTGGTGTACATCTTTCTCCCTCTGCATTCATATAATTAACACTGCATGAGAATGTAGCAGGTTCTGTACTTAATCCAGTCAACACAAAACCTTCTGCAATTTTCCCATGAAAGTTCCTGAGCTACTCTGGGTTGTATACACAAAAAGCACTTCAGTATACATCCCCACACAAACACACGTTTTTATGAAACACTTGGTCCAGTCAGTCTTTTTGGTCAGATTTCTCGTCTTTGAGGTCAAAAGTGTGGATATTTTTAAAACGGGGTGTGATGTAAGGGTAAAAATACGCAGCAGGTTTTAGTTTGGTACTGAAAGCAGCAGTTTGTCACTTGTTTAGTCTCGGCATGCTCTTCTTCCCCTGTTCTCATAATCTAAAGACAACTTTTTGCCCCTTAATATTAACATTTGTGTGACTAAGCAATCCCTCACACATCCATTGTGCATTAGAAGTATGGTCAGTTTACCTTGTGCATGCCCATCACTTTGGGGGTGTAGACAACAGAGTAGGTGCGGTTCTTGTCGTTGTTCGCCGTCACTTTGGCCTAAAGGACAATTGGACAACAGTTTACAAAAACATCAGCTTTTAAAAAGCTTTAGTTTAAACAGGCTACATTCCCAAAGATTGACAAACCTCCTCTCTGTGTCCTGCAGGATCCTCTACGTAAACCAGCACCTCTCCCATCCCCGCACTGATGGTCTCAACGGTAAACATCGCCTTCTTCATCACGACATTTCCCACCGGCTCAATCCCTTCAGAGACAAGACACACACATCAACATGCAGCAGATGCAGGAATGCAGATAGATACGTCTTCAAATGACAGATTTGATGTTTTAGAGACTGGGAGACTTCAGCCTCAGATGAACTACACATCACATATTCCGCTACGTCATTATGCAAAATGAACCCTAAAGCAATATGGAAGACGTCCAGCTTATAGATTAATACCTCGCAGAACCAGATTTCCTAGCAACAACTCCTAGTAATCATTTACACTCCCTTGCATGCTTGACGACTTCTTAGTTCACCCTTACTAATGTTTCTTCAGTGGATTGAGGTTACAGTCGTAGATCTGTGCATCGCTGAATAAAAGGTCCCACTATAGAATTTCAATCTGGATTTTGACTGGAACATTGTGCCACCACGATTCTGTCATCCGGTTTATGACGCAGGTTGGGCCAAACTTCAGCTGTTGGACAGCCTTCAGGCTCTCCCAATACTTCATCCAAAGTGTCAAAAACAGGTCTTATTGACATAGTTGTGTGTCAAATATTGCGTCATTTTGTTAGCAGGAAGGCGTCTGCCATCCCTTGGACACCAGGCCCGGGTCAAACTGTTTCACACAGAGCTGTGTGCAATTTATTGTGTGATTGATCTGAAGTTTCTTGGGATGTATGTGAAAAAATCACTCAGACAGCAACGTCAATATTTTGCTTCAACTGTCCGGTTTTTGTATCGGCAGGCGACACGAATACTTCTGAGAACACATTACACAAATGTCTGTCATCTCTCGATTGGTCATAAAACACCTACAAAGATTATCAAATGGATAAAAACTCAAACTGCAAAGTTATTTTCCACAGAGAAGGTCATCACAGAAAGGCATTGCAGTCTCTCCATTACAGTTTTGTTAACTATATGTGGCGTGACGTAGACAGAACCAGGACGGTTGTTCCCCAGGTGGTCCACGTTGTGTGTGTGCGTGTGTGAAAACGAATGTCCTTCAATCACGGGACCATGCATGGACTTTTCTGCTTTGGATGTAGCATTGGAGAACCTTGACATTCGACTCTAGAACAGTTACAGAGGAGTTCATGGACACCAACTTTCAGCTGCCCAGGTTCTGGGGTTATAAAATAGGCCCACAACAACATCCCTCCACCACCATGCTTCAGACTTTCAACAACCACTGTGCTAAGTATTGAATGCAAAGATGCCTAGTTTGGTCTTAGGACATTGTGCCTGAAGATCTGTGGTTCATTTGAATGGCGAAGAAACTACTTTTTTCCTGCAGCCTGCCACAAGAATCATAGCCTTTTCTAACAGTCTTGTCACACATCCTCATGTTAACCAAGGCATGAAGAGCCTAAGGTGGAGCTCTTGGGTTTTTGTTGAATGGCGAGATCTTAGAGGGTTTCTCTGTGTCATGAAGGACTTTAGATTGCGCAGACTCAGCTCCATGACCCTCCCAGATGGACGGGCAGCTCCAGTGGATTCTCTCAGGGTTCTGCTGATGCTTTTCTCTCTTGACCTTATGCACAGTACAGCCAAAACACTAAAGTACCAAAATCTATGTTTAACTCGTCTTCAGCACCTCCAACTACAACCTCTAGTTTCTATAGAAACAGCAAGAGTGAAGTTGGTTTATCCCCATGCTGCTTCTGTATTTAATGTTTTTGTAAAACCAACAACTGTGCAGCAGGTCTTGTTTTTTGAAATGCATTTACCATCTCAAGCCCTGGTTAAATACTGTTCAGTATTTCCAAAAAGCTAGCAGGATGGACAGTTTGTCACAGCAGGTAACATGGAGTCCTCAATCAGAGCTGTGTGCCTACCTGGGCCGTAGGCGCGGGCCTTCTTGGGGTTGAGTTTGGGCCGGAGAGGAGCCCCAGGCTTCAGCTTGGCTTTGGGGAACTGGGACAGGTAGGTCATGACTGAATGCTCGTCCACGTTGGGGTCTACGATCTCTTCTGGGGTGATAACCTGATAAAAATAGACAAAACAGAACACATGTTTTTATATTTAAGGTCTATGATGCTCGTTTGCCTTTACCCAATCAAGGGCATACCACACGTGCAACCAGCAACGGCTTTCTTTATTAGTTGCCATGGAGCCCACTACCCACAGAAGTAAACTAGGTACTGATTTGGTGATGAAAGCACTGTGCCAGTCCTCCACCTCAGCTCAGAATGTACCTGATCCAGATTCGCATGCAAACCTGCAGCAGCCACTCATACAGACTCTCGCTTTCTGGTTTTACAACCCACAGACATGGCGAGGGGAAAGACATTACGCTCACTTCTTAGAAGAAACAGAGAAGAAGACGGAAACAGCGGTGACCACAGAGCCAACTGTCAGCATGCTACACCGTGCCAACACTCTTCTGTTTGGCACGAATCCAGCCAACGCCATTAACGTCTGGAAATGACTCAAATGCTGAATACAGCCAAAGAATAAATGTTGGTGTCAAGAGATCCTTACAACCTACTAGGCACTGATGGTTTACTCTTGTGATCGTCGGCATTATTAATGAGATAATGTGGACGGAGGCGGATTTTTCAACAAAATTCCTAAAGATGAGGATTAACTAAATGTGAGCATCCTATGTCCTAAAAAACTGATCTATGAAGATTTTGCACCTCCATTTGTAAAAATCAGATGATCTATTAGGAAACATTTATTTCAGCAAAGACCAACACAAAAATGTATTCCAATCCACTGTTCTACAAAATGTTAAACAGGTCAGCATCTAAAAGTGTTAGAGCATCATTTGTACTATTGTTAGACATGGATTTAAAAAAAACCCATCCTGGTCCACCTTCACAGGAAATTACGAGGAAATAAAAATAAGCGCATGGTTTTTATTTTGAACCTCCTGACATCAATAGCAGTCACTATGAGTTGGAAATTCCTGTCTTAATTCAAAATTTAAATCCCAACAAGCACAAAAAAAAAAATCCCTTAATTGACAGTCGCAAGGAAGTTTTGTTATTTAGATAGTTAGGTGCTCGTGTGTGCAGATGTATTTTCTGACTCGTCTCCTACCTGAGGGATGCCCAGCCAATCATCAGCTTGCTGCATGGCCTCACGGGCGTTATCCACTGGTTTGGTCTGATCCCACTGATCCCAGTCAGGACACAGACCTGGAGGAGAGAAACAGCTCAGCTGGGTTTCAAACAGCACCACAACTTTATCATAGAAACGGACTAAAACTATTACGTTAAATAGTAAAAAGCAATTTTCAAGGATACTGATGGTGCTTTACTGCCCACCCCCCTACACTAGCTATACACCATAATTTGACACAAAGAAAAAACTGCTGGCATGCTTCAGATGGGGTGACTTTTGTCAACTGCAGATAAAGCAAGTGATGAAGCATTCTGAATAAAATCAGTGTGTCAACTTCAGGGTTTAAAGCGATAAGAAAAACCTTCAGGTTATATTTCCTCCAGAGACCTTCATTAGTGGTGCACCAATTAGAGTTTTCTGGCCGATCACGATGGGCCAAAACCAATTTCTATGTTTTTGTCTAAGAAGTCACTAAATAGAGAAAAATGTCAGAAACAGTGGGGCGACTTTTGTTAACTGTATACATAACCTGGTGGGTCCGTCAGTCAGTCCTCTCTCACAGCAGAGCAAAAGAGGACGGTGGATCATTTTCAGACCAATAAGATCGGTTTCTTATCAATGTATCAGCCAATCACAGATAATCCAAAATTAAGGAAATTGAAGCAGATTTATCAGTACAGCACCTGAATGTTATGGGACTTTTTCTAAAACCAATGATTTCTGCTGACTTTGATTTTCTATCTAAATAAGCGTGACTACTTCAAGTTTGAACCCTTCAGATTTAGATGAGTATCAATTACAGTTCCTTTATGAAGTAAATCTGCAGTTTTAGTCATGTGTACAGTTGCATACAGTTAATGTTTCTAGTTCCTGATCAAGCTGATCTTTAAACCAACCAGAATGATCAGATATGACCAGGCTTTACTGAAGCAAACTTATCAGCTGGATAGTTTCACACACGCTAAGCAGCTTTTAAGATCATTTGACAAGTTTATTTTTTTTAAACTCTTTTGATTTCAGTCTGTTAGCAATCTGCAGGCGATTTAAAGCTGATGATGTGAAAAATCCTGCCCATGTCTGACATGTTCCCTCCTTTCTGCTCACTTTTTTTTTTTTTTTTGCATCACCTTTCAATTGAAGAATTGGATAAAAGCCCCCCTGAAGCACACAACAGTCCCACATCAAAACCACATGCTGTGGTACAAACAGAACATGTCTGCACACCACTTTAATAAGAGACAAACATCCCAACTTCCTCTCACCTGGGGCGCAGCTGTCCACCAGGGCTCCCAGGGCCCGGCCAGTCTGCCAGTCCCTGTTGAAGTTGGTGATGGGAAGCTCGGGAAGTTTGTTCTGGATCCATCCCAGCAGCCTCTGCTTGGGAGTCTTCTGCTTGCCGTCATCTGCCTCTTCCTCCTCATCCCACATCGGCATGGAGATGGAGTAGTGCAGGATGAGGGTCCAGATCAGACCCAGGATCAGCTTCAGGTTCCCATCCACAATGGCTTTAGAGTCTGAAGGCCAAGAGGACAAGAGTTTAAGGACAAACTGCTATAAAAAATGAAACGCATAGAAACATGTATATAAATATGCAAAGATTGACAAACTTTATTTATACTTATATAAATAAAAGTATGCAAAGAAAAGATGATATTTGAAAATCATATTTCCCTCTCTTATCAGCTAATGTATGGCAACATTATTAGGGAGTAGTCAGTTGTATAGCAACACACCAGCTGGCATGTTTAGCCCTGGAAGAGATGGGAGAGTTTACATTTTCTGTGCCGCTTTTGTGCAGATTTTAATCTGACCACATAGAGGCACTGAAATTACAGACAAAAGGGTTAAACTATTCTCGTCTGAGGGTCAGTTTAGAGTAAATATACCAAACATCGCCAGCTGAAAGAAACCACTAAGGGACAACTGGTTAACAGTATCAATGTATACCAAGATTTTCCAATCGGAGTTTCTATTTTACTAAGATTGTACTTCATCTTTTACAAACAAATTTAACTACAACTTTTAATCTTACATCAGCTTGTTATACTTGTGTTGGTCTGTTGAGCTGAAAAACAAGCCTATAATTTTAAGGCTAATCCAAACATACATTTCAATTTAGTATGTAGTTACATTTTTGCATTAGTTAATTTTTTTTTACAGACTGTAATAGAAATATTTAAGCATTCATATGAATAGCCTTTTGCTTTAAATAAATGGTTTGATGGTTAGTATTGTGTAGATGGATGACATGGTGGCATTTTAAGGTAGTCATACTGGAAAAGTCCCAGCATGACATGCTTATAGTCACCAGATTGACAAAAAACCACAAAACCCCCCCCCCAAAACATTGATATGTTCAAATGATAATTTCTTTTTTATTATTCAACCTTTATTCATACAGCTGCTGCTGCTTGTGTTCTCACTTCCACCAGGAAGGTGGAGCAAGTACTTGGCACCAAAGCTGTTCTGATTCTGGTTCTGCTCTGCATCCCCAGAACCAGAACCAAACATGGAGAAGCAGCATTCAGCCTCTATGCACCACAAATCTGGAACAAACTTCCAGAAAACTGCACATCGAGTCCAAAACCCTCCTGTTTAAGAGTTGCTTTTGAACCATAATAAATGGAACATATTTGTGCATTGATGATTTTAATGACAAAATGTAATGTCTGTTATTGGTTTTCGGAACTGTTGAACATTTCATAAGAAACTTAAATACCACTCCTACGTGGTACTCCCCATATCAGCCCAGGGCTCAGCTCTTTGTTTTATTAATGAAAAGATTTCAAATCTTCTATCAAATGGGTTGACTTTTGTAAAAACAAAATCATGTTTCCAGAACATTGTAATGGTTGGAGACATTTTAGTCAAATAAGGGAAAACCGTTTCACTTATAATCAAACCCCACTTTATCATTTCCCACTTATTTCACTTTTCTATACAACTTAAATTTACAACAGTGGATATTCTTAAAAATTTAATTTTCTATTGAAATTATGTAGTTTGTCATGGAGATTCTGTTTTACAGAGAAATAAGTGAAACGCGTTCCACAACCAACGGGTCCAACTCACATCCAGATAAAAATCAGTCCAACAGTTAAATGAAACAGATTCCATCATAATTTCATCACAACACAAAACCATCAAATTCAGTTCATAAAGCCAACTAGTAAAAAGCTAGTAAGGCAAGCCCAGCAGATTGCTTTGGGTAGTTGACTTTCCAGCAATCCTTCATCCTGACCAAGCATGACAAAACAAAACACAAACCGCTTTGTCCCAGATCTCATCTGTGCATTGTGATTGGCCAACTGCAAAGAGGCAACGTGATAAACCGTGACTGTTGGAGAATTACAAAAAAAACCAACAACAAAACTCTAATTTTTCAGTATATATTTGAACTCATTGATAGCCACATCAACACGCATCATAATAAAGCGGCGCATACACCCCAGCATGTGGCTATTTATCTGAGGTCTTCCTCTCGGCTTATAACCACCAGCTGTAGAGGAAAAAGTGATGCAAGGTGGAAGCTAGTCTGGGCACGACTCGCACAACAACCCCTACCCCCAGCAAATCCAGCACTCTTGTTGCATAAGGTGGTTTATTGAAGGGATGATTGCAGAGGTCCAGCCTGAAGGGAAGGGTGGGGCAATGTGTCAGCGTGTCCTCTCACCGATCAGAACATTGTCTAGGAGGGGGGGAAATTGGGTAACAGTGTTGGTGTTTTGTAAGGATGCAAAGCACTGTGCTGACTGCTATGATAAAATGTAGCCTCAGTGGCCCAGATCGGATTTTTGATTCAACAGGGCGTCTATTGAATCCAGACTGATTTTTAGTGGTTTCATTGAGGAAACTGCTTCAGTTGCGGAGGTTACTGTGTATTACAGGCCGGAAAACTTGGGCCTGGCGCCACAACAAGAGTTTGGGGTTGAGGTCGGACTGGATGCAGAGCAACGAGGCGAGCCAGACAAGCTGTAAAAACACAATGCAAGTGCAAGGCACAGATCTACTTAAATATTTTTATTATTACAGTTTGACCCAGTTTGACAGGGAAATGTCCCACTAGCTGCCTTTCCACTTCAAATGTCTGCAAAGCTTTCTCAATATTCTGCCAGTGTCAAATAGAAACACAAGTTTGCAATTATGTCATTTCTACTAAATAAGGCAAATAGAAATCACACCTGAATAAGTTTGTTCATGCGATAAAACGGTAAAAAACGCGCCACGCCGTGATACTCCTGCCACTTCCTGTCGTCGTCCTCTTCGTGGTTTGCACCAACGGCAACATCCCGCTATTGATCATGTGACTTGTGCAATGCAAAGCGTTTCCACTGCAGTTTTGCCAACAAAAAAGCAACAAAACTTTATTTAAGAAAAACATTTTTTTCAAACCTGCTATGCTCCCATTTAGCAAATTTCTTTTTCGAAATGTCAAATTGCAAAATGACATTGTCAATGGAAACGCAGCTTATAACAAGTTGTTTTCTAGTGCTGTCAAACGTGACATTGCATTGGCTCCCAGTGGACAAATAAACGCTGCATGAGCTCAGGACCCAGTGATGCTTACGAGGTCAGTCATCATGAGAACATCAGAACCTCTCTGCCCGTGGGTACAAATGGAGAACTTTGTCCAACCACAAATGGAAGCAAAAGGAGAGACAAGAAAATGGAGGCAATAAAGGAGAGTCAGAAAAGGCTGCCTAAGGACAGAGATAAAATTACCAGTTTTAAAGTATCTTTTGGACCAATGGGTGGGTTTGAGCTGGGTGTGCAACACAGGTCGTTGCTTGCTGGAGGAATGCAGATCAGCTGCAGCAAGGGTGTGTCACATAGCTGTCAGGTACACCAGCTCCAACAGGACCCCTAATGTTACCAAAACAAGAGCTGAGGAAGTCAGATGTTGCACCGTGTTGAATTTTCAGTTAAGACACTAAAAGCCAGCGACAAACTCCCACTTGTGGTGTTTCCAAAGAACTCTGAATGACTTTTAAAAAGGTATTTTAGTCCGATGAGAAAGTTGTTGTCAAAAGTGTTACGACAAACCTCTGCAAACACATTCTGATAACGTCAGTACATGTGTGTGTATTCTCCTCCTCTCAATAGCTACTAAACATCCAAGGAATCTGGCAGTATTCCCAGCAGACCACAAGCCTACTGGAGCCCATATACGGACAAAGCCTGCCACAAACCCCCCCGCCTCCCTTTTGCTGACTCACAAGTCTTCCCTCCAATCTTTTTAAAGGTCTGATCTTCCTCTTGTCCCCAAAATTCCCATGACTCATCCATTCGGCACAGTCTCAAAGCAGCAAGGACCTCCCACCAACCAACCCATGACACACCAGAGACATCATCCCAGTCCCCAACTCGCAGCTTGTCTTTATCCTGGCACCTCGACCGAGAAGTATGACCAGCGAGGAGATAAGCTCTTGCTTTAAGACGTTTATTCAATTTAAAAAAATGTGAACATACACTTTTAGATGAAGCCACTTGAATGCATCACATTCATTCCATATCCCAACTCAAATCAGCATGTCAATGTTTTCCTCCACACAGTTGATGCTGCGCGGATAAGGAGGTACTAAACTCGCTGGCCAAGATTACAGGTGTGCTGAAACCCAGAGGATCTGAGGTCAAGTCGGACACCAAAGTTACAACCGGATAATTATGACGTTCTTCCTCTGGGTCGAGGATATCCATCTGGGTAAATTGAAGGAGTTCCATTTTGATGACTTGTTCAAAAAGGATTGTAGGACAGAGCAAGAAATGTGTAGATGGATTCTGGCTTTATTGCCACTGGTGCATCACAGTTATGGTCTGTTGTGGTGGAGATTGATCTGAACTCTCAATTTACTGGTCCATTCACATACCAACCTTCTAGAGAAAAATACAACAAAACTCCTGATATAAGCAACTGAAATTAACAGCTTTTGTGGTGACTGGGCTGCTTCTAGAAACAGGGTAAAGAGCTCAGTAACTGGGGGAAAAAACCCAGAAGAACCACCAACCCTACGAATTAAGGGTCATGAGGTGGTTCAGGTCTGACTGGAAGGAGGCCAAAAATCTACTCTGAGCCTCTCGCAGAGGATCAACCTTTCCATCTCTAAAGGAGAACCCAGACACCCAATTCAGAAAACTAATTTTTGGCCGCTTGTTGTGTAATCATGTACTTTCAGTCACTACCTAAAGTTCATGACCATAGATGAGTGTAGTAATGTAATGACTAGTAAACTGATGGCGTTTTCCTTTTGGCTCAGCTCGCTCTTCACCATGATAGACCAGTAGAGAACTTGCGTCACTACGTACGCCACACTAATTCTCCTTGACCGCTCTGCGCTTTTCTGGCTCTAGACAACAGTCTCAGATTTGGCGGTGATGAGTTTAGTCAAAGAAACTGTGGTGAGGGATCTGTGGGTTTCTCTCCACATAACCGCATCTTGAATCAGCAGGTGTGGTGATGGATAGAAAAATTAATTACCTTTACAAGCATCAGGACTTTGAAGAAAAATAACCACATGGCAACAATCAGTGTACATCTTTTATCACTACAAATCATGAAGTACAGTAGCTCTGTTTTTATCCAATTGTCATGAAAATTTTGAGCGAATTTTAAAGCCATCAAAGAAAATTAGTCGTCTACTGGTTTGGGGTAAATCAACCAGACTATGCAACGCATAATTTCATCAGATTCTGACGCGTCACATGGCTGTAATAAACAGGAAGTAGATGTTTCAAACTAGAATGAACCACACTTCTCAGAAAATGGGGGTCCTCCCCTCCGAGCTGGGGGTTTTGAGTCTTTGGTGCGACCCAGACCCACCAATAGAAGGGAGCGCACACTATGTCAGAACTTATTTGGCAAATGTGTTTCCATTTACCCTAAGGCGCAATAACTTTTTGGAAAAGCCGGAAAGTACTTCAAGCGAGTATAAAAACTTGAGTTTTGATTAAGTTTTCAAATTTTGCCGTTTCCATCAACCTTGAAATGAAAACTAAAGACGAAAACACAGTCTGCGTTTCCTGCCCCTGGAAATGATCACAGATTTAAGTATGGCAATTTCTTATTTGTGATTGCGGAAAACCGAATTCACGTTTTCTAACCAAGCAACTCCATCTTTCCAATTTAGGTTTTAGGGAATTTTCACCTTGAGTAAAATGCAATGTGTAACAATCTATGAATTCTCTGTTTCCCACAATTTTTCTGTGTAAAAAAATTTCATCTATCACTTCTCACTGCGCGATAAAGACATGAAGCAAATACTTCAGCACGAAAAAAAAAAGAATTTATGGATGCCAAATATAGCAGCAAAATGCACAGAAAGCGTGAATCTCTTCAATATTCTGACAAAAAAAAAACAAAAAAAAAACGATACTTCAGGAAATGTCTTCGATTGCTCATTGACCTCATGGACATTAAGATGATGGCCTGAGTTAAATTAGCTTTAATGCTGTGTGATGCAATTACAGCTCCCTCAAACATCCAAAACCGGATCGTTTCTCTGCTCCTTCCGTCCCTCCAAGTTATAGAAAATGAGCCACAATTAAGCTACTACACTTCCTGCTCTTCCTTTCTGCTCCTTCCACACATCCCCTCTTTCCCTCCCTCCCTTCATTTTCTTTTCTGCCTCTGCTTGAAAAAAGAAAAAACTTCCCCCTGGTTTTTTTGCCTTAAAAGGGCAAAGCAAACTGGATCTTGGCAGGCCTCCCATTCCTCAGGCTCTGGTTTCAGACCGGGAGGGAGGGAGGAGGGCGGGAAGGACATGGAGGAGGGGAAGGGAGGTGGAAGGCCCAAGGAAAGAAAAAAAAAAGAAAAGGGAAGTGCTTGAGCATAGAACATTTTTAACTCCAGCCTGACAATTTACCCAACTGAAAATGGGATATTTTCTATCCATCCGAGAAAAGAGTAAGGCAGGCATCGGAAAATGAAAGGAAAACAGGAGGAGATGAAGGGTTGGGGCGGAAGGGCAGGACAGGAGGCCAGAGGAGGACTCAGGCAAAAATGATTAATGAGTTTTGATACATGGCATGCAGCTTTCAACAACTGTTTTCATCCTGAAAACATCTGAGAACCATCTTCAAGTCTGACAGAAGGACCTTGGTTTCCACGCAACCACATGCTTCTCAGCATGGCAAAGGAAACAAAAAATAAAATAAAGTAAAAATTCTGATCTGGAAAAAAAAGATCTTGTAACAGAGTAAGAACCAGCACTGAACAGAAACTCCTAAAGGCCTGCACAGCTTTCTGAAACTCGCCACATATTCAATTCTGTCGCTGCTGTTCACATGCTTTCTCCGGGTCTCCTTGTTCAGGGTGAACACTGGACGTTGGGCTTTGGGGGCAGCTTTCCAACTATGATGTAACACAATAGCTGGAATACCACTGTACTCCATGGGAATGCAGACACTGCAGCATTCTCTTGACCGGTCCTCTTTAGCTTATGGAGCTTATGCTTGCATCGTCAACACACTGGCAAAAGGAGACGCATGTTCACCCAACATTTATCTCACTTTTGGTTGAGCATCAACTTTTCTTTATGAAGGCGATTCCAACTTTAGCAGGACGTCTGTCCCGTTCAGGCAGTTCTTTATTGAAATTCTTCATTTCAACTACAGAAAAGTTGTGTTTAATGGAGCACTTAGGATATTTTAGTTTTAAGTTTTCTTTTTTTTTTTTTCAGCTCAGGCCTGTAGGGCTTAAAATATTTAGAGATTATCCTCTTTTGTCCCTCCTGCAAGTTGTATTCCAGGTTTACTGTTGGGAAAACACTTGAGATATTGTTTTGAATACATGAATGTCCACAATGCTGCTTTTGAAGCATTAACTTGTTCCTTCTCGTTTGCTCTAAGTCAGTCATACCTCAGCAAAACCTGTGATATTTCCTTATGCAGGACTGGCAAATTAAATGATTATCGGTCAGTACTTTGGTTTAAGGTACTGTTGAGATTTAGCAAATAATTTTGCAGTCTATGCTTGATAACTTTGAAGACATAGTGGGAACACATAAACACGTGGAAATTTAATTTTAGAGCTGGACAGAAATGGGCTGTGGTCGTGAGTAGGACACACTGACGAGTGTTAACAGAATTACGGACTAAAGGAGGCTTAAAATTGGCTATTTTCTGTATCAGCAAAGTCAAAATGCAGTCTGAAGTAGCAGAGATGTGCAAAGACGTTTAGACAGACATTCTGCAGCATGTCTGTCGTTCATTCAGGCTGGAGGAAAATAGGGGAGTAGTAGACTTTTAGGGGATAACAGGAAGGCGGACAGAAGTACAGCAGATGTGATCCGTTTTATCCTTTACAGCCTTCAACCCCCATCAGCCATAAAACAAGGATTAGGATATGTGAGCAGGTTTTTTAAAAAAAAATCTCAAGGAGAGTTCTGGGAACAGTACTTTCTGAATGACATTACTGTGCCAACCACCTGCTTACTCCCTAAAATCTTTATGATGCATTAAAACAAGCGTTAGATGTGTTTCGGGCACAGAAAGACTGAATGCATAGTACTTCGATAACTGGCTAACACTTAAGGAATCCACTCAGTTCTTGGTGATATGCAAATTGCCAGGATGCAACATTAAGGGTAGTAGCGTTTCAGTACTTGGTCTTAAGGTAGCCTTGGATCTCAGAGGCTGTAGCAGACAACAGGCAAACCCCCCAAAAAGTAGCTATAGGCTGGACATGGAGGCATGTTGTCAGTGAAGCACAAGGGCAGCAGACCCCAGAGCAGAGAAGGTACCCAACCACACCACCACATGGCGATCAACCCAGACATGCTAGCAGCTGCACAAGCCCATGACAGCAGAGGCCAGGGGCTTTGAGCATTAAGGAAAAATAACCCCCAAAAACCCCAAGCCAATGGGATTGACATACTAAATACATCTAGGAAGTAGAAAATCCAAAGGAATGGGTGAGGCACCATGGAGGTCAAGGGAGCAGGACCCACACCAGCCCCCAGTCAGTCCTGAACACCCCCATGTTCATGTTTCTATAGCTAGCTCTGCGTTTGTTTGCGCAAACATGTGCTTTGGTTCAAACCACCAGAGCACCAAAGCCCGTTTGTGCTCCACTGAGCTCACAGACCACTGAATCCTAGCAATGCTTGCTGTTAATTATATTTACCTCATTCTTTCGTTAGTAATACGTAAAACATTTACTGCATTATGAAGCAATATCCTTCCAGGAGGAGACAACTGCTTGTTGCCACACATGCATGTGCCCCAACCTGCACATCTCTCCTCCCGAGGAAAGACAGGAGAGCCGCCAGGAACAAAGTTACCCCATCAGTCTGTTTTCTGCACATGCAGCGTTCATGGAAGAGTTTTCTGGCTGCAATCCTGATGTTTCTGCGAACAGCAGGCAGGCGAGCACAGGTTGAGAAGCGCTCCTGAAGGGCTTTAAAATCAGGACTCTGCTGCTGAGGAAAAGATGCTGCCGATTAGAATGAGATCTTTACATAAACGGCCCTTTGTTTAAATGGGAAAAGTCCAGGATGATGTGAAGATAGACAAGTTGAATTCTGTGCAGTACAAAAATCATCTCCAACATGCACGCAAAACTAACGTCACACTGTTGGACATTTAAAGTACTACTGAATGAAACGAGCAAAAAAAACTAGATTACCAACAGACTATGTCTTATGCAGCGGCCGATGTCACTCCAAAAGCTGCAAGGCGCTTAAACTGCATCCTTAATGGACAAGTTTTCTCTTGGTCTATTGTGGCTTTGAAAACTGTAGAAAGACAAGTTCATCCATATTGGAAAGAAACTTTGGTTGCAGTGATCACTGGGATTTGAGCCAAGGATTGTGGAAACGGGAAAGGATTTTATAAAGGTTTGTCGACATATTATTGGAAAAATTCACTTTGGAATCAGCAGACCCACCTTCAATAGCAACCTACAGACAAGAACCAGTGCAACACGGCAGTGTCTAATGCTTTAAACCATAGAGCAACACAAACAACTAGGAACCATTCTTTTGGAGGCATCACACCATGCCATTAAGCGTCTCATCTTATACTCAAGCCGTCGGGAGTGCAGCATCGTGAAGCTGGGGTAAATATTAGAGCAGCACAATTTATGACAATCTGCTCAATATCTCAGTCAATTCTTGCAATATTTAGCGAGATGCATTTTAAATGTCATTCAGGCTCTGTATATTGACAATGGCCTGTTTGCTGGACTAACTGCTCTTCGCGTGTTCACCTGATTTAGTTCCTAAAAAATGGTTGATACATTAAGAGTGGTGGGTTACTGTGTGATTGGAATAAAATAATTGTCAACAAAATGTGGGTTAATCGTCACAGATCTCCTTTTCTTAGTTTTTAACAAACAGCATTACGGATAACGTATTCTAGGCATCTAAGCACGCTTAGAATGATGGAATCCTTCCAACAATGGTTCCAGGTTAACTGGTTACAATATGTTTTATACCAAAGATTAACTGATGAGTTAATCTCGAGTCTACAAATATCGAATCTTAGCAAATGCACATTAGGCGTTTTTAATGAGTGTGCATTAGGGGTGCACCGATAAATCAGATGGGTGATGAAAATCCTTAATTTTGAGAGATTGAACGTCGGCCAATACTTGCATGAAACCGACACCGGGAAAGGTCTGAAAAAAAATTAACAAATAAAAATCAGCCGCTGTCCACATAAAGTCTGCCATGAGAGAACGCCGACACCTGCACACGGTTAACAGTCAGTCCACTGTTATCAACTCAGTGACTTTCTTGCTATATTTAGCAACATTTCAGACTAAAACACATCGTTAGCGGCTACAATCAGAGATGGCAGGTCAGGTTTTCTATAAATCGGTGATCAGGCAGAAAACTGCAATCTGTGCACCTGTTGTGTACATGTGTGATTGGGGGGTTCACATGTAATAACACCCCAAATAGCAACGGCCACCGTCGTGTGAAAGTCACCCATGCCGTTTGAAACAGTTTGAAATGAAGACAAAGATGGTTTTGGTGCTTAGAGCTTCTGTGAGGCAATCCGTTATCCTCAAAACTATGATAAAGCTGCTGGCTCACATTTCCAGTGCTTAAGCCAATTATTCTGACTTTTTATTGTAGTCTCAGACATTTAACAAAACTTTTCCCATCAACATTTGTCTTGAGTTGATGATTGGTTTTGGTGAAGTTTTTAAAAGAGTTTTGTTTCTTCCCATTAGTCCATTAGTACAGTAAGCGTGTTAGGGTGGGGCAACATGCTCCAAGTGCGCCTGGACACGCGTGTCAGGTTAGGATGCGAGCATTCTGATCAATTCGCAACACGCGACCTTCAGACCTTTTCAGACTAATAACTGTTTTCTGTCCAGTTCCTAGCGTTGCTTCTGTTGCCGTCAGGGTGGAGCAAATTACTGGTTGCTCTTGAGTAACCCTTAATGGCAGTGTTAACGCTGGTCATTGTTGCATATCCATCCGCGTTGGTTTTTAGCAACAGTTCAACTGGTACTCAAATGAGAAGTGAAAAGGTGTGGACATCTGAGACTCTGCATTTAGGGGCAGGGACTCATAGAAACTGAGATAAACCTAACATTAAAGGGAATCCACAAGGAGGCTCAGAGCAAAGCAACAGGCCGAGACTGTACGCATCTTGTAGCTGAGATGGCAGTTTAGTAATTTTGTGGTGAGCATTGCAGCCTGGGTGTGGCCATTTTTTCTGCTGCGAAAGGAGGAAGTGAAAGAAGAAAGCGGGCTGCCCTCATCTTCAGATAAAGGGAGTTTTAGATGACAGCTGGACATGAGGGTGAGTCAGCAGCAGGAACACGCAGTCCTGCAGGGGAGGATCACTGGAGCCTGGTACGGCTTGGCTCAACAAATACTCCAAGCTGGCATCAAGATTCAAAGTGATATATGTAAAACAAAACAAAACAAAAAAACACATACATATTCTTCCAGCCCCACCAATGCCACATTACTAGCCTCAAACCACAGATTAAGCAAGACCCACAGTAGCTCCGCCCACTGGTTCTGAACATGCATGTGGAAACCCTGAAATGGGCCAGACATTCCCTGAGGATGAGCAGGACTCAGTCATTCCTGATTCACACAGACCTCTTCCTCCGAGCGTCTGCAGGCTGCCTCTCCGGGCTCCAGGTGGTTCTCCGCTCAGGCGGCAATAAAACTGCTCATTTGTGCCATAAAAATGCCGTTATAGCACAGACCATGTTCATTACGGGCCGTTTGAGAGGGCTGGAACGCAGCTGAGGTGAGATATGATTCAGCCTGTTGCAATAAACAATTATTAGCATGATAAATTAACCCCTTAACTGTCCGTTACCTCAATGACTGTCTGCCATTGTCTTTTTTTTTTTTTTTTTTTTAAAGCCTGACCTGCCCACACAGATTTATTTTGTTGCTAAATGTGGCAAGAAACTCACCAAGATGACAACAGTGGGATGACCATTAACTGCAAACATGCAGACATGAACTGGTGGGCGGGGCCAACAGTCAAACCTCTCTTATGGCAGAGAAATAAAGGACAGTGTCTGATTTTTAGACCTTTGCTGATCAGAGGATAAAATCAGTTTCACATGCAAGTATAAACCAATTGTCAATCTCCCAAACTTATGGTATCCAGGGCCGATTTATTGGCTGGCTGATTTATCTGCACACTCCTACAATTGGCCCATGAGGACACTGGTGTCGCCAGGACAGCCAAGGGTTCTGAGCTCAATAATCTCCATTCTGATGGTTAATATTTCGTGAAAGGTAATGGGTTTTTCCTGAGACGACATAATCCATTTAATTTATGGTTTCGGTTCTGTAGTTTTTAATCTATCATTTTTGGCTGCATTTTATTTTGGATATTTAAAACATCTGCCAGTTCCAGAATGCAAAATTATGGGTTATTGACATTTGAGAGGGCAAACTCGCATCACGATACCGTTATCAATATATCACTTGAAAGTGGTCTCAAAACAATGTTATCGTTCATCGCGATAATCACTGGGACAATTCATCATCCAGCAAATTTTGTTATGACAGGCCTAGATATGATGCACATCAGAGCAGGAAGCTTAATTCAGAGAGTCATCCAGAACATTTCCATTTACAACTTCACCAAAGTGCATGGAGACAGTAAGAGGACGGGAGAAGACTCCAGGAAGACTTGAGGCGCCAAGAAACGACTTTATAAAAGTCACTTCTTAGCACCTCAAGTGTTGCTGGAGCTTTCAATTCACTGAGTAAAAACAACAGCTACAGCAAACCAGGAGAGGAGGCAAGCAGCTGCACGCAGACAAAGCTCGTCAAGTCAAGCTGCGCGTCATAAATGCGGATAGACCCAACCCACAGCAAGACATGAGTGCAGACAATAGTCCTGTGTTGTATCTCTGTTTGTCTCTCTTTCCAGGCCAGAGCAACATCCAGCCGCACAGCTGACCCAGTTCAGCTCAGCTCAGGCAGCAGGAGGAGAGAAAAACTCAGGGCCCCACTCTGAACATTCAGACCGACCCCCTCCTCCTCCTCCCTAAGCAGCCTCCAATCTGAACAAAGCACAGCAACTCCTGGACTCTGAGGGAACGTTCTGTCTGTCGCGTTAAAGCTCTGGATGTTTTAACCCTTTAAAAGGACAGAACGTGTTGCCGTTTCCAGCTGCGGCCAAGCGCGGCACCGTGCATTCCTCTCCACACAGCCAGTGAAGTTCACACCTTCTCCATTCAGCCGGAGCAGCTGGCTCCTCATTCATGATCACACCCACCTATAGACACCAGCTTGATGTTCTCCCTGTCCAGGAACTCCAGCGCCACCGACACGTTCTCCAGCTGCATCTGGCGGAAGGTGGGCCTCTGGTTGTACTTGCGGAACATTTTCTTCTGGGACAGAACCTCCAGGAGCCCGATGAGCCGCAGCCCGTCGCTCAGGTCCGTCTGCAGGTTGCCGATCCGCTTGTTGACGCATTTCAGGTGCTCGTTGCACCACCGGGTGAACGTGTTCTGCTGGATCTTCTTCCACGGGGCATCCTCGGCCAGGTCCTTCTCCGTGGCGGGCATTTCTGCGTCCTTGTCGTTGGGAGCGGGCGCGGCGCTCTGATGGAGGCGGGGATGGGAGCCGCTCATTTTTATGGTCTCCTCTGCGCCTTGGTTCGCTGGCTGGATCTGGGTGGAGTCTGTTCGGCTGCTCCCTCCTTCTCACTTTCTCTGGTTTACTTTGCGGCTGATCTGTGCGAGAGAGAGGCAACAAAAAAAAAAGAAAGAGAGAGAGAAAGAAATCAGCATTAGAGGCTGATTTATAGAATGAAGATAGACAACTCTCAAGAGTAGTTTGGGCGAGTCTGTTCTACTCCAGTCCTCGAAAACTACCGGTCTGTTACGTTTACATGCGTCCCTGCTTCAGCACAGCTGAATCCAATGTTGAATTAACTCTTCAGCAGGAAGACAGGGGTCTGGTGAGCCATTCGTTTGATTCAGGCGTCTTGGAACAGGGACGCATGTAAATGTTGCAGGACAGTAACTTTCCAGGATGGGAGCTGGACTGGAGACCCCGGAGGCTCATTATGTTCACGTCTTTGCTTCTTAAATAAGTTGCGCAAAACCTTACAAAAACGGCAATATATTAAATCAAAAATCATGGGAAAATGCTCAATTATACAGAAAACAGTGTAGATTTGTCTATAACCAACATCAGAGTAAATACATGAGAGGATAAATCTTTTGTGTTATTAGTACTGAAGGGAAAAATCTCAAAGTTTAATAGTTTGAATATCCTAAAACTATGGCTTTACGCAGGGCCGGAGCTGCAAGTGTGTGGCCCCTGGGCTGGAGCCAGTTTTGGTGTCCTACCCATGAAAGGCAAATTCTTTTACAAACACTGGAAAAACACAAAATCTAGTTTCTGACGCAAATATCTCAGTGCACTTGAAATAAAACAAACTAACTTACAAATCACCTTTCAGACAGATATAGGAACTTTTTTTAAGTCAATAACTTTTTAATATTGATTAAAAAGCAAGAGTTCCAGTGCCAGATTTTTACACTTAGCATAAGAAAATTTTGTTTGTTTGTTTTTTAAGTGAAAAAAGCTTAAAAAGTGGAAAAAAGCTACTGGAAAAAATCAAGTAGAACTAGTACTATTTCAAAATCAAGATGTGCTGAAAGAAGTTGCGGAATAATTAAACATTTCAAAAGGAACAAGTAATAATTGTATGTTTCTCCTTTTGTGTCTGACAAAAATTTCTTAAAGCATGACATCCTGGTCACTGTCAATCATGCCATATGTGCGCTGCCCTCATCCTCCCCCTTTCTCTCTGCTAAGCTACAGCTAGTTCCCCACGTCTAGCCTGACATGAATGCTCAGGCTAGTTAGCGTGGCTCAGGGTAGTTAGCATGGCCACCGATGACGGCAGATAATAGTTTCCCTGTAATGTTAAGTTGTTTCTCAACCATTACCATATTGAGCAGTGCATTCACGAGGATGATTGACAGCACTAAGAGCCTCCTCCTGGCTCTGATTGGTTGTTTTTGGTCCAGAGTGCTGCATTTCTTTAGACAGCAACAGTAGCACTGGGAGGAGGCGGAGGAAATTGATCTTTTCGCTGATTATTTATTTCAAAGCAAACTGTCATGGCTTATACATATGGATTACTGCTGCAGTAATCCATGCATGCAGCAATCCACTGCTTAAAGTTAGCAGTGTAATTCATGCAAGCTGTCAGGGCTCATAGGAACATGTTGGATATGGATCAAAACACTTGTGCTTGAGAAATATTACATGTCAAAGCAACAATGACATGTTTGTCCATCTTTGGCAATGCTATGCTAATTTCAAACTGACTAGCAAGCTAAGCTTTCTAAGCCCGAGGCATCCAATGAGCTTAGCTGTAGGTTAGGATAGAGTCCAGAAAGGCACATTTCTTTGTGATTCTGGTTCTAAACTAGAAACCTTTATGAAAGAAACAATGAGAGCGCTTGTTAGCCATGATTAACTAGCAAGGGTCATCTGCTGCTATAGGGGAAGATCTTCTTTGTCCAGAAACTTGTTTTGTTCTGCTCACTAATAAATGCAGCTGGGAAACTATCACCTCAATAATTAGCTCATTTGCTGTTGCTCTAAACTTGTATGTTTATCTGAATTTATATTCAGAAAGATTATTCTGGATTGAAAAACGTTAACGCTGTTAGGTTGTTATTTTTTTATGTTTTTTAAATGTGCAGATTTTTCGACTTTCATTTCAAGATTTTGACTTTGTAGAATGAGAACATGTAAAATAATTTAAATGAATCTAAAATATCTAAAGTTCTTTTTTAGTTATTAAGGTAAAAAAAAAAAAAAATCTTATTATTATTTTGACCTCCCAGAAGTAATCAGGTATAACACTGGCTTTATTGGCTGTATTTTAACAATTAAGTGTGAGGGTTTTTTGTGATAATTGACAAACTGAGACAGAAGCAGATCCAACATTTAACAGATCTCTTTCATCAGCCCTGTGACGTCATTTGTTTATGCAGAAGTAGTTGGTTAGATCCGGAGCTATCCGGAAATACACTCACCAACAAACAGCCAGAAGGAGTCTTCCCAGAAGGATGACTCACTTTGGGTGTAATTTGGTCCATATCAGAACAAAACATCGATCTCGTCATTTAATTTTGAAGTTACCTCCACATCCAGAATGAGCATGAGAGGCTCTAAGTGTAAGTTTAACGAGAACATGACCAAGTTCCAGACAGTTTCCAGAGCATCCGACAGTCACTGGCCAGAATGAAGGCCAGCAGACACAGAGAATGCCTCTTTGAGTCAGTAGGCAGCTTGATGGAGTGTGATGGTGGTCATGTTGTGTGTGATCAGACCTTTAACTGTATCGAACAGTATCCCAGCAGCCTTCTGATTAAAACTCACCATATTCTGATACAGCAGTACCCTCAGATACCTCTTGGTTAACCCTAATCTCTAATCCCGGGCGTTGCACAACATGACTGCTCGTCCTCTCTTGTGTCTGAACCTTCGGATGATTTGGCAACATCCTGTAATACATTGCTCATCCAACGATACTGCTCCTCTCTCCGATCCCCATTCTAGACATTAGGCTGCTTGAAAATCAAACGGCCTGCTGAGATTGTTTTCCCACTTTGAGTAAAGCTGAAAAGTGGACAAGTCATGATAAGGGACTTTATGATTTTGTCTTTTCAAAAAGAAAGAACTGTAGCGATCTCTTGATGTGGTGAAAAAAAAGGCAGATTGTGGTGTTCTCAGATTTCCCCCTGATTATCTGGAAGCTCCACTGAGATCTTTATACTGCCTTACTGGGATAGAAGGAAAAAGCACATAAACCAAGACGTTGTAGCAGAAACACCAAAAACAGGCCTTTCCTCATGGTCCCTGTGAGGATATGAGTTCATAAGCGCTCGAGGGTCCAAGGCATAATAAATAGCAGATATCCACGGGGAGTATCAGTTACATTTGCTGAACACAAGCCAAATGTTGGCTATAAAACGAGTGTGTGTTGTTAAAGAGGTTGCAGTGACGATCAGCCAGTTGCTCAGTCTAGACGCCTGATTTCCTCTCACACCAGTAAATTATGAGGTGATGTCATAATGATACTTCTGACTGTTTTACAAAGCAGCAGTACAATATTATTGTTTATCTTCCCTTTATGCTCAAAGCTGTCTTATTAGTTCTTTTTTTTTTTTTTTTTTTGTCAGGCGTTAGCAATATTTGAAATGTCACTCTTTTTGTTTTCATGTTGCAGGATGTTGAGTTGGGATCCCGGCTTGAAGTTTTCTGCATGTTGTTTACATGCTCTCCTCAAAACACGCTAAAATTCTGCATGCATGTGTCCCTCCGCTGCGACCTGTTGAGGATGTAACCCCGCCTCGTGCCCTATGACCTCCTGGGACTAAACAAAGACTTGCTGATAGCCTGTAGCTACCAGCAAGTCCCCTGCAGCAGTCAGTATTACAGATTATCTGAATGAGCCTCTCACTGAAGACGCTTTGTTGTTGTGTAAACCATTTTTATTTCCGTTTTATTGATTGTTTTTGGTTGTTGCGTTTTACTTTGGATGTTTAAAAGCATATCTTGCAGGTCCAGTGTTAAATTTTCTGTACAGAAGTTAAAGTTTATTCATCTTTAAGGAAGCCAGCTTGCTTTATTATGCCATTCCCAACACAGTGGTTGAAAATGGTCTCAAAACATCAATATTGTCATTTATCGCAATAATTACTGGGACAATTTATCGTCCAGCAGAAAGTTTTTATGGTGACATGCAGGCCTGATTGTGTCAACATAACTGGAGCTTACTTTGATGCCTGCAACATGAAGCAGGGAGAGCAAAAATTCAAATAAATAAAGGGCTAAATGGTCCGAGCCAAGAGATCAGCATCCAGGGAAGAAAGTGCTAGAAAACATTTCCTTGATGCACTGAAATTGATTTTGTTGCTCGTCCAATTAGAAAACACCCCGTAGGTTTTCTTTATGCCCACATAAATAAAACATCTGTATACAAAACATCTACACAAAGCATATTTGCTGAAGGATGAGGCCCAGCTACAGGCGCCAGCTCAGACTCTGATGGTCATCCACCTCACCATGAGTCGGGGTGGAGTGTTCAAATATTTGCTACAGTGTAAGGATGGATTGTGATTACCTAATAACAAATAATAAAAAAAAATCCAGTAGTACAGATTAATTACTGATCTGTCTTAGAATGTTGTATTAATAGGAATCTATCATAACAACATCCTAATCACTTTTAGATATTTCCCTTTCTTTAACTGTGGTGGAAGGAGAAATGGAACCACAGCCATTTTTGACTAAATAAGGAGATCTGTGCCAGGAGCCACAGTGTGGCCTGGGGCCATGAAAAATGTTTCGGTTCATGTGTGTGTGTGTGTGTGGGTGTGTGTGTGTGTGTGTGTTTGTTTGGTGAAGGAGAATCTGAGGAATGCTCCTCAACCCCATAGCAACCCTGGAGCCCACATCCCAAATAACCCCCCCCCCCCCCAATAAAATAGTCCTGTTATTGTAACACACAGCGTGGCACCAGCATTCCTCCATATTCACTACTCCATTTAAAACAATAGAACAATGGCGTTAGCCCGTTTCAGGCAGTCGAGCTCTGCTCCCTGTTGGTGTGTAAATTTGCAATTTTCGTCACAAATTACCTTGTCAAAATAATATACAGGCTTTATTAAAATGCTCGGTTTATGACGGCAGTGGTCGAACAACAGGCAACGCAAATTAAGCTTCATTAAACATTTATCCTTTCATTAAACAGGAAAGGATAAATTGAGGCATTAGTCAAAGATGTTTGGACAGTTTCTGGTTTCTACTCTTGCTGAACTTCCGAGAGCAAATCAAATTCATGGCTGGTAGTTAGTGAGAGCTGAGGAAGCTGGTGAACTGTTCCATTGTTTCAGAGGAATCTGGGGAACAAACAGGAGAGAGCAGCGGGCGGAGTGAGGAGGTATGACTAAGAACACTGCCACAGGCCTGGATGGAGAGGGAGAACTGGAACGTTGTCTGGCTCCATCTAGCGGCCAAACATGGTCCTGTGTATTCTACCTTGCTCCCCTGGCTCCACTACTAACCACATTCGTATTTAGTAAATTAGAATATACCTTCTGTTGAGGCTGGTTTCTCAATTAAAACTAACTTTTGGAAATGTCCAAAAACATGACTGTCAGGTTAATTGGTCTCTCTAAATTCTCCCTAGGTGTGAGTGTGTGTGTGTGCATGGTTGTGTGTCTCTGTCTGTCTCTGTGTTGCCCTGCGACAGACTGGCGACCTGTCCAGGGTGAACCCGCCTCTCGCCCGGAATGATAGCTGGAGATAGACACCAGCACCTCCTGACCCCACTAGGGACAAGGGTGTTAGAAAATGGATGGATGGATGGTTCATATCTGTTTCTGTCCTCTTATATACAGTACAGACCAAAAGTTTGGACACACCTTTTAATTCAATGAGTTTCCTTTATTTTCATGACTATTGACATTGTAGATTCACACTGAAGGCATCAAAACTTTGAATAACACATGTGGAAATATGCACTAAACAAAAAAGTGTAAAACAACTGAAAATACCCCTTATATTCTAGTTTCTTCAAAGTAGCAACCTTTTGCTGTGATTACTGCTTTGTATACACTCTGCATTTTCTTGATGAGCTTCTAGAGGTAGTCACCTGAAATGGTTTTCACTTCATAGGTGTGCCCTGTCAGGTTAATAAGTGGGATTTCTTGCCTTATAAATAGTCATGAAAATAAAGAAAACCCATTGAATTTAGAAGGTGTGTCCAAACTTTTGGTCTGTACTGTATATATATATAAAGTAGGATTAACATTACAGAGAAGGAAAGAAACTAAAAGTATGTCCCATTACAATGTGTACATTTCATTTATCATGGTGAAGATTTATTGACAATTCGACATAGTTTGGAATTCCCCTTTAAACAATTGTGCATTTACTTTGGATCTGGTGTCTAAAGTGTGTAATTATCAATTATTGATTATTGAGCCATCAGCTGCCAAACTTTAAAGCAATTAGAAGAAGAAGAACTAATGTTTGTAACTTGATGTCTCTGGGAAAACATCAGGGATTAACTTCTACAATCACCCGTATATATGCTGGATAAGTACAATGCAGTTTTATGGTTGCAACACTTGGTGACATTGGGAAGAAAAAGCTTTTCTTTATTTTCTGTAACAAACAACCTCTCAGCAGAGTCAGGGTGGGTAAAACCGTCTGACGACCCTTCAGACACGTCTGCCTGCTGTTTACTCTCCTGTATCTGTGATATTTAAACTCCAGTTTTTCAACTTTGAGACGTAAACGTCAGTGTGGCAGCCAGCTCTGCTGGAGGGTTTGTGCACCCTTTCCCAAAAGCTGCCTCAGAAAGAGAAGATAACAGATAAGGTAATCAGGAAGTAGGGCGGCACAGATAGCAGTTTTCTGGTCGATTGCTGGTCAATGTTTAAAAAGCCTGACCAGCCGATTCCAGTTTTGGCTGATATAAATTGTTTTGTCTAAAATGTTGCTAAATATAGCAAGAAAGTTGCTCAGTTGGTAACAGTGGGGTGACTATTGTTAACTTAAAATGTGCAGACATGTCCTGGTGGACCGGTCTAACGGTCCAACTTGTCTCACAGCAGAGAAGAGGACAGTGGCTGATTTTTAGACCTTTGCTGAATTTGATAAGATCGGTGGATAAGTATCGGCGAATCATCAATCTACAATAAAGCTTTCTATTCTACACAGACATTAATGACCCACTGTAATAAAACAAAAACACTGAAAGAAGAAATTGAAGAGATATATCTAAAGATTAGCTAACTCAGTGAATATTTCACCACATGCCTTACACATCATGGCCTTTAGTCAAAGACTGGACAGAACACAACTTCTATATTAGTATTATCTCCTTGATCAACAAAATTACAAGACAACTTGGGATGGTGTGCAAATTTAAGAGGGAAGGTGCAGAAAACAAAGTTGAATATAATCAATCAGATGTGAGACAAAATGCTAAATATTAACAAACTTGATCTCAAAGCAGATGTCTGCAATGCCAACATCTGAACAGCTTACCACACCCTATCAGTCAGAAACTGAATGCTGCAGATGTCAGAACAGGAAGTTAGGCACAAGACACGACAACACCGCTAACCACATGACACATGGCGGTGTGGAGACAGCCAGTCAGAGGCACAGATTAGAGCTAAGTTGGTTTTTCCCTTTACTTTCTGCAGACTTGGCGGCGGTGGCATCAACTGCGTGCAGCCAGACAATGGCGTGTCAAATAAGGACAAGTTTCGTCTGTTTACATCTCACACATCCTGTGCCAGCCGCCTCTTCCTTCAGCTTTACCGCAGATTTTGTTTCTCTGTATTCACTGTTTTGTTCACTGATTTGCAAAACAAACCCGCCAGGCCAGAGTGGAGGCTGGAGGTCTGGAGTCGGCCTGGGGGTCTCTGGTACCCTCCCTCCCTTGGTCCATCTTAGTTTTGGTCGCCTGCCAGAACCGGGGCCTATGGCAGCAGAGCTAGGTTGGGGGTTCTCTTCCAGTGCCTCTTTGAACTGGGGTGCTGCTGGTTAGCACCTTATGTCTGGCCATCCCACGGTTGCCAGGGCAACCTCAGGAGCCATGACTACCTGCACTTTGCTGCTCTTGGGTGCTGAGCGTCACAAGCTTTCTACCCTCTAACCATTCTAACAACCTTGCACATCCAGCAGACAAAATTAGTCACAGACACCCTTCCAGCACAAACGCACTTACTTCTACACAAAGACAATCACACGTTCCTGTTCCACCATTGTGGCCTGTATGTATGGAAGCAACCAGCTATTTCTAGTATGCCTGAAATGTCAAGACTGGATGCCTCTTAAAAAAAGTAAACAAAGTGACAACATTTTAGATTTTAAAGTTCGGGCCCATTTGTGGACAGGGAGGTTTAAATGCAAAATCCCTTCACTAAAAACTTCAAAAGCCCAAACTAGGGAATGCACGGGTCTCAAACTGACAGCACTAGCTACACTAGCATTAGAGGTTTTTGGTAATTATGAGGGGGGTTAGCAGACTGGAGACCAGGTGAGAATGATTCAAAGAGGTTGATCTTCTAAATCTGGAAAACCGAAACACAAAGTACAAGAAATGCAAAAAGTGTGAAACACAAAGCAAAACCATCCAAAGCTATGTCATTCCAAGTAAAGTTAAATGAACACATGTTGTTCCTAGCCAGTCTGGTATATTAGCATTATCACAGTGTTAAAATATATGATTAATCAGAGACAAGTTAATCAATTCTTGCACTTTCTTTAGATAGATGAGTTGAGCTTTCAGGGTTTGAAAGGTCCAGAGGAATTTACTCAAACTGGTTGAACTACAGGTTGTTTTATCACATTTATAGCATGTCAAAAATGTTTAGAACAAGCTAGGTTAGTCCAACCTAGCTGCCCTAGCTTTGCATAGCTAGCCTAACTGCTTTTTAAACTGGTAATTGAATGCACCAAGGGATACAGAAATACGGATCACTATTAGTATTGCACCCATTTCTAGGGGTAATCGTAAGCCACAAACGTTAAAAATACATGTAAAGATGAAAATAGCAAAAAATAAAAAAATAAATAAAAAAATCTGCAGCTTGGGAAAGATCAATAAAAAAAAAAAATCTGCATAATTATTTGTGTGTGGAGCATTGTGTTCAGTTTTGTTTTAGTTTTGGAATTGCATAGTTTGACTCAAGACTTAAAATAAAACCAAAATATAAAAAAATTTAAAAATGCAATAAAACATATATTTTGGGGAGACATATAGCTGATGATGGATAATAGTGAGATTTGCTCTTTATACTTTTTGTCACATGAGATTCAAACTTTGGTTGAAATTATTTCAAATTGTTACTGTAGTACTGAAATTGAAAATTTGGGATGGCATTGTTTGTTTAATCATCTATAAATGATTTACTGAACCCTAAACTGTTTCCTACTTTGAACTGTTTCAAATTTTGTCATATAGCAACAACAATATTCAAAATATTTCATTCATTATCATCTAAGAAACGGAGAGAACATGACACCTGCAGACCTACCAAAACCTGCCAGTACAAATACGCTGACAAGACGCAATAAAAAAAACTATAAAAGAAGCAACCAAGAGGCCCAGTGTAACTCTGGGGGATCTGCAGACACCCATGGCTCAGGTGGGAGAATCTGTTGATGGAACAACTATTAGTTATGAATGCAGGGCATTTGGTTTGTCGATTTGTATTGCATCCACCCATCCATCCATTGCTTCTGCATGTCTGAGCCTTATTACTCCTATTCAAGGTTTTGTGGGGTTTTTTGCCTGTATCTCTAGTAGCCAGTGGGTGAGAGGAGGAGTAAACCCTGAACAGACTGGGATTTAACTCCAGGCCCAACACAAACACACACAGGATAGACAATCTTTCACACACACACAGAGACACACACACTCACACCACTTCATCTAACATGCTTTGTTGGGCTTTTCTGGAGTAGCTAATCTAAGATGAACACTTCACACAGAAAGCCCTCAGTCTCGTTTGGACTCTGCTAAACAAGGCACAAAATTTCATGTATAAATTAACTGCCCTAAAATGGCATTAGCTGACACTGACCAGAGTGGAGAAATGAAGAAGACAAATGGTGAACAACTTTAAGAGACACGTGTTAAAATAGAAATAAACAAGACTGCCTTTAATGGAGTATTTTTAGATTGGACTGGTAATTGGTTAAAGTCATACTGAATGAGTGTAACTGCTAAGAATGTTCTTTTACTTATGTTTCGTAAAAGAACATTAGTTGCATTGTGACTCCAATTAATTAGCTGTCAGATGGACCAAATAATAATAATAATAATAATAATAATAATAATAATAATAATAATAATAATAATAATAATAATGGATAAAAACATCCTTATTTCGAAGCAGGGACTTTAGAATGGCTTGGTTCCTGGAGCCTTCACCGTTCCTCCCGAACAGGCACCAGGTGGCCCTCCTGCTCCGTGTAGGGCCCGCTCCCAGCGGCGGAGGGCGCAAGTGACCACTACTTGGAACCCCTCCTTTAACACAGGAGTGAGGGACGGTGTTTCCTTATTTGGTGCGGAGCCCCTAATTCTGACTCCGGGGGGAAACTGCTGTGCGTAGCAGCACATGAAAATCCCAATCAACCAGTTAATAAATAACAATAGATAGTTGGAGATGGAGCCTGACCGCTCCAGCTGCCCCGTGCTTGGGACCAGCAGAACCTCGGGTAGAACTGATCCAGACGCAGCGACACACACACACACACACACACACATACACCTCCATCAGAGCAGCCGGGGAGCAGCAGATCCCGGCGCGCGTGGAAGAGCCAGACTCACCTGTGGACCGTTCACCTGCGTGTTGATCTGCGTGGGTCTCTCCGCTGTCCGCTCAGTCAGGGCGCGCTGCAGTCACTGCGGTCACACAGGGTGTGTGTGTGTGCGTGTGCGTGGGGGTCCCGGACCTCCTCCCCACGCGCAGTCCTGATTGGGGAAACGGTCTGAACTGTTGGTGTAACGGAAGAGAAAGAGATAGTCCGTCCGCTCTTTTGCTCTTTTCTACCTCCGCCTCTCTGTCGATCTCTCTCCCTCCCTCTCTCTCTCTCTGGGTTCCACCGTGAGAGCCTTAATTGGTAAACGGGTGAAAGATCAGAGGAGGTGGGGGTGTCTCTAACTCCGTCTCTCTTTTACTGTCTCTCTCTCTCTTTTTTTTTTTTCACAAGGTGATGTAATGACCGCGCCTCCGGGATTTTCAAGGTATGATGTCATCTACCATCTACCCCATCTTTACTGTACCCCGGGGTGTGTGTGCATGAGCAGATCCCCTCATCTCTCTGCAGCCCCGGTCTCTTTCCTGTCATCGCCTGTGGTTCAGACAGAAAGTGGGGAGCTGTGTGTGTCCCTCTGCTGTGACTCAACATGGGCTTGTGTGAAGGAAGGCTGCTCTCCATCTGAGCATTGGATCAGGCAAAAAGAATGCTCAGCCTCAAGATGCCCCCCTCCCCTTTTTTTGTACAGTTGATCAATCTAGATGGGGGATAAAGGGGCGTTGGTGGGTGAACAAAGCTAAAGAAAGAGAGATCACAACAGGAAGCTCTTAAAATGTCTTTATAAACTGACCTGCCTGCTGTAATCTCAACACAAAGACACCAGACCTGTTCTAACCTTTTTGTCATAATCTTTCCAGGAGGATCTGTGCGAAGCCGGGACCTGATCCGAGGGAAAAGTAGCACGACTTCAACACATTTTCACCCAACTAACAATAAAAAATAAAGTATTTGCTTTTAAAAGGCTACTCATGTGACTGTAAGCACGAGGTCGGATTTAATTATTTCAAATGATGTCAAAAAATACAACATTTTGTGCAAAGTTTGGCATTTTGAGGACTGAAAATAATAATAATAATAATAAAAAGATATTAAAATTAAAGAACATATTTACCAAATACCAAATTTAAGCAGGAGAAACGCTTTTCAAAATATTTTTTACTCCTACTAAGCAAAGTATGTCCAGTGACAGTTAAGCAGCACAAACATGAGCATGATTGAAAATGTTAAGAGCCTCACTCTGGCATATTCTCAGATAGCAATAGTAGCACTATTGGATGTGGAGGAGCTTGATATATATATATATATATTTTTTTTTTCAGAGATTATCTGTGTTATTCCACACCATCACAACATGGTGACCACTTTATACCATTATGAAAAAAAAACAAACAAACAAACATATTTTTGTAAAAGTTACGTACTGCAGCTTTAACTGAAGAGGGCCTAGACAAGCTAGCTCCTAAGAGAAACAGCACTGGATCGACAATCTGAAAGCGGTTTGGATTTCACAAGAGGGACGTGACACAAAATGCAGCAATTTGCAAAATCTGTTTAAAGCCTTTTGCTGCAAAAGGTAGCAGTACCGCAAATTTACTCAACCACCTGAAAAGCAATCCCCCTAGACAACGAAGGCTGCTGTAAACGTCTCCCCACACATCAAAGAAAACGTGAAATAAACCAGCCGGGAAGCGGATGACACCGGGGTCTTTGTTTGCCAAAGCCATCTGACAGTAAAAGGATGGAGCTGGAGGGAAATCACAGATGCAGTAATAAAATATGTCACCAAAAACACGCCTCCTGTCAGTGTTGTGGAAATGCCCAGCTTAAAAGATTTTAATAAGACGTGCTGCAAAACACGACTTGCTTCGTCTCAATTTTTATCCTTCAAAAATCGCTGCCAGAGTTGTACATTTTAGGGGCGGAAATCCAGATCCTACATGGTTTGACGAGACTGATGCTAAGGTAATTGTGGCCAACACATTGATGGCCACATGATAGTTTAAGCCCAATAGGTCCAGTTGTAGTATGTGAGTCACTGCTCAGTAGAAAAGAACTCTGAGAGATGGGGGGGGGGGGGGTTTCAATAGTTTTATTGAGCATCTTAGGTCAACCAAAAAAAAACCACACAACGTTTTGACATTAATGGAGTACCGTAAAACAACTTGTTGAACAAGGAAATTAGTTGAAACAATACAGAATGGACTGCAAAAAGAAATTTGAGAAAAAAACAAAGAAACACTTGGGCATTGTTCTGCGTAGGTAACAGATTTACACCTCGAGCCACCATTTACACCTCGACCTCTTTGCACCTGCAACACACACACTCCTTTAATAATACAGCAGCTCTTACCACAAGTGCAGTGAACTGCTGCATAGTTCTGGAGTCAGAAAACGCATTAATCAGACTGACTCAGGCAGCAGCTGACTGATGTCGGCCACAGGATGAGTTTTTCCCCTTTGAGACGTTCGAACTAACACTGTGTGTGTTGTACGAGTCATGTTGGCTTCAGACCTGGGTGTGTGTGTGATATATCCCATGGAAAATGTGCTATCTCTGGATGGACGTCAGGTGTAGGAGGCAGATCTCCATGTTGGGCTTCGCAGCCCTTACATCTGACTGCATCGTTTTCTCTTTGGCTGAAAGAAGCTGCTGGACCGCTGTCCAAATCAAATTCATTTATCATAGAAACGGAGAATATTTTAAATTGCATGACTTTCACTTTATAGAGGAGTGGAACTGAAACATAGCCCATGTGTCTTTGCTTTTTAGGCATATTGTGGAGAAGATGTTTGCCTGGATGTGCCAAGGCAGATTTACTGTACAAAAAAAAGATCTGAAGATGGAATAACTGACTTTATTAAAATCAAGACTGCATTCAGAACCAAGCTAGGCACGGTGATGTAATATTCATCTGGGCTTACATGAACTTCATTTGGTGTATATACATGTCGGCGTGTGTGTGTGTGAATGGATGATTGTATGCATAGAAATGATTATGTTTACCCTGAGTGGGCATATGAAAAAAGTACATATACTTTTTTGACATATATGAGAATGAAACGATCAACTTGAGGCTGTCCATTGGCTAAAAACTCCGGGATGGAAACTATAAACGCTGTTGTCCAAGGAGGAGGCTGTCTGCAGAAAGGTGTGGCGCTCCCCCCACGACCGTTTGTAAAAGGAAAACAGAGGATGCAGGCAGGGATCGTGGACTCTGGCTGGTAGGGGGGGTGACGCATTCTAGAGTGGGAGGGCGTCTCCCAAGTTGTCTGCGCCATGTTTTGAAGGAAGGTGTGTTTGAATTTCAACCACATAACAACATATTGACTGCTTGGCTTTGGATGAACTATGGGAGAGAGAACGGAAGGCCCCCCACGTCAAAGAGACAGAGGCAGAGACGCAGGGTGCCGAGCCCCCCTGACCCAGCCACTCCTTCACCTCTCACCACGCAGGTCAAACCTGGAACCCACCCCTTCAACCTGCTGCCCATGTGACTTTGGTTTCACATGGTTTTAATTGGTTTTACTCATCCTGTGGCTTATGATCCCTCAGCAGACACGGTTGTTAAGTCCCCTGATCTTGAGTGTCTCAAATCATCACCATTATAAAGCCGAAGACGGTGATTACTGGGACCAGGATCAGTGAGCTGAAGCAACGGGGCGTTTCTGCCGCTGAGGACAAGGAAGAACTGAGGGCAGAAAACTCGGGTGGTGAGTTGCACCAAAACTAACACACATCATCCAGAAAACTGTAGGAGCCAAGCAAAATCCAACACAAAGTCAGGCAGAGTAAAAACACCAAAGACAAAGAACCAAGAAACAGAAACTAAGTGAAACTAAATTAAACTACCTCAGTATATTAACCACCAAACCATAACAAGGTTACAAAGTGATGACTGAAGTCCTAAGGTGGCTGACAGAAGTGTGACTATATTAGTAAAATAAATCATCTAAATGTTCACATTAGACTGCTGTCAGGTTTGTTTCTGTTATCTCTCTGCTGAGAGACGTATCTGCTGCTGTGCTGGAGCTGCAGGAGTTCAGGCTCCCGCCTGCAGCAGCTCATCAGTCCACAAAGATGTTTGGATTCCAAAGACATTTGAGAATGTAATCTGTCTGACTGCATTACTGATGGCACATTTGCTCTTTTACATCTAGTAGTTTGGAAATGATATCAGGACATTATTTTGATCATAAAACATTGACAAAATCTGACTTTTGAATGTGTTAATATCCAGTAATGAGATAATATTCAATAAATCAGAATATGTCTTGATTAGGCTTTTTGTCAAACAGAAATACTCTTTTTAAGTAACAACCTTTAAACAGGTATTAAACATGCTTTTCATTAAGCCTACATTTATGTATTAATCTGTCAAACATTTCACCCAAAAAGTAAAAAAAAAAAAGAAGAAACTTTCCCATCTTGGTTGGTTATAATGTGTAACATAAATTATTTAATGTTAACTGGTAAAAACTTAACCTTGAATCAATCAGAAAGCGCATCGTTTTCCCCGAATGTTTGACGCTTTGTTTTTAAAAGACCAATAAGTAGTGCAGTTTCCTTCCAGAGGACAGTTTGTCGATGCAGATTTTATTTGTATTAGTTATTGAGATGCAAAACACAGAAGTCTGATTTCGTTAAAAGACAGAAACACCTTTCTTATAATCTCAGATATGATGAGAAGATTATTAGCATCCATACAGAAATACTTTGTGTGATTAAAACAAGAATGATGAAAAATTCACAGAATGCAGCCGCAAATTATATCAGACTTATTGAATAACCTATATATATATCACTGTGTATATGTGGTATTCTATATGTCTATCAAAGACTTATTTCTTTCTGAGTTATATGTTCTTTTTCAGGGAGCATAAATTGCATGAAAAAGAATAAGAAAATATAGTATTTTATGAAAAAAAAATTGGATTCTCAAAATCACAGCCATTCTCATCCTATCTCAGTAGATCTAGTCACTAAAATGTAATTATTAAAACATATTAATAATTACACTTATGTGACAAATAAGAGGACAGGAACAGATATGAACCATCCATCCATCCATCCACTTTACACCCTTGTCCCTAGTGAGGTCAGGAGGTGCTGGTGTTTATCTCCAGCTAACGTTCCGGGCAAGAGGCGGGTCACCCTGGACAGGTCGCCAGTCTGTCGCAGGGCAACACAGAGACAGACAGAGAAACACAACCATGTACACACACACTCACACTATAGGGAGAATTTAGAAAGACCAATTAACCTAACAGTCATGTTTTAGGACTGTAAGAGGAAGCCGGAGAACCCGGAGAGAACCCACACATGCACAGGGAGAACATGCAAACTCCATGCAGAAAGACCCCGGGCCGGGAATCGAACCCAGTACCTTCAAGGCAACAGCTCTACCAACTGCGCCACTGTGCAGCCCAGACAAAAACCAGTCAAAGGGAATTTTAAAGGTTTGGTATTCAGTTTGTGTTTATGTTTAAAGATAAACGTTCTCCATTTCTCTCTCTCTCTCCTCCCCCTCGCTCTCTCTCTCTTTTGTTTCGTGAAAGGTGCAAAATTTGGATTTCTAAAGGAAAGCGTGACCGAATTCACAGTCCGAATTCAGTGGGAACCCAATAGAGGAATGGCTGAATGTTGGGTGCCAGAAAAACAGCCTTATCACATGAGAGGACGGGGAGTACCTTCACTTTCGGGTCAGAGACTGTTTACTTTCTTAGAACCACTCGGGCTTCTGCTTTCGTCTTCATCTCAGGCTCGCCAGCAGCGGCTCTTAGGGATGCTCTCTGCCCAGGGAGGTTATTGAATGTTGGATGTTTGCCTGCTCCTCTCTTGGAGTTCAGAATTCTACATAGTCCCCAAAAACAATGTTGCTGAAGATATTTATTTGTATTTTTTTTTTTGAATAAAAAGAACAAATCTGTCTCCCGTCCCCTGCAAACCAGCTGCACACTGGGACGTTGCCTCAGGTCCTTCCTCCCAGCCGATTCTGTAACCATCACTGCTCCAACAAACTCAAGAGTTTACATCCCTGCTGGTATCTGTTGTTTGTTGCAAAATTTTATTTTCAATGAAATTAGTTGTTGGTGTTTTTAAAAAAAAAATTTTATTGCACCAACACACGTGCACATTTTGTATAATTTGAAAATGATCCTTCTCAGTCCCACATTTCTTTTGGATTAGAGTATTTTATTTTATGTATCTGTAATCTATGTATTTTTTTTTTACATAAATTTGCCTTTTCTGCACAGTGGGCCATTCTTACTTCTGCTTTTTTATTGATTTATTTTTGTGTAACTCTGTATGCTTGGATTGCCTGTCACTTTGCTGCTGCTACACCTGAATTTCCGCTCTGAGGAACAACAGGGGATATTTCTGTTTTATTCTAGTTCTTCACAGTTTGTCCCATAAAATGATTATGGAGTTCAGGCAGCAAAGAGATCTCATGACACCTAAAAGCACTGCATCTGGCTTAGGGCACTAATTATTGCACATGCCATATTTTGTGTTGGGTGATGGTAATAACAATTTCATGATGATATTTATGCATTCATTTAATAAATAATTGGAGAATCACAGGCCATTCAGAAACAAGCATTACAATCCAGAAGGTTGCAACTCTAGCCTGTTGCAGAGAGCTTCAGTCTCGGCAGAAAACCCCGCAGTAGTTTGGGTTTTACCAAATTAAAATAAACCTTTAATTATGTAAACCTTTCAGCCTCTTTTCTTGGTGCCAGCCCTCCTCCTTGGTTCTTGCTTATTTTAAACAAACACTCACTTTACGACTCATTTGACCAGCGCAGTGGGGAGTTGAGGACCAATGAGCTCGGGGACAATTTGCTGTCCAACATCCAGCCCTGTCTGTCTCCTCACGCTCCTCGTCTGGCCATATTAAGAAAGTCAGTCAGGCGGCAGCAGAGCAGGGCTGACACACGGAGAAGGAAAGATTCAGGGAGACCTGGCTCTCTTCCCAGACCTTCAGTTCCTGTTGGCTAATGAGAACAGGAGGCCGAGTGTGTCTGTGTGTGTGTTCCTGTAATCGGCTCAGTTACAGGGCGACCGCCATTCTGTCAGTTTTTGTGCTAAATGTTTGCGCTTTGTGCATCCCACAAGGATGTTAGATCTAGATGCAGGCTGCAGCAACATCCTTCACTCTGCTGACCATTTTGACACACACGCACACACACGCAGATACGCGCGCACACACACACACCTTACAATCTTGCACCCTATATCACCCATGAAACTGAACCCCCATGAAGTTTTGTCCACAATAAACCTCCCAAATCCACTCCAGCACGGGGACATTTAACAACCTAGTAACACACACTCGCACGCGCGCACACACATTTAAACACTCTCACGCCCTTCTCCATCTCCAAACACAGCCTTTTAAGGTAAGCTCTCCCTTCCTCTGCCTTCCTGGCTTCTCTTTCTTTGCCTCCTCTCTTCAACATTGTTTCTCTAGTTCAGACTGCCTTTGCCTCCCCCCTCCTCACCCCCTTCCCACCCTTCAGACCTCTACTAACACCCCCCACACCACAACCCCCAGTACCCGTACCCTCCTTAGTTTTTCTGTTGCTCTGACTGCGAACTGCTGAATTCCCTTGCGACCAGAGTTCCTGTCAGGTTTTCTTTTCCCTTCGTTTAAACTGAGTCGACTTCTGCAAGAAATGATGACCAGGCCAAACAAAGCAAAGGAAGGGAAAGAGCAAACAAACAGAGGCTTACAGGATTCAGAGCGAGATGGGTTCTGGTTGGGTCAGGCGGAGCTTTAACTGCTACAAGCACATCTAATTGAACAATTCTAGAGATTCCTACACTCTGATCAGAGGCATAAGAGTTTGGTGAACTATGTCTCTGTGTAAAGTAAAAATGGGCTCAGATTGTCTTGTCCATATAAGGAGGGAGGAATTTTCTTGCTCTGACTGACTGATCTTCCATTCTCCCTCCCTTCCTCCCACTATCTACCATCTTTTTTTCTCTCTTGTGTTAAATGCTCTGAGTTTTTTTTTGTTTGTTTTGTTTTTTTGTTTTTTTTTCACCGATGTCATTTCATGCATAAGCACAAAAGCTCTGTTAAGTGTGGATCCACATATCGGTAAGGTCGCACTCCCGGAAACTCTCCTACAGTCACTTCAAGGTCAGACGCAGTCGTGTTTTGGGAGCTGATCCAAACCCAGCATTGGCTCACTGCCTCGTCAGTGTTTAGTTGAGTGTCTAATGCTGCTGTTGCTCACCCGGCTGACTTACAGTTCATCATGGCAACGCGTCAATGCTGAAGAAAAAGCCAGCATACACACACACACACACACACCTGTGCAATCTTTCTTCTCACCGTTCAGACTCGTCTCGTGAAACAATCGATGACAGCCGTCCTCTCCTGCTCCGTCTCGACCGGATTCAGTGAAAACAGATGTCTGAAGAAACAAATAGTGACATCAACCAAGATGCTCTGCGGCTGAAAGTATTTCAAAAATGATGCATTCCTTGTCCGTGTGCTGGGGTGTTTGAAATCTGAAACCATTTTAAGTTTGAGAGGACAAAGCCAGACCGTGTAAGGTCCTGGAGGTCCTCTACACACCACAAACTTCTATTTGTTGCTTAGCTTTCCTGTCAGCTTTTAACCCTGCTTTTATAATGCTAGCACCTCCCTGTCTCCGAGTAGTTGACATCTCAAGCATTGGTTCGCCCCTCGCTTGTGATCACTTTTAAATACAGATGTAGTCGTTGTTGAATTGGGGGAAATAAGAACAGGAGATACACTAAATATTAAATAAATATACACTAAATATAAAACTGTTTGGTGATCAAAACACTCCCATGATGGCAAGCTCACCGATAATGTATTCCTGTGTGTTAGAGCTGAGAAATATCTAAAAAAATGCAGGGCTGCTTCAAGGACTCGGGTTATCTCTGGATACTCACCTCTGTACTGTGTAAATTTGGGCTTTGAGCGAAGCGCACTGTTTCTTTTAAAGCAATAATGTGTTTGCATGACACACATGTAAGACTAGCTCGTATTTCCTCAGACAGATTCATTTTTGAAGGATCATCTGGTTCATTGCTGTTTCTAAACAAACCTTGTGTTTGTGAAGGACTAGAGCAGTTTTATCACAAATTGCCTGTATTTACCATTTTCAGGGTTTCTGGTTCAGGTTGTCAATATTGGTTCTTGTCCCCCCTACATCATTCTGCCACTCCCACACTTCACAGTGAAAATGATTTACATCACAATTGCGTTTTCCTTGTGGGACAAATTGTTCACTGCAATTCTCATCAGATTAGAGCCGTAAACAAATCTTTATCTCCTGACCCACATGGAAACAGTAATGGTAACATATTTCAGGAGCATCTCCTGACCCCATAATCAATTTCCTCTTTTGTCCTCGTATTGATGTATTTTTTTAAAGTCCAGCATTTTATTCGGTTTATTTCAGTTCAGTTTGAAATTCACACCATGTCATCTCGAGACACTTTATATAAAAAAAACAATCATTTCAGTTCAATCACTCATACATTCCAATTCATCCAAGTTTACATTCAACATAGCAGCTCTTAACTGTTATAAGGACACATAACAATGTCCTCATAACTCACTATTCAAATGCTTCCATGTCAGAACCAATGTCTGGCATGTACCATTTTAGGAGTGACGGTTAAGGGATTAAATATTTCTGTATCCAAGGAAACCCAGCAGAGCATCAAGTCATTGACGTGCAGCATTCTCTCCTCCTGAACAACGCAGCACCAGTAGACAATCACTGGAATTGTGTCCTTAACTTTACAGCAATCCCTCATACAAAGCATGCATATTGGAAGAAACCTCCAGCAGAACCAGAACCTGCTCAGTACATGCGGTTGCCTGCAACAACCGACTGGAGATTGAAAAGACAGGGCAGAGACACACACACAAAAAAAACCCCCAGAAGAACTGATCCAGGAGTACCTTCTACGTTAATGAAAAGTAGAAACTTAATAGCAGGAGAAGTTTAGTAGTTAGAAGCATTATATCAGCCAATGTCTTCCTCCAGGAAGAAATCACAGTCAAACGGAACGCCAGACCAGGTGTATCTATGGAGAGAAAATAATAATAACAATGCAAATTGGAGAGTAGCAAAACAAGAATGTAAGGAAAAGTGGTCAGTTTGTGTTCCAGCAGTCGAAGTCTATAGCAGCATTACTACTGTACAGAGATAGATCAGGATAATCTAAGCCCCTAGAACAAGGCACGAGAGAGGAGGAGCCCATAGAGTTCAAGTCATCTTCTAAACCGTTATCTGTGCTTTGGAGCTTTGAGGTTTTCTCGAGGTTACGTTTTGCCGTTTTGGTACTCGCCTGATTAACACCCTTATTGTCGTCTCTGAGCTTCAGCGGTCTGAAACTTATTATTACTCCAACCGTAAACTGGACTTCTGCTTGGGAACGCTTTTGCTGCTCCGTCATTTAATCATGTTTGGTCCTTTGCTTATCCTGCACTTTATTTAACAACTCTGTTCAAGATGCAAGCTTGAAAACCAGAGCTCATCTTACCGTTTCACCTCGTATTGGACGCAACGAGGATCTGCAACAACCTGCTTATTAACAGAGGTTGGGCAGTTCTACGTGTTTGACTGATGTACTGGGATTTAAATGCACAAAAGTGCTTGTACATATCTGCAGCTGGGGTTGCTCTCTGGCAATTATGGGTCCCTGAGGTTAACTCTGCTGAGTAACCTCGGGCATGTTGGGTTCAGAGAGGCAGTCCATTGCATTTTTACAGCTTTGAAAATGTACATTTTGATTCTAGTGGAAATGATAACACTTGCATTGCACACATTTGGTCATGTAACTTTTGAACGTAATTGCTGTATCCTATTTAGAGTTTCAAAGCAGGAAATAATCAATGGTTTTTATATACTTTTGACCCATATTTCCTTTAGGAATTTTTTGTGAAGGTCTGCAAGATGCAATCCTGAAACGAGCCGATTTTAATTGCAGGTTTTGATCTGCACACACATTCACACTCATCCCCACATGGGGCTTAAGCCAGGCTGCTCCTGGGTGAACTGCATGACATCATATGATCTCATCACTGAAGCATTTGAGTCTGACAGACAGACCTGCAGAGACAAGACGAGCAAAGATACAGGCATGGCAAGCGGCGCAGTTATGAGATTTATTAGATATTTAAAAGACTCGGAGCAGTAAAAGTGAAAAAACAAAAAGTGCAATATTTGCAGATTCATTTCGTACAAAAACGTATTGAAAGAACAAGTTTTGATAACTTCTTTAATCTTTTTACGGCTGTTTTTATTCTCTTTGTTTCAGAACTTTACTGAGTCTGTTTATCCAGACGCAAAGTATGTGTGTGAAAGGCTGATGAGCACAACGAAACGCCACAGCTGACTGTGGCGTTTACCTGCTGAAGCAACTTTAGGCTCCGCAGATTGCCTGGAAATATTGCTAAACATGCAGAAAAAGGCAAGGCAGTCATTTCACATGGACTCGGCCTGTCCTCAAGCCATTCCTTCCTTTCAGATTTCACTGATACCGGAGGTCGATTTATTGAACAAAGGAGCAGGAATGTCAACAGAGCAAACAGATAAATGATAAGTATGATGCCAAGAAGGGATGAGTCAGATTGGAGTGTTTTGTTTTTCTGGAGCTCAGTCTCCATGGCGATACGTCGATTTCACTTCCCAGACAACAGTTTGGACACAGAAGGCCTAAGTCAGCAAATCCAGTCCTGATGTTACACAATCCGACGGAGCTCCTGAAGAGAGAGCTGTGTGCCATCATGCGTCTTCCAGGAAATGTGCTCTTACTTGGAAAACATCCACCATTCTTATTACTCTATTTTTTTATTTTCTGTTTGTGTCTCTGAATGACTTCATTTCCTGTCCCAAAATACTTAACAGCCATTGTTTCCTGATGTACCAGCTGGCCACCATAGTTTCCAAACATTGTAGCCCAGGCAGAGGGAAAGGTTGCATTATTCTGAAGTACAAACTAGTACACATACATTTAGTGTGCTACTATTCAAAAGTAGTAGCACACTATTCAAAAGGAATAGTGTGCTACTATTCAAACGAAAAATAATTAGATGAGAATGAAGAAATATTCCAGTTGTGGAAACCTTGAAAACCAGGCATGGCTGGAAAGACTTTATACCTGCTCGGTTTGTGAGAAACCTCGTCAGTAACTATTACAATCGGTAGACTTGACATTGATGACGTTGTGGGAACTTTTACAGAAGGACAATTGTCAGTTTACATGAAAATGGCTCCAGATTGTTTTTTTCTTTTTATGTTTCTGGAAAACATTCAGTCGATTAGACGAATACATTTTCCTGAAGCTGTCTGATGAAAGAGACAAACACTCTAGAACTGAACAGAAATGTTGCACATGCCAGTGCCAGAGAACATTGCCTTAGTTTATCAGTAGATAGTGCTTCTCCATTGCTGCTGGAGGACATGGATTGAGGGTAAGTCATCTGGGGAACGAAGCTGGTGTTGGTTCCGCCCAGGTACGGTCTAAATATCTACCAGTAGACATTCTCCTCCTCGGGCCAAACAGCTCTTCAGGTTAACCCCCCACCAGGGGTCCCGCCTTGCCCCGCATAACCTGTATGTGCCGCCCTGCTCTTCCTTTGCCACAGTGAGCATCAGGTCAGAGCCTCAGCCACAGCTCCATCCTCCTCCATCACCACCTGTCTCACTACTGTCGTTTCCTTGTCCCCACGCCTATACTTCAGAGTTGTTCATTATTGATAGAATGGTCTTGCTATGTTCAAAATATTATTCCTTTATGTTTAGTTTCTTAGTTATAATTTGTGTTCTGTTCTCCTTTTATTTTAGTATATTCTCTTAAATCAATACTAGTCTTTTTTCACCCTGCTGTTGTTGTTTCCTTTGTGTGTAGCTCAGCTCTGTGTTCTTTATTCGCCTTCCTTCCATCACTCTGTGTTTTGTTCTGTCCTCATGTCAGTTTTCTGTCATACTGGCTAATAATCTTTAACCATGCTCATTCCAAGGTATTGACTCAGAAAACATGACACTCAGTGGAGAAGTGATGTTGCTGTGTACCAGTTGCTGGTCCGTTTCTGACCATCAAGCTGACTTATTGGGTACTAGTGGTTACTGTAGGGATCAGTTCATACTGTAAAACCTGAGCAATTCAACAGCTCAGACAGAGTGATCCAGCAATGACAGTAAATGTAACACTTTTAACATGTAATGCGGTGTAGAATAAAATGTCACAATCTTGAACATAAAAGCATAAACTTTAATTTAAACTTATTTATGATGTATTTATTCCATCTATTTACGCTGACGCAATAGGGACATTTGCTGATTGAAAAGTTAAAAACTCGCCACCTCACTTATTTTTCGTCTTAATCCAAATCTTGAAATCCAAAATATGAATAAAAAAGTTTCAGGTTTTATATTCCTTCGACTTCACTTGATCACCATTGTGGATCTTCCTATAATAGCAACAACCACACCAACCTGGCCCTGTCAGAGTTGTGCCGTTAAGTACGGTAACTAAGGAAGCGGGATTGTTTGGACGATGCAATGACTAAAATGTAAGCAGAGACTAAGCCTTAGTCAGGGCTGTTCTTTATTTTCCGCAGTCAAATCTACTGCCTTTTTTTTTTTTTAAACCTACACCTCTTTTGATTAAACTACATATAACACTGATGATTACTATATTTAAATATCTGCCTTATATAATACGTTAACTTTTTCCATTGCATGCAACCCTGCTTATCGTTTCAGCAGCTCGTCATCTTTAAAATCTGAAAGATGAGAGAATTTATTACAGTGACTGGAGCGATGAGAAGCTGGTCTTGACCTCTCTTTTGGACAGCATGCTCCTCCCAAACACACTTCCGTTCTGCCGGCGGGTCGCTGGGTGTTAGCTAACACACCCTTCTGCATCATAAAAACTGTCCAGAGACAGAGGAGTGATAATGTCAATGTGTGTTTGAGAGTGTGTAACTGCATTATAAATTTAATTGAACAATCCCCCTGACTATTGGGGAAGAGAAACAAGAGGAGGCTGCGTAAATGATTAAAGTACTAAAATAATAAAGTTGAAGCTTTTGGTTCACAGAAGTTGTGGGTAGTGTGAGCATCAGTCAGGAAGTGATGAGCACAAGTCAAGGCAGCATGCTCTGCAGCGACAGCTCAGGAGTGTGTATGTGTGAGGGTGTGGTTGGCACGATGAGCCTCGTGTTTCTGTTTTCGGGTTAAGGTTTAAGCAGCATGAACAGTCATTGCTCTGAGATACGAATCTTGCTTGTTGCTCTGACCGCCGTGTTTACAACTCCTGTCGGTAACAGTGCAGTCACCAAAACAAAACATCTCTAAACATGAGTCACAAAATGGTCGACCCGGCGTGAAAAACCAACGGAAACAAAATTCTCAGTCGGTACTAAATACCCATCCTATTGTTTATGCTGCAGCTAAATTACAGCCTGTATTTAGTGGATGTCTTGTGTTCATTTTTGTAACAAAAACTGCTGAAAATGATGTGAAGACTAAAGCACTAAACATCCTTTCAAAATATGATCTAAGAACAATTGCCAGAAACAAGCACATGAGATTTCATGGAGACATTCACCATTCGCTATCAGAGCACCTCCGTCATCCGTCCCCAGAAAGAGGCTCGGACCTTTTTTGGTCCCTGTTCTTGTCCCATCGTGTCGCCGTCATTGCTGGCCTTCAGGGCCCCGAGACAGGAAAGGATTTGTGGAGACTCAGTCAAAACAGCAGGGCAGAGAAGATAAGGAGCTGACAGCTGACCTTCACATGATGCTGCGCAGGAATGGAGGTCAAAGTTCAAACGCCTCTCCTGACTGAGCAATCTGCTTTGGGTTTGAGTCTCTCACAAGTTGCCCTGCGTCGCCCGGCTCTTATCAACCTCTGCTGACAGGAGAAAAGTCCAAAGTCATGAAAAGACCCTAAAAATGATGAGACACATCCTTCAGCTGTAAAATGTGTAGTTATTGTGTGTTAGGATGACGTCAGAGACCATTTTAAAATGAGAAGCAAATGATTCCTCACATTTCTAAAAAGCATTTGCTTTTCATTTACTGGACGTGAAGGATGTGAGCTCATTGCTCCCTTTTAGGAATTACTGAAGCAGCAGCCAACGACAGAGGCTTTCATATCTGGTTCAATGCTGCCCCCTACTGGGAACATTTGAGAAGCACTTCTTAGAACCATTAAACTCTAATACTGGCCAGTGGGTGATGCTTTTATTTACACTGCCGTGATCGACGGTCTAAATGTTTTATCCCCGAGTGAGTAAGACATTTCTTATTCAGTTTAATTTAGTTGATTCATAAAACACATACAAATTCAAGGGACTTTTAAGGACACATGGATCCGGACAAAACTCGTGATGACAGGGGAAAAACAACTCAGAGAACGGGCACCTAGCATGGGTGAAGATTACCCCCAATGTTTATGCTGCATATTTGTCCATCGTTTTAATTGTGTTGCTTTTCTTCCTCCTTCTGTCTTTGTAAGACACACACATCACACTCAATCAATAGCGTAGCTCAATTCTACAAATCTCAGCGGACCCATTTCTAAAGACAGGATTAATCAGCACCCTAAAATTGTACTCAAGTGTGAATAGTGCTACTCCAAAAAAAGTTAGTCAAGTCGAAATAAGAAGTAGGCATCCAAGAATTTACTTAGGTAAGAGTAGAAAACAATATTTGGTAAAAGATGCCAAATTGATGTGACAAGGGCCCTTTAAGAAGCTATATGAAACCCCCCCACTGAAAAACTACATTTCCCAGCATTCTATTTCATACATTTACGGGTTTTTTTTTTAATAAAAAATTATATTAATCTGTTACTTACAATACATTTATGCCAAGAAACACATTACTACAAAAATGATCTTGTTAATATATGGGTTTTTTTTAAATCCGCCCCTTCTGACCTCCGTCGTCATGACGCAGCGGAAGTAGATTCTCCTTCCTTTCCTCCATTAGGTGAGTGAGTGGTGGCAGCGCGTTTTCTGGGTCTGCTCGTTTAAAAGCACATTTTAAAGTTATTTATCTCTAAAGTTAACCTAGATTGAACCGAAGTAACTCGATTTTATTTACTATTTCACAGATTGTAACCATGGGCCGCCGACCTGCTCGCTGGTAAGTCTTGTGGGGGATTTTTTCTCTTGCGTCAGGCCGATTTCAGTGTCAGTCGGAGGAAAATGGCAGCTGCTCCGAGTCCGCTCCATGTGCACGGAGCCGGGCACCGGCAGGCCCCGGTACACGCTGCTAGTGCGGAGATAAAAATACTGGACGCCTCCTGAAAGCTTTTTGGAACATTTGGCGCCCGGCTGAGTCGCTTTAATGTTCTGATTCATTATATTAAATTATACTGTTAGCTTGCGCTAACGTTAGCTATCAGTATACTAGCATTAGCACTGATGCTAAACTAAGGTTCCTGTAGGAGTTGGTAAATGCGGTTTGTGAAGCTGCATTTTATCAGGTGACACAGCATTTATTGCAGTGGTTCTGATGTAATAATTTATTTTATGAGAAAACTGTCATTTTCCTTCCTAAATCTAACTTCCCAAAGTGAGGAAGCAAATGTTGACTTAAAGTAAATGAATCGGGTTGGTTAAGGTTTTAAAGTTTATTTAGGCCAGTTTGACCTAATTTTTGTTTTCAGAGCCAACAGTCTGGGAAAATCTGTTTGTGTGAATGATCCTCCAGATGTTTAGTTTTATTAGCATTAATAATATTAATCTGCATCAGTTGTACATGTGAATGATTTGTTAGGGATGGATTTAAAAATATGTATTTTAGCTAATAGTAAAACAAGTACTGCCTAGTTTGTATGGATTTTAAAAAAAATCTCTGTTGACATTCTCCTCTTGAACGAGCTCAGCCGCTCGGATAAGTAAAATGAATATGTTTGAACTGATACAGTAGGTCTGATGAGAAACCTGTTTCCTCTCTTCCAGCTACCGCTACTGCAAGAACAAGCCTTACCCCAAGTCTCGCTTCTGCAGGGGTGTTCCTGGTGAGAACGAACATTTAATGTTCCTCTTCAGAATGTTTCAGGACCTGCTAAATGACTGCTGCTCAGCCTTAAACCTTCTCTTTACTGTTTTCATCTGAGAACGCTCCATGCTAATGGGCGTTCTCCATGACTGAGGTTCTGCTTTGCTTTGCAGGTTGACCGTCCAGTTTTTAAACACGTTGCGATGTCACAACTGTACAATCCCATTAACATTTTAAATCCCTGATGATGTAGAACTGATAGTTTTTCACTCGGTTGAGTTAAATGAGTGAGATGATGCTAATAGTTTCAGCTAAAGGATTTAGCTTTACGTAAACTGAAAAGATCTAGAGTGGTTTCCCTTAATAAAGGAAAATCTTCCTTTTTTAGATTGAAACTTAGATTATAGCTACTCAACCAGTCAGTTGTGCTTCAGGGAATAACAGCTAGCATCTGCTCAGTGTGGAGCAAACTTGATCAAGTTAAATCAGGAAGTTCTTCATTTAAAGATGTCTGATTAGCTTTTCAGTTTTCCTAAATTTCTGTCTTTTTAGGCACATCGTATAACAGCAGGAATCATGTGAAACAATACTTGTATCCTTCATAAGGTGCAAATTTATCACGCACTATATAGAATATGGATGAAAATGTGAAGGCAGTGTCTGAATCCCATGAACATGGCCTCAAGCAGAGTTTGTTGTGCAGAAATCCTTAGAATCAGTTTGCAGTGGCACCACAATGCGTTCCACTGCTGGTTCTGCAGCTTATTAAGCCGACCGGTTCCTCTGCTGTGTGGTTCTGGTGTGCAAAGGCTGCAGACAGCGACTCTCTGGTTGTGTATGTCCTCAGCTGGGAGGTGCTGAGTGCTTTAAGGGACCACTGAGACAGTTCTGTCCTGTGTGGAGTAAATCGGCTCGCCCCCAGATCTGCTCTTCATCTTCTGTTCTCTCTTTTTGCAGATCCTAAGATCAGGATCTTTGACCTGGGCAGGAAGAAGGCCAAGGTGGACGAGTTTCCTCTCTGCGCCCACATGGTGTCTGATGAGTATGAGCAGCTGTCCTCAGAAGGTAAGAATGTTCTTGTAGTTTCTCCTGCTTAAGTTTTTTTTTTTTTTTTTAATGACAGCATTGGTACTAAATATAAGTATAATTCTACAGTGTATCACTTAAGTCTGTTCTGTTCAGAGCAGAGTTGCTTCATTAGCCCGCTCTCGTCCTCAGAGGTCACCCTCCTGTTTGGTTCCAGCAGAACCTGAAAAAACTTCCTCCTGGGATGTCATCAAGTGTGTAAATGATTGATGTATGGTGAAGCGTTTTTAAAGTTAAACATGCGGAATATTCTGGGGATGCTGGAGATGTCAGTGAAGTTGTTTGACTCATTCAGAAGAAGCCACGGTGCAATGACTGCAAGCTGAAATAAAATAAAATACAAATTGTATCAAAGTTGAGGTTATTTTTTATACTAAAGCTGCTAAAAGTGGATCAAAGTAAAAATATTAACTCCATTTAAGAACTGGTTTTAGGTTCAGCTGCGAATTTGTGGTGAATGTCTTGCATCTTTGGAATTTAATGTAAAAATAGTTTGTTTTTTTTCCTTCTTAAGCTGCTGATCGTGAAAGTGAAGGAAGGCTAATGAGTTTAGAGACAGACGTTGAACAATTGGATCTGTAGTCAGTGCAGAATGATTCAGTGTAGGTTTCATCAGAACTGAAGTTAATCAGCCTGCTAGTTTACAACCACAAGCTCCATTTTAGTTCCTCCAATCCACTGAGAAACCTTCTGAATCCGCAGCTTCAGCTTTTTAAAGGCTCATGGTGGCATTCCTACAAACCGGATCAGCTTGTCATCAGTCCACTAATAGTGAAAGTTGCATATGTGGAAACATCGATGGAGATATACAGAACTTCTCTTCAGTGTCTGAAATGTTTCAGTGAACTATAGTTAAGGTGCAGGTCCTGTCTGGGTATAAGTTGTAGAACATCGTCCCTCCACTGAAACAGCCATCCAATAGGACTTCCATTTGGTCGTCATGGCGCCCCAGCCCATTAACCATCCTGTCCTGTCCTCTAGCTCTGGAGGCGGCTCGTATCTGTGCTAACAAGTACATGGTGAAGACCTGCGGTAAAGATGGCTTCCACATCCGCATGCGCCTGCATCCCTTCCACGTCATCCGCATCAACAAAATGTTGTCCTGCGCCGGAGCTGATAGGTGATCACACACACACACTTTATTTGTGCTCAGTGTGTGGAGGATTCCAGTCTGACGGTTGCTGTTGTTCCCAGGCTCCAGACCGGAATGCGTGGTGCGTTCGGTAAACCGCAGGGCACCGTGGCCCGGGTTCACATCGGCCAGGTCATCATGTCTGTGAGGACCAAGGCTCAGAACAAGGAGCATGTGGTGGAGGCTCTGCGCAGAGCCAAGTTCAAGTTCCCCGGACGCCAAAAGGTAAATAGGAAAGAAAACTGGAATCAGGGGGAAATTTTAACTCTGCAGCTTATTAAGCCGACCGGTTCCTCTGCTGTGTGGTTCTGGTGTGCAAAGGCTGCAGACAGCGACTCTCTGGTTGTGTATGTCCTCAGCTGGGAGGTGCTGAGTGCTTTAAGGGACCACTGAGACAAAAACGTCGTCGTTTTTACTGCCTAATTTCGCCGTTGAGCTGTAATAACACATCGTCACTCTGATCTGCAGATCCACATTTCCAAGAAGTACGGCTTCACCAAGTTCAACGCCTGCGACTTCGACGACATGATGGCCGAGAAACGCCTGATCCCTGACGGCTGCGGGGTGAAGTACATCCCCAGCAGAGGGCCCCTGTCCCACTGGAGGTCCCTTCATGCCAATTAATCCTCCTGCACACTTCCTGTGCGCCGGAAATCAATAAATGCATTTGACTACAAAATGAATGTTGTGGTTCTTTTTTTTTTTATTATTTCTAAAGCGAAATCCAGAATTATAGAACAGATTTCACTGGTGCAAATGAAACCAAACTTGTTAATCTTGTTAACTTGTGCCTTGCTCAGTTGAAATATTTAACTGTGTACACATAAATACACCAGATCTAAGCTGTTATGAGTCACATTTCACAGAATATTGTATAAAAATTAGCAATGTAAACTGAAGTAGTAAGTAGAGACAGGTTGTCCAGAGCAGAGTAAAATACTGCTGTGCAGATATTCTAGATTAGGATCTACGTTAAAGCAGTAGCCATCACAAAGACGAGCTAGTTTTACAGGAACTCAAATGATTCTAGTGTCCACAGCCTAACAGGTTCTTTTTCCTCAAGGCTCAACTGGAACCCAGTGAACAAGAGCAGAAACGGCAGTGGGAATCGGATGAATTAAAAACTACTAATGCCACATTTTGCGGAGAATTTTCAGTAAAAATTTCTCTTAAAAACTTGCACTTGCTTCGTTGTCGTGGTTTTGTGAAACAAGGCATGGTGAGGTTACATAGGTCTTGAGAAGCATTTCTGTTTTTGCATTGGAGAAATAAGATCTTTTAAGGAAGTCACTGAAGGCTTTAGGCTTCACATTTTCCTCTAGCCTGTTAAAGGTAGTTTTTTTTTTTTAAAGATGCCTTTCTAAAAACATGTAAATGGATCATCTAAAGGTCCAAATATGCCTCCACCATATATTACATGGCAGAATAAGATGGGATGGTTTTAAGCATTCAAAATGTAATGCAGTAAATGACAAAAATCTTTACTACAATACGATATTAAATGAATAAAATGTTTTTCTTTCCATCACAGGATCTAATTTACATTTCATTCATTTCTAGAGACTCTGAAGATCTTTACAATCGTAGTGAATCCAATCAGTGGCGACGAATCAGATCAGGTTGATTCGTGCTGCTGGTCTAGGTCGGCTTATATGTTGTTTTTTAAAATTATTGCTAGCTTGGGTTGCCTTCAGAAATTTGAGTAGAGTCCATCTGTTTGTCATATAATATCAGCACAGCTCCAGATGTACTCCTGGCCTCTCAGGTTTGCTGTGAACAAACAGCATCATAAAAACACAGGAACCCAGCTCAGGTCAGAGAGGAGGTAGTAAGAGAGTTTCAACCAAGTTTGATTCTAAAAGCGGTTGGGTCTGTGGTGACTGGAGCCGCAGAGATGCACGGCTCAGCCGGGGAGTCTGTTGACGGGACTACGTGTAAGATTCTCATGTTCCTTCCTGGTGACTCCGTCTATTTTATGAAGTGCACCAGTTCCTCCTGCAGCAAAACAGCCCCACAACATGATGCTGCCACCATGCTTCACAGTTATGAAGTGGTCAACTGTTCCACTTTAGTTCCATCAGACCACAGGACATGTCTCCAGAAATGAAGATTTTTGTCCCTATGTGCATCTGCAGTCTGCCTTCTATGTTTCTGTTAAAGTAAAGGCTTCTTCCTCACCGAGTGACCTTTCAGCCCATATCAGTACAGGACATTTCACTGTGGATTGTGACTCTGTCTCACCAGCTATTCCCCCCAAATGTGGGGGCATTGGTTCCAAGAGACTCGAGGGAGCAAAAGGTGTTAAATCACCTGAAAATTGTTCCCAGAACTGAACCAGAATGGTGCTGCTCCCGATTCTCATCCTGATGTCTTGGCTGATTTCTTGTCATTTTCTCATCTTGTCAAACCAGAAATCAAAGAGTGTGATCTTAAAATAAATCCACAGGTGAGCCTCCAATTAGGTATCAGGTAGCCTATCAGAAGCTTCTGAAACCATGACATCATCATTTGGGCTTTTCCCCCCCCCCAATGTTTAAAGAAATAGTAATTATTTTGCATGCAAACTTCTGATTTTGTAGACAATGGTGAATATATCTCTGACATATTCTGTCTCTCAGTGTGGTGACATTTACCTAATAGAAATAATGTTAGTAAATCTGCCTGACACAAACAAGAGAAGTTTGGTCTGAATTAACTTAAGACAACGAGACAATAATGTATGTCAACTTCTAATTTTTAATTATATGTGTATATATATATACCAAAAAAAGAAAGTCTCATGATTTTCTAGGGACACTTGTGGACACTTGAGTCTACAGAATATGCGTCACGAGGAGTGAAATAAGGAAATGTGACTTTCTTATGCCTAAAATAAAAAGTAAAACCTAAGCAAATGAAGCCTGTCTGACAAGATCCAGTAGCTAAATTCAAATCAGTATTTTCTGTCTTGTCATATTTCACCAGGATGAGGTCAGTTAATTAGATAGTGAGTGAGTTTTCTTTGACCGTTCTCTAGCTGAAAATAACCAGCAGCAGCTGTAAATGTGGACCATGTTTTAGTCCCACCCCCAGGAAACAAAGAAAGCCGCCCTAGTTTTGAGTTTCAGCGGAGAGAAGACGGAGAGAAAACAAGGCTAGCACTGGTAAGTTACCTTTCTGATGCTTTGCTTTGAGTAAATCTTCATTCTGCTGAAGTTTGGGGCAGGGGAACTTCTAGGAGAACCTTGTGATTAACCAGGTCCCTGAATCACTGGGAGAATATTCCTGATTGCAACTGGAAAACAGAGCAGGAGGGAGGAAAAGAGAGTGCACGTTCTGTCAGATATGTTCTATTGTGGACACTGAAGTCCACAAAAGAACGCCTTCATGAAAGATGAGAAGGCATACACATTTCTAGGTCTGTTTTGTTCTGGGGCAGAACTTTGAGCAGGTCTGTTCCACTCACCTATAGTTCACAGGAATGACATTCTGACGATAGAGATGTTTTTCCTTCAGAAAACGGACACACACACACACACCGCTCCATACAGTGAATGCTCCAGAGTTAACTGGATCTACACACTGTTTTGGGAAACAGAAGTGTAACTCCGAGTCCAGCTGCTGAGTGTTAATGGTATGTTTTGATCGAGTCCTGACATATTATCCAGAGCAACAGGAACTTCTGTTGTTGGCTTCTTTTATGGTTGGGAGAAATCCACTGGCAGCACCTTCCGAAACTGTTCAGATCATCTTTTTCTCTTCTTGTTTTACTTTGCAAACACTAACTTAAAGTTTACAGTGGTTTTATGTAGCAGACCAACACTAAGCAGTGCATTATTGCAAAGTGAAAGCAAAATGATTTACACTTCGCACACTTTTCAAAGTAGTGAAATCAAAAAAAAAAAAAGGAGTGCGTTTGTTTACATCCTCTTTTACGCTAAACAAAATCCACTGGAACTCTTTGAAATCCAAAGTCACACAGAAGTGGTCCTTTGTCAGATGTTTGTAAATGAGCAAACAGCATAATGGAGAACAAGGAACACAGCAGACAGGTTAGGTTCTTAAACAATATCACACGCTTTGAACATCTGACTGGGATTCTTCACTCATCAGAGAGAAATGCTAAAAGTTATAAGAAGCGGAGGAGTTTAGCACTTTGGTACATTTAGAATTTGGCAAGAGCTTTAGATGAAGTCTGGGTCCCATTTATCAGAGTTCTGTAAGTTTAACACAAACTTTTGTTAAACTGAATCTGCAAATGCGGTTTACGATAAATTCCTAAAAAGTATCGCAAACGTTTGGAATGATGTAATGTTGCATATTACTAACTTTTTCTTAGTATTTTACGTTAAGCGTATCGGCGTATCGAATACGTCGATCGCGATCTACCAGTCGATCGTGGGAAGGTTTTGAGTCGATCTGGGCAGTAGGTCGCAAAAAAAAACCTAATATCGTACTGAACTGAACGTTATGTTTTTAACGTAGGCTAATCTCTGCTTGGCTTGCGGAGCGTGGGCGGTTGCCACGGCAGCGGGTGTACTTAAGCGACAAAGAGAGAGAAAGAGCGTAAATAGGTAAGTGGTTTTGAGTTGATCACCTGTTAGGGTTATTTTACCTTTGCCGTGGCGCATTACAGCCGCTGTAGTTTCTGAACGTTAAATAAACGACAAACTTGGACTTATTACCTCGTGTGTTTGCGAGTATAGGTAACAATAAATATCCATCCATCCATCCATTTTCTTCCGCTTTATTTGGGGTCAGGTCGCGGGGGTAGCAGCTTCAGAAGGGAGGCCCAGACTTCCCTCTCCCCGGCCACTTGTTCCAGCTCCTCCGGGGGAATCCCTAGGCGTTCCCAGGCCAGCCGAGAGACATAGTCCCTCCAGCGTGTCCTGGGTCTTCCTCTGGGCCTCCTCCCGGTGGGACGTGCCCGGAACACCTCAACAGGGAGGCGTCCAGGAGGCATCCTGACCAGATGCCCGAGCCACCTCAACTGGCTCCTCTCGTTGTGAAGGAGCAGCGGCTCTACTCTGAGTCCCTCCCAGATGACTGAGCTTCTCACCCTATCTCTAAGGGAGAGCCCAGCCACCCTATGGAGAAAACCCATTTCGGCCGCTTGTATCCGCGATCTTGTTCTTTCGGTCATGACCCAAGTTCAAGACCATAGATGAGGGTGGGAACGTAGATCGACCGGTAAATCGAGAGCTTCGCTTTTTGGCTCAGCTCTCTCTTCACAATAAATATTAAATAGGACAAATATATCAAATATATTTCTTGAAGTATTTAACAAATAATACCGCGATAAATATATATATAACTAGTTTGGTGCTCTCTGGCATCTTGCTTTGAGCTCAGAGTCTGAAAGGCTTTTCCTCTATCAAACGTGCTATTTATTTTCATGTCTTCTGGAAATATTGATGCTGATGAGATTTTCTCCAAAATGACAATCTTTTTCAACCTTTATATGTCCACTGTTGAAAGTGAGGAGCTAAAATTCACAAATGACACTGAAATAAAATCCAGTCCAACATCTGGTTTGAGGTGACTCCTCTGGAACGTGTTGGAGGAAAAATATCCCAACTTCAGAAGATGCGCTTTTATCTTAACAGTGCTCTGTGGTTAGTCGCGATTTCTCATGTTGAGGTCATCAAACCAAATTTCAGATCTACCATAACTGATTGATACCTGCTGGCCCAATCTTTAGCTTCTGACACAGAAACCAGTAACCTCCTCCCAGTGTTCGAATCTCACTGAGGAAGAAACTGCATTAGGTTTTCTATCACTTTAATATTTCTGCTATAACTGATGTGTATTTGCAAATAAAATAAGTCAATAGAGTTTCATTTACAATTTTTATATCTTCGTGTCATGAGGTAGATCTCAACCGGCTGGTGAGAGAAAAAGTAGATCTTGGTCTCAAAATGTTTGGGCACCCCTGTTCTGTGTCTTCAGGAGATGGGCAGCTAGCATCTCTGCAGACCCCACACATCCTGGACCTGGACACAAGCAGTTTAGACTTTTACCTCTAGGTCAGCATGTCACAGCACTGTCTGCAAAAACCAACCGCTTCAGAGACGGTTTCTAACCTCCAGGCTGTCTGTGTGATGAACGTTCACAGAGGCCCAGATACCACAAATATTTTACTGATACCACTTCAGCGTTGTCCATTGGAAAGAGATCTGTTTGTCTATCTTTACAAGACAGAAAAAAACTTTGGTTTTTACATGTCTTTATTGAGAACAAAACTGAACAAAAGAAATGAATTGCTTGTGTGCACAAACTTGGTGAATGCAGCTGCTTGTTTTATTAGCGTAAAGCTGAAAATGTAAAAAAAAAAAAGAAAAAAGTAACTATTTCTGGCTTGGGATGGACTTATTAAATCTCAATTCGCTGTGCAGGACTGGGTGAGTTTCTGTTTGGTTTTCCTTTTGAGCTTTTCCTGTTTTTTCCCCCCCTAATATTCATCTTATCTCCTTCCAGCTCCTGCGACACAAGAAGCAAGAACAGGTAAGAGATTTCTTGCCAAGCTTTTAACAGAATCATATTAATTTGGACAAAACTTGTTGCACAGCTGTAACCTGAAGTTGAATTCAGAAATATGTTTGCTACGAAATCGTCTCGTCAGCAAAGAAACATGAAGTTCCGACGGAAGCTCTGAGTCACACAGAAAACACGAAGTTACCCAGAAAACTGCAAACTTTTAACCACAGTTAATGTTTCCACCCAACACTTCACTGATCCAGAACCTCTCAGCTGTAGATCAGCCGATATTTGAGACTTTAATTTTAGTCTTCTTCTTATGTGGTGTTTACTGGTGGAAAGATCGTAGTTTTCAAAATTCTCTAAAAACCTGTAGGAGCTGAAAGCTGCATGATGGCAGCTGGAAGGGCACAATATTTCTGACAGACCATGAAAGCACCTCAGTGGAGCGACGATAAGAAAAGCTCTGCCAACAGGAGCAGCTCCAGTCCTATTTAATAAATCAGAACATGCATCCCGATGAGGCTGATTTGTCAGATTAACTTTTTAAAAATGGACAACTTAGGTGTAGGTGTTAAACATATCTTTCATTAAGACTGCATTTCTGCATTAAAAAAGTTTTTTTTTTTATTTGTTAGATTTGGTATTCTCATTTTAAACGTCATGTTTTAGCTAACTGTGAGCAGAAAAGCATCTTAATTAACAGACATGAAGGTTTTTAAGTATTTATTTGTGTATAATTAATCTATGTAGTTTCATAAAACTCCTGAAATTAATTGACAACAGTATTCTAATTTATTGAAAGGTTGTTTTAGCACTTTCTTTTTTGCAACACAAAGAGGAAATTATCCATTCACACTAACTTGAGGATCAATCAGTTGAAATTAATTGCATTGTTCAATATTTCTACATATATATATATATATATATATATATATATATATATATATATATATATATATATATATATATATATATTTAAGGTTTTATTGGCTCTAGTGGCCTTTATTTGATAGTGAATTGACAGGAAAGTGGGTAATGAGAGAAGGGGGAAGACATGCCAGGCCGGGAATCGAACCTGCGACAGCCACGTTGAAGACTAAGGCCTTCTTATGTTGGCTGTGCTTAACTAATGCATCACCTCAGCAATCCTTGTTCCATGTTTTTTTGTTCAGTCAAATCCAGTGTTGTATAGTAACGAAGTAAAAATACTTCACTACTTTACTTAAGTATATTTTGGAGTACTTCATACTTTCCTCGAGTATGAAAATTTTTGATGACTTTCACTTTTACTTCACTATATTTCCGAACTTAATTGCGTACTTTTACTCCGATACATTTTCAATGTGTGGTTTAGTTACTCGTTACAAAAAAGCGAGAGAGAGAAACAAAGTGTTTTGACCCCACCTACTGATTAGCAAGCAGGCTACCGAACAAAGTCCGTAGCCTGCTTGCCTGGGCTTGTTCATCACCTCCAATAGGATACACCTGTTTCGCTTCTCCCATTGTTGGGGAAATCAGAAATCAGAACACCGTACAGCGGGTGGGAGAGAGGGACAAACACAGAAGAGTGCTGCCCGCACTGACGCGGCTCAGGGATTACGTGACACGCAGCGCCGTGCCCTATAATGCACTGTAAGCTATGTAATGTGTTTGAGGCAGTTGACCAAAATCCCGGACAATTTTTAAATTCCCCCCGGACATCTTTTTAGGTCTGAAAAGTAGGACATGTCCGGGAAAAAGAGGACGTCTGGTCACCCTAGTTCAATGGGGGACAGAAGCCATAGCGATAGCAATTTAGACTAAATTTAACGAATATAGGAAAGGCATGCAAGTTCAAAACCACAAACCATTAACATGTGCTACTCTTTAAAACTGGAACAATTTATTAGCAGGTTTCATTTTGCCTGCACTTGGTTGTGTACATTATTTTAAGTGCATTTGACAAGTTTACCAAAATATAAGAAATGTCATTCACACTTGCCTTGTTTTACTTTTTACTTGTACTTTTCATTACATTACTTGAGTACATCCATTTTTACAGTAATTTCCATACTTAAGTACAAGACGTTTCAGATACTTTAAGACTTTTACTCAAGTAACATTTCAGTCAGTGACTTCGACTTTTACCAAAGTCGTATTTTGGAGAGGTACTTGTACTTTTACTTGACTCTGAGATTTCAGTACTTTATACAACACTGGTCAAATCTATATGACACAACGTCATTGTGCATTCAGGTGTTCTGCGGTCATGTCTCCAGCAGGGGGCGCATGTTAGATTTCACATCCATCTGTACCTGCTTATCCATGCAGGGTCAGGCTGGAAGATAATATGTAAGAATGTGAATATGGTTCATCTTTCCCTTTCTTTCTAAACACCCTGAAAGCAAAGACAGTATGTGGTCATGTCTTAGTTTCTATTTGTTATGATGTATTTGTAAACCAAACGCTGTGTGTCTCCAGCTATGACGTCCGTGTCCCTCCTGCTGTCCCTCCTGCTGTCCCTCCTGCTGGGTGTGGCTGATGTTCGAGGAGGGTCAGAGTTCAGAATCTGTGCCTTCAATCTTCATCATTTCGGGGAATCCAAATCTAACAAGAACGAGATCATGATAACTCTGGCCAGGGTGAGGACTCGGTCGTGCTGTTGCGATATTGTTGTGATGGCGTAATATTTCTACGCAAAGTGTCTACGTCATGTCATTTCAAGAAGATCTAAGGTGCTTGAAAATAAAAGATAATACTGATCTTACAGTTTTACTGTAGCTCGACGTTGAGGTCCAGTTAAATTGGATGAGGTTTGCTTTTATAAACTTCACTGGATTCAAATGGAAAATCTATTTATTATAAAAATGTTTTCGCAGAGACAAACATGGAGCATTTTTAGAGCTTTGAAGAACAAAGGTTTGTGTCACCCTTAGATGCTCTTTCAACACAAAGAATCTTGACGTCTAATGATCCTCTTATTAGCTTGGCTTCGTAATTGAAAGTGATATGCTATAAAATCGAACTGATATAACGGAAATAGTCAAAACTTGTTGACACCGGCTTCAAGGTCAGTAGGCCAAGTGTTCACTGATTGAGAAGTAACTATCTCCAGGTAAGGAGGTTTTCTTTACTTCTGAACACCAATTTAGATGCAAAAAGATCCACTTGAGATTTTTTTTGCAGTGTTTGTAGTTTCTCCCGGAGCATAATGTATTTAATTTTTTCTGTAGGTATATTTCGGTGAGGTTAGACCCTGTGAATTTGACTGCCTCTGCCTCCGGCGGATGGGTGGCGTGGACAGGGCGTGGCGATGGACAGCATTCACCCTGTGGGTGTCCACACCACCCTGTAACTCCGCTGTTTCCCGTCCGTTTCAGATCATTACTCGCTGTGACGTGTGTTTGCTTCAGGAGGTCAGAGACCGTAAAGGAACAGCCGTATCAAAGCTGCTTCAAACGATCAGAAGGTTAGTGAACCAGCCGACTGCCTTATTTTCTTACTAGTAATATTAGTAATAATAGTTGGATCTACTTTATCTGTTGGTTATTCAGGTATGACACGAGGAACCAGTATGACCTTTTGGCCAGTGAGAGGCTGGGCAGGAAGGGGTCATACCAGGAGCAGTACGTGTTCGTCTACAGGTAAGCTGCGCTGCTTCATGCACCAATGTACTGCAACTTGTTGTAAACAGAAACATCGCTCCTTTCTTTATCTGAATGCATGTAGGACCAACACTGTGAAGGTTACTGATCGGTATCAGTACCCAGATAATATGCCAGGAGATGAAGATGCTTTCTCCAGAGAACCTTTTGTTGTTCGCTTCAAAGCCCCAAAGACCTGTGAGGGTTTTTTTTTTTAGACATTTATTACCATATACCTTTTCTTTTCTCCATCCTTCCTTATTTTCCCTTCTGCCTGTTTCCAGCTATACAGGAGTTTGTTCTCATCCCTCAACACACCACTCCGACCAACGCCACTAAAGAGCTGGATGCCCTGTATGACGTCCTGCAGAACGTGAGAAGGATGTGGAGAACCGAGGTAAAGGCTAATGCCGATCATTGCCGAAGAACGGTTTAAATCAATCAATGGATAAATCTCGCGTGATTCTGAATGTTGCGCGAGCAGAACGTGATGCTTCTCGGGGACTTCAACGCCGACTGTGGTTACCTGGCAAAGAAGAACCGGGACAAAGTGCGTCTGATTACAGACAGGAGCCTCCATTGGCTGATAGGAGAGAACAGCGACACCACCGTGAAACACAGCACGTCCTGCTCCTACGACAGGTGAGCTCGGGTGTGATCCTGCAGGTTTAATCTGCTCACGTAATAAAACTAATCCCTTGGGTTTTATTTTTTTAGGTCAGGATAAACAAAACATTATTATATATCACCTAGAATGATGACACATCCGTCTGTTTGGACACAATCTGGCATTGCGTTGAGTTTTCTGCTCGCTGAAATTCTACACAATTTACAATCCACATCGATTAGCAAGCATTTCATTTTGTGTACAGAAAATCTAGATTACTATAAAGCATATATGATCATTCCTCTTCTGTCCACTTATGATTTTCCAACAGGATTGTCATCCATGGAGAAAAGTTTAACGGAGCAGTTGTCCCTTCCTCAGCCCAGCCATTTAACTTCCAACAGGAGTACAGACTAACAGAAGAACAGGTGTGGAGGTTTTTTTTATGTTTTATGTAAATATATCATCCTGGCTTTACATCCACAAACAAAATAGCAAATCTATATATGTGTCTTGATTATGCATCGATTGTATATACAGCAGAATGTTTTGAGCAGTATATAGAAAGTTCTAAAAAAAAAGGCAGAGCCTCTACACTAAAACGTTTCCGTCAACACGGATTTAAAAACTATGGGTGTTTGCTCTGTTTCTCCTCTTTTTCATTCAGGCGCTAAATGTGAGCGACCATTACCCAGTGGAGGTCCTGCTGAAGGTCAGCAGTTCCAGATCCTTCAATGGAGTCACTTCCTTTACAAGCAGCTTCACTGTGTTTCAGTGTTTCTGCCTTATAATCTGTCACGTGTTGTCATAGCAACTGGACAGCGAATGTATTGAGATGTTTTATAGCTCACCTCTCAACACATTCAACCTGAGTTCAACTTTAAAACCTTTTGATTTCTAGTCCTAGAAAATGAAATAATATGCATGTTTTTTTTTTCTCTCTAACTCTTGTTTTTCTTTGGTGTTGTACTTTCCACTGTTGGAAAATTCCTCCATTTTTTTTTCTCACTTTCGTCATTTTATCCATAGAGATAAAATAAATATCTATTATTTTTTTAAATATTATTTATTTTTTGCACCAGAAATACTTCAGTTCTGTAAATAAAAGTTGGACGTTCTTAGCTACTTTTTGTGGATACATTTTCTCTTCAGTGAATCCTCAGCACCTTCAGAGTGATTAAACTATATTTATCTAGTAACCCTGGGATTATATCTGAATATAAAAGTACAAGATTTTAATCTTTGTGGCTCCACTTGACTTCAAAGTGCAATGCTTCTTTCAGACACGGCTAAACAAGATAAAAGTAATTATGAAGACATTTTATGACTAATGGAAATGGAATAAAACCTAAAAGACAAGTATCTAAAGTGGTGTCAAATAGATATATTTTTTTCATTGCATTGGGAGCCACATTTAAAACACTCATCCCTATATAATATGTAGAAAGTGATTTAATGTTGGGAACACATATGATGCCCTAACCTAACAATTTACTAAAGATTATAGGTGGAAAAATTCAGTGTGTTATTTTGCGGTTATGAAAAGTTTATGAGTGAAAAAGACAGACATGTACAGTAACCATGTGCCTCTGTAGTTGGAGGGGAACTACGCATCATTTTTACACAGGAACCTGTGCCCAGAACCTCCAGGTTCTGGCCACCTGACCCAGAGCCTGCAACCATACAGCTGCAGGCGCTACTGCTTAAGACGACCAAATCCCGCTGCACATCTACATGTTAAAGTCGTCAAAATCAAGCTAGCACAACTGACCTCCCTCACTCCCTCGCTGTTTTATTAGTTCCAACTTTTTACTGACATGATACCATTGGACCCAACATTAAAATATGTTGTGCTCTGTATTCGATTGTGGAGGACATTATTTTTTGTTTCCCTTTTCCAATTCCTTTTTATAAATTATTTTCCTTTTTTTTTTTATTGTGCTTTCTTACACTTTTTATCTACCAACTACACTGATATATATTTTTTGCAGCTAAGACCATTTACCGTGCTGTGAGAGAAAAAAAGCTGCCCCCAAAAGTATGACTGCTCTTACGGGACAGCTTTGATTTCCAAATTAGGTATTAGTGGACACTTCAGTTAATTTTCTCCATCTTGGAACTTCAGACTTAAGCTCAATAATGAAACATGCCAAGGCAAAAGAGTAGCTGCTTGATCATTTAGCCTTTCACAGTTAGCTTAACTTGCCTCCAGAACAAGCGCTAAGCTCGGTGACCTGTTTGGTGGAGCTTTATGTCCTAATTCTATATATTAAAAAAATCTTTAGACAGCTAAATGGTGACTGAAAGAACACAAGTTCTCACAGTGAAAACTTGTGTTTTGTGAATATCTAACTAACAGGCTCCTGGTAGCCCATAATGTTCCAGTGCTGATTTGCTGATTGACTTAGACAGTTTCAGTACTCCATACAGGACAGCTGTCCCTCTGCTTCTTTCCTTCTGCAGAGCAATGGCTCTATCTGTCGTTCAGCAGTCAGTTCAGTAGAGATAATGTACAAACACATCTATGCATTTCATGAACCCATACAGACAGATGATGAGCAGCAGGGCGTTTCCCACGATCACTAGCACCAGTGTAGTGGTCCAGAAAGCAAACAAGTACACGGTCCTGTTGCAGTATGGTGACACAGACGCCACTTGTTGTGGCTGTTGTTGGGCGCTAGTCGGGTTTCTGTTGGTCCCTCTGTTTGTGCTGTTGAGGATTTGAATCATCTCCCACAAGTTCTGGCTGCGGTTGCGGCTGTGAAGGCTCTGGTTCTCTGAGGTCAGGAGGTCAGGAACGCCCATCCTCCTGGTGGAGCTGTCGGAACCCGTGGTGTTCTTCTCGTAGTCGGGTGGGTATATGGAATAAACGTGGTAGCTGCCTGTGGGGGTGCAGAGAGAGTTGGCAGACAGACACACAATTGATTTATGTTCATCTTAGCAAGAAAAGGGACATGGCTTGCTGTCAAACAAAACGCGGCGTCACAGACAAGCCTGGAGATCGGTTCTCAGCTGGGACTGACCGACTAGAAGCCAAACGGAAGACAAGAATAGCAGGATGGTGAAGGAGACGACCCAGGCGCTGTGACTCTGCGCTGCTGGAGAGAGGAGCTTCGGCAGTGCGAACAGGGCCATCATCAGCAGGACCAAGATCCCAAACACCATCATATAAACTGGAACAACTGGTCCCGCTGGACAGTCATGTATGTAAACTGCACCTGTTAGAAAAATACTGATGTTAAATTTCATCATAAACTACAACTGTCAAGGACTTGTCTAGGTCTGTGACACTGTGTATATGAAGTAGAAATAGTTCAATTATATTTTTTAGAATCATATCCAAATTATATCAGAATCACTGACAGAATCACACCGAGTGGAAAGCAGCCGATGATCAAGAGCAGCTTTGAAATGGAAACTCTTAATCGAGGAGTCTTTTAAAGATTGCAAAACCGACTGGTGGCTTCAGAGGATTTTGTGGAAAAATTGGCTACAAAAGAAAGGTTTTCCACCATTACATCATGTTCCTGTTCATTCACAAACACACGCTGAGCACTAATGCAACCACTGCTCAGGAAAAGCTCCCAACAAGTATGGTTTTGTTAACACTAGCATGCCACGCTTTCGTTCACCTTCTGTTCGTTTCTTTCGCTTCAGTCTGAAGCATCCTAACACCAGGCGGCGTTTTGGAGCAAACGATTCCTGTTTGAATTGACTGATGTAGGAAATGAAGTCATCAGGAGTACTAGTTTTATGTTCTCCAGTGAAACTAGGCATTTTGTTTCAATGCATTTGGTTTGGTTTCAATGATGATTATACTTTAACCCTCCTGTTATGTTCGTTTCTAGGGTACAGCAAAAATGTTCGTGGGTCAATTTGACCCAGGGAGTGTTTAATCATGCAATAGTGTCAGAAACCAAAAAATTCCTCCAAAACATTTTTGTATCTGATTATTAACTCCAATACTAACCATTTCAATCAATATTTGTGCAATGATGTTTTATTATTTCTCAGAAATTAAGGATCAATGACGACAACCTGCTCATTTACTCATTTGGACATAAAAAATGGAATTTAGATTTTTAATGTCCACTGAAAAAAACCTAGACACAAAAAAACAATAATTTCCTTGAAGTTGACCTTTGGTAAATTATTTTATATTATACTTTTTTTTTTTACCAAAGGGTGATCTTTATAATTGAACTTGAGACACACATACTGTTCTGGGTCAAATTGACCCGCTGATTAAAATCAAGATAAATGAGTCATGCAGAGAGTATTTATGTTTTTCTCCACTTCTGCTGAGTGTCACTCAGAGTGGGTGGAGTTTGTCCACAGGAACAGAAAAGATTCCCGTCAAAGGTTGTGTGAACACCTGCTTTCTCGCAGTTTCCTAGTGAAGTAAAGAGAATAGTGAGAAAGTGGGCTTGTGTGTGTGTGGTTGCGTGTGTTTGTGTGTGAGTGTGTGTGTGGTGAAATATGGTTCATAACTGCAAGGAAACATATAGAATTGGACATTTTAAAATCTTTTTTTGCACTTTAACCTGACTGCCGGGTCAAATTGACCCGAACAGTATCGATGTAAAAAGTAGACCTAGGGTTTGGTACAAATGTGTAAAATGAATACATTTTCAACTTATGTCTAGAGTGCACCTATTAAGACAAATAGAAAACGTTTCATGCAAAAAAAATGCTTCTATTTATTTTTTTTTAATTTGTAAATTTTAAAACGGGTCAATTTGACCCGGAACATAACAGGAGGGTTAAAAAAAAAAGAAGGATTCTTCTTTCTTTATCAACACCGACGTACTTTATTTGGAGTCATTGTGAAAACAGCAAAAGCCTGTTATATTTTTTTACTTTTTATTGTTACAATACAACTCTAAAATCTCTGTATTGCCCGCTCAAGCATTCCAGTACATATGAAGTGATTTTTTTTTTTTTTTTTTTTCCCCCTACCAAGAATGGAAAGTAATGTTTCACAGCAACACGATCTACAACCAAAGATCTTTACACAATCTTTGGTTGTGTAAAGATTTCACTTCCCAGTGCAATATTTTAACCGGCACTGTTTGTCTCTTCATGTTAGATGCGACAGAAAGGTGGCGGGTCTGGGTGTGACGAAAGTGATATGCCCGAAGAATAACACATTATGCAGACATATCCATCAGTAATAAGTTGATTTAAAAAAAAAAAAAAAAAAACACATCCAGGGCAGGAGAAATGTGTTTGAAACAAACACAAAGTACAAACTTGAAAAGAAAATAATGTCTGACTTACCCAAAGCAATCTGAACAACGGGGAGCGCAGCTAGAATGAGGAAGGCGCATCCTAAACACCAGACAGGAGTTCTTGTCAGTGCATCATGTTGCTCCGTTTCCCCCCCCCCCCAAGATCTTTACAGCGCTTACCTGCTATACACACGCCTGCACCGACAACGCCGCACAGACAGTTCCCCCGAAACGTACCTGCCATTGTGCTAAACAGAATCTAAAGTTGCTCTGATTAAAGCTCCCGTCTAGAACTATAGGAAGATGCTTACTACAGAGATGGCAGGCGGCTTGACGTCTGCTAGACTGAGTAACACTGTCTTCACTGACAACATGTCTCAGCTCCTCACCAGAGTGTTCCGTTTCAACACTCAAGAAGAGAACCTGCAAACGAGGAGATTCCTCCGTTGCATCAGAATCACACCGTCACTGCGTCGCAGGAAGGCCGAACGCTGCCAGCCGCCAGGCCTGATGCTGCCACTGCCAGGTGAAGCCCAGAGAGTAAATGGCAAGAAGGTTCCTCTGCAGCAACAGCAGCAGGACATGATCAGAAACTCGGCGGTATCGAAATGTGGTTGTATTGATTGTCTCCGTCTGAGTCGCCACATGACCGAATGTGTTACTGTCTTGCTTTCATTCATCTCGCTCATTGCTGAGGGACCCAGAAGAGGAAGGGAGGCGCCCTGCTGCGCAATCTGTGTTAGCACCGAGTGCAGCGTGTCAGAGGCAAATGTCTGAGAGATGCCCCGAATTTATATTCACCTTATCAGAGATAAAATTAATGAGCTAATTAGAACTTTTACTAATCTGATGTTTTTTTCTTATTTTGAATGATCTATTATCTATTTAAAACAAACAACAAAAAAAAAACTAATTGTCCTGCGGGGCTTTTGCTTCATGATTCATTGGTTGATTCACAGCTTTATTAATTGTAATGCCTATTTTGACCCTTTGTTTAGTCATCGGTGCCTTCTTGTGCTTTTGTTGTTAAAGACAGAATGTGGTTTCTTTTTTTATACAATACCTGACTTATAAACATTTGTCCATCAACATTCTGTCGAATATATATATATATATATATATATATATATATATATATATATATATATATATATATATATATATATATATATATATATATATATATATATATATATATATATATGGGTTGACTGTTTATAGTAAACGGACTATTTGAAAAGTGTCTTTGTGGACTTTCAAGATTTACAGCTGAGTATCCCTGACTTATAGTATCAGGAATGGGACAAAAATATAGGAGTCACACACCAAACTGGACCAGGAGTGTTCTTCTGTTCATAAAGTATCATCATAAGCAGGGGGCGCTGTGGAGTCGCCCTGATGTCCATGGTAGTTTGTAACTGTTGTTGGCTTAAACAAACTAACGACGAACACATAACTTCTGAGCTCCTTAAAGAGCTGCTAGCATTCAGTAAACTAAATGTAAATAGTTCTGAATCCGCGGAGTCGGTTGGACCTGCTCGGCTCTGATTGGCTGTTAGTTTTTCCCTTCCTGCTGCATCATGTGACCAACACAAGTAGCGGAGCTGATCCAGAGCCGACAGGCGGACCGCTGCTGGACCTGCAGGTAAACGCTGTCCTTTAACCAAGCTGCGCTTCGCTGCCGCCACAACCGGCTGGACAGAAACGCAGAGAGACACAACATCTATCTCACTTATTTATTCTCTAGGACGGATTAGGATTAGGCAGAGTTTTCTGTTCGCGCTTCGAGCGGCGGAAGACTCGCTGGTCAGCGATCAGGTTATCATTAGGCTTCAAATCCCCTATCAGTCGATCGGTTTTTAATTCTTAAAACTTTACGTTTAAAATAGAACTGAAGACGGTGGATAAATACAACATTTAATCTTTGACAGCATCGCTTTTAGGAGGTTGTAATAAGTCTGCAACATTAGAATGAACATGCAGGCAGGAACCGCGCTCAGCAAAATCTGGAATGAGATGTCAGCAGTTTTTAGGTTAGAAGGCGTCATTTTAATTGGCGTGTGCGCGCGTGACTGTGTCACTTATAGGATTCATTAAGGTATTAGCTACAACAACATCAGCTCTTCTAGGGAATTTGACTGCTCTTCTAGAAGTGCATTTTTGGGGACAGACACTGATGTTGGACATAGAGGCAAAATGCACAGATTGTGTTTTGTTTTGGCTGCTTCACCTGTGAGCTGTGAATCATGGCTGGTTATCACTTCAACGTTTGGGAAAACAAGAAGGCGGAGAAGAAGCAGAGCCAAGATTGTAGCTTGCAGCTCCTAAGAATTGGCAAAACCTAACGTTGTGTCTGTCAGGCTACTCTGTTGGTTATATTTTGCACAAATCAAACAGCTCTCTTACTCGTTTTCACTCGATTTTTATTACCCGAATGTTGATTAGGTGAATATTTTTGTTGGCCAAGTCCTTTAATTCTAACTTAGAATCATTCGAACATTAAAAGGATTCAGAGTCAAGTGCCTAAAGGAAAAAAAATGGAGAAAATTAAATGCGAGAAAGCGGAAGTGTGGTAAATCTAGGGGTGCACCGATTGCAGTTTTCTAACCCATCTTTTAAAAAGCTTAACCTGCCCATTCCGATTTTGGCCGATACCGATTTTTTTTTTTTTGTCTGAATTGTTGCTCAATAGAGCAAGAAAATTGTCGAGTTGGCAACAGTGGGGTCAGTATTGTTAATTGTAAACTTGCAGACATGACTTGGTGGGCTGGTCTGTCAGTCAAACCTTTCTCACCGGAGAGCAAAAGAGGACAGAGGCTGATTCTTACACATTTGCCAAGTTAGATAAGATCAGTGGATAAGATCGGCTTCATATGTAAAATCGGCCGATCACCGATCTCCCAAAATTAAGAAAATCGGCTGGCCGATAAATCGGTGCGCCCCTAATTTTTTGTTATTCAGCTCAAACTTATTGGCATCTACAGACAAGCGTTAATAGTTAGAAGTGACCATTTTCACACTTTTGTTCTTCTGAATGTAATAAAAACGTAGGATGACGAATGAAGCGCAGCTGCAGCTGTAGAGTCAGCATGCAGTTGGTCCTGGTTGTTGATCTCGTCATGCCGTTTGTTAGGAAGCATGTCTGTTGGGAAGCTGGAAGAGTGCCGGCAGCACATCCGGGCGCAGCTGGACGCTGTCGTGGAATTCTGGCTCAAGTATTCCCACGACACAGTACACGGGTACCGTACAGCTACACATCTGCTCCACTACTGGTCATGGTGCATTCAGTTACGGTTTCCGCGACAAACGTGTCTCGCTTCCTGTTTCAGAGGCTTCTTCACTTGCATTGGGAGGGAGGGGAATGTTTATGATGAGCTGAAGTATGTGTGGCTGCAGGGAAGACAGGTCAGTCTCTGCAATGGATGTTTCAATATATTCTCCTCTCGGTGAACTTTCTTCCAGATTTAACATCTGGATTTTTTTATTGATTTGTTCTAGGTGTGGATGTACTGCCGTCTGTATCGTAGCATGGATCGCTTCCGCAGGCCTGACATCCTGGCAGCAGCAAAGGCCGGTACGTTTAAGGCTCCTGTGAGTTGAAACATTTGAAACGTTAAAACTAAATTTGGCAGTTTGTTCTGATGTTAGGATAAACACACACACACACACGCCTTGGTGTGATGAAGCTTTTTGTCCTGTTTTCAGCCGTGATCAGTCTAGTTCAGGGCAGGGGTTTTGTTTGCTCTGAGCTGCTTTCTGATAGCCTCCCGCAGGACGAAGATGGTAGGATTTTACAGTCCGACAGTGAGCAGTTGTCTGTCATGTGCCTCAGCCAATTATTGACCAGAATCAGATTGCTTCCTTTGTCCAAGCTCTCACGTCAACAACAACATACGTCCTCTTTTCGTAAAACATTGATAATGTCAGAGCGTAACCAATCTGTTTTGAATTCACTTTATGCATTTTACAAATGCAAAAGTAAATGAAAAGGGCGTTTTGCTGCGTCAAAACATAAATCACACTGATCTGTTTGCTTTGTAGGGGGAGAATTCCTCAGAAAGTTTGCACGTGTGTCCACTAATGGAAATCAGTGGAAATGTGCCTTTTGCTTAACAAGAGATGGCAAAGCTGTCAAAGTTCAGAGGACCATATTCAGTGAGTGTTTCTATATAATGGCCATGGACGAACTGAGCAGGGTCACTGGCGACAAAGAAATGGAGGTAGGAATAAACTTGGATTACCGATGAACTTTGACTTATTTGTGTTTTGTCTTAAATTTCTAAGTCCGTAGCTAAATGATTCTTCATCGCTGTTTTCGTAACAGGAAATGTAAAAAAAAAAAAAATCTCTCAAATTCTGCTGTTATGCCAATGAAATTTTTGCCATTAATAATGGAGAAGTGCATAAACAATATTTCTTTTTTAAATAAAATTTATTTAAAAAAAAAAACTGGCACGCCTTCTACATTGTTGTGCCATCTTTTGAGAACTCCCATCCCATTTCCAGTCAGCAATAAAAACTTTGGTTGTATAAGAATAATTGTAAATGTGAATCTTCCGGAAGCGTAATTCCGGGTTTAACTGTAGATCCATTAGTCCCGGAGATCCACACAGTCAGCAGCTGCTTGGGTCCCTCAAGCCACCAGAGGGCGCCCCTGCTGCTGGCTGCTGAAGTAAACTGGCTAACTTCTTTACTGTAACTTTAGTGTTTATTAGCTGATGTCACGTTCAAGTAGTTAAAACAATATGGCGCCTCCAAACACCATTTATTCGGAGGCACATTCCTACGGTGTGTGTGTGTGTGTGTGTGTGTGGGTGTGGGGGTGTGTGTGTGTGTTTGCGTGCGTGTGTGGGTGTGTGTGTGTGTGGGGGTGTGTGTGTGTGTGTGTGTGCGCCCGCGTTCCGCCGCGGCGCGTTTCAGCTGGAGGCCGTGCAGATGATGGAGCAGCTGATCTACTGGGTCCGGGAGGACGCGTCGGGTCTGGGAAGGCCCCAGCTCCCAGGGGACGTTCCGACTAACAGCATGGCAGTTCCCATGATGCTGCTGTGCCTGGTCCAGCAGCTGTCCGACGGCCGGCCGGAGACGGGGGGAAAGTACGCAGAACTGGGAAGTTGGTGTGTGAGTGAGATTCAGCAACATGTCCAGGTATGTGTCCAGTCAGCAATAAAACACAGGGTTTTCCTGCAAACATTTCAAAATTAATGGATGTAGGCTAATTCTGGTGTCTTAATTGCTAAAAAGGGACAATTTTCAACATTTATTTAAGGTCTACTTATAGACTTCTTTCAGAATTTACTTCTTTTTTTTTTAATCGGCATCTTATTTACTGTTCTAAGCAATTTTACAAGCTTATCTACTTATGTACTTCTAGTAAAAAAATTATATCTTAGAATATTTACCATCATTTCTTCAATTTTTGCCACATAGACATTTAGATGATTAATCCATGTTTTGATGATATTACTGCTTTACCACAACTGGAAAAATAAATGTATAAAATAAATGAGATAATATAATATTTGTTCATGTTTAATCAAATGAAGCTGTTTCTGTTTATGCTTTCTTGCACTTTAAAATAGCTTACTGTTTTTTGGACCTCAAGTTTTTTTTTTCTTAGTCTAAATCTATGAAGACATATAGGCCTAAATCGTGGCTACAGGCAGATACATAATTGCTTTATAAAAATGAGGTTTGCATAAAACCTTCATGTTGAATTCAGGTCTATTGGTCAAATAACAAATGAAGAGTTATATGTGCTTAATCATTTGCTTTGAGATTATTCTAATAAAATATATAATATGATTGTTAATTCTTGCAAGAATGAGCAAGAATCATTTCTTTTAAAAAAAAACAACAAAGAAATAAAAGCGTTGCCTAAAGTTGTTCTATACGCGGACCAGACTGAAAGTGGGAGGAATCAGCTGGAGTTAAAGGAAAGCTCTGCAGAAAGCCTGACGGTTTACAGACAGACAGTAAAATCTGGCTGCTTGGGAAAAGAAATGAGGGTCGACTGACTTTGCACACGAGAGTGTGCTTTTTATTTTGCGTTAGGTTAATTATTATTCGTTCTGGATTAGAATATGGTGGAAGCCTTGAGTTGTTCTGTTGTGTGTAATCTGGCACAGAGAGACGGCACAGCGATCCTAGAGAACGTGTCTGCGACCGGAGCAGAGCTGCCTGGATGTCTGGGCCGGCTGCAGAACCCAGGTGACACTCAGTGTTAGTGAATGTTGAAGCATAAGGTTAGTAATAAGGGCGTTGTAATATAAAAGGAGTTGGATTTAAAAAAAACAAAACAAACAAACAATGTACTGTATTACAACAACCAAAATGAGTTTTTGTATATCAGTGTGTGGCGTTGATTTATGGAATGGATTAAATGATGAGCTTAAATAAAGTACAAATACAAACCAGCTTAAAAAACTGTTCAAAAAGGAACTTATTGGGAATATGTTGCATAGGATGGGTGTCTCAAAGACCAAAAATACAATTGTTGATACTAAAAACATATAAATAATTGCACATTTATGGAGGAGAATGTGAGGCCCAAGTGTCATAAAGTGTGGGAATAATTTAAGAGTTTATCTGGTGTGGAGAGACTGAAATGTCTGTAGGTTGATGAGTATGAGAGGGGCAGCAAATCACAAGGTCTTGTGTCTTCTGCCTGCTCCTTTTCAAACAAATTATGTAAAATTGCATGCAGTGGGCACAATCATTTTTTATTTTTTTTCTGTTTTTGCTTTTTGTCAGTTTGAAATAAATACGTTTCCTGGTCTCCTCTGCCGTGTCCCGTGTGCTGACTCAGGCCACGCCCTGGAAGCCGGCTGGTTCCTGCTGCGGTACGCCGCCGACAACGATAACAAGGAGATCCAGAGAACTGCTATTGAAAAGTTTGTGGAGCTTCCCTTCGAGAGTGGCTGGGACAAAGCCCACGGTGGCCTCTTCTACTTCCTGGACGTGGACGGTCACTGCCCCACTCAGGTCAGTGTGCACGCAGAAACTGCTGCGCTTCGCTTTGCCTTTCCGTGTCCGTAAAGGCGCCAGGTTGGACCTTGTGTTTGTGTGAGCAGCTGGAGTGGAGCATGAAGCTGTGGTGGCCTCACAGCGAGGCGCTCGTCGCCTTCCTCATGGCCTACAGTCAGACCAAGAACCCTGAGCTGCTGGAGAACTTCTTCAGGGTCTACGAGTACACCTTTAGCCACGTGAGTGAACCCCGCAGGCGAAGCAGCCGCAACAACAAAACGCTTTTATTTCTAATTCTGCAAGCCATGTCAGACCTAAAGGACTCTATCACCATCTTTAGAACCAAAGTGGACTTTTATATTTTAGGAATTTCTAGATGATACGACCCGCTAAACTTTTTTTTTTTTTTTCCACTTTAAAGAATCTGAAGCGTACTTTTTTTCTTCTTCTTAGATGTTAGATGTCTTATGTCGATTTTTAAAGTACATTTTCTCTTTGCTAACATGAGGACAAGAGCACGACTGTTTGGCCGGTGGGCTTTGGAAACAAGTAGTGAAGCTCACCGAATGAATCCTTCACAAAAGCCATCAAATAATGAACTCAAAAACAAAACAAACTGAAACAGATCTTCTTATAAAGTCTTCTAAATACCAACAAATTGTACACGGCAATAGATTTACTTATGCAGGAATATTTAAGATGAGCAGCTGCAGCCTATAGTGCCGTGGATCTGCAGTGGTCTTGTGATATTTAGAGCAGTGAGGTAGAAGATGTAGAATCTGATCAGCTTTCTCCGTTAGATTCCCTTTTCTTCCACTTGTTTTAATCCATTTTGTGTAAAAACATGTAAGGATACAGCTAGTTTCCCTTCTGCAGGGGTTGTCCTCTAAAAATCCTGGAATAAAACTGTCTCTATAGAGGGCTGGTCCATGTTGACTTTGATGCTTATTGTCAGAGGCAGTTTTCTGGGTCACGCATCATCATTTGGGATGGTGTTTAGAAAACAAAAAGAACTGTTTGACCAATTCTTATTGGAAACTCGTCGTTTTTTAGCCGCTTGTTGTTAAATTTTGCACAAAAAACTCAAATCCAAACCAAATGATCTGTAGTCACAGATCAGAGTAAGACTGGACAATAGAGACAACAGCGCCACCATGTGGTTCAAATGTGGAAAATAACACATTTAGCTGTAGGGGTTAGATAAACAAGCTGATTTGATGGCCAGTGAAATTAATTGTGGCTGATAAGCAGTGCTTGTAGAGATATATGATTATGAACTCCCCACATTAGAGAACATGAGATATTGTTACTATTCTTATTGTGATAAACTAAAGTTACATTTATTTAGAAAACAAAAAAAAATTCAGTTCAACTCCAATTCACAATGAATGTTGCTTCAAATCACTTCTAAGGCACCTAATTTATGTACAGAAATATGTTTTTAACTTAATTCAATCATACAGACAAATTCCAAGTCTATTGCAGTTCAATATGGCTTTAGAAAACGTCCTGCTGATCCTGGCTATAATACAAAAATATCATATTTTTTACAACAGTCTTATAGGCTTCATTCTATATTACCAAGTTTGGATGATTATATTTAAAGTTTTATTATACACTTTAGCCAGAAAATTGTAATCTGATCTCCCGAACTGCACACTGATAACACTAAGTATGAAGCTTCATTTTACCCAATAGTTCTAAGAGTAAGGATCATCAATAGCATACTATAGCCTTTGCTGCATTGGGATTTTCTTTCACCTTTACTATCCAATCATGTTGGGTTAGCAGATAAATTCCAAAACCAGTCCTTTAAACTCCACAACTGTAAAAACTATCACAGCTTATCTTCTAATTGTGAATCAGTTCATTGTTTTTTTTTTTTCTTACAACCTCTGAACCTGTTTTGAAACTTTGATTTTTGAATGTCCAACAAGCTCTGTGACTCTCCATCCGCTGGGGTGTTTCTGTCTTTGTCCAGTTTCCTGACTCCGAGAGCGGCGAGTGGTTTGGCTATCTGACCCAAGAAGGGAAAGTAGCGTTGGATTTTAAAGGAGGACCATTTAAGGGTAAGCAGAAAACCCGCGACGTTCAAAGTCGCACGTGCTGCTTAAAATACCGAGCGATCAGTCAGACAAGACCGTATGATTCTGAACATGTATTGAACACAGTAGTCATGGGCTCGGGTTTGCTGCCGCTTTAATTTAAGATTGTATTAATGTGCAGGTAGTTGGCATCACACCTCACTTTTGCATAGTGGTAGTTATGGATCCGGCAAATTATAGCCCAATAACCTGAGAGCAATGTAAACCTGTTACTTGGTGAGTAAAAATCTAGTCAGTCTGTTTCTGTACTGAAAGTAAAGGTTAGAGCAGTGGGATGAAAGACACTAATTATGTATCAGTGGGGCAGTTTTTATTTCAATTCCCTTCAATTTACTTAAAAAAATGTATTAATCCAGAGAAATGAAACGTTATTGTAACTCGTTTCATACAGGTTTCTTAAAGGAGTCGTGGCACAGGAAGTCTTTACTCTAGTCTTTACAGTCTTTACTCAAAACAAAACTGCAGAAGCTTTTCAACTTCCTGTCACCATCTTCTCACGTTTTGATTTTATTACGGGTCGCCTCTAGACACGGGGGTTATGCTAAAAGCAGAGAAATACAAGATTATTATGTACCGTGTTTGATTTTAGGTGCTCCTACACCTTGAAAAAAATAGATCGGAGTTACAACAGCAGCCTGTGCCCACATTCAATATCGCTTTGCTTTTTTACTTGGGATTATGTCATTGTGTGGACAGGAACTCACAGGGAAGGACAAACTACACTATAGAAACCCAACCATTTTTACAGAAAAAAAAAAAAACACAGCTCCCTTGAAAGTGGAAATTAGAAGTGTCTTAAGGCAAAGCATAAATCTTATGCATTGCCGCTCCATGCATTCTCTGTGTTGCCCGGTGTACCATGGGTGATGTTTCAAACCGGATCTCTGATTCTAGAAAACCAAACTGTTTTTTTACTTTTTTTTTTAAACCAGTTAGGAACATTTTCTTTCACATTATAATCTGTGTGTTGTCTCTTCTCCAGGCTTCTTCCACGTACCTCGCTGCCTGTACATGTGTGAGAGCCTCTTGGATGATCTGCTGGGAAAACATGGCTGAATATTCAGACATCAGTGTTCAGACTCAAGGGGAACTCGTCTGACTTGCAGTCCAGAGTTCTGACTCAAGGCACACACACACACACACACACACACACAAAAATTTAGTTTGGTCAATATTCTCATTTCTGTCTGAAATCAAAAAGAGCTACAGAAAAATGATCTATACTGTGAATTCAGGGTAAGGTTCTTTTAGTACTTTGTTGCTCGGCTAATCTAACTTCCAAACACATCCATGATGGACGGGTAGACAGTAGACATTTGTTGTTTGTATCGCTACTGCAGCTGCTCTATGTTTTATTTTAATAGAATTAATGCTGTTTTTGAATGAAAGGATGACCACTATCGAAGAGCCCGAGTGAAGACCTCCATCATCAAACGCAGCCAATAACGCACAAAACGGAACTTTTTTGTTAAAACGTGCCTTGTTCTTTAAACGATTTTATCTTTCCGACCTTCTCATCCCGCGTCTCAGTGGCAGTTTTGGATTGACATGTCTTTTACAATCTGGAAAATCCGAAATAAAACCTCACATTTCAGTGTTGTCCAGCCGCTCATTGATTATGAATTTCCAAATGTTTCAATAGCGACACCGAATGCAAAGACTAAAGCTGTCGTAATTGTTGGTTTTAAAGTGGACCCAAATGCAGCGAGGCAAGGTGATGAAGTTTTTAATATTTAATAAAAAATTAAGAACAACAAAAAAAAACAACAAATAAAAATCACAAGACCACAGGCAACCAGGGTAAAAGAACAGCAAGGACTCAATGGGGGGGGGGAAGCAGCGAGATAACAGGAGGAACTAGTGAGGAATGACTGAGGATCTTGATTACTAGAAGAAGGAACAGATGGCTGATTGGAAATGGGATGCAGATGAGAAGGGAGAGAGCAGACGGCAGTCTGAGGAGAGAGAGAAAATGGTACAGGGGGCGAGGGAGCAAACCTAAGGGACTAGGAAATGAATCTAACACAAGAATAACTAGACATAAGGAACACATTAAAATTAGAGTTCTAGATACAAGGAATAAACATTATAAACTAGAACCACTAAGAAGCACTGAAGTAAAGAAAAGCAGAAACATGGCTGATCTATTCAAAGAAAGAGACTAAGGAACACAGAATAAAAAATGAAAGAAGAATCAATAAATCAAACCCTAAAACAACCCAAGATCCTAACAAAACTGTTTATTGCCATGCATGTTAATATTCGTGACATATTTCTGTGCATGTATTCATTTGTTCATGCTGGGTTAATATTCAGAATTGTGAACATTTGTTTCATTTTAGAAGCAACGTGTGTGGTGAAACGTGAACATATGGTGTTGCTCTTACCTATTTGGTGACATGTCCAGAATACTTTCTGCTCTGAAAACAAGTAAACGTAGACTATTGAAAAGAGTACAATCTATTTTACCCAACAGCCATCCAGCTCAGACACAGGAAAATGCTCCTTTGTACTTGTGTGTGTTGTTGGTGTTGAGGCAGTGTGAAGGAGAACAGGACTGGGACAATGGACGAAGTTAGGCCCTGCCGGTTTCACCAAGCCTGGGAAAACGTGACTCAAATTTCATTTGCAATGTGTCTGTGACAGAATCCACCCTTCAGACAGACACATTGTTGTTAGATTTTACACTGATGCAATTATTATGAATTTGAACATAAAAGTTTTTTGCATCAACAAAGTTAAATCAGTTATCACTTGCTACAGTTCATGACTTACTGCTTACGAGTCCTATTACCTAATGACGCACTAATCGTACCACTGCATTATGCGTAAACTTTAGTGAGACATTATCCATTCGGTGCATAAACATTTTCATAAATATTCACCCCTTTCAAGTGACTGACCTCACTGAACAGAGGTCCTGCTTGACAATGCCGGCAGTGTCAATGTTGGTGAATACCTGGCTGCTTAAATTATATTACTTTGTAATTATTAGGTAAATAAGTAAGTCTCTGTTTTACAAATGATCTACTTAGCAATGTGATGCACATTCTTTTCCTTTACCGCCTCGCAGTCACTTGATTAAAAAAAAAATTCTCTAAGAGCAAATAAATGGAATGTGTTTCTCAGCACATTGAGGTATTTGTCACTATAATAACACCCAATAATCATCATAGACATTCCAGTAAAAGTTTGAATATACTATCGATCACACTAATATCCAGTGGAGTTACAGATGTGCAGTCTAAGTGGACACAGGCTAATGTAAAATTCTGAACATTTCAACCTGAGTATTTATGTCACCTGCAGAAATGCTGTGGTGAGGCAAACGTTCATCAAGTATTTCTTTTGAAAGATGTAAAAGTTCCATGAAATTTTATTTATAAAATGTTAGTCTGCAGGTGTACCTTTTGTGTGTGTGTGTGTGTGAAAGTTTGGAAACTTCTATAGATGTCCAAGCAATAATTCCAACAGAAGTTAAAGTAAAAATTATAACATGATAGAATTAGATTTTGTTTTTACCCCGAGGGCTTAAAAAAAAAAAGTCATTAAAATGGCTTTCTGGTCTTTAATTCTAAAGACAAAATACATGCTTGAAATAAAATAAAAAAACAATGCCATTTCTCAATTTAATTAAATTATAAATAATAATGTATTTCAGTCCCGAATGCGAATGAAACGAAAGATGGACATTTTTTCATTCAGTTCATGTAACAAAAAAACAAAAAAAAAGAAAACCTAAAACGCAAAACAAATCATCCTAACTCTCCAGCCTGCAGGTGGCAGCAGCGCGCCAGGCAAACATCTGCTCGCCTGGTTACAGTCGCAGAAGAAGAAGGAAGGCCCTCAACACTCCAATTAACAGTGTGTTTTGGAAGAAAAGCCACCGCTGTTTATCCAGATATAAGCTGTAAAGTGTCGACGAACGGGTAATTTCGATACGTCAGTGATGGATACCGTCATTAGGTGTGCTGACCTGTGATCCGCACCAAGCGGAAAGCAGGAATTAGCCTGTTCCTTGAGGCTTGTTCCTTCCTTCCCCTTCATTGTAAACAAGGTTGTTTTTTTTTAAATCAATTTAGGAGAGCGACATGGACAGGTATGTTGGAGACAACTCTTTTGCTGTTCAGGGGAAAATAAAATAACTGAAACGAAATGGTAGGAAGGAGCATTGATTCGCTCCTTTACATCATTAAAATGGCACTCAGGCTTATTTAAACTTGATTAAGGGCAGCTTCTCTAATAAAGTGCTAAAATATTAAGGACAACTTGAACTCTTGAAGTGAGTATTTTGAAATTGTTTCTGTTGAATCTTCATTTTAACATGAAATAACTAGCAGTCATTCATGTTACAATCTATACGGAATTATTTCAGTGGAATGAATTGTATGAATGTGCAACACCGTCTTGCATCACCGCAGCATGTGCAGCGTGCAAGGTGCCTCACAGGTCTTGAGATGTTCTCGAGAACTCTGCAACAAGAGCAACAGAGCCTGAAGGTTTCTCAGAAATCCCACATCTGCCAGAGAAGCTAATAAATTAATTTCCACCTGTATTTAATCACTGAAGCTCTGTGAGATTTTCTAAAGCTCAAAATCTTCTCCTTTGGCTGCAGTTTACATTTACAACCATGCTTTTTAGTTGATCTGCTGATTAGTGAAGCAGCAATAACTGCTGAACAGTAGAATGTTTCTTGGAGATTAAAATGTGTAGTTTTGATATTTCTGTTGGTTTTCCTCATGTGTCCGTGCTTTTTTTTTTTTGCTATTTTTTGCAGTGTCCTCTACCAGGTAACGCCTGCTGTTGGAGCCGATGGGAAGGGTATTATGAAGCTGATTCCTGTCCAACGGAGCGACAGGCAGCCTCCCCCGGCCCAGCAGGACGTCCAAAGGAGTAACGGACAGTTACTAGGACAGTCCTACTTGACTCAGACACATGCCCAGGTAATCAGTGGTCAGTCGTTCCCCACTCAGACGCCCGTCCTGAGGACCAACGGAGTGTCTCACCCGACCCTGATGCCTGTTCAGTTACTCAGTGCACAGTTCTTCCCGACTCAGACCCCTGTCCAGTCTTATCCCATCCAGACACCTGTCCAGATAATTAATGGACAGTCCGTCCCGATGCAGATGCCTTTCCAGAGGACCGATGGACAGTCCTACCTGACTGCGGTTCCTCAGAAAGTCTTTACAGTGTTTAAGCCCCTGCTTCAGAGCGCCTCTCCACCGTTTGTTTCTCCGCTGAATGTGTTGACTGGTAAAATGGACTCCTTAAAAACCCAAAGTCTTCAGCAGCAGACCGAGGCCAGAATTCCCCAGACCGGATCCCCTTCAGTAGGAGGCTCCAGTGAGATTCCAGCATCAGAGACATCTCCAGCACTCCGTAAGTCAGAAGTCCCAAATTTTCCTACTGAAGCACATGCCCCGAGTGTTTACTCGTCCAAGCATCAGCCAGTTGTCAAGGATCAGACCTTTTCTCCCTCGGCAAGCTTCTCTGCCAAACGCAGCTCCCCCATTGTGATCTACTTGTCACCAGACAGCACGGAGAACCCAGAGGTGGCCCTCGGCTCTGCGGCTGACAGGCTGAGAGAACTGGCGGTGATGGTAAACACTTGTGATTCGCTGTGCAAGAGTGCCGGATCAGAACCGTTCACCTGTGACGCACCTTTAAAGAAAGGACCAGCCCCCAAGTTAAAACTGATTCCAAAGGCGTCAGGGAGACCTTGCAGTCCAACACGGTGGGTCATAGAGGAGATAGGTAGCTGTTTAGCCAAAGGCCCCTCCATAAAGCTGCCGCCTTCTGAATCTGCCCACTTCTCCAAGAAGCAAGACGTTCCCAATCAAACCCTGCCGGAAAATCCAAATCCTTGGGTGGTGTATGATGGAAGGATGTTTTATGGAACCAAAGCGGGCCGCTCGTCTTCTAAGCCCCCCACAGCCACACAGTCGCTTCCTCCATCTTCATTTTCATCTTTACAACAGCCAGTCGGGTCAGCGGGATCGCTAACAAACGAAGTGATTGATCTTTGTGACGACGACTGCTCTCCGTCCTCTAACATGTCCTCCGTTTACTGTGAAGAGGAAGACCATGTGATCTTTGTGTCTTATGTTCCACCCAAGTCCAAGTCTGGCTCTGGCCTGAAGGATGGGTTGGGCAGTGGAAGCTCCAGCAGCAGGACTAATGCTGCGGCTGGAAGAGACACAGGTCGGGTCCAGAGCCCTTCCATCAGCCTCAATGGTTCCGGTCCAGCAGAGGGGGTCATAGTTGAGAGTTTAAACCCAAAGTGTCTGATAGGAACCACTAAGCAGTGTCCAGATAATCTGGAGATGGACACTGAGGCGGGAAGCTCAGGGAGTCCCAGCAAGGAAGAACATCCTGCAACAGTACAGGTGAGGTCACTTCTGATCACGTAGCTTGTCTTGGAGCGCTGCCTTGATCCCAGTGGATCCTTTATGGATCCAGAAAACATTTGGAAATACTGACCTGATAGTGGTTTGCTGCATTTGTTGTCTTCAGTTTAGAGTAGGGGCTTAGAAGATGGGTTCTGATTCAAGACGCAGGTAAAGGGCTATTCCACCTCATTTATTGCTGCCTTAAGAGTCTTTAATCTGCTCTAGTCTAAAAACGACAAAACTTAGACTCTTTACACTTAGACTACTTTATTCTACACTAGTAACAAAATCGTGGAAACCCAGTTTGTAGTTTGTGAAACCTTTATTTAATGTGTGAGAGTTCAATAAAGGGCCATATTGGTGCATTTTTGCATTAGAGACAGTACATCTCAGAAATCACAATGCTTTGTACTGAAGAGCAGATTGTAGACTCTCAAGGTACCAAAACCGTAGGTGGAGTTTTTTCTTATGCCGTTTCCTGAATCAGAAATCAACTTCAGCCTTATGGGGCCAGATCAGGGGTCTGCAACCATTACAATCCAAAGAGCCATTTTCCCCCATTAGTTCAGCTAAATAAAATAGGCTTAGAGCCACAAATATTCTTATAGTTTCTGATAAATATCTACTACAGAAAATGTGTTTTGAAAGAGCAACTATTTTTAGGTTTTAAGATAAACACAAATGGCAAGAATACGGAAATAAATATTGGTTATTAAGCAACCCGGTACCAGTTTCAGGTTGTCTTTGCGATCCAACCAGTAGATTGAACCCCAATCAGCAGAAGTTTCTGGATTGAATCTTGTAACGTTAAGGCGATACAAGATTCTTCCTAATTCATGCATAAAAGCAGTTATCCTTAAGCACATGTCTGATGTTTGCTGAACTCAAAGGCATCTCAGAGCATGCTGTCTGATTTAATATAGTGTTGATTACTTGGGAACCTCATTAAGGGGAAAATGGCTGATCAACTACAGGGTTACTAATTCACTGAAATGTTCCTGCTGTTGGCATACCGATGATCCTGAGCTGGACTGTTCTCGGCCAGCGCTGCTTCGGTTGATGTGAACCAGAGTAGAAATCTTGCGATTTATCACCACTTTGTGTTTTTTAAGACGCTGCAATAAGCTTTGCTTTCGGGCTGCTGTGCAGGACGAAACAAAATCAGGATTAGATGCCCGGGGCGGCCATATTGAATTAGGAACATTGGTTCCAAGTGTTCCTGTGAAAACCTGAGCACCAACCAGACCATTCATACCAGAAAGACGAGTAATTAATCAGAGCCTCAGCAAGACTTGTAACAAGTCCTGGCTTGTGCTTCCAGAGGCAGTTTTCTCTTGTTTTCAAATATCCCAGATGATGACACGTCTTGTTTTAAACTTTTACCTCTCGGCAGGTTAGATCTCTGTTTTTGGTGCTTCAACAAAGCACCAAAAAGAGGTTGTTGATATTTTGGTAAACTCAGGCCACTTCATCATGTGGAAGTTGACTAAAATCTCTACACGGTACATAAGGTAATGAATATTTTTCACCTTGTTAAAACAGAGATAATTTACGTAATATCATTTATTTGGGTTATTTTAAAAGTAGCCAGCAATGTGCATTTTTGTAAGACATTAGAAAAAATAGGCGTCCACATGAGAGGATGCAGCGTCCCTGGACACTGGTGGTGTAACCCTGCCACACAACCATGCAAAAAATACCAAACACAGAGATACAAAATGTTTGTCATTTGTGTGAGAGTTTGGAGCTACATTGTCATTGTTTTAAAAAATTAAAAACACAACTCGCATGTACAACCTCAAACATGAAATTGACGTTTTGAGATTTTTCCACTCTGGGTTCCATTTTCAAAAGCAATTGTTTGAGGTCTCCCAAAACACAAACGATTATTTAGACACGCAGCCTAAATTACAAAGTATTTTTGCAGGTACAGTACAGACCAAAAGTTTGGACACACCTTCTAATTCAATGGGTTTTCTTTATTTTCATGACTATTTATAAGGCAAGAAATCCCACTTATTAACCTGACAGGGCACACCTATGAAGTGAAAACCATTTCAGGTGACTACCTCTTGAAGCTCATCAAGAAAATGCAGAGTGTGTGCAAAGCAGTAATCACAGCAAAAGGTTGATACTTTGAAGAAACTAGAATATAAGGGCTATTTTCAGTTTTTTTACACTTTTTTGTTTAGTGCATATTTCCACATGTGTTATTCATAGTTTTGATGCCTTCAGTGTGAATCTACAATGTCAATAGTCATGAAAATAAAGGAAACTCATTGAATTAAAAGGTGTGTCCAAACTTTTGGCCTGTACTGTACATCTAATCTGGTCTCTGTGTGGACTGAGTCTTAAAAGGACAGTGTTATGCATTTTCCGGGCATATAGTGGCATTTTATAGCACAATCCCCTCTGCAAAGAAGGATTCTGCATGAGGAACATCATGGAAAACCCTGAGCATCTGATCTGTGAGACAACAACCGTCAAACTGTAACAGAATGTCTTCAGCTGGAGGCTTTGAGAACTGATGTAATGACTGCTATAGGGGATTCCTGCCGCCCATAAACAGAACCATTGATAGTGACTGAAGAAAGTTAGAGAGCATTATTGAAATCGTGTTTTGAATTTGAATCCTAAAATCTTTGTGTATATTTCTACAAATTTCCAACTCATGTAGTCCCTAGGCAGCATCCTGTTTCTCCGATTGTGGATTACTCCGAGCCTGTTTGATGTTAAAGGGGAGCCATTAAATATTTGTCAGACTTTTTTTTTTGTTTTTTTTTAAATACCATTCGGAAAGAAAATAATAATAAACTAGAAAATTTCTGAAAAAAATTTAAAAGGGGCCTGCCAAAGTGTGCCTGTCGGCTGGAGTCCAGCATCCTGAGGTGACCTGTGACTAGGGATTCTGATGCTGACAACTAGCAACAGGTTTACCAAAAGTCACAAACATCTTGCTTAACATGGACATAATCCATTCAGTATGCTAAACGTAGCAAACACATAAATTAGCTAAAATGCTTATTTAAGCTAATGTTTACATGGTGGCTTTCACGGGGCGAATGTTAGCATGTTGTCACTAGCATATAGATTGAGTAGCATGTTGACACCAACAGTAGGATGTGGGCTATCACCAGCATCTACTCCATTTAGCATGCGAAGCTTAGCTTTTATATAAAAATAAATGTAGCTTAAATACTACATTTAGTGTGTGGGACTTGAATTATGACTTGATTTTGACAGTAACATGACATGTTGATGTCACCTCTGGAGATTAATATGCAAAGAAGGATTTTACATATTCATCTCTGTTTTTCTCTGTCCAGCCCAGCAGATTTCCCCTTTAAGTCTTTTTTTCCTGTGTGTTTGTCTTATTTTCATTTGTTAGTTTGGTAATACCTCTGCTCAGGGAAATGTCCGATAGAATAACTTAAAAGAAAAGGCAGAAAGTGTATTCAATGATATTTTGGATATGTTAGTAGTTCATAACCGATGCCTTGTTGAATAATTGTTTTGTTTTTTCTAACCAGCAGAACTCTGAACTTCCTGTTCCTGCGGGGACATCTTCATCAGCACCAGAAACCTGTCCAAAGTCCGACCACCAGCTCAGGAACATATTTGGGATTACAGCTGATGTAAAAATTTGCCTTCAAAAGATTGATGAAATGCCACATTGGTGTGTCTCAGCAAGCGTGGTACAAACAACGTCCCGAGGTCCAGTGGACGGGAGTGACCTGTCGAGAGATGTTCTAAAAGCCAAAGAGGTTTCTCTGCAGGACTTTCCCAGTCCAGATAAACTGGACGATAACGTCCGGACTGAACGGGAGCACTCACCGTCTCCTCACTCCAGAACTCTGAGAAGTCCGTGTGTCTCAAAGGAGAACTGCTGTTCCTTTTCACCTCAAGCCAAGCCTGTGTTCGGCTACGTTGAACCCATTGACGAGGACTTCCCCGACGAAAACGACCTTCCCCAGTTACAGGACACGCCTGTCCATCCTCAGACGCAGACATGTGTGGAAGTCACCGCGAACACTAGGAGAATGGGGCGGACAAGGAAACGCACCATGTGTCTGTGCTGTGTCCCCCCTACTCTGCTTCCCGTTATCAAATCCGGCACCAGGTTGGAAGAGTTGGAGATGTGGATGTCGGCGATAGAGCCGGCGAGTAAACGAGTAGGGCGAACGAAGGCTGCGAGGAAAACCTCCACGAGGATCAGCCACCCCAACTGTAGGGTACACAAGCCTCCTGCCGGCAGTGACCCCTCCACTGTGCCTGAGGGGTTAAAAAGACACGAACAGATCAAGAAACACAATGAACATCAGGCGAAGAAGCTACACAAATGACCCGTACCAATGCTGGGACACTGCAACACTACAAAGGGACAGACAGGAGCTTCACGTTCCACCTAGCTGGAGCAATAGTCAGTCTTGTAACATCTTTGCTCCGTTTCTAAACACTCTTCTGAAATATGCAACACGTTTTTATAAACTTGGTTGTATATGAACATGACTCTACATGTAGCTGCACTAAAGGGTTTCTAATAAGACAATGTTAGTATTTTACTGTTAATGTAGGTCTAGAGTTTGAGTTTATTATTGGTTTCTTATTTCCTCTAATTGTTAGTCGGAGACTACAACACTTACTAACCTCAGAGATGTAGTGTGGCCAACAAGACGCCTCAATCACAGCCCTAAACACTGCTTTTCTAAGGGAATGTGGAAGTCTTCAGGTTCTTAAAGTTGCGCATTACGGAGAAAATGGCGCGGATCTACTGATGCATAATGCATTAATATTTTACCAGTTGGTTCTGGTCCTATGGATTAAAGCTCCACCCAAAGTGCTTTCTGTTGTGGTTATGTGTGCCAGAAAAGTTTCTGCTGCATCTAATTTGTCAGTAAAGAAATCTGACAGTCTACCTCTGTTGTAACATCAGATTGCCCATCTAGTCTGTCTGTACTGGATCTACAAAGTTAACTGTTTTTGTTCTAACTTTTTTCTAACAACTATTAAAGTGCAAATGTTGTCATTCTAATTTACATTAATGCTTAAAGGAAAGCACACTCTTTGTGAATTCATTGTTTTAATGTTCCTACGGTAGTGCGAGTCTATTCCATTTAAGTGGCAAAGCCAAAGTGAAAGAGTTTGTGAAAAATACTAGATACCAAAAAGTTTCATGCACAAAATATTCATCTACTTTCATTTAGCCCACATTTCTACATTAAGATGTTTTCATTGGTCTAATTTCCTCTGAGAACAGCCTAAATATTCCCAAGCCCATGTATATTCTTATTAAAGTAATTTGATTAGATTTTTTTTTCCAGAAACTCAATTACCGTACTAAGTGAAACACATTATATGGCTAAAGACTAATGTTTGTAAGCCTTTATTTATGTTAATTGTGATTGCGTCCAACTGATGAAAAAACATTTAAGATTACAATGTTAGCTCAGTCCTTTAAACAATTTAATACTTTATTTTCAGAAGGTGCTTTTAATCTGAAATTCTAATCCAGAATTAGAATTTCATATATATATATACTGTATATGTCCTGCTAACCCGTTATATATACACGCACTAGTACAACAAAAAAGTGAAACCGTATATACCAAGCCTTTGTTTCTAGATACTGAAAAACCAAAATTCACATTTCTCAGAAAATTAGAATACTGTGAAATAGGTAATTAATGGAAACTTATGGTGTCACACCCTAATGAATTAGTTGACTCAAACCCCCAGGTTTCTTGAGCCTTCAAACTGTTTCAGTCTGGGTTAGCAGGACACAATCATGGGGAAGATTGCTGGCTAGACACCCTTCACAAGGAGGTGAAAACACAAAGGGTCATTGCTGAAGAAACTGGTTGTTCACAGAGTTCTGTGCCCAAGCTTAATAATAGAAAACCAAGTGGAAGGAAGAAGTGTGGTAAGAATAGGCGCAACAGGGAGAAGCCTTCGGAAGATTGTCAGAGAAATTCAATTTCAGATTTTGGGGAAGATTCACAAAGAGGGGCTACAGTGACCATGGTGTTGCTGTTTTTGAACATTGTTAGGAATAATATTCTTATATTATGATCGGAATACTACATCAGACCTCTAAACATTTTCAATACAATATGAAATTCGTTGCCACAGTGATGCATTAAGTTATGCAACACCCCACAGAAAATTTCTGGGCTGTTGTCAAGAGGAAGATGAGAAACACCAAAAGCAACAAGGCAGATGAAGGCTGATCAAAACAATCTGGGCTCCCTGCATCGATGCAGTAATTCATGCAAGAGTAGGCGCAACAAAGTAGAGTGAATAGAAATGACAGTTTTGAAGCCTGACATTTGTGCTTAAAACATTCGTTTTTGATTGGTCCAATGTAATATTTTAATTGTCTCATTATTTTTAAAAAAAATTTTTACCTGTAAGACACACTCATTAAAAATGCACAGAAGTTCAATCTTAATTTATTTTCCCTTAGTGTGACGAATCTGTATATAAGAACCGATATATATATATATATATCAATATATATTCTCGTATATAAGAATTATGGCACTTTTATACAATATTCCAGTTCTTTTTAGATGGAATATATTTTTAAAGTGCATATGTTGTCCAAACTAATGACAAGAAGAATAAATGTAAAATAAAAACTAAAAAAAAAGTCTGGTATTTTTTTTTGTCATTCTGTAGTGTTATGAAAATTCAACGCGATTATTCCATAAAAATTAAAAACTACTCTAACCTGCTTTTTTTTTTATTTTTTTTTATCATATCTATATTTATAAACACCGGATTTACCAACTTGCAAATGCAATGACTCCGGATTCAACTTCCGGCTTCGGAGCTGCAGGTTTTATGCGCTTTTATTCTGAAAAGGTCTGCCCCGGAAGTTTGTCTTTTCTCCTTAGCAAATCGAAAATGTACTATCGCGAACGTGTGACCGTTTAACTGCAGTCGTCCGCCGCCGCCCTCATCAAGGTAGGTGGAAAAGGTCGTAATGGTTCTTGTGAGAAGAGCTTTTTAGTAATATTTAGCTTTATAACAGCTAATATTGGTTCGACGAGGAGCCCTCCTGTTGTCTCAATGTATCGTTTTGTTGCGAAGAAGATTGTCTGGCTTATTAAATTGAGCTAACAGAAAATACTCAAGGCCTTTAGTCAGAAGGAGTCGGAGGTATGTTCGCTTTATCAAAAACTTAATTCAGACATATTTTCTGATGTATTTTCTGACGCCCTCTGCTGGGTGGGAACAGCAGAGGGCGATAACCAGCTAACATCCGTGTTCACACTTACTTTTCCGGGTTAAACACTGAAGGCGTTTCAAAACGTTATGTCCCTTTCACCTGTTCAATATTTAAAACCTGTTATTATATTTATTTAAACTTTTATAAACGTTACCTCCAGGAGCTGTGTTGTAAAACTCCCCACTGATGCAAAAATAAATGTTAATTTCAAGTCTTCTTCGTCGAGTAGTGTTTCTGTCTGTGCAACCTGTTATAGCCTACACCTGGGCACAGGAGAAACCTTAAAACAAAAGTGTGTTTTATTTTTTTCTTGAATCAATGCAAGGCAGTAATCATGTTGACTGAGTCAGGATTTAGTTGACATGAGAAGTGGATTCGTCATAATTTATTCTTTTCTTCCTAGATAAATCTAAACATGGAAGGGTGTGGAGATTGGGAAATTAACATTCCTGTGGAGGCCGAGGTGAAAACCGTTCCCCTGAAGAATTTACCAAACTCGGTCATCAGAAAAATAGGCCCCCCTGTCTTTGAGGGCGACCCCGCCCGGAAGCAGAGTGACTCTACAGATGTGACATGGATCTGTCCAGCGGTGGTCAGAAGGAAAGGACAGGACTTTGTCTCAGGCTCAGGAAGACATTTGGCTGACAACTTGCTCTCGTTCGTAGGCACGCAGGTTCCAGCCAGTCCTTTGAAAATGTCTTTTGTTTCCTCCAACCGAGCAGCCAGGGACGTGCTCATGAACATCTCCCCTGGAAGACGTTCGTCCAAAGAAGAGCTTTTGAGTCAGGACTCAGCTCTGCTGGCCAATGATGACGCTGTCATCGTCTACAAAGGGCAAATTTATCTGTGCATCAGGAAAGCCAAGAGGAGAACTCGGAGGACACGGAAACGGCAGCCGGTATGTCAGGCTGCCATGCCTTCAACATCAGGCCAGCAATCTACAAGCCACACCAGGGTAAATAGTTTAGTAAAACAGGAAGTATTGCCTATGAAAACTGAAAGGTTCATTGTTACCTCTGGAACCCACACCAACCTAAGGTCATACCGGTAGATCTGATCTTAACTTTTCTCTGTTTGCCTGCCTAGCCTAGTCTAGCCTACTCCCCTCGGACTACAGGAAACAGACATTGAAAGGTTCATGAAGAGCTGAACCACGACCAATCAGAGGGGGATCTCACCCTTTACTATCTCTGATTAGTTTATGGGCTCAGTGTGTCCCTTTTGTGAACCTTAGGGAGTTTATTTTTTGTTTTCTTGGGACTTGAGATTTATTTCCAGATGTACTATTGAGAAATCTGGTCGCATTTGTGACCAAATTGGTCGCACTCTAGAGCACTGAAATCCAGATTGAAACTTTACAGACATGTAATTTTCCTGGATATGGACCATTTTCTCCAGGACCTTAGACAGAAAAGACAGTTTGCAGATGGGATGGAGATGAACAGCCTTTTTAAGTTTTTCTTTTTAACAGCACGTTTTAGCCAGGCTGGGTGGATCTTGATGTGCATTTTGGAGAAGGTAAATGTGTCATGAATTCTTCTCCTTACTTCACTTCTACACTGTACATCGAAGAGAATAAGCAGAGGTTAAAATGAGGAGTTTACTATGAAACATTTCCTGTTATAACACAATCTAAGGCTGATGTTCTGTTTGCCTGTTTTCCAGGAGCTCATCGGTCGCAGACAGAAGGTAAAAATCGATGCAGGTAAAGTGAAGCGCTGTGAGAAGGCCGTGCTGAAAACAAAAGGCGTTCCCTCGGTCAGGGACGAGTCCTCGGCCCCTCAGCCTTCTGACAGCACACTCAGAGCAGACGGTAACAGTCCAGGAGGAGACCAGGAAGAGGCTTCTGTCTGGACCAATCACATGAATGGGAGTCAGGTGAACAGTCAGGAAGATGAGCACAGTGGCAGCCAGTGGTGGACACCGGCGGAGCCTGTTGGGGACCCTGCCGCCTCCACATCCAGAGATTCTGACTATGAAGAGCTGGAGCGGGAGGAGGAGATAGCTCACCTGTATCAACTCATCTAGACAGGAAATAATGACATGGTATGGTATTTGTTTGTGTACACTCTTGCCTCTGGTCGTCTGCTCATTCTGGACTCGTTTCAAACCCACGATCACAACAGTCAGACTTGGAGGATGTCTCCATAGAAACGTTACAAAGACAAAGGCTTTATTTAATGCTGTAACAGCTACTCTTATGTTTAGATCAATAAACATTATTAATTAGTGGTTTGAATCTTTTGAAATGAGCATAAATAAACTGTGATGAACTGACCTCTTCAGGTGTTTGTTTTATTTCAGTCAAACGTCCAATTACTAAAATATACAGTTCACGAAAATAATGTTTAAACACTGAACACTTTATCAGTAGCTTGCTGCTCTGGTACAAGCTGGCTGGGGAGAGCGAAGTCTGGGCCTCCTTACTTAGGCTGCTGACCCCACGACCCAATCCCGGATAAGTGGAAGAAGATGGATGGATGGATAAATAAATGCACACATGCATAAACTCACATGCGTGATACAAAGAATACAGACAGTAATGTTAGCTAGCTTGATTAGCTAGCTAGTTTCAAGAAACGTGCTCTTTCGCACCCTCTCCCCATGCCCACACACACACACACACACACACACATAATGGATGTTGACATTGTCCATTATTGACATTTCATCATTGCTGTTGTCCTTTTGTCTTAAAAATGTTCTACAAATTGTCACAAATGTTCTGCAAATTGTTCTAAAAACGTGAAAAATGAAAAATATTTCAAACATGAAATAACTCTTGTGTGAAATAAAACACAGTAGAAAGTATTATAAAAAACATGATTTTGAATCAAAATGACAAAAGTAGCATAAAAACACACTGATTGTAACCTGGGTCAAAAAAGACCCAGTCACAGAAGACTGTATAGTCAGTCACTCAAGCATCAGAGGGTTGAGAAGAATTAAAAAAAGAACATGTTTTATATAAAATGAGTTGGACAATTTAAACCTTCTCTTGAGTCCTTAATCACCATTATTAAAATGGCAGAATGCAGCTTTTATTAATAGTAAAAAAAGTTCATATTTGTTGAAACTGTCACTATGTGGTGTCAGTAAGGTACGAGACGAATAACCTGTGATCAAACTGAGCTGCTCTGCCTTCTCCCTTTGCTAACTAGAAATAAGATCAGAGCCAGGAGGTGGGTCTTAGCGCTGTCAATCACTGTCTTTTGATGCTGCTCACACCCCTTCTCCTGCTTTCCCTTGTTTTCTACTACACTGCAGCAAGTATAGCCAGTCATGAATTATCAAGCTAGTTAGCATGACCACCACTGGCGTCAGATAAATGGTTTTCCTGTAACTGTAAGTCATTTTCTCTGCCATTAGCACATTTGTAGCTGTGATTGACAGCATTAAGCCCCTCCTCCTGGCTCCTAATGATTGTTTTTTTGGGTTTTTTTGGTCAGCAGTGGTGTGTTTCTTCAGACAGCAATAGCAGCTCAGGGAGGAGGTGCAGGAGATTGATCTTTTTACAGATTATCTGTCTTATAGTGTCACAACATGGTGACAGTTTTAACACAAATGTAAAAAAAAAAGTTACATAATGCAGTTTTAAGGTTTCTGTTACAAGTTGTGACCACTGAGTTTAAAAAACATTTTCTAATGCAGTTCAACTTAAACCGTCTCACACCTTTTAGCCACCAGGGGGAGTCCGTGTTATTTCTCCCCTGTCAAATGGCATCATTTGAGAGGGCAGATGAGGCTTTATCCAGCAGCTGTGCACTGTGTCACAGTTTTTAGTGTGAGGCCAGCCTCACAGTTTGGACGGCAGGATGTGGAAGTGAGAAAAGCTGACAGATCTCTGGTTCTTCTGTTCATGTCTATAAAGTGTAGCTGCTGCTGTACTGACGTTAAGAAACTGGTGGGCCATCTGGTCCACAGGTTATGTTTCTAACATTTATTTAATTTATGTTGCGCTCTACTTCCAGTCCTTAGGCGCTCCTCATCAGCCCTTCGGGTTTTCTGAATCTGATTCATTCTTTTTCTCTTTTCCCCCTCTTGTTCTTTCTGTTAAACCTTTTTAACACGTCTCTGCAGTTATGGAGCCAGATAGTACACAAGTGAGGAAACAAAGACAAGTCCAGCAGTCCATCACTAGCACATGAGGAGTATTTGAGCAGACTGAGGGAGCAGAGTCAGAGAGATTTTCCATCCTTCAGATTGAGGATGGGATGCCAGGTTGGCAGCCATCTACTATGCTGGACCTGAAATTCTACTTTCTCTCTGCCAAATGGTTTAATCTTTAGAAAGTCTACAGCCACAGCTGTTGAAACAACCTGGGTTTCTGTGACTGAAGATCCTGTTAAAGGGGCAGTATCACATGTTTTCCAGGCACAGAGTGTAATTTTTATAGCACAATCAGCTAACTATGTTATCTACAATTGTTATACAAAAAGCTATATCTATGTATTAAATTTGACTTAAAAGAAGTTTGACTTTGTAACTTAATGCCTTGAAATTGGCCCTCTGTGTCTTTAAAACCTGCTGCTCTTCAGGACTGTTGTGATGACTCCCCCTTCAGGAAACATCAAACATCTGGTGGCTAATTTCTGCTGGCTAGTCTGAAGGAGCTGAGTGAGGGATTTCTCAAACATGCATGAAAGAATCAAGGCAACACTCCAGGTATGTTTTCCGTGAGGGAATAACATGATGTAAATCTAAAATAAAAAGTCAATTTTACATAAAACTGCATCTTTGAGAATTGGTTCTTTGATGATTTTCCTGTTTGTTTGGGGGTTTTTTTTAGACTCAACACTGGAATTGCTGTCTGTATGACTTTAAACTCGGCTTTCTTAAACAAAACCCGTTCTTTTAAAAATAACCAGGACTGAAATTTCACTGAACACGAGTAAAAGGAAGCAGTACAATGAAAAACTCTGACAATGAGTTTTTCAGGTCTGTCAAAATTTTTCATTACACTGCATCTTTTTATTCGTGTTCAGTGAAAATCTGAGTATCTGATTTACAGGAAGGAAACAGGACTGTTGCACTTTACTTTTGTGTTTGTTTTCGGCTTTTAAAAATGGCTGCTTGTGGCTGGAATCACTAGATAAATGAGTTTGCAGCCCGTCCTCACACTGAGGACTTTCACCCTTTAAAAACCTTTGTGTTGAAGTGAGAAATCTGATTGAATTCCTTTTTTGGAAGACACTCATGAACGGCACACTTAGCCTGCCTAAAGGTGGACAGAACTGACCGACTCCTCTGTGTTCTCGTTCTGATACCGGTTACATGACGGTGATATGGCCCAGTAAATACTCTGATTGTGGTTTGGGATGAGATCGGAGAAAGAAACTACGTCAGGAGTGAGGGAGGGAGGGAGGCAGAGAGGGAGGACGTCCCCCTGGCTCTCTCTGTATAAGTCTGCAGGTCGGTTGAAGTCCGTCTAGCCAGACAGGATGCACCCCTCATGCCGCCACTCTGCCCCAACACTCACACTCAAGGTAAGCTGCCGCCGCCGCTCCACTCTGCTGCTCATTCACTACCTAGCCAGTCAGTTTCTCTACTGGACATGATCACCTCCGCTTGGTGCAGGAAGATCAATGTTTAAATCAATAATATGGTGGAAAAATAAGGCAATCTGCTCAGATGGGAGCAGAGGCAGATCACTGTTCGGCTTCTGGATCAGCCTCACCTGCGTAAAGGCTCATAAATTACTGCAGAAACATTCAATGATAGATGAGTTATGAAGGATTACACAAAACAGAAAGATGGATTACATTTGTTTCAGTTTGAGGTTGTTTGATCATATGAGGAGTTCATCACCTCATTTAATTTTTATTACTGAAAGCCTGTTTTTTTTTTTTTTTTTTAAAACCAGGCTTTTAAATTCAACGAGTCCTGATGAATTGCTGGAGAAACGCTTTGATCCGTGTGGAAAACATGGGTTTTAAATGAAGATGCTGCTGTTGTTTGCTATATTTAATCCCAAATATAAAATGAAACGAACATCTGACTGTCATTTTATTGATAACATTTCAGATTGTCACTAAGATGAGATACTGCAGAAATATTTTGTCCATATCATTATTTTTCATTTTGCTGCTTCAGACATCAGCTTCAGTTTAGTCAGTTCAGTAGATCCAGTTAGTTTCTACCTTTAACAGAATTTAAAAGTCCATTTCTCTCTCTCTGTGTGTTCAGTAACATTATTATACATCTTAAAATGCTATTTATCTTCTGTGTGCGACTTTGATTTGACAAACTGAATAAATCTGTGCTTTATTGTTATTTCAGTATAATCAAAGCAGCAAAAGCTTTATTAAAAACATTGTTAAAGTGATTCTTTTTCATTTTTTTTGAGAATGGAATGTCCTCATTTTCCATCTGCAGAGTGGAAAATTCTGATGCCACAGCAGCAAAATGACAGGCGATCTAGGAACATAGACTCACACAAACATAAACTATATATTAAAAAAGAATAAGAACAGCGTAGACGGTACAGGAAGAGGAACATTTCTCTGCACTTATTAAAAATAGTGTACTTAAGTCCAAAGGAATACGCAACTGGGCAGATTAATTTAAAAAACAAATTTACGTTTGTTTGAGCGTTAAGAACCGACAACAAACTATTTGCAAAAAAGTGACAGTAAAGGCAGGAAGTTTTTGTGAAATGAGCAAAGCTGAGCAGATACCAGCATGGATGTGAATTCTTGGTCTGCGATCTGCTGTAGCGCTCCGGAGCGCGTTTAGAGAGCAGCAGTGTGTCACTGAAGGAGCTCTGCAGTCCAGCAGCAGCTTCACGCCTGGGGCTTTATGTTCTGCTACCACAGTGATGGAGCGCTGGCCTAAAAGGTTCCCCCTGTGCTTCCAGGTGTTGTGTGTTCGGTTCTGCGTGTTCTACTGCAGCATGTGTCTGGCGGGTTGGCCCCTGTTCTCGGAGGGGGCCCGGCTGCGCTGCGGCTCCGAGCTCCTCAGTGACCTGCTGTTCGTCTGTGGGGATCGGGGAATCTACTTGGGTGAGCCTTCCACTCGTTTCTTCGTTTGTGTGTGCGTTCTGCAGCTAAGTCACAGTCAAGCCTGCAAGTTCATAGTTTGGGGTGGGTCTTTAAAAAATTGGTCAACTCAATGCAGAATAGAAGACTTGATTGCTTTATCTGACTGTTTTCCTTAGAAGACTAGGTTGATGAACTAGGTCATTTTGTTTACAAGAAAAAAATGAGCAAAAATGTAGACAAAGGCTTTTTTAAAATACATTTTATGGTGAAAATTCAAGTAACAGAATTTAGGAATCTTACATTTCCAACGTCTGTAAAAATAGACAAAGAGCTTTGATAACATGTACATTAAATTAATTTTAATATGAACACATTGGATACTTTCATAGCCCAATACTACAATTAATAATATTAGTTTGTGTTAATATGACTGCTTAAATTGATCATTTTCTGACCCAATCTGGTTCACCGTCTGGCTGCTACAGGTGCATTGAATTCCAGTACGGTAATTTTACTTTTGTGAATATCATTGTAAAACATTTCGCAGACAGGGTTCAATTCATATCCAGAGATATTTAAGCAGACGTATCCAAAACTTTCTAGAGAAGATGACGACTGTTGCTCAGGCAAAACATGCATGGACAATTGTCCTGCAAGTAAAATTAGTTTTCTGACCTTAAAAAGGAGAGAAATTGTTAAATATATATACAGTATATATATATATTTGCTTCTTATGAGAATTTTTTTTTCTAAACAAACCAAAACTTTGACCATAAAATGTAAAGTGATATTAAGATACTTTGTCAGGATACAACAGAAAGGCAGGCTTATTTTAGTTTGGTTCAAATAAACATTCAAATACCGAGGCGGTTTGTGTCCTGCTCACACCAGCACAGAGCTCCTCCACTGTCGTGGCCCTGGTCACCATGTCCGAATGAAAACACAGATGTAACTCTGAGGAAGTTATCAGTCCAATAACACAAACACTTCCCTTTGATTCACGGAGCCGAGGCTCGACCCCGAGCAGCATCTCTCCCGGGTTTCCGCTTCCGTGTGTCCAGCTGCGGACTCAGGGGTCTCAAACTCCAGTCCTCGAGGGCCGCAGTCCTGCAACTTTTAGATGTGCCTCTGCTGCACCACACCTGAACAGATTAATTAGGTCATTAAGGCTCTGGAGAACTGATCTACACAAGGAGGAGGTAATTAAGTCATTTCATTCCAGTGTTTTATACCTGTGGCACATCTAAAACCTGCAGGACTGTGGCCCTCGAGGCCTGAAGTTTGAGACCCCTGCGCCCTGTCGCCTCTACTGGCGCGCGCGCAATTACCCAGAAGCCCTTTCACCCGATTACCTTTCGCCCCGCTGTGACCAAGGCCACTTCCTGCATGCGCTATCAGACCGCCGCGGGTCCTGCGACGAGGCGGTGGACTCTCCAGAACACTGTGGCTCGGCGTGTGATAGCGTTATTGTTAAAACAGCCGCTATCTGAGAGCAGCTCGGCATTCCGGCTGAAAGTAGAGGAGAAAGTGGAAAAAGAAATGAGGTGGAGGAGGAACTACGACGCAGTCGGTTCTTTCTGTGCTTCAGCTTCTGGAGGTGATGGACAGCTGGGTGTAGCGTCCGGTTCCGACCAAATTCTCCCGAAAAGTCGAAATGAAAACTGTATTCAGGTTTACTGAAGCGAGAGCTGGTGTCCGGTGACTCTGAACGGTCTTTGCAGAAAATATTCGAAGTAGCTTTTTTGTTACTCCGCATCAGTAGGTTGTTTTTGTTCTAACCTCTGCCGTGTAGCTTGCCCTCTTCTCGAAACACATTTTGTTACTTTTCCCCCCTCCCCCCCCCCTCGTGAACTCTAGGGCAAGCAGGAAGGGCAGATGGATAACTTGTGGATTCCAGCAGATCTTCAGGCAGCAGCCAGTCAGGCTGATTGTCTGGTGAACTAATCAGTGTGCAGAAGATTAGAATTACTACTGATAATTTGATGATTCAGCTTGAATCCGTGCAGAAGTTAAAGAAACAAGAGCAACTAAATAAATAAGAGATTGAAAGCATAAGTTGGGTTGGATTCAGTTGGATTGCATTGATTTGACATCCTCATCCTAATGCGGCTCTTGTTTTAGATTTACACCATATAAACACCCTAAACTGAGTACATTCCAGTGAAGATTATTATTATTAATCATGTAGCATTTTGTCCTGCAAATCTCTGGGTTTACTTCGATGTTTTGTTCGTTTGCTTACGAGGATGTAAGAAAAGCAGGAGCCATGATGTGATCATACTTGCAAAAGAGCAACAATTAATCGGTCAATCGTGACGAATTGATGATTGGAATATTCGTCAACTTATTTAGTAATCGCCTAATTGGAGTATATTGACTCAAAAAACAAGGCAATTTAATGAAAGAACGCAGTCAGAGCAGTAATTTTCTCAAAAATACAAACATTTTGCATTTCGGATTAAAAAAATCTTTTTGTCTGTAAATCTGTTTTTATCAGAACTCCTCCAATGGCAGCTTTAGCTTCACCTGGTTCAGATTCTGGAAAGAAAAAAAAACAAACTTATTTAGCACCTTTTAGTGTCCAATTATTAATTGACTAATCCACTGTAATAATGATCAGCCCAGCAGAAAGGCCTAAACTTTTCACACGTTGATATTAGGATTTTTTTTTTTAGCTGCAGATTCACCCTTTGCTATAAATGATCAAGTGTTCACTAAAGGAAGGCTGTTGTTGAATTGTGGTCACAAAGTGTTTTCTTTCCTTACATAAAACTGGAATTTAATATTTCCATTTTCGTTCCTAATACTGTTTGAAGAAGCTGAAGGAGTTTAAAGGGAAAAAAAAACATCAGCAGAAGTTCTGTTAACCCATTTGTCAGAATAATGGTTGTTTGCAGCCTCTGGTTTGTTTTGCTCCAGGTGAGCTGACCTGCGGTGCGTCTCTCCCTGCAGGTAAAGGCTCCTGGTCGGGGTACGGCCCTCGGCCCAGGGGGAAGGGAATAGTGGACCAGTGTTGCAAATCCTCCGGCTGTGAACTTTACCACCTGGAGATGTATTGTGCCAAGCCAAAAGCCAAGCAGCTAACCACAAGATCCCCAACCACAACTTCAACCACAGCAACACACACAACCACTGCAGTTCTAGACATGGTGAGACTCTGCTTTTCTTCATTTATTTTAACATTTATTTTAACATGGTTTTTTTGGGGGGGTTTTTTCCGTCTTTATTTTAACATCTTCCACTGAACCTTTAAATCTTACCGGTTCTTGCAGTTTGAAGATGTGTTTCGGAAGAGGCTTTTGGAGACGCTGGGAGCTCCCAACAGCCCACGGAGAGAGGCCTACAGAAAGAAAACTCCTTCGTCGCTTCCGTGGAAAAGCAAAATGTCGTTGTCGTCGTCGCCGCCGCCGCGCGTGAGGGTGAACGTGCAGAACTCGACCAGCTGGCCTCCCTCAGCCTCGGGACGCTCCGTCTGAAGACGGAATCTGCAGGACGATTTCAATGTGAAAGATTTGACGACGGCTCGAACAAACTCTCGTGTGAAGTTGGTACCTGGCGGAGTCAGATAAGAACCCAGACGTAGAGGGCTGTGAAGATCTTTGCAAGATCTGGAACAAGCAGACTGCTGAGCTGCTTCCAGACCAGCTGTCACTTCCTCCTTGACTTCCCCCCTCCCCCGTCCTTTAACACCACGACGAGCCTCTGCTGCCCGTCTGTTCTGGCTCCCTCCTCGTCTTCCCATACAGGCTGTCCAGGTCCGTGCACTGGTGCGACTGGGAGCTTAGTGTGTGTGAAGCCTGAAGCTGCTCCTGCCAGCCTTGCTTTGCTTCCCACATCCTCATGTCTAACCTGCTGTTTGCTCTGTACATTTGCACATGTTGAGTTACAGGCCAAGACCTGTCTAAGCCACTTTAGTTCACATTTTTTTTGGTCAGCTCCGTTAGGCTTATAGCTCTTCTGTTTGCAACAAACCGTAGATACCTAGTGGGCTCCAGAACGCTCTAGGCATTTATGTGTGTTTTAGCACTTTTACTCCTATGCAAAGAGAGGTTTTTATACTGACTTGTTTTCGTTCAACTTTATTTCATTTGAAGCGTAAACGTTTTTTTTTTTTTTGTTTTTTTTGTAATAATTTGTTGCACTCACTTATTTATTTCACCACGACTAGAACAAATGTTGCAGTTTTAATAAAACTTGTAATTCTCAAGGAGAATGTGGCGTTCTTTGTCTCTTGGCTTTCACCTGAGCGTCAGGAACCGATTCGACACGAGTCGACGTGACATTTAGCAGAATCGCAAACATCTGGTTCGCAGTGATTTGGCGATTGGACGGCGATCTGTCTGGGAGAGCTCTGGAGGTCATCACACGTGTCTGCGCGGAGCAGCCCGATAAACCGACGGGCTTAAGCAACATTTCAGAGAGATTAGTGGAGAGGATTATTCTGCTGAAAAGAACGAAAAGCTTTGATTTCACTTTTTTTTATCTACGCTTTTCAGCGTCGGTAAACTGGAGCGAAAAGAAAACATGTTGATAGAAATTGAATTTGCAGCAGCTTGTGGGTTTTCTGCTGAGATAATTCAACCTTGACCACCATTTTTATTGTGCTTAAATCAAAGTGATTTGATAAAACTAACTAAACAAATATAAACCGTAGCTCCTGAATCTAGTTTTTGACATAGGAAAATAAGCCCAAGATAACACATGGGGTTATGATTACATAAGCAGTCACAATTTCTGTATCATAACTTTTGCCATATTAGGGCATCATTTTAAGTGTATGAACTGACCAGTTCATGGTTGTAATTGATCTTTTTCTTGCAAACAATGAAAACGAAGTGATAACGTTGTTAAAAAGAAAATGAAACTGATTAAAAGTAAGTAGTCTTCGAATTACGGACAATTTCCACAAATCCTTATTAGGCCAAACAAAAAGTTGAAGAACTGATCAAGGTGCTAAAAGATGGATACATTCAAAAATATGAAAGATGCTGGATCATCGCTGTCCAAATCATCATCAGTTAATGAAAGGTGATCTGTGGGGGAATCCTGACTGAAGTCTCTAAAGAAAGACAAATCCAGAGGTGGATTCATCTCCAGCTGACCTGGTGAAGTCTTTAGGTGCTGTGGAAGGCTGTCAGTATCTGACTGCTCAGACAGTGTGAAGGCCAGTATTGAGCCTCAAGATGGCCTCCACAAAAGAAAAGATAAATAATTTTTTTTGTTGGCCTCTAAGCTGTAGGAAATGAAGTTCAGTGGAAAACATAATCAGCTAAAGACTCCCAAGAGCAGATTCTCTGACCTGGTCTGGATTCAAGCAGCTGAACGTCCTTATTTATTTATTTTTTTTAAATGTCCTCATGGTTGATAGGTCAGGACCCTTTCTGGAGATCTTTGAGATTCTTTCTCTGGACTTCATGTGATTTTTGTCCATTTATTTGTCCTGAATCCAAATGTTTCTCCTTAACTCGCCATATTTTATCATTCATTACAAAAAGGTCCCTAAACCCAGGGGATTTCAACTCAGTCTTTGGAGACAATTTGTTCTAATGTCTTTTATACTTATAGAAACACCAAACACAACTTAGTTTGGCAGGCAGAAAACGACATCCTAGCTTGCTAAAAACGTGAGCTGCAGCTGACGATCAACTGAGCAACACTGCGGCTCTCAGGTTTTGTTGAGAGTTTATGGGCCCCAAATATCCTCCCTGCAGAAGACCCAGTCTCTCTGCATCAACTCCTTGACTAAGCGGACAGATGAAAGCCGGCTTCTGAAAAGTCAAAATGACTCCAGCGACTGGTCGACATTACTCACTGGACTAGTTAGTGCAAACGGCAATAATTACAACTGTTACCTTTTACAAAAGCAATGCAATATAAAAACCACAAATATTATATTGCAATTCTAGATTATCTTACTCTGCCTTAGTTTAATACCAGATAATACTGATAGGAAAATGGGCTGAGAAAGGAACTTCATTAAGGGGTTTTAGTCATTCTTTCCTCTACAAGTCGAACTGGTGGCCTGGAGATAATTATATGACATTTATTAACCATATACTTTTATTCTGTTCTCCTTTTTTGAAAGTTTAAGCACTTTTTTTTGTTGTTGCAACTTTTCAGCTGTTTACAGGCAACAACAATCGTAGTAATCGAGTAATCCCAAGATAATTTCTTTACTAAGCTGCACAGCGATTAGTACTATGAATTATCACTAATTGTTACATTTTGTAGTCGTTGGTTAATAAATATTGAAATTAAATGTCAACAGTAAAGCCAGAATGAAAGTAATTCTGCCTCACCTGTGTGTCTTGACCTTACCTACATGTATATGCCAACATAAAGGTAAGGTCACCATTGCATACGACGGTGACGGCGTGGCTATCTGCGCCACGGCTTCCCTCAAACCCCAAAACGTTTACTGATTTAAAGGTGAGACACTCAATAAAAATAATCTTGTTCCAAATTGTTGGCAGAAAGCAGCGATCCATGTGTCAGCTGGAGCATTCCTGCAGAGGCAGCCTGTCAGCGACCCGACGTGAACTTGAACTTGCAGCTGGAATCTAAAAGAGCTTCCATATCTGTAAAACATATACTTTAAAGATATTTAAAACATCTTTTAAATATACACTTGAGCAAGTGTATATTTACTCTCGGGCAAATACATATTTTGTTCACTTAAAGTATACTTTTATTTAATATATTTCTCAAAAGTGTATTTTGGTATAATTATATTTAAGTAGGTTTAAAGTTATAATGTCAAAATTGGTACAAGCATGCTTTTAGTATACTTCGTATATATTTATAGGTAGTAAACTTAATACTTAGTATACTTAAAATGTACTTACACAAATGTAAGTATATTTGAAGTATACTACAGTATATCTTTTTTTCACTAGGGAAGTCATGAGCTACATGCAAATAACCAGATTTATTTATTCCAGAGCAAAGGTCAATTTCAAAAGCTGCACCAACGTCTGATTACTGCGTACAATCCAGAAATCTCTAAAACTGAAGCAGAGAACCAGAACTAAAGATTTCAAAGTCCAACAGAGAATACCGCAATCCAGCAGGAATTAAGATCAGATGAGAATCAAAGCCTCAGACGTTTCTAATAGACCTGTTTCTTAACATTCAGTGTTCATGTTGAGCTGTGACATCGCTGCATCATTTTGATTGGTTTATTGATTCTATTCTTAAGTTTTCATTTTTGCCTTTTGGTAGTTTCGTGGCTCTCATTATTCGTTCATAGCTTTACTCAGTAGTTTATATACAAACTGTGAAAGAAGTTAAATCAAATATGAGACTAACAATATATTTCTACACTTATGTTTTTACAGTTATGATTAATGTTAAAAAATATGTCGTTTTTACCCCACCTCTCACCCGTCGACCGCTGGAGACAGCAACCCCACCAGAGATAAGCCTGTTAGAAAATGGACGGACGAACGGACGTATGGATGGATGTTTAATTTTTTAGACAGGTTACAATAGTGCTAATGCTCTAATTCATTTCACTACTCAGGCTGTAAGACTTCGATTGTGTTTATGAAAGAAACAGTCTGTTTCTGCAGAGCCACCTTGAAGATCTGAACCCTAAATCATCAACACCTTTATTTATTGTTTACTTGACTGATGACTTGCTGTGGCGACTGCTGGAGAGGAAAGTCCAAAGACATGAAGTTCATTTCTATATTGACAATTAACAACAAATATTGCTTCAAAGCACTGTACAACAAAAGAATTCACCAGGTTTGTCTTAGTTATTATTAATCTATGGCATCAAGTTGAGTAGATTCTATCGTTTTTTTGTTCGTTTTTTTTGTTTTTTTTTTTATGTATACTTTACCTCGACATTCCAGACACACCATATGACAAAGATGTCATGTTAGATGAGCCAGCACTTTAAACCATTTTTGTTGATGTTATCCTAAATATGTGATTGATTTTCATAAATCAGTGTTGGCATTAGCGTAGACAGGTTGCATAATGAAATGTGAACCGGTGTTGGTATGACCTTTGACCTCATGTATTATGGAGTGTGTGTGTGTGTGTGTGTGTCTGTGCAGTACACGTGTCCTATAAATAACAAAAAAATAACAAAACCAGGCAAAAGAACATTTTTCCAAATCAGTTTCTTTCAATATAAAACTTTGGAAACTTTAACAGAAACTGCAGGCGTGTCTGGAGAATATTTGTTTCCCTTCAATGGGTAGAGGATCCAGTAGTTTTAGAATATTATTAATACATCATAATAAAATGACTCACGTAAAAGTAAAAAGTACAGCAAGGTAAAAGTACTCCTAAAACTTTGTTGTTTTTTGTTTGTTGTTGGGTTTTTGGGGGGGTTTTTTTCCAAAAAGTTACTCAAGTAAATGTAGTTGAGTAAATGTAACTATACTGCTCAAAAAAATAAAGGGAACACTTTAAGTGTTAAACACCTGTTTAAGTGTTCCCTTTATTTTTTTGAGCAGTGTAGTTACTACCCAAGTCTGGCAATGTGACTCATTATTACAGACTCGATCAACTAGAATTGTTTTTGTTGTTGTTGTTTTTCTTACAATCGGACAGACAATCTTCTTGCTGCAACACTATTTAATGTTAAAAACGATAACATTCATCTGTATGAATTCATCGGGGATCAGGGCTGACTGGAGCCAGCAGCCCAATGCTGAAGCTCTTGTGCTCAGAGAGGTTTTTGCAGCTGGGCAGCGATAAGGAGCGGGTGGAGAACTCTCTTCATGGGGCAGCTTGCGTCACACGTGATAACAGTATTTACTCCCACTTCTTCCCAAGAAGCCATGCTCCAAACCCCCCATCACACACACACACGCACCGTTTGATTCTCATGGCCAAGAGGCTGCTGTTGTTTTCAGCTATTTGCTGGTAACATTTTGCACACAATATTTTTATGGCAGGAGATTAGCAAGCTTGTGCTCAATGGAAAGTGTAGCCTGTGTCAGTGGCGTCATTAGTTTGCAGCGCTCGGCTTTTAAGTGGTGCGTCTCCTTCTTTGTTTTTCAATAACAGCAGAAGAAGTGAGTCCCTCTGTGCTTCGCATGAAGGCTAAAAGTGTTTTACTCCTTTCATGCCGTAGAATGATACACTCTGACCCCGCCACCTGGAAAGGTCAACTGTAGCTCCTGCAACAGAGGCGGGATTATTTTCTAATAGTCTGAAAGGGACTTGTGTTACAGTTAGAGGCCTTATATTTTAAAATGCGTGATCGTCTTTTAGATATTTCTCTCGTTTTATTAAATAAGCAGCTAACTTGAAAGCATAAAAGCATCTTGTGCCAAAACAGACAAGGGTACTCACAGGGTTTTTTTTGCATAAAAAACCTCCTTTGTCCTCTTTGGACGAAGAAGGAAGATCACAAGACAGATGTGTCATGATTTGATTGACCTTTTGGGCCTAAAGGTATATTTAGACAAAACCATGACTGTGCATCACCAAAAGAAATGGACCCGGTGTTTTAGTCAAGGTGGAGGAAGTTATGAGCAGTCCCTAAAACCCCTGAGTCTGAATCCAGATCCTTAGTATCTGCTAGAATACTGAGGATGAAGAGGAAATGAATTTGTCAGAATAGCAGTAAGTCAAAACAAACAAACAAACAAACAGAAAAAGCTCTGAAATAGTCAAGTCAACATCCAGAAGAACAATCTGACAGAGGTCTGAATGCTGAAATTGATCTTAATTTATTTATTTTTGTTTGTTTATTTAAAAAAAATGACAACATAAATGTCATGTTATATTTGGCAAAGTCTCCAAAACAGAGACTTTGTCTGTTTTAACAATCATGACATATTTCCTTAATGATTCTTTAGTCCATATCAGTTAAATTTGTACTGAAGCGACTAATGTATTTTCATAACGGTATATTTAGATTCCAAAACCAGATGTTTATTGTGAGGCTCATGGACACAGAGGGCCTTGGATATATATATTTTTTGTTTTATTGTCTTGTTTTGTGTGCTGCAGCTGAGTCGCTGCTTCCAGATAAAGGATTTGTGACGGTCTGTGCTGAATTCTGCCCTTTTGCTTGGCATCTCCTGTTTGCAGCTGCTCTGCTGCAGATGTGACCCTGCTGACACTGCAGCAGGGAAAAAGGAGAGCATTCAGTTCATCCAGCAGCCTTGACAGAGAGATAAAGGTCTGCCTCGGTGGACTATCACAGACGCGGACAGGTGGACCTCCTGACACGCTGTGCGCAAACCTAAACTGCAACAAAAATGCAGAGAAGCGGAGGAAGTCAACATTGTGTCAGTGCCGCGTGAAGACACTTTAGACGGGACTGGATTTGGTCCAATTCCCAAGTAAACACTTCTAAACAGATTAATGCAAAGAAGACAAAATGTTTTTTTCTGGATGTACAAATCCAAAAACACTCAGTAAAGAAGACCTTGTTCGTGATAAATAATATAGCTGTGAGTGAAGCAACACAGAGACCGACTGTAGTTTCGGTTCCAAATTCAATAACATATTTCTTAGAATCAGACGTCTTCTGAGCACAACTCTAGCTCTGGTTTCCAAATGTCCTTTTAAAGCTACTGAGACGATGGCTAAAGGCTATGAATTATGACAAAACTCTTCTTTAATAAGAAACTTCATTGTTATATGATATTTCTGTTGGTTTGTAACAAATCAGCAAGACAGCAATGTATTTCTGTATTTGGATTCATAGTAGTCGTTTTTCTGTCATTTGCACAAAACTCCAAAAAGGCCAGTAGAACAATTAGACTGCTTGGCTTTCTCATCTAAGGGCAGATTACAGTGGAATAATCCCTCTGTTGCATACTCTATTTAATGTTTATTAGGGCAACCATGTAGGCATATCAGACCATTACAAGGATATGCCATTTCATTGTTGAAATGAAACAAAACACACACACGCCCACGCCAACCCCCTCCCACACACACACGCGCGCGCACACCATTTTCCTGACACATACTACGTTGTGGGGACCCACTGCTCCTTGTGGGGACTGAAGCCTGGTCCCCACAAGGGGAAACGCTGTTTTGGGGTCAGGGGTCAGATTTAGGACTAAGGTGTGAACTGAGTTTTGGTTAGGGTTAGGGTTAGGTTTAGGCTATAGAAATGAATGGAAGTCAATGGAAAGTCCCCACAAAGATAGTCACGCAAACATTTGTGTTCCCATGAGATATTACAAACAAACGCACACACACACCCCCACACACACCCCCACACACACCCCACACACGCACTGTTAAATTTTGAACCCTAACCTTAACTGGGACAAGTTAAGGTCAGCAGAGGTTTAATATTGCTCAGGGGCAAAAGTAGTATACTAATGTGCAGCATGTAATTTGTAAAAAAAATAGAATAAAAAAAAAAGCTGAAAATTGTGTGCCACCAAAACCATGTTCTATCACAAATAAAGCTAATAAAATATACAAGTTTGAGATTGTTATGTGACTGATTTGAGGGGAATAAATACTTTTTCTAAGGAGTTGTAACTTTGCGTGTGCATTCACATTAGATCATAATGCAGCTTATAAAAGATCGTAGCATCGTTTCAGAAAAAAAAATCTAGTTGGAGAGAAGAGCGATCAATAAATGTACAATATTATGTTTACTAGAGAAAAGTCAGGACTGGGGACACAGACTTATTCAATTGAATATAAACTGTGCTAAAGACAAACATCTGTGAAGTGATACTATCTGATTTTTGCCAACTTGAAGGAGCAGCTGACATAAACAAACCAAGTGATATTGAAAACAAGTGTTTTTGTCTAGTTTCTAATGAAAATATCTTAGTGCACTTGAAATGAAACAAATCTAACTAACTGAAACTAACTAAAAGTAACTTTTCAGCCAGATATAAGATTATTCGGTCAATAATTTTTGAATATAGATTAAAAAATGCTTATAACCAGGGAATTCAAGAATAAGTAAATACGTTCTTAAATTTAGATCAATTTAAGAATAAGATATTCTTTATTTATTTGTGTCTTGATTGAAGGAGATGGTTCTCTGGGAAGGCCAGTGGAGTGGGCTCCATTGGCCTGCCAGGGCTCATTTTTGGGGGTGCCGTTGCGAAACAGGGAAGAGTTGAAATTCAAAAGTAGAAACAAAAACGCAGAGGTATACCGGTACGGTGGAAAAACCAAAAGGTTATGGTGACAACTGGGACCAAACATGACCAGAAATGTGGAATAGCAGCTTCACAGTCACATGATGGATGAAATGAATTCATACAGAGCAGGGAAACAAACTGCTCTATTACAGGCAGCAATGGAAACCCTCTCAAACTGCTCATGTTTGCAAAAAGAAAAAAAAAACAAGAGAATTATTTTAATGGCACTTTTTCAGATCAGCAGGACTGATCACCTTCAGACGTGTTTAGCGTAAGGCTGGTGGTGAGGCTATATTTAAATAAAACACTGGCTGTGTACTGTACAGTAGCGAAACAAAAGCTGAGTCTAATCTGGATTCACATGCTGTTCCTGCGTGAGGCTACAGCTTGTCGTGTCTGTGGTGTCTGATGGAGGCAGTGGGAAAACTTGGCCTCCAACACCTGCTCCACTCCGTTGGCCCCTCATTAGGCCCGCACCAAGGCTTGCTGTGTGTTCCTCGGCACATCCTGGACCTTCAGGGCAGTCAGCCAGACGCATGCTCTTTAGCGCTGTAGATTTCAACCTATCCCTGAGAAACCTCCCTCAGCTAAACTTCTGGTTGATAGGCTGATAGAGTCACTACTTGTTGTTATAGAAACACTTTTTACATTAATAAAACCTGTATTTTGTTTGCAAATATATCAAAGGAGGGAAATAATGACAATAAGGTTTATCTAACCAGATTTATCCCATTGAGCTCATTGTTTTGTAAGAAAGACATAGCCAAGAATGGCAGCACACAAAGACAAAAAATTATAAATTCATGAAAATGGAAATTGCTTTTCTTTTTTTTTCTGCAATAAAAATGCTGAAATTTTGCAGTAGAAAAGCTTGAACAGATTTATAGAAGAAATCAATGCATGAATGTGCCATAACTTCCTCCGGCTGGTCAGTAACAAAACTGGAGTTATTATCTTTGGACCTAAAGAAAAATCATCTTCAGTCACACAGCAAGCAGCTTCAGTTATTAGAGCCAGAAACTGACCATCAGGCCCTAATATCTGAGTGATGGACTCAGACCTGAACCTTCAGAGCCACATAAAGACGATTCCAAAGTCGGCCTTCTGTCACCTGAAGAACATTTCCGGGATTAAAGGACTAATGTCCCGGCAAGATCTAGAGAGAATCATCCATGCATTTATCTTTAGTCACATTGGTTACTGCAATAATATCTTCACAGGTCTGCCTAAAAAAATAAAAATAAAGTGAAAACAGCTGCAGCTGCTCATGAAAACCAGGTAGCACGTCCTCCCAGTCCTACCACTGGCTCCCTGTAGCTCAGAGAATAGATTTTAATATCCTATTGTTAGCTTCTAAATCAATGAACAGCTTAGCACCAAAATACAGTGAGGATCTGATGTTGTTACATTAACCTTCCAGATCACTCAGGGCTTCTGGTTCTGTTCTGCTCTGCATCCCCAGAACCAGAACCAAACACGGAAAAGCAGCATCCAGCTTCTATGCAAACATTCAAACATTTATGCTGCTTTGCTCAACACATAAGTCCCATCGAAACGGTAAAAAGTGTGTTCATACCTGTGAGTAAAATGGTTTTCTTATGACGGCTTTAGTCTGAATAAAAGCAAGACTCACTTAAACAAAAATGCAAAACATCATTAAATTAAGCAATTTCAGAAACAGTTGGAATCATGAGTTTGTTGGTTGGAATTTTCCTAACAAGCCAAATCTCCAGTGATGTGAGCTTGATAAGATAGATCCAGAACAAAACTAAGTGGACTCGTCTGTCTGATATGATGCTATGTTTGAACTTCACCAAGGGTCATGTGAAGCTTTATCTGTGGTGAGCACAGTGTTGTGCTGTCGGATGATGGAAACATGATGAAGCATCAGGATGTGGAGCAAGGACTCTGTGATTAGTTCTTGTTCTGTGACCTGTTTCTGTAAATGTCCAGACTGTGTGGCTCTGAGTGGATTCTCGGACTGAGCTGCTCCTTATCAAATCTGGACCGCACTGTAAGTTTGACCGACAGAAGCGCCTGGAGGGAGAGATAACTCTGTCTTTGGGATATCTGTGGGGTTTTCACCAACTTTCTCTGCATGACCTATTATCCCATATTACAAATTTTCCATTTGCAATATCCCAAATAATATACTTCTGCAGCGGGATTTAAAGAGCCGAGTCGAAATAATTGAAGCTTTGTAAGTGATATGTCATGATTTTTTTTTTTTTTCTTTTAAAGCTTTGAAATTTTTAGCTACCTTATCAGTAAAATGAGCATTTGTTGATTTTTGGGTCAACTTCTTTTTTCCTCGTTTTAGTCTCAATATAAACAATTAATAATCTGACAGAATCAGAACTGGATCAAATTTGAAAGGATTGAATGGGACTAGATTTTTCATGGAAGGAAATTTCAGTTAATGTAAATTAAATGGTTTGAATTTTTCCTTTATTTTCTTCAATAGCGAGCTGACTGGAGACAGTCAGCAGGGAACATGATGCTGTTTGTTGATTGTCTGTCAGATGTTGTCCCTGCTCTTCAGGTTCAGTAAAATGTATTATACTATTTACTGTATTAGCATAAGCGTAATGCAATACTAGCCTCTGACCTGAAGTCCCTCCAGGACTTAAACAAATCTGAAACATGAACTTACTTTACAATTCCACATGTTTAACTTGTACATTGGGCCTGACGTCCTGGTTTATTGCAGTATGTGGGATTTAAAGTGGACAACCAACAAACTGAGGACTGTTTTTTTTTTTTTTTTTGTCTGAAGTCAAAAACGATAAGGCTGAATAGCTGCTTTATCCATATTTTCTGTAAAGGGAGCTTTCTTGACAAAATTAATTCCAGTTATGATCACATAAATGATGCCACTTGCAAGCAACTTGCATATTTGAAATGACCACCGGAGGGCAGTGGAGCAGAAGCGTGGCATGCAGCTTCTACCTGTAGGGACTGAGTGAAAACCTCTGACAGGATCACCATCAGTTTATGGAGTTTGCCAGTTTACACCTCCATGCGTTGGATAACATTGTTGCTCTCATCGCCATGCCAACCAACACCAATGCTCTGTTCTTTCCACCTTCTTCACTATCATCCTCATCCCTGGAGCCCATTTGGGGAAAATGACGTTGAATCTGCAGCGCTGGTGAGGGTTTTTACTGTTTCCCTCAGTGACTGTATATCAGAAAAGTACAGGTCACCGTCACAGTTGGTAATTGATTTTCTGTTATAAATATAGCAGAATATAACAGGACATATACCTCCCAAAAATATCCTTTGTGCTATGTAGACGGGATTTTAAAAGTAGAAGGAAGGAAACTGCTCAAAAAATAAAAAATAAAATAAAATAAACAATGGCAGAATATAAAGATAGCAAGATGAAGAACAAATAGGAATATTTATTTGCAATAGCCAGTAATATTATCTGGGAAAAAAACATGTTGTCTTTTCATATTGGATTCATGTTACCTTTAAAAAAAAAAACTTCTGTCAAGGTAACAGAAAAATAAAATATTATGAAGGTAAAACCTTTTTTTTTTTTTTTTTACTTAAAAAATCTTTAGAAAAGATTTTCTTAAAAAAATATATTTTTAAATGCAAAAAAATCTTTCAAATTGTAAACTCAATGGAGCAGATTTCAACTACTTTTTACATATGCTGCAAGTTTTCTAACAATTTCTATTTTTTTCAACATTTCATTAACTCCATTCTTCATTTCTTTCATTCTCTTACTAGCATTTTCTCTGTGGCCTTCAAAATAATATATATATATATATATATATATATATATATATATATATATATATATATATATATATATATATATATATATATATATAAAATCTTGGTATTTATTGTGCTCACAGTTCCCACATATCCCTTTCATTCATTTTCAGGAAAAAAACAATCTCCGTTTGCGTCAACAGGTGGCGGTGTTCTTCAACACCTCCACATTGACTTTCTACCTTTGCAGTGATGCCTTAACTAAGAAACTATAAATAGACAATTGAGACTGCTTCAGCCATAGACCCAGAGGCTCTAACATGTTTAAACTGTACTTATACTGCAGTCAGTCACAATCTGTTTATTTGGTGCTATAAAACCAATTTGGCAATGAAAATATCTTTCAAACAAGACTAAAAACTCATCCTCTTTGAGAATATCCAGCACAGCATCACAGTGTAGCTCCGTGTGAGTGTCTTGTTGCTCATTTTGTTGTTTTGAGAATGTGTAGAATAAATCATCATTTTGTTCACCCTCACCAGACTCTGCCCTGCGTCACGGCCCTCTGTCGCTCCAGCAGCTGTACTGGTTCCGACTGTACTGGTTTCATTTCTAAAACACCTGGACTGACACAACCTGTCCATGCAGCTCTACCCTCTGAGGAGGCCTCAACATGTTCTGTCATGCCTGAGCAGCTAGATAAAGTTTTTCTTTCTTTTTTTTTTTTTTTTACCTTCCCTGCCCTGCGTGCAGCCTGTAAGCTGACAGGAACACACCCTGACCTGTTGTTAGTGGCAACAATCCCTCATTTGCATCAGTTCCTTCTTATTTAAACACGACAAAACAGATTGAAATAATAACCATTGTTACTACCATAACAACAGACCGTAAATCATTGTTTGCTTCCATCGGCTAAGATGGCTTCACACAGTATCGTACAGAAGGAAAAGCCCTCAGACTCAGAGGCACACATGCTCTGACTGGGAAATGAAAGAAGAAGTTCGGTGAAGTTGGCAGAGATGCAACGTTTACAACCAAACTGAAGAGCAACACGATCTCCAGGATGTTGTGGCAGCAGCTGCGCGACACAGAGGTGTCAGATTACTGCGTCAGATAAGAGAAAAAAGAATCTCTCATTAGTAGACATACTGAATAAAAATAGGTTGGAACGAACAGCACTGCTGGAAATGATGAGTTGCTTCTTCACTAAGCGAATGCACAAAGAAAATCAATCTTATTTTACGATACAGTGGTGACTGTAAAAAATGTAACTAGAGTTATATCAGTTGTAAGGTTGGATGCACCGACAAGGTTCGCCAGTGGAATTTATGCTGACCGCACAAATTCAAACTGCAACTACTTTTGATTTTAAAAATAATGAAATATGTAAAATTGCCTGATCATTGGTGGTCAACGCCAAGTGGTGGTCAACGTTGGGAGAAAATTCAAGGAAAAGTCATTGACCACAATCACCAAAAAGCCGTGTGAGAAAATAAACAGTAGGTAGTAGAAAATTACATCTCATCAGATGCGCATGCGGAGCCGGCCCAAAGTACTAGCGAACCAAGCCGCTTGCCGAGGGCTTCCAAACCATCAGCGGACTCCAATAAATGCCAGTGTTAGCACAGACCGCTAATCCAAAATGTTTCTATTCACTTATTGAGAAGGAGAATAAATGGTTTCATTAGAGATCCATTCAAATTTGTCTCCAAATGTTTTAAGACTTATTTCGATTTTATTTCAGTGAAGTAATAAGTTTACTTTTTTAAAATATACAAACAATGATAACCTGTTTTTGGCTGTCGTGTTACCATAGTTACAATCTCATGCTGCGAGTTTAACAATTTCTCTGTGTCTGAGCTGAGTTTGTTTGCAAAGACATAACAGGAAATTCAAATTCTAAGTATTAAAAAAAAAAATACTTTATTAATCCCAAAGGGAAATGAAATGTTGTTGCGGCTCCTTCATTTAGACTCTTCAAGGAGTTATTGAAGATGGTGACGGCTGTTGGCAGGAAAGATCTTCTACAGCAGTCTGTACTGCACTGCATCTGAAGACGCCTCTGACTGAAGATGCTCTGCCTTCTACTACATCTGTGTTGAAAGGCTGTTGGTGGTTCTGATGTTCTTCACAAATACAATTAAATCCTTGTCCCTGTGAACATGGACTGATTCTGGAGGGGTTCTCTGTTTCCCTCCCCTGATAATTTCAGATGGCTTCTCAGTGAACTGCTAACTCGCCGGAACAAAATTTGCTTTCCACATTTTATGATGCAACTCTATACTTGTGATGTTCAAGATGGCAACCTGTTGTAGTAGCTCTGTTGCTTTCATTCTGATTTATTATTTTTAATAACTTCGGTTCCTCCTTTTCTGGCTGAAACATTGCTTTTCTGGATGATTGCTTCCTCCGGTGTTGATGCTGTGCAACTGGGAGGAATTTTTCTGATAACTTCTCACTTTTGTTATAACGTGTAACCATAGCAACAAGGTGTTTTTCAACAAGAAGCAGCTGATCGACATCTCAAAAGCTAAAAGAAAACCCAACAAAAAACCCCTCATCTGTAGCCTTAAATCTTACATAAATTTGAAAGGAGACACAGAGAGAACAGGAGCAAAGAGCAGAGAGAGAAACATGAAGGTCGGACCGTTGCTTCAATCGATCACAGTTGGCAAAGTGAGACCTTTGGAAAGCAAAGCAGATGAACTCAAAGCCCAACAAGGGCTGCAAAGTTGGACTGCAGCATTATGTGTTTCACTGAACATGGCTGTAGGATCATAACCCCGACTCCAGTGTTTCTCTGACCAGACAAGCAGAGAGAGAGTTAATGAGCAGCAGCAAAGCAAAGGAGGTGGATTAGCAGTGCTTGTGAGTAACAGACGATGGTGTCATCCAAGGGATGCAGATCAGATACTGAAATGTTACCAGCTGGTTTTCTTTCAAATAACTGACCAAGAAGTGTTATTTTGGCGACCACTTCGATTCCACCATCAGGTGTTATGGACACTTCATGTGATGTCATCATCATGCTGCGTTTCAGACACAACATCCAAACGTGTTTGTGGAAATATCTGGGGGTTTCAGTCATGTCCCTGTCTCTGCCACACTCCCGACATGTCAACAGTTTCTAAAAACAAAAACACAGGATTTGGTTTATTGTAATTTCAGAGATTCATGTTTAGGTTGGTTTTTATCTTAGGACTTTTGAATATGGAGTTAAGGTTACAGTTGATTGTTTTTTTTTTTTCTACCATTATTTACATCTTGGGTTTTAACAGATAACTTTGAAATATCACATTGGTAATATGAATAACAATGTGATTCATACTCATTTAATATTGTCATAAACTTTAGGCATTTTCATTGGCTGCTTTCTTCACTTCATTTAAAAACACATTGTCAAGCCTGGTTTTGAAAGTGTAATGTCTAATGGCTGTCGGGACAGCTACATGTGCTCTCAATATCAACTATAAAAACAAGGAACGCTTGCTAATGTCAGCACTGACATTGTTTTTGTAACTGCAACCATATTTGACCTCAGACCAGCGAGGAAGTGTCACAACTGTAACTGAAACTCTTTTGTGTTGAGTCGACCAAACGGCCATCGCATTGTGAAAACACTTTTCAGCCCAATAATGTGGTATTAACACGCTTACATGGTGATACTGCATTTTAACAAACCATAATGCAGAAGCAAAGGGTGGGGGAAAACGTGAGAATGAAGAGAGGAAACATGCTACGCCACTGACCAAATGCTCACCAGTTTAACAACTTCTATGAAAAGACTGTGTTGGTATTTTGTTGGGACAGCGGCAGAGTGGAATGACGTCAGCGGTGACACGTGGAGAATCACTTGGAATTGAATATCCCACCTCATACAAGTGCTTTGTGAGGATTAGCTGGGCTTGTTGTTTGTTTATTTAGGATTGTCTTTTAAATGATCTTCGCTTTTAGCGTCAGAAAAAACCCCCCCAAAAAAAAACCACTACACAGGCTCAGTTGCCAGGCTTTGTTTCTAAGTGTCTCCGCGGCTTTTTAAAAAAATTATTATTATGCGAGCACCTTGTTGCACATAAACGTGCGCATGTGATGGTGTTTGTGAATCCACACTGATTAACTGGATGATAAAAGAAAGGCAGCTGTTGGATAATTTTCTGGCGGCTTCAACATGCGACCATGGTTGATGGGCTGTCTAATGAGGATGGCTCTTTTTGACTCTTATTAGACAAACGGTTCACATTGACAAAAATATGAAATGCATTTAAGCCAAGGATGCTGATTGAAAATTATTTCTAAAAAAAAAAAAAAAGTAAAGTAAAGTAAAGTGGTCATTTTCTGCGATGCTGTAGACTGAATTAGTGCTGCTGATGCTGTGGTTGCTGTCATTGTTACATCCAGGGTCGGGATAAGAGCAACGGGGGCAGGTGACTTCATTTTAAAATCAAACAATTTTACATTTTGCAACAAAAATAATTCAAGTATATCATTGAAATATGTTTTTAGTCATCGTTTGAAATCTGAACACCACATCCATCAAAGTCTGACCTGCCAGCCCCCCGGCCTTCATCCTCCTCAGCACTAATAATAAGGAAGCTTTAGAAGAGCCTGCCTGCTCAACGCTCACTGATTTCACCTCTAGAGCCTCAGCTCCTCCCCCAACACTGATAAACCTTCTGCAAAGTAAAGCATTTCATTTACCCCACCTCCCTGGAACAACCTGTTTTTCTTTACTGTGCCAAATCAGTGTGAAAGGGGGTACCTGTTGTCTCCTGCGGATGAAAACTGAGTGGATCAGTTCCTTGAAGCGGGTCACAGCAACCAAGACAAAACTGCAACATACACATAATAACTGAAAGATGTTGGAATTAGTGGCTTCAAACACAAAGCGTTATAGCAAATATAGAGCAGATTCTTTCGAATTGATATCAAGCTGAGTAATTCAACTATCTACTCAAAAGTACATTTTGTGTTGGTAAATGAATATGCTGAGAAACAGCATAAGTATTCCTGTGTTGTTTACACATTCTGTGTGTGTCCCATGGAAGGAGGGCCAGCTCTGTTTGTTTTTTGGGTTTTTTTATGTTGTGAAATGGGAAACTCTTTACCTGTTCCATCTCCTAAACTGGTTGCCCACAGCGAATGGTGCAGTTGCTCACCTTGCTTGAGTGCGAACAAGAAGCAGCCTCGGGGTGAATAAAGACTATTGTGTATTATATGTGCAGTTATTCGCCAAACTGGATTCAGAAGCTGCTCAGCAGGTTTTCTCCTCTCAGTACTTTCTCACAACACACCCAGGCTGTGACGCGGCGCATTGGTTTAACATTAAAAGAGGAAATCCTGGCATCAGAGTGAAGTCCACCAACTGCACATTTCATCAGCTGCACTTCCTGATGCGTGTGCACTTGTCTCTTCATTAGCGCTCGAGACAGCTCTGCACGTCCCATGCATTTCTCTATATGTGCCTTGCTGAGCAGATAAAAGCAGACTCATGCCACGGTCGTAGCATTTTCTCTGGATCCGGTGGACACGTCTGTCTCCTCTGCACACACAGGACAAATGGACAAAGCTTCAGGGAAAGCACAGGTGGTGAGTATTCTCCTTCACAGGTCAGTGGTTAGAGGTCAAGGTTGTTCCCAGTAAGCCTGCGGCGTTTCTGTCTTTAGAAACTTAGTCTGGTTGTCACAGCGAAAACAGACCTATGCTGTAGAAATCTAAAATTATGATCAATGACACCTTCTGACATTTCCTGCCCCGTATCACATGACACAAGGAACACAGAACTTTGATCTTGACAACTTTTACTTCCTGTGGTGACAATTACGAGAGCACGCTTTGTAGCTGCTGAGATTGGGGAGACGAGTTTAGCGTTCCTACTTCTGGGTGATCATGGATGATTTATTGCTTTCCTCAGTTACTGAATGTTACGTTTACCTGCTCAATAAAATCTACGATGAAACCTAACTTTTTTAAAATGCAGTCTGGAAATGCAAACCAAGTCTAGTGCACATGAGTTTAAACCGTTTGTACCACGCTACGGCTCCATAATGCACTGGAAGGTCAGCAAGATAATCCGCTAATATAAAGCCTGCTGAAAGCATTGGCGTTGGAAGTTGGGTCTGAAAGACAGACATTTAAATCAACATTTGCTTTGTGCAGGGGCAGCAAGAGATCCATTCATAAGTAGAAAAACCAACAGAAATATGTAAAGCCATGAAACAGTTGTAGGTGCAGACAAAAAGAACAAATTAATTAGTCCATTTTTTTTTTGTTGTTCATTCAGAAGCTAGCATTAGCACAGCTAGCATGAAACAGTGTTAGGGAAGTAGTGTGGTGTGAAACTGGACTGGTTATTTTTTTTTAAACTATTTTTTATTTTGTTCAAACAACAGCCAGATAATTGCTTGTGTAAACATGCAAGAGTCAGCAGTTTTCTGAAAAGGCTTTGGCCGTCCAAAACCGCCGCAATAAGTTCCTGAAAAACTTTAAGATTATTACTTCACAGACTTTTTAAAAGCAATAACATTTGTTGCAGGCAATCAGGAAGGAGTTTTTAGATGACAGAAAGTTACTTTTAATATTTCCTAGAGCTACTCTGAAGTACGTGGCTTCTTTGGTTCAAAGTAAAAATCATAAAAGTTGCATTGAAACAACTAAAGTCTGTCCTGAAATACTGATTTAGTGGATTTGATTTGTTCTCAAACCACAGGTTCAATTCCAGTTTCTTGTATCGTCACAGCATATCTGTTCTCATTTTTGTCCCTTTTTGTACTAATTTCAAGTCACAACAAGCCGCAGGTAAAGTAATCAGTGAAAAATGGATCATAGGTCCCTGAAGCTACTGTCACTAATGACTGCTGGGATATTATTCTATTTAAATAACGAAAATAATTTGGTAGCATTTGCAGCACTGGATAAACACTGCATCTGATGTTCCCCGTCTCACAAAATAATGCGGAGAAAATTATTGGCTTCCGTATTGAGTTTTCATTCCTGCATATTTTTGCTGTTTTCAGAAGACGCAGAGAAAAACCTTCACATCAGTCACCATTCAGTTATGGTTCTGTTGCGATGCTGTTTCTGCTTTACCCATAAGTCCTGGAGCTGAACCTCTTCAAACGCTAAACTTTGTTTCAAAATTATTTTTAATAAATCTTTGGTGCCGAACTCACAGAATCAACACAAAATCTACGTATGTCGATAATGAGCAGATTTGTTAGAATAATTTTAGGCTTCGACCAACATTTACAAAAAACCATTAAAGTGTTTTAGAGTCTGAACAGGAGATTCTGAGATCATCAGCTCAGGAAGAACTGAGGCGGAAACTTCAGCTGATCATCAACTTTGGGAAAGTCCTAGACGGAGCTGAAATCTTTTTTCATGTTTATGTTTTGTTTTTTTCTTACTCTTTTTTTTTTTTTTTTTTAACATCAACACATTTGACACAGGTGTGTCTTCACCAGCTGCCATTAACAAACTGACCAAATGCAAAGCTTGTTCTATGACAAGTTAAGCTACTTATTTTCGCCACGCTTGTTCTCTCCTTCGGTTTGAGGTGATTTTGGATCACTGCTGTATTTATCCAGTCAATCCTTGTCTACTTATTGATATATGCTTTGTTGAAACAGCATAATATTAACTGACTGTGACTTTAAATAAATCTTTTAATCTTTTATGTGTGTTTTTTTTTTATGTTCAAGGTTGAAAATACAGAAAACTAGGCGCAGCTCTGACCAAGTCCAGGAATTTAAATCCAGACTGAGAGGAATCAGTGGGGCCTTTTTGAGCTGCTAATGCGCTGCTTTGTTCTGCAACCCCTCGCATAAATAATGAACGGTTGTCATTTTTCTGTCCAGTCCTCTCTCTTAGACCTTCCGCTCAGTAATTCATTCAAAACAAATAAGAAACACAAAACTCATCACTTCCTGCACAGAGAGGAATTTTCCCAAGAACGGCCATTGATGCACCGAGCAGCAAACTGGCACCGTTTAAATTGGGGGAAGAAAATGAGAAATAAAGGCGGGAAGAAAGTGAAACACTTTGCTTCTCTTCTGAGCTCCACTAACTCTTCGTTTCTTCATTGACGCATTCCACTTGTAGAGTAGTGGTTTATGTCGCCGGGGAGTTTTCCCAGAGGACAGGGACACGTCCTGTCATTTCTGTGCTATAAACAGGGAGAGTGTCTTCTCATCCAGAACCGATGAGGCTCGCTCACAATGTAGACAACACAAAGCCTTCGGCTGAGAATCTGGCTGAGAAACCCAGCTCAGAGTGAAAGCATCTGCTGTGAAACGCAGCGCGGGACGTTTCTTTGCACGCAGTTAAGAAATAGTTTTGTGTTATAAATAAGTTCTAACCCAAAATTATTCAGGAGAAATCCTCCGATTACGACAGTCATAAAGGTCAGCGCAGAAAGCCTCGCTCTCTACAGGCTTTATGAGACGGAACCATTGCTGGTTATCCAGTTATGTTTGGAGACTTTCCAGAATAAATGAGTAACTACAGCAGTGGCAGATTTCCAAAGTCAGAACGAGTCACTAAATCTTTATAAACCCTGAGCTGACTGGGTCAACCTGAACAAACCTGAAAATGTTATGACCTCATCGCGTTTGACTTATGACACATTCAAGATCTGATTCAATTTTACACTTGTGATCTTTTGGTGGAACATTTACTCCAACATAAATTAAAAATATATATATATATATTTTAAGTACATTTTTCTGGGGACTCGTGATATTACAGTTCTTCTCAGTCATTTTGGTGCATTTCTCAAAATCCTTCTCGACATTTGCAAAACAGTAAGTGCGTTTCTCGAAGCAATTTGTACAAGCAGCAAAACAGCATGGATTACCTGTAAAACCCAGTTTTCTTTCTCAAAACCCTCAGTTCGTCTCCTAATATTAAATATTTGTATCAGTGAACATGTCAGTGAGTCAGAATGACAAGTTCTTGGGGATAAGACAGTCAAATTTATTAGTCATGTTGTCAATATCATTGTGTTCTCTGGAGGGATATTTTCACACACTTATAGCTAAAGTTTTGATGACCACAATTGTAAATTGGAATTATGGGAAATAAATAGAGACTAGACAAGATTCACATGGTTTTACTGCCAATTCCAGACTGAGAAAAAATCCTCAATGGAGTTAAGGAATGAGGAGCAAGATGAGAGGAGCTCCATCAATTCAATTTAAATTCAAAAATGCTTTATTGTTCTCAAAGGAAAAATAAATGTTGTTGTAACTTAATTTCTGGTTGTTGACCCATTCAGATCCTCGTCCTTCCACTGTCCGAAATGCAACAATGCGTTGTGCTCCATCTTTAAACACTACGTACATATATATATATATATATGTACATGCTAGTTGACGGCTCATGATACCTTTGAGCTTTGAGTCTTGTTGATCATTGGTTGATCTAATCCTTCACACATTTACCTCTATTCATCAGAGACCTACATAATTTATTTTTATCAGTATAACATAAGACATTGGAAGTGTGGGGAAAAGCTGAGAATTGTACTTAATAGTTTGCCTTGTGTGCAAAAGCATTTGCAACTTGCTCACAAAAATGAGAAACTACTTTTTGATATTCACAATTGGCACAGTGATTGAACAGAAATCCATCCATCCATCCATCCATCCATCCATCCATCCATCCATCCATCCATCCATCCATCCATCCATCCATCCATCCATCCATCCATCCATCCATCCATGTGACCATCCATCCATCCATCCATCCATCCATCCATCCATCCATCCATCCATCCATCCATCCATCCATCCATCCATCCATCCATGTGACTTCAGGAGCCGCTTTTGCCCTCGTTGCTTCAACATAAAATTAATCTAGAGCCACAGAATTAGATAACATTTTGTAAACACGTACCAAATATATATATATATAGAGTATATATATATATATATATTTATATATATATATATTACAAGCTAAGGAAATTTAAAATACTATTTTCAGTTTTTAGGGAAAAAAATTAATCACCATGATCACCATGCAATTGCCAAGGAAAAAACCCACTTTTTTCTAATCAGCTTGATGAACACTTTCTATAAACAATGACATGGAGAAAGATTAAGAATAAAAGCATATAGTTGAAATAAAATAAAAAAAACTTTTGTATTGCCATTTTATTTAAAAACATTTCTTATTTGGCTCTGAAGCAGTCAATTCTTTAGTTATTTAGTTATTACTGTTAGCTATCATCACAGATGAAACCCTAACAGGACAGAAACATCTAGAATTTTATCAAGCACTTAACAGTCATCCACTAATTATTTGGTGTGTGATTATTTTTAATGAATGTACTCCTGCAAGGGTGGTTAAAATATTTCATATGTATTTGCTTTTTTTTGTCAACAAATTCATTTTGATGTTTTGTTCTTCATTTTTTCCTAACACCTTTTTCATATCCTTTCAGGAAAGTGGACAACTTATTTCTCCAAACACTCGAAGGACTTTCAGTTTTTCATCTCTCCGTATCAAAAGTAAGATAGTGGATCAATGTGAGGCTCAATCATGTTGATGTTCTGTTGTTCAGTAAAAGCTTCACTCATATGTTCTGTAAACCTATTTTTTTCCTACAGAAAGGCACAACAGTGAGGGTGACGGTGGATTTGAGCGCAGGAGGGGGTTGAGATCTTTCTCATCAGCTCGAGAAACATCCAGAAAAGGTAAAGTGTGAACTAATCTATCACCCCTGTGTTAGATTAGCTAATAGCAGTGGTAGCACAAAGAACGCTTCTTAATAATCGCAAAATACTGTAAATATTAAGCCTAAAAACATAAAACTGCAGCAGACTGAATGTTCTGTTCTGTGTGTGGGAAATGTTTGAGTGTTTTTTTGGTTGTCAAAGTCAAATAACTGACCTACTTCCCTCCATATTTCTTTTCTTAAATAACACTTTTTTCAGACATTATCTAGCTATTGAAGAGTTGACATTTAGTAGTAAAGCACTGCGTCCCTTTTTCTTTTACATATCATGCGTACATTTAAGATTTTGCTTGTTATATTGACAACATAACTGCTAAAACAAATATTAGTCATTGACAGGGAGCAGCTTTTTGCCCTCCAGCAGGAAGTTGGGGGGCGGGACCTTGTGCTCATGACGTCATGCTGCAAGGGGTTTATAGATATTTATGGCTGCAGGCAGAGAAAGATCTCCTAGCGGTCTGTGTTACAACAGATTGGAAGAAGCCTTTGACTAAAGACGCTCTGTTTTTCAATGAGCCATGAAGAAGATGTTCAAATTTCTTGACTCCACGTAGAATCAAGAAATTTGTTCCCAGAACTGAACCAGCCTTCTTCATCAAGTCCTTATGAAAGGTCTTTAATACCTTCATGAGTTTAGTCTGTGAAAGAAAGCAAGAGGAGAGGACCAAACCGCCTGTTGGTAAATACAAAAGCTTCATTGTGCAAAAAAAAAAAGTCAAATTAAGTAAAACATAGAGAGGGACAGGGAAGTGGTTCGGTTGTGGTAGAGTTTCACCCAATTATTATGAAATACACAACTACATCAACGATCAAACACAAACTGAGAGTTTGTTAAATATAAAATAATCGGTAAGCAATATTCTATACTTGTAGGGGTTTTGTTTATGTGTTTGTGTCTGTAGGGGCATTTTAAAGTCAGATCTAAACAAAACATGTAAGTTGTCATTCAGATTTCTGTTCTCCTCATTATCTTACAACGTCTGTTAAATCCTGATTCACGTGTTTCATATGGGAAAGTCTTGATACAAACTGGAGATTAGACTGACAATCTTCATTGAGACCATACACTTCTCTGTAGCAATGTGACAGTGGTGTTGATAAAGTCTAAGCCTCATGAAGAAGTCCTACAGTAAGACTTTCTGAATCAATCTTAAATTTCAAGGCCTTCAGTTCATCCAGTACTTATTCTGACCGACGACAGAATCACCAGTCAGAAACATACAGTCATAGTTAGTAATATATTAAGAATATTATTGAAGCCAGTCAGTTCATTGAATGAAACACGTATCATAGATTAATTCCTCACAGGAGGATGTTTTCACCTTTATTTCTGTTAATTATGATGATTTTCTGCTTTACGGCTAATAAAAACACAAGATTTAAGATCAGAAATGACATTAGGTTTTTCAGACCAATTTCTAACACAGAAATGTGGCTTCGTGAAAAGTATGTTTAATACCTGCTTAAAGGTTAGACTTTGACTCATGTTATTATTGTAGCGCAGAGACCCGACAATGAAACTGGCAACAAAATGTCGCTTGGCCACTACAGCTCACAGGAAAAACACAAGAAAATCACAATTGTGCCTATAAATACATAAATATATATATATAATGTAGCGTTTTCAAGCAGTCTTTGTGGGATTACTATAGGTGTTGAGCAATCTGATGGTGGATGGGAGGTAACTATTTCTGAGTCTGCCAATAGACCTCCTCAGGCCTTTTTTCTGTACATTTTAAAAACAGGAGAAATCTTACTTTCATCTGTTTTCATCTGTACTTTTCAAGTGTTTTTAAACCTCCCGAGATTCTATTAAAAACACTCAGAAAACAACAACTTTCAAATGCTTTTTTTTCTCCACGCTGGTTTTGTTCTTTTATTTCACTCCTGCTGTTCACTTCTCTCCTGTGTTGGTTTTTGTTATATAGAAGAAAATCATTGACATATCAGCTGCCTTGTTACCACAGGATCTACAGCAGATCCTGCGGAATCTCCTACCGGACACCAACCGGTTGAACAGGCCAGATTATTTTCTAAAGGTACGTTGAATCAGACGAATGAGCTTCATTGGAAAATTCATTGAAAAACGACCGCATTATGTAAAAATGTTTGATGAGTTGCGATAAGAAAAGCCAACATCTGCGTATTTTCTCACTTTCGAACCTCGTCTCGGTTGTAGACGAAGCAGGTCCTGCAGAAGTCAGTCGGGTTCAAGAGCTGCTGAAAAAATTTGGTACGTATGAAGCTAATATATGCCTTTGCTTCGTCAGGGGAAATAAAACGCCTGTTTTTGTTGACTGAACCTTAACACTTGAGAAAGAGGTAATGGAAGTCTGATCTTGGGTGCCTGAGTCTCAGATGCTGTACATGTCCTTCACAGTCTGTGGGGTGGGATGAAACCCAGCAGACACGCTTACAGAAACGCATTGAAATGTTTTCCTTTCCTTACTTTTGAAGGAAACGATTTTCCAAAATTCTCTAAAGTAAACAATGGGAAAAAGTCTATATGACCAAATCACAGAAGTTATGGAGATTGATTGAAGACAAAAAGCTGTGCCAAAACAACACGAGCCTGTTTTCTTCAATCATAAAGAAATCTATGCAGTGGTTTGTGTTGAAACATCAAACGATTGGTGTGTAAAACAGCGACTGTCAATGCTGTAGTGGAAAGTTGAGAAGTGCAGTATTTTACTAAAATCTGCTCTTAAACAAAACTGCTTCACAACACAATTCACCATTTCAAGGCACTGCAAGACAAACAGCTTCGTTGCATTTCAGTCAGACCGCAGATGAATAACGGAGCTTGCTTGATTATCAAGAGCGTTACATGTGAGAAGAGAATTTTTTAAAGTTATATTTAGCAACAAAGACCCAGTGAAGAGAAGCTAAGATATGAAACATATGATCTCCCTGATTAAATTTTATCAGAAAACTTGGTGTAACTAAACCGAAGGCTTTAAAATGCCTTCGATCCCCACACCCTCACCATCAAAGCCACAAAATCACTAAGTTATTAAATGTATCATTTATCAGTGAAGGAGAGAGAGGAGCAACAATCTGACATAATGAGGAGGAGGGAGGAGGAGACTCGGCCAGAGAAGAGCATGCTGAGAAAAGCCATTTGTAACACAAATGCAAATGTAAAGTGCAGCAACAGAGAACCGGCATTTTATCCTGCTTATGCATTAGAATAATAGAGAATTGTCACAAAAACTTAAAATTAGATCAAGTTAAAAGCATTAGAGCGAGCAAACAGTTTCACCACATTCAAAAACAGGAATTAACACAAAATTTCTTATCTGCCTTACGCATTTGTGACTGAGGGGTTCTCTAGGCAGCATGTCATGATCCATTTTAAATCCAAATGTTGTAAGAAAACCTTTCATCAAGAGATTGAGGCTGTTTTTATTGTTTTTCTCAAGCAGGACTCGTGATGATGAGAGTAATAATTACATGCAAATCACAAATAACTACGTCTGACACAGGCCTGATGTGTGACTGTCCAAAATATAAACATCCATCCATTTTCTTACACCCTTGTCCTTAGTGGGGTCAGGAGGTGCTGGTGTCTATCTCCAGCTAACGTTCCGGGCGAGAGACGGGGGTCACCCTGGACAGGTCGCCAGTCTGTCGCAGGGCAACACAGAGACAGACAGAGACACACAACCATGTACACACACACACACACACACACACCCAAACACGCCCTCACGCCTAGGGAGAATTTAGAGAAACCAGTTAACCTGACAGTCATGTTTTTGAACTGTGGGAGAAAGCCAGAGTAACTCAAAAACCATAAACTCAAAAAGTTTTCTTATCGTAACATTTAACACGACGCACACCCAGTCATTCTTTACAGCTAAACCTCCTGAAGCCGTTTGCGATGCTATTTGTGGACCATGTTGGGTCTGTTAGGATCATCAGGTTAATTTATCCTTCATTAAACAATGCGTGTGAGCTGCCTGCAGAGCTGGGACCCTCACTGCTTAGAGTTCTCACAAACACCACCTGATGTTAAAACAGCATTTATAATGTAGGCTGCTGGTATCAATAATATTTATTATAGTACATTATCTGTTTGTGGGGATGCTGCGATAAAAGAGGTGATGTGTGCAGACAAGCTGTCACCCTGCTCTGTGATCCTCTACAGACTACAACAAAAGGATGGTTAAACATTTGCAGGGAGAGACGCTGCTGGTGGCAGGATGATGTGGCTCTGACGTCACTCTGAGGCCTGGGGGAAACCGAGACGGTTTTGTGCTGTGTTTTAGAACCCGTTAAGAATCACTGCAGAATCACGTCACTGAAGAATTTAAATGGCAATGTTTAAATTTTGCAACAGACTGGCGACCTGTCCAGGGTGACCCCCGCCTCTCGCCCGGAACGTTAGCTGGAGATAGACACCAGCACCTCCCGACCCCACTAAGGGACAAGGGTGTTAGAAAATAGATGGATGGTTTTTGAGTTGAGATAAACAGAATAGCATCAGAGCTAAGATTTTAGTTTTAAACGTGCTGAGGTGCCTCCAAACCCCCTAATGAAACTGGTTGCTCCCTGTGACTCTGGGAAGGTTTGAAGCCACAATAAAACCGATTTCTAATGATTGAATGTGTGCTGTCAGGGTGGGAACAGAAATAAGAGGCGTTTAGCACTGGAATAGCAAAAAAAATAATAATAATAACACCTTTTTTTCAGCGTAGCAAGGTTGATATGATGAAAATAAATCATTACATTAGAAAGGCATTTTATTTTTATTATATTATTATGAAGATGAAATGTCCAGAAATGCAAAAATAGCTCATCATTAGCTTTAAAGTCAGTTGTCTTTCTAGAGGGTAATATTCCTTCTGCTGCAGCAGATTCTCAGGAGGAAGGCTTTTCTCTGGTGTTCACGTTGTTGTTGAGTGTTAGTCTTTAACTTCCTGTTTAGAATTTCAGCATTTATGTAAAAAGTGTTGTTTAAAACAACAACAAAAAAATCTTATTGACGCTGTGTTTTCTGAAACCCCGATTACAGAACCATGAGGCGTGACTCATACTCTTACACGAATCAGAGAGAAAGAAACAGAAGCAAAAGATATTCATGCTCACTTTCTAAACGGAGACGAGGGTCAATCTACAGATTACATTGTAACAAATGTGACTGAAGTTGGCAAAAGTCCAGAGCAACATTGTAGTAAATTATAGCAATGTTCACATCAAACCAGACTGCAGTGAAAGTAAAGGCGCAACTAGCACGGAATGCCTTTTGTGGTTTAGAACACAGACCTAATGTTAATTAGGGATGGAACGTTCATTTTGATTAATTAATCACATTTTTAATGGGCTAAATTACATTTAACACAATTAATAACATTGTGTTTCATCCAGAACCTTTGCAATCACACGTTTCTGGTACGCCTGAAAATCTGATGCACAAGCAACTTCCACCAACAACAGCGACGGACCACCATGGTTAATTTCCGCTTCAAAAAAAAACAAAAAAAAAACGATCTGATGAGATGCTGGGAAAAAACCTATTGTTATTTTCTAGTGGTGCTAAAAGGAATTAGCTTATTAGCTAAAGCTATTCAAGCCTAAAATAGCATCTCAATTCTAAACATGTAGGAAAAGCAGAGACGTCCCCAACGCTAATGTCGGCGTCCACTGTCCACATTTCTAAAGATGTCCCATGAATGATCAGGGCTTCCTGAAACACTGGAAAGCTGAATGTTAATGGTTTTTACATTAATCTGATGGTTGAAGAAACAAACCAACATTTTAAAATCAATGAATATATTTGTTTTTGAGCTCATATGACTTTTTTATTCAATAATTTAGCAGCACAAAGGATTTTTGAATTGAAATGTTGCTTACTTTGTCGATATATAATTTTTTATTAAAAAGCAATTAGTTAATTACAGATTGTGCAATAGACTTCATTAAAAAATTTAATTGAGTCCCACCACTAAAATGAATCAGCAAAGTTATAAGTATTTCTTGCTATGTCATATATATTTGCACCAGAACTCGTTTTTTCCAGATAATCACAGTTACACTAAACACGTGTAATCCTGCATATTTTTGGCACATTTGGAACCATATTCAGTTCAATGTTGCTTTATGTCTTATTGTAGCTCTTCTGAGCAAAACTGCTGTGCACCGTTTATTGCACATGAACAGTCCTCTGAACTGAGGGTCATCTTTACTCTCAGTTAGTTTAATGACTTTTGATGACTATCTAATGTAGGAAATTTGCTGTAATTTTAAACATTATATATATATATATATATATATATTTAGGTTTTTAAAATACATAGAAATATAAAACACTTTCTGAAAGAGGATACGTGAATGGATTCTGGAATAATATTTGTGTAAAATTAGGCAAAAATAAATAAATAATTCAGATCCCTGTTCTACTTAATCGAGTCTTTGCCCTTTAATCGGTGAACAACAACAACAACAGCTCTGCAGAACACTCCGGAGAGCGGAGTTTTCGTTTGTCCGCCTGACCTTGAACGCAACAGAGGAGCCGTGCTCCCCACAGTTCGGTGCGGCGCTCGCTCTGACTGCGAAACCGGACGGATGCGTGGTTTGAGCGGGGATGGAGACGATGACTTGTCGCCGCGGAGCGTCAGAGACAAGCCGCTGAGAGGCGAACGGCGTGTCGGTGGACCTCAGCAGCAATGAGTGAAGTGACGCGGAGGAGGAAAGAAGTGGGGCTGAAGAACTTTAGGCAAAGATGGAGTGAGTTTAAAGCTGCTGTGAAACTGTCGGGGTGTTACTGGTGTGGAAATCCCGCGAAATAATTTTTAAAAGCCCCCCCCAAAAAAAGTTACTTGGGTGGATTTTCAACAGTGTTTTTGATTATTGGCGCTTACAGATGTGTGTGTAAATGTAGAGGGTGTTTAGTTGTTACCTGTCTGAACCCAAATCTTTGTTTTTCTATTATCTTTACTGCGCTGCTTTAAAATGCACCGTGAGGTTTAGTGAGATCCAGTTCACACGGATATGGTGGCTTTCTCTACATCTGTCATTTCAGCCTGACATCTGTAACGTCTGCAGACCTAACTCAGTCGCCATCTCTTGGCTGTTGGTTGGAAATGTAGGATTATTATTATTAATATTAATATTTTGACATTAGAGGAGCGACTGGACCCCTTCCTTCCTACCTTGTGTGACCAAAACACACGCCATCCCTGCCTTAGATCTGGTGACACAAGAACATGATGATGAAACCAAACTTTCCCAGTGACCAGATCCACCAGCAGATTCGAATCAAATCTGGACTTCAGCTTGTTGAGAAGGAGACTCGCTCTGCGTTCAAGCTTTCAAACAGCATTCAGTTGAAACTTGTTTAGGAGCCTCAGGCCTGAAGCTCTTAACTCTGGACTGTTATTTCCACCCACAAGCTTCATAGCTGAGAGGAGCGACACAATTCAGGGTTAGCATGACTGCTCAGCAGGATCCCAGCCCGCTTGTTAAAGAGGAATTACACTCAAAATCAGACCTGGGAGAGAGCATTCCCTGCTTTCGGGTTTTGTAGCGTTTCCTTGCGTTTGCTGAAATTCAACGTTGTGCAACTGGCGGGCGGAGAAGCAGCAGCACCGCTCTCGATGTTGACATTGTTGCAACAGAGTGCAAACACCTTGTGTTGCCAGTAATGGTGGATCTTAGACTCAGCAAAGTGTGCCGTCAAAAACCAGGGAGGTGAAGCAGGGGGAGAGGGAACCCTGGACACCGTCCAGTGGGATTTGTTACTCTGCTTGCTCCAGATGACATTTTTTCCAAGTCAGTCACTTCTGCTTGTGTGTACAGCCAAATGTCTTAAGTAATTTGTCGAAACAAATTGTCCGAAATTGTCTATTCCTGAGAAATCTATTTGGATCAGAACCGACTGTTGCCTTGGAAGACGGCAGCAGTGATTAGCTTTTGTGAGACTTGTTTTGTCATAGCAACCTTAAAGGCCTTAGATTGTCTGAATCATCCAAAATATTTCTTATTTTCTCCTTATGCAGATTATGTGATTAAAATGTAAGCTTGTAAATGAAGTTTTTAAACTAAGCAATACTGTTGCACTGGCTGTCCTTGTGGGGTCAGTAAAAAAAAAAAAAAACAACAAAAAACCCCCCCAGATCCAATGAAATCGTTTTATTTTCTTCCATCCTGTTGAAGTTGCTCATTTCCTGTGTGCTCTATGTTGTGCTCAAACCTGCAGCTTGGGCACAACCCAAACTGCAGGTTGTGCCAACAAAGTTTTGGAGTGAAATGACTTACTTGGTAGTAAGGCTGTAGTCCAGGTGTGGAGACCTTTTACTACCAGCCTCATCCAGCTTTTTATTAATCTCAAAATAAAGAATGTGCTCTGTGAGCTGAACAATGAGATAATATAATGTCAAAATTTTTTTCCTAAGTTTAGTTTGCCACTGTTGAAATAATCGATTTATCGTTAACTGGAGTATGCAGACACCAAGCAGGCCATTTATTTGAAGAACAACACAGTCAGATCAGCACTTAAGCCAAAGCTGGAAAGCTCATGTCAGAGCGACAGAACGCCGTCAGTTTGCTGTTTGTGTCTGTGAAGGTTAATATTTCAGCAGATAGGGCTAGCTTGTTTCAGTTTTTTTTTTTTCCGATACAGATTTTTGTTTTTTTGTCTGAAATGTTGCTAAATATAGCAAGAAAATTGCTGAGTTGGTAACAGTGGGGGGATGACGATTGTTAACTGCAAACCTGCAGACATGACCTGGTGGGCGGGGCCAACAACAAGTTGTTTGTATTGGTTTTGACACAAGTGTCTTTGAGTAATTCATTTTTCCAGTATTGATTATATCGAGACCATTATTTTTGACAACCCTTATAGATGTAAGTTGTTATTTTCCGTTGACTGTGGTTCTGACCCTCCGGACCATTTGGCTCCAGTGAAATATGATAAAGGGTGGTGCTCATATTGTTTAGCAGCAAGTCGTAAGAGCTGAGTAGCAATTATTCTAAATGATTTCAAATTGTTGGTTGTAAAGTCTCCCTAACACCTACACATGGTCGGTAGAAAAATGTGGGGTCCAGAAGAATTAAGCTGTAAATGTGCAAAATAACCAGGCCCCCAGGGAAGATCCCTGACTGTGATGCTAGACTTTATTCAAAGCATTTAAGTTTATTTTTGTAGCACCAATTTACAACAAGTCTTTTTGCGAGACTACCTGTGTAAACCTCTCAAAACGACAGAAAGCAGAACGGAAATGGAGGCGAGCCAAAGCGGGACAGACCCGACAGATTCAGTGAAACCTCAGGGCATTTCAACATGCTGGGAAATTGGGAACTTTTGGTTTTGGTTTTGGAGCAAACTCGAAGGATAAACCAGACTGCCAGCTTCTGCTTTCTCTTTCTGCTGCGTTATCCCCCTTTTTCTCTGGAAAGCTCAAGGAAGGAAAGTCTTTGAGTCATGTCAAACTGAAAGTAATCAAGTCATTTATTAAGGAGTTGAGTTTTTGCCCGCCTCAAAATGCCGATGTTGGAGAAGATAGGTGTTGAAGATGGGGAATTATTCACCCTTAAAAGAAAAAAAACATGTTTCTTTGTTATCTTCTTGCCTTTTATGTAGAGAAAGGCCACATCTGCTCCCTGAAACATGTCTAAAACAATAAATTAGTCATGGAGTAACAGGCCTGCTTTTAGGTTGTAAAAAGAGTTGCTAACACCAGCGCTCCTGGCTTCTGCAGCAGTACAGCATGGTAAAATGAATACAGCTCCACTCACACTGCTAATCTATACAGAGTGTGTGTGCGCTGATGCATTCACACTGTTAGTAAAACTCAGATGCTGTAGTTTCCCCATGGTCCCTGAAGGCAGCTTTGCATGAGAGGCATGTTTGCGTGTCGGTTCTCGTCTGTGAGACGCTGCAGAGGCCTGTTCTGATAAAATGTAAACTGTGTTGGAAATGAACGCCCACCCAATTTCACATAGACAATGTTTTTTTTTTTTTAATTTTCTGCATCACCTGAAAGCAACACAAGAAGGAAAGTTCTTTCTCTGGAGGATGAAGTAAACAGACGACTCAGCAGACCGTTAATACTGCAGTATGCTCACAAGATGAGTGGTGAAGAAACAGTGTGGACAGAGGTTTGTCGCTGGGCAACAGGGAGCTGGTAATGATGCTTGTTCTTGTGTTATTTACTGCTCCACTCTGCTGCGCACAATCCTGAGCGAACACTCATTTATTTAGGTTTGTTGCAGTTGAGCTGGACCTGCTATCTGGCCTATTTTCAGCCCAGAATCATTTCGGTACAGAAACAAACCATGCCGGTCGCGTCTCTACCATAGTTCCACGTTCTCTTACAGTTCGTACATCTTTAAATATTTTTGTTAACACAATTATTTCCCGTCCGCTTAGTTAAATCTATGAAACAAACATCGAAACAGTTTAGAGAAAAAGGAAACATTAGCCCCAGCAAGGCGATTCTCCAACAAGATTCTTCAGACGATCAGCAGAAGAATAATGCAGATATTTTTCCTTTCATTAAATGATTATTTACTTTTACTCTCTACGTGTGCAATTACAATCTTTTGGGAAAAGATACTGGGATCTGCCAAGTTCTTCTGGAATCACCGAGCAGATAGGAAAGACCCTGGTTTCTTTGTTCAGGAGGAGGTTTCCCTGCCATTCTCCGGGTAAAATTGTGTCTTTATTATTCTGCAAATATAGTGACTTTATCCTCACGATTAAACAAAAATTCTCCTGGCCCGGCCCTAATACTCTGCCGTACAACTCACAGAAGGACTGACTGAAATAAAAGTAACTCTCTGAAAATATTGTCAGACATTTTTTATTTCTTTTTCTGAAAAGAAATCGACAAAGAATAAAAATAGATTGAAATCGTATCTAGTGGGAAAAAAGAAATTGACTGTATTTCCGCTGACCTGAAAGCATTTTTAACAGAGCAGCGTTTTCAGCTGCGCAGCACTCTACACGTCGTGTAGACTGTCTGCTGTTCGGTTCTTCAGGAGGCAGGATTACTGACTGGAGCCGAACTTTATTAACCGAGCCTCTTTATGATTATTCGCTTTAGTGGTTACCATGGTGATTAAGTCCCCAAACAAGCTCGGTTCTAGTCTAGTTAACGTTGAGCCGCATCTTAATGTGCATCTGGACAGGCCACAAATCCATCACAGGGCAACGCAAAGACACGCTGGACAAGCGGCCAATCAGTGGCTTTCTCAACTTGGGCAAAGGGAGGGCAGACTGTACAACTTATCAGTTGTGACACAGATACTCTGAGCCTCAATCATTATGTTGGATTTCTGCACAATGCAACATAATGCGTTGTGTCAGGCCAGGCGGTGTCCACAGTGAAAACCCAACCATCCGCAGCCTGGCTTTAGCCTGGTGGTGACCATTTCAGTTAATTAATAAAGCTGGGATGTGAGAGGATGGGTGTGTTAAATGTGGACCCTGACTAACCGCAGACTGTTTGTGTGGTGCAGGTGAGCAGCCCAAAGAGAACTTCGCCACCGCCGATGTGCCTGGAAAACGCTGTGAGTTTCTGGTGTTTTTAGAGCCTTTTCATGCTAAAAAAAAAAAAATCCAATATGTATGCATGTATGTATGTGAGCTGTTTTTATTTAACATTATTCAATTATTATACATTTTTCAATTATTAAAAGTTCAATTAATTGAATTCAATTATTAAATTCAACCTTACAAAACCATAATTGTTTAGATGCAAAAGTGTGGAAAACTTTTCAAAGGGAGCGTTCTTTCTCTTTTTTTTTACTGTGACTCCATCTTCTGGGAATCCTTCATGAACCAACAGGCGTTTTAACGTCTTCGTGACGGTCGCCCGTGTTAGAGGTTGTCGGTGCATAAGGCAGTGCAGCGGGTTCAGGTGCACTACCTGCAAACAGTCTGAGTGCTGAAAGCCGCACAGGAAGCGTGGCGAAGCTGCTGTGCGGCTTCGGTGTTGTTGAGCTGCGTGTTTTTGTTTTTTTTCCCCCCTCGTAGGTGCAACACCACCAGGGGACGACGATGGACGCCAAGGGGCCCTCAAGAGGTTCAGTGCTATGTGGCCGTCGTTCCGCAAAGGCAGAAAGGACAGTGAGTAGCATGTCAAGTGGATGTTTGTCTGGTTTTGTTGATGTTGCTAAAGGTGGTTTTCGTTTGTATTTCCTCCCTTTGATGCCAGAGTGCAGGAAGTCAGAATTAGCCTGCTCTCTGAGTAAAGGAGCAGAGTGTTCAGTAAAGCAACGGCTGGATGGGCTCAGTGAGTCTAAAGTGCATGGAGTGGGTGAAAGGTGCACCTCCATGCCAGTCTGCAAAGACAAGCTCCATGTATGAACAGCCAGAAGTACCAACAGCAGCAGTCACCGTGACAACGACATTTTGCAAATTGATGCACAAGTACCAACGTAATCTGTTAGGAACTTTCAATTGAAAATAAAACGTGTTTTATTTTATTTCATTCAGAGAAAGCATTAGTCATATGATAACTTTGAGCACTGTGGATTCGTGACGTTGTTGTAAATATGTGTTACATGACCACCAGAAACGGGGGTTTCAGGAAGACAGTGGATCACTGCTTGGCTCAGGGTGAAGTCACTGTTTACGTCTCACACTCTCCCATAAAGTTCTGCAGCGTGTTGTGTCTTAGAGTCTTCCGTACTTCAGCAGTGTTATGTCTCTCCACCCACAGCCCTTTTCTGACTTAGTTTTTGAGTCTGACAAAAAGCTGCAAACTGAGTTGAATGTTCAGCACAGCTTCTGTGTTCTCCAGTGTTGCGTTGTGTTTGTGTTGCATACAGAGTACGTTGCGCTGTTCTTTGGACTCTTGACCCCCCAACCACTATATGACGTCTCCACCCTCCAGAGCTGTTACTCAGTGGTAATGGAAAACCATCAGAGGTTGTACAGGGTTTTATTGGAGTAGGACTATTAGTTACTGAACTTCCTGAAAATTCCTTAAGATGCACTTCAAGCAAAGAAGCATCTCCTTTTAAATGGAAAAGTGTTCGTCATTCAAAGGACCATATTCTACAGAACGCAGATCATTTGCAATGCATGTCGGGATGCATCCTATTAGATGTCAGAGGCTGTAACTTGGAACTGATCGGCCACATTTCCACCCTGACCCTCAGTTCAGCACTGTTCTTATCCATTGTATCTAAAAAAAAGAAAAAGTAACTAAAGGACTGACAGCTTTATAACATCTTTAAGCCCTTTACAGATTTTACACCTGTTTTCTTTTTGCGGTTGGATTCGTAAACTTGGAAAATATTAGCTGTAGCTTTTAAAGCACAGATGAATTCTTTGCCAAACCCCTTAAAAGGTAGGAGAGTGCTAGGGCGTGCGCTCACACAGAAACTGGAAAGTTGAGAGAGAGGTCATCTCCGCATGAAGTAGAGCTTCAGCAACTCAAAGAAAGAAATATGTCTTTCCAGCACTTTAAAAAGAAAAAAGGTATCCACATCTTTGTTGAAGTTACACGAGGATGTAATCGGTACACGAGTAGGAATCAGTTCATTCTGTGAAAGTGGTGTAACAAACATGTCAAAATGTGCATCATCTTCCTGTTGTGGTTGTTGGTGGTTAAATGGTACATCGTCTCTTATTGTGCTGAGCTCGTATTCTTCTCCTGTACTTCTGCAGAGTGTTGTGTCTTACACTCAGATGTCAGTGTGTGCAATATTTACATCACAAAGGACTGTTTGGAGTCCAATGTTTGTTGGCTCATTAGTGTTCACTGTGTGCATTGAGTGCCCCGTCAGGATAATACAGAAAAGGTGAAAGGTCACAGAGTAATGGAAGCATATAATAGGCATATATCGCATCTGATATCGTCATTGTAATATTTACCAATATCATCGCCATTGCAAGACCTTCTAATATTATGCAGGCCTAATGTCAGAGGATTTTAAAATCATAGCGATGTGTTTCAAAAAAAGTGAGTAAAGATCAAAATCCCTACAATATTTTCGTCACCTTAAATGGAAATGCTTTGGGGACATTGCACAGTCCGTTCTGAAACAAACCATGAAGCACAATTGATCAGTTGGGTTTTCTCTCTACACAAAGTGAGGAAAGTAAAATCAGTAGCAGTTTACGTTGCTCTCTAACGCAGCTGGAGGACTTAACGTTCCTGTCAGTCACTGAAGTAAAGATTTCGTTATGATCATGGTTTCTAGCCTTGAATGGCTGGAGTCCATTCCACAGTTCCTCTGTATTTATTGATTTTACCTCAGTGACAGAGTGCTTGATGTCAGTCCATGAGTTTTCTGTTGGATTTAAGGTCCAGTGGCAAATTAGCTACTTCATAGCTGCCTGTTTTAAACACCCATAATCAGACAGTAAATCTCAGTAACCACCATGTAAAACATTTGTTTCCTTCATCCTTAAATAAAAGTTTGTCTCTTGTTTTTTCCACAGCATGACTGAAAGCCAAACAGCTATTATTTTCAATTCATGATTTAGTTACAGCAAATCGGCAGAATGCATGTGAGGATTGTTAGGTCTGTTGGTTTTCTGTTATTTTATTTGCAATGCACAAATCTAATCCCTACGCAAACAGTTACTGGTCTGGTGTGTTACGTGATGTAGGACTACTTTTATTTGGAACCAAACTGCACATTAGCATAGCTGATGTTGTTTCAGGGGTTGTTGAACCAAGCGCCTCCAGCAACAACGTGAAAACCCACTGAACCGTAGATAAACAACACACAGGACATGCGAATTGACAAGTGGGGATTGGGAACGGACCTGGAGATGACATACTGTAAGAATGTAGTGCACCTTGTTTTTCTGAGACTCTGCTTGACGGTGTCCACACGCCTTCTGACTCACCGTCTATAATAGGTGTGCTCTTGTGTTGACCTAATGAGGTGGCACTGGTAGCGTTTACTGTAAACAGCAGCTGTTCCTTGGACTCCCTATTTTTAACTGTGAACGCTGACATTTTATCTCCACTAGAAGCTTCGCAGCCTACTCTACAATCTAGACATGGCTTATTTTTACACAGACTACTACTGTTTTTTTGGGGGGGTTTTTTGAGTCTTATGTTAATAACAGATCTTAAGAAGTCTATAAAGATGGATTATTGAAGTTTGCTTTTTGCAAGGCCAGTAACTTTTATTTGAGGCTTCACTGATCTCATCCTGGCCCGGATCTTTACCTGCAGGTGAAGATGGCACTCCGGGAGAACACAGGAACTAACAGTGTGTTTCTGTTCAGCCACTCGGCTCAAAGCTGAGAGTCCTGACTGCTTCACATGTGAACATACCTTACCAATTAGGGCGCTCTATTTAAGACCTCCTGCTTCACTCTGCTGCTGCTGCTGCTGGTTCTGGTTCTGTTCCACCACAGCATCCACCTGAAAGCTTTCAGCTCAGGAACGCCATCCTCGTCCTCTGGCATGTTGGAACTTACTAATCGATAAAGTGCTAAGCAGCAGGGATCAATACGATCAGATCCAAAAAGAACAACATCAGTGACTGTGTTTTTCTGTGGAAGATGAAGAACATTTACCCATGATTGACTGAAACCAGTCAGTGAGGTTCTATCCTTGAGACAAGAATTACATTGCTTGAATACTGATTCACAGAGAAACGCGGAGCTCTGTTGAGACCCTGAAACATGATTTTGGTTTTGATTAAATCTGGATCTGAAGCTGCTCTACATTTTGGCCAATGTCCACTAGTGGGCTAACAAACTCTGGGTGGAGTAACCATGTGTCATTTGAAATACAAATGACAAAATACAAAGTCTGACACAGAACACATTGCAAAGAAACCCAATGGTGATGTTCTTGCCATTCACAAAACGTTGTCAAGTGTAGATCTACCGATTGATCAGTCGTAGTGAATAAGCTCAAAGTGCGATTCAGTTTTAAATTTGTCCATAAACACAGTTCCAAGCCTTCCTCTGGTCGTCCATCCATCGATGAGTGGAACCCTATTTTACGCCCTGGTTTATCCTAAGAACTGCTTTAGTCAATATTGACTTCGAAACCGAAACCTTCAAGTGGTTGAAAATCATGTTCTAAAATATAATATATCCTTTATCTCTTCCCTTCAAGTTTATGTCCCCATGGTCTTTTTAGTCCACCCCAGTCATGCGTCTTCCTCCACCTATAAGCAGAGAATGGAGCTGTTCTGATTTTAGCCGTCATTAGTTCAGGCATCAGATGGCGACATCAGCCTACCTCCCTATCTGCTCTCTAACTCAGTTTATATTTGTGTGTTTCTGTGTAGAAATCAAAGAGCCTGATCTCGCAGAGACGAGGGAGAACCTCGTCATGGACAATGTGCCCATTCAGCCCCGCCGTGTCAGTGGCCAGTACTTCTTTGAGTATCTAGTGGTGGTCAGCCTGAAGAAGAAGAAAGATGGCAGCAACTATGAGCCTCAAATCACCTACCAGTTTCCTAAGGTCAGTCACACAGTGAAATCCAAGTTTACGCAGGCTGTTGGCTCTTTGACGCACTCTTGTTTTAAATAATGTGGGTCAGAGTGTTGAATTGGTGTTAGTCTTACTCAAACAGGTTTGCAGTAAAAGTTGTTAAAGCTTTAAATTGATAACTTTGTAAACATACTTTGCAACACCAACTGTCTACTGTAAGAGGAATTAATTTTTATTTTATTTTCCGGATTTTCTCATCTCATCTCAAGTAACAGTGTACAGTATATACTTGACATGAGTATTTATTTAAATACTTTATTGCCACCTGTATGATTACCTTCTGATTAACTGATACCTATCATGTTTTATTTAGCATTGTAGATGAAAACAAAACATAAGATGTTTTGAAAATCTAACCTCCTAACTAGTTATTTCTGTGTATATGTAAAATAACCTTGTTTTTTTTTTATGATAAAAGCTAATTTTTTTAAAGTTATGCAGTTCATGGACTTTGATGTGGTGGTCCATGCCTTCATTATGTCTTGTTTTGACCGTTGCAAGTTTTTCATCTGTTTTTAACGGTGACTAGCAGCTTGTCTATCAGTCAACAAAGCATGACGTGATCTTATCCCTGTTATTGGAATCTTATTCATTTCATATGTCAGTTTAAATTTTGTTTTAAATAATCAAATAAACAGAGAGCTGAACCCAGAGCACTCCTCTTCTGTCTAAACATCGGTGCTAAGACACACCAGTGACAGCGTATTAATTTCCAAAATTTAAGATAGGTGGATAATGATTCAAACCAAAAACCAAAAAATGGTAGTGTTACATTCAAATGATTAAGATCTTGATGGTTGACCTGAAGAAAGCATGTAACCTCTGTATAACGCATGTAAGAATTTCAAGTGAGTACAGCACATCTGATAGAACGTGTTTATAACACCATGTGGGTTTCTGGTCAGAGAGACGTCATGGCCAAATATCAGAAGGAGGAAGAGGAGAAGACCCTAAAGGCAATCACACTATTTTGTTTCCCAGAGGGCATCAGTTGGGCTCCTTTGACAGAGTACCACAGGTGAATACAACTCACCTGGCTGTCTCCTATTTATGTTTTTTGCTGTTTACGTCAACTGCAGTTTTTTTGTTTTGTTTTTGCTTTTCATTTTGTCAACATCCAGCGAGACCTTCTCCTTTGTTCTGACTGAGATCGATGGCAGTAGACGAAACGGATACTGCAGGAGATTACTGGTGAGTCTGAGGATCAAACTCTTCAAACTGTTGGAAAATACTTCCGGTGAAAAATAAAAAAATGTCTACGCTTTAATTCTTCCGATTTACAGCCAGGAGGAAGAGGAGCTCGACCTCCAGAGGCTTTCTGTATCATCAGTTCGCTGGCCTGCTTCGGCCTCTTCTCCAAGGTACGGTGCAACACGCCGTGGAAGAGCATTCATAGCTGGGATCTTATTGCATCGGATCCTGGCAACTTGTGTGGGAGTAACAAACACAAACAGGATCCTAGCAACAGCACATAAAGGATGTAACCGTGGTGTGTAACAACATCTCGTGCGCAGATATTCGATGAAGTGGAGAAGCGTCGGCAGATCTCCATGGCCTTGATCTACCCATTCATGCAGAAGCTGAGAGAGGCTTCATTCCCGGCTCCAGGACAAACAGTGGAGATTAAGAGCTTCATTCCTGAGTCGGGCACTGAGGTCAGAAAAAAAAAAAGAAAAAAATCAACCCCTCCCCCACCTGCTGTGAACTCAGCACTTCACCTCTCCTGATGAAAATGTCTAAGGTCTGTTTCTCTTCTTGTACTCCCGTCACGACTCTGCAGGACGGTGGCTGAATCAGAACAGCTCACGTGTAGTTGAAGCTTTCAACATAAAACCAGTAGTTCACGTGTTGACCAGTTCACTTCCTTCTCGCTTACTCAGCCAGGAAAGGAGGTCCTCAGTCATTTCAAGGGAAAACAATCTGTTTTACAAAGAGAACTCCAAGCAGCAGGCTCTGCTGTTATCAGCTTGTGATTACATTGTTCTGTCAGAGTTATGGCCGAGATCCGGAAACAACATCCACATGTCAGAGGGGACTGAACTGCCACATGACCAGGCATCTTAGAAAGCAAGTCAAACTGGAAAAGAAACTGAAAGTCGGGATCGTCACCGCCCTGAGCTTTACACGTTAATTCCATCTGACTTTCTTTAAGTATTTGCTGATATCAAATCCCGATTCTTACTGTGAATAATGTCAGCTTTGTGTTTTAAGTTCAGTAGGCTTAAAGTGTTTAAATAGTTTAACCTTAAGTGTCGAAAAAAATCCACAGCAACAGAACCTTGGCTGTAATTCTTGTATGTCAGGCGCTTGCATTGCAGGCAGAATGTCACGGAAATCAACATGCCTAAAATATTGCGTGTATGCAGGAACTCCTTCTGTAACATTTATGTTTAACCAGTTCAGGCATCTTGAAGGAGGCAGATTTAGTTGCAAGCATGGAAAACATGAAGCAAAACAGATAAAGAGATTAAAAAGGCAGATTGTTTTCATGTCGAAATTCTGCAGAACAATTTTAATTTCTAGCCTGATAACACTGTGACTTTTATATAAGACCTTCCGGGTGGGTGTGTTCACATGGAGCTTTGTCTGAACCTGTCCTGTGTTACCCAAGAAGCTCCTGATCAAAAGCTTAACCCTTGTCTGCAACAGGTCATATACCATGTTTCAACAGCTCACAGCCATTTCAAGTATTTAGTGATGCTGGCCATTGATCATTGATTGATCTTTTACGTTTTTTTTTTGTTTTTTTACTTGTGTGGTTTCAAAAACTGACAGTCTGACGGGACAACCCGTCCGCTTCCCCGCTGTCACACCGTGACAATTTCCACGCTAATATTGCATTAGACTTTTGTTGTTGCCATTGTCTCCTAACTAAACAACAGCAGGCCGAATCAACTCCAGAAACAGTAGGAAGACAAGACTCAAGACCAAATTTAGAAGAATAGGGGCTCCTGGAGCTGGTTTTGTTGCTCTATCCAAAAAAAAAAAAAAAATTATTCGTGGAAATTACAGCTCATTTTATCGGTAGGTAGGTTTACACATCAGCTGATACAAATTGATGGTTGGTTGGTTCATACGGTGGCCGAGAAGGGTCAACAAAATGCAAAAACAAAACGTTTTAGCATAACTTCCTGTTGTGTTGTGGCATGTATTTCAAAATGTTCAAAAGATAACAATAAAAATTCTTCAATATAAAAAGACCGCACCTGAAATTGGCCAATGAGTTTTATCCGGGGTCCAGTGTGTGGCCAGTGTCCAGTTGGAAATGAGAAGGTTGTAGGGACACCCTTGATTTTCATCAAGTTATCTAACTTACCCAGCGACAGTTCCTGATTGAATACATGAGATAGGTATAACTAATAATTCATAAATACAAAAAGAAAAATCATTTGGAGTGTGTGAACACCTGGATGTAATATTGTCCAAGTGCGATGATTTCATCCAGATATGCACTCCGAATGAGTCACCTGTGGTGATTTCAATAATGACTGCAGCGTTTTCTCCCACAGATCATACACTTGACCCGACCGTTGGATTCTTGGCTGGAGCACGTCAACTTCTGCACTCTGTTCGACTGCCTGACAGACGAGGAGGTGCTGCAGGTGTTTGCTGCTGCCGTTCTCGAGAGACGGATCATTTTCTTTGCAGATGAACTGGGGTAAATGAACTCACACAGCAAACTATTTCAGTGTTTGGTATTTATCAGGACAGATGGGCCTTGTTCAGGACGTCTCCTTCTTTTCTCCCTTTGGAGTTTTTCTGGGCTCGTCTCACCAAGAGGAGAACTCTCTGGAAGGAATTGTAGCAATGATATGCCGCATTAAATTATAGGGTATATAAATAAAACATCAGTGTTAGAAATATGAAGGAGCGATACAGAATTAGACGCAGCTTAGATCTCATCATTGTGTTTTTATTATGGGAGAGGAACCGTCACGAGGTGCTGATTAACCAATCAGAGGAGTTTGTTTTGGGTTTTTTTCTTTAGAAAAAAGATTGTTTCGACTCACGAGAAACAAAAAATGCTCATGAATTATCATTGGAGATAAAATAAGCCCTCATGACATTGGATTGGAATTTTAACATATTCAGACAAAATCTTTTTTAAGCATAAAGCTTCTTGAGGTCATGAAAAAAGTGTTACAAAAATATTAAAGAATCTTTATAATGTAAAATTGACTTTTATTAAGTTTTACATCATGCTATAATGTTAATCCCTCATGGAAAACATACCTGGAGTGTTGCCTTGATTATTTTATGCATGTTTGAAAAATCCTTTAATCTCCATGACAACCATTCAGCTGTGCAATAGGCCTGGGTGGACCAAGCACCTCCTTCAAGACGCAGCTCCTGCAGTTTCCAAGTTTCCGACAGAGCATTCCTCCCCCGTGACTCACCCTCTCGGCTCCTTCAGACTAGCCAGCCGCAATTAGCAACTGGAACTAATGATAGGAGCTACTTCTCAGTGCAACGCTGGTAAAAACGCTGTTAAAGAGCTAATAGAGGAGCCATGTAGGTGGAGTTTGAGAAAGAGCCAGAATTTTTAATGAGACAGAGGCCCAATTTCAAGGCGCCAAATTACAAAGTCAAATTTCTTTTGGGTCATGTTTGACATACACAGTAATTTTATAACTGACGTTAACATAGTTACTTGACTGTGCTAAAAGGATTCTATGTGGCAGAAAAATGCATAACACTGCCCCTTTAAGTGTGTGTGGAAACAATCATGGCAAACTAGAAAATCTAGCTGTGCTGTGTGTTTCATTTTGACTCTTTCCTTCTTCTGTAGATGCATACATTAATGCAATATGATGTGCCATCAGATTTGTTGATGAAGATGTCTGTCTGTCTGCCTGCAGCACATTATCTCAGGTCCTTCATGCAGTAGCAGCCCTCCTTTATCCTTTCACCTGGCAGCACACCTTCATCTCCATCGTTCCAGAAATCCTGATCGACGTGGTGATGGCGCCCACCCCTTACCTGCTGGGGGTCCAGAAGCGCCTGCTGGACCTGGTCACCGACCGGAGTGATGTGAGTCCGCTTTTGTTTGTCACGTCTTTCAACCTTAATGTGTTTCTCATGTTTATGTACCTCTCTGAACAAAATGTTGTGCAACTCACGGTTTGGCTTGGCTACGAACAACTACTGACAGATGCCGAAGGCAATTATGAATGATGTTAATAATTTAGATCAAATTGACCGAGTCAGGGCACCATCTGGTTAATAAGGAAATAATAGCCAAAATATTTTCAGACTCATTTATTGTTTAATGACAATATTATCACTTGCTAAGGGTTAGTTATTGAATCCAGTAGATGAAGGAATACGTTCAGAATTAATTATCATGATGTGAGTTTGTGGATGGACCCAAAACGCAGCCAGCTTTAAATGTCGAGTTATAATGAATATTTAATGAAAAAATTAAAGAACAAAAAACTTTAAAAAATCACAAAAGATTAGCAGGAATCAGATTTGAAAAATGATGTGAGTAGATGACAGAAAAGTGACATTATATGACTTTATTCTTGTAACACTGACTATTCTCGAAATTTGTCGCGCCTTTAGCATGTTTTTATAGGTTAGCATGAAGAAAAGAAAGGTAATATATAATGCACATTATAGTACAATATTTAAATGATTTAAACCGGTTTGTCTCTCCAGACACACCTTCTTTAGGGGAGCCATGGTAGTAGGTCAAATAAACAACAGAGGTCTCAGTGGCATTTAAAATATAAAATACATGAGAAGAAATAAATAATTAAGCAACCAAAAAGTTTATTAGGGTTTTGTGTTTCTGAAAACGTTTGAAAAGGAACTTTCAGGTCTAAATGACTCAGCTACGCTGCTTCAGTGATTCCTCAATCTGAGTTACTCATAGCTTTAACTTTCTTGTTGTGACAGCTACTGCTGGTTGACCTATCGAAGAATAAGGAGAAGACTTTTCTGGTGACTGTAAGTGCCACAATAACTGCAGTATTTTTGCTTTACCTTAATATGTAATTTATCAAAGCTGTTAAGTCCCTGCATTTAGTGAAATCTTCCTGTGCAGTCTGGTGATGAGGACTCGATTCTTCCCCCGAAGCTTCAGGCAGAAATACTGGACGCTTTGAGTCAGAGGAAAAAGGTGTCAGGTGAGTAAACTCAAGTCAAACAGGAGCGTCGGCATGGGAGATCGCTACATCCCTTTTCTCTTCTTTTCTTTCAGATGTAGAGGAGGCGAAGAAGGTGGAGGAGGTGAACCGGGTGGTGTCTGAAGCCTTCCTCCATTTCTTTGTCAGAACAGTCGGCCATTACAGCTCCTACGTCAAGTACACAAAAGAAGGTCCTGGCGTGTTTGAGAAAAGACGCTTCTACAAGGCCATCGAGTCCAAGACGACTCGGCACTTTGTCAAGAAGTTCATCCAGACGCAGATGTTTGACCTGTTCGTTCAGGAGCTGGAACAGCAGCAGCCGTCAGGACGGCAGCAAGGTGAGAGCAGAGCATCCAGGCCGCCTTACTTCATCACAGGTCCATCTGAACGGATGACAGTCACACATTAAGCTCTCTGACCCACTCTCTTCCCCTGCCTCCTTCTTCTCACTCTGTGGATGAGCAAAACAAAGGAGGAGTTTGTAAAAACGGCCCATCTCTTGATCCAGCAGTGTTTTCTGTGCCACTATCAGTACCTCGCAGAGGAGTTTTGACCCTCTCCTCTTTCCGTTCTGTTATAAGTTTCCACGCTGTCATAGATTAGTAGCTTTAAGGGCACACCAATATTAAAATTTGCTCTGATATCAACATGGGAATAGTGGTAATGGAAAGCCAATGTAATGTTCTGAAGACACGTCACCTTAACCTGCACGCTTTATCATTTATTTCTAAGGATATAGCTGCTTCAAGTTATAGATGATTAAATTGAAGGATGCATCTGCATAAGTCATTAAGCTGAGGATCTAGTTCTAATAAACTAATATTTTGATGAAGTTGTCAATCAGAGCCATAACCTGCGGTGTTTGGCTAAAATGAGCTGGTTTACTATGTTGTGAAACGCTAATAATTCAGCTTGAATCGCATTTCGGTGGAGTTCTAGTTAATTGCTGTCAGACAGAGCTAACAGAAAAGGGTGATCTTTCACTTCAGAAACACAGCGCTTTGCTTTAAATATCATACATTTTAATGATTCAAGTTTCAGCTGTATATTTCTGCTCCGCACTAACTGAAACCTTGTCATTTGCTCTTGCAGGTATATTTCACAGAAAGATCACTGAATATCAGAAGAAGAAAAACGAGAAAACGAAGAAACACTAGCTGACACTTTGGGACTCTGGGTGTAGATATAAATATGTATAGATATATAAGTATTTTGAGACCTTCATAGGAAAAGATGTGAATATTGCACTGTGTTTTTATTTTTTTGTAATTATTTTAAAGTTTGCTTTTAAATAATTATGTTCCAAAGTGTGAATTAATGTGTGACTGTGTTGCTGCTACTCACAGTGTCAAACACTGGTGTATGGGAGAGGCGTTCTCAGCCTGTGGCCTCCATGGCGGCGCTGATGAACAGGAAAATCATTTCCAATAAAGATTAGTTTAAGTCCATGGATTTTCCTGCTGTGATTTTAAGGTTTGAGTTCAGTTTTTAGAAAGCAGCTCATGTTTTCTGCCTCTTCGCAACTGGAGCAGAGTCTCGAATTTTATCTAACAACTGACCTTTTTGATGTCTGTCTGTGAATGTCTATGAATTGACACACTGCAGAATTTCGTCTGATACAAAACGGATAATAAAGTGAAATGCAAACTGCTTTTGGTCACTTAGTTCCACAACTGCAGTAAGCGCCCAAGAGAGGAAGACTGTTGTAGGTTCGGTTTGAGTGGAAACGGGTTTAATTCCTTATGAGCATCTCAGAAGGTAGACTAGCTCTATCATCTGGACCCTTTTATTCAATAAAAAATAGCAAAATGAGAAGGTTGCCTTTCAATAAAACTATTAAGTTTGATTTTTTTAAATTATTATTATTCAAGATAGTAAAATGTTATGAATCAATTTTACAGTTTATGTAAGCACATAGCTACATATTGGGTTATGGACTTCACCGTGAAGCAATTGGCAGGACTGTTGCGTCTTTGGCAGTCCCATCCTGGAGTCTTTCTGCATGGAGTTTGCATGTTCTCCCTTTGCATGTGTAGGTTCTCCCAAGGTACTACGATTTCCTTCCACAGTCTAAAAACATGACTGCCAGCTTAATTGGTCCCTCCAAATTTTATTTCATATAAAATCAAGCAAACTACGGACAACCCGGAGCATCCTCTTTACATAAAACAAACATTGTCTTCAGTCGGAGGCTTCTTCAAATTTGCTGTAAACAGACTGCTACAGGAGATCAATCCAGCCCGCAGCCTTCGCCATCTACAACAGCTCTTCGAAAAACATTAGATTGATATGAGCTGCAACAGCATTTAATTTCCCTTTGGGATCGATGAGATATTTTTGAATTTAATTGAACTGCAATGGCCCTTAGGTATGTGTGTGTGTGTGTGTGTGTTGTGTTTTTGGTTGTTTGCCTAATGACTTCTGGAGATCAATAAGGTATTTTTTTGAGCGTTTGTGCAGCGCGACTGCACAAACGCTCATCATCCCTGGTACACATGCGCCCTCTAGTGGTGCGCAATAAAAGTTTTGACTTCCAATCTTTTAGTTTACAGTTTCTTCTTGGTTGCTTAGAGACTTTGTGAAGACTTCACAACAATGTGTGGGGTGTGTGTGTGTGTGTGTGTGAACAAAGTCAGCATCAGTGATATTAGCAGCTGTTTGAAAGGTTTATTTCCCTAGCCGCTATATTAGATTCTGACAAATATTGACGTAAATCCTGAGATTAAGCTTAGCTATGAACTCAGATAATGTAAGTTAACTCTATTGCTAGAACATTAATCTTACCTCACTCTCAAATCATTTGGCCTGTTTTAGGAAGACCGTAATTGTAAACTTCATTGGAGCAACACAGAGCTTCTTCTGACAGGCATTTGCTTTATAAAATGTTTTTCACTTTATCTTGATTTTTTTAATTATATATATATATATATATATATATATATATATATATATATATATATATATATATATATATATATATATATATATATATCTTAAACTGGGATTTTCTGTGCAACAAAGTAAAACTTGAAATTCAGGTGATGTATTCACACTTACAGTAATGCATCTTCCAACTAATCCTGCCTCTTTTAGTGGTGGAAGAACGATAAAGAAAGAAACAACATGTATTGAATGTCATTTTTATTATGAATGCATTTCCTTATAGAGATTGTTAGACATTACATTATAAGTCCCACATAGCTATCAAGTGAACTACTTTCAGATAAGATAGTTAAAGTAGAGATTTACATTTTGCAGTTGAAACATTGTGTGAATGTACAATTTTACCTCCCAAATTTATTGTAATTTGTAAAACAACAATATGGATTGCATAACTTAACTCAGATCTATAGCTCTCACCGATGGAAGCCCGTTTCCGCAACTCTGTTAAAATAATAATAATAATAATAATAATAATAATAATAATAATAATAATGATAATAATAATAATAATAATAATAATAATAATAATAATAATAATAATAATAATTAGCTCATTATTTTGAGATAGTATCTCATTATTTTGATATACTATATAATTGTTTTGATATACTGCCTCATTACTTTGATATACTATCTCATTATAATGAGATAATTTATTTCATTTTTTTAACAGAGTGGCGGAAACGGGCTTCCATACTCACCTTCTCTTTAGTGTAGAAGTTATTTTGTGATGTCTACGGAGGATTCATCAGGAAAAATAACTTTATTTAAATAACTTTAACTCCATTTTTTTTGCAGTTCTTCCTTCTACTTTTTTTTTTTTTAGAATTTCAAGATTATTTTTTTTCCCCAAATATATAGCTGACTATTGTCCAGACATCTTTGCCTCACAAAAAATGTGCTCACACGTAAGTGCTGCCTTTCCTGAGCATATTTGGATATTGTAAAAAATTATTTTATCTAGGAAGGCTGTTGAGAACGACGGCATCGGCCTCCTGTTGAATAACCTACATTGCTTTTCGATTGCCCCGACAGGAAACAGAGCAGGAGTTGCGCTAACAAGTCAGTGTTGACAGGTCTTTAATCGTATGAAAGGGCGGGCTGGAGCCGCTAGGTGTCTTACTGAGTTCAAAGACCGGGCGATCGCCGCCCTCATGATCAGTAGAACAAGAGAGAGAGAGAGAGAGAGAGAGAGAGAGAGAGAGAGAGAGAGAGAGCCGATACCGCACCTTCGATCAAGGTAAGCGAACAAAGACCTGATCATGGAGAAACAAGAGGAAGGCGCTCTGAGTTAGCGTGATGAACTTTTAAAGTGGTTCACTGTCGAATAAAATAAAAGTTGTCTGTTTTCCATGGTGTGCTACTGGGTAGCTGACGTTTATCAGCTAACTTTCACTTAGCTGTTTGCTCAGAGAACTTTAACTTTTGCAGTTAACCGAAATAAGCGCAGAGCTTCCCTTGGAGACTGTCAAAATAAAGGTCTGAATTAGGAAAGCAGGTTGAGGTCTTTTCGTGTCGGTTTTATTTTGAATTGCCTTTCCGGAATCATCATTACGCCTGCTGTGAACTCTAAAGCCAGGAACTTTAGAAGCTAACTAGCTAGCTAAACTGATGTTAGCAGGTAAAGACGGTAGTTTCTGAACCTGGAAGTTGGTGAAAGTATACATTTTATTGTCTCTGAATATGATTAAGGGTGCTAAAGGGCGTCAAATGGTGATTTGAACTGCTACCTAATTCACGTTTATGAACTTAGTGGAGAAGTGTTTTTGGTCCGTTGCTACCGAAACTAGCTCCGTGTTAAGAGTGGCTGGCTCAGTTTGATTGTTTGCATAAAGCAGCCCAGCTTCATTCTCTAGTTTATCATCGAGCTGGGACTTAGCTTGGTTTTAGTTTTCTTTTAAGAAGCCGGGCAACTTCCAATAAAGTCAAAAAATAAGTTTGTATTTCCTGTTTAAGGAAGCTGGGTATTTTTTAATAGTTTTAATTTCTGTAAGTCCTTAAGAACCCACTAATTTAAAAGATTTTGTGTATTGATTTTTTTTGTATTTTACCACTTTGTTTCTGTGTTTGCATGTGAAACCGTCTTATCTCTCGGATGGAGCCAGCAGCAGGTGTTGCACAAAAAGATTTCCTCATTTTTGTGCAACATTATTGTTTCATCTCTGACTCTGTAACCAGCTTTTTCCCCCCTTCTCCTTCTTTTAACATTTGTCAAAATGTCTGATTTAATGCAGAGTTATCTACCTTTGTTGGTCTGTTTGAGATCTTGGCTTCCCTTCCAGCATCTGCTTAAAATTTTTCCCAAAATTGTTAACAACATTTAATAGGACTGAAAGCTCATAGCAGATCATACAAGTGGATTTCTTTCAGCTTATCTGAAAGCAATTGGGTTAGCTGTCCCTGATGGGAACCTTTCTACATTTTCCAACAATTTGTTGCTAAATACTTCTCCTCTGCAGGTTTGGTGTTATGCTACCATTTCATTCATCCAAAGAAACAAACCTACTGACCTTTATTGACTTTCTTTGTTATGGTTTTAAAAGCGGAATAGTTCAAGGTGTTCACACCTGTCTCAGAGCCACTGTGTCCTACCAAAATTATTACTTTTTTCAAAAAATTTTTGAAACAGTTGCGGTTATATCCGAAAATATGGAATCAAGAAAAGTAAAAATGGGCATAAAACCTGTGTGGTATTATTGCAGTGTTTATTAGGGCAGTGCCGTCCTGGGTTTGAGTCCCAGCCTGGGGTTTCTTCATGGAGTTTGCATGTTCTCCCTGTGCATTCTGGGTTCTCTGCCTTCCTCTCACAGTCCAAACATGATTTTTAGGTTAAATAAATATTCTAAATTGCCCTTGGGGTATCAGTGAGAGCATCTCTGGTTGCGTGTCTGTTGTCCTGGTATTCTTGAAACTTAAATAGGATCCAAATAAACCAACACATTCTCACATTTCTGACCATGCGTCACATATTGACGCGACAGGTACCCCCTTCGCGTCAATAGTTGACTTGGGCAGGGTCCTTCAGCGTCACATGTTGACGATTTGGGAAGGTCACATGTTTTACGTGGATTATCGACGCGAAGGGTTCTTGCAACCGCTGCCGAACCTTCAAAACCCGACGATTTGGTTAGGTTTAGGGCAAAAATTATGGTAAGGCATAGGGTAAAACCCCTTGCATCACATATTGACTCGAAAGGGGTACCCTGCTCGTCAACATGTGACGAGGACGGACCGTCCCATGTGTCAATATATGACGAGTTGGGAGTGAGAATGGGTTGAATAAACTCGGTATACTAAACATAACTGCTGTATTATTTCATTGTACAGTTGCAAAACTATCTTGTTAGCCTGTATAATTGTAAAATGAAAGCTCTGGTTGTGAAGACAGCTGGTCTCCATTGTTCTCCTCACTTGAACGCTTGTATGTTCCCAGACGAAGTATGGCGATGACTGGCCAGAGCTCGTGTGCTTCGATGAGTAACCACACCAAGGAACGGGTCACCATGGCCAAAGTGACCCTGGAGAACTTCTACAGTAACCTCATTGCTCAGCATGAGGAGAGGGAGATGAGGTGAGACTCAGATGTTTCAGCTCTGCACATGATGCTCATGTGTTATAGCAAAATCTCACATGTAAACAATTTCTATTAAAACCCATCTTAAGTTAAAAAACATAGTTGCTTTTTGTTTTGCTTTTTTAAGCTTAAACGAGGAACATGCTTCATCAGGATGTGGGCTATGTCATGATGAAGTAAGGGCAGGTCTGCTTCCTCTTGTGGCAGGTTGCGTCACAGAGTACACTGCTCGTCATCCCTTTTGGCTTTTATTTCTGCAACACATGCAAGGAGTTTTTTTTTTTTCTACATTTTTTCAAAATGTAGATATTACGTGAACTAACCAGTGATGCTGTATTAAGAGGGTTGAAAGGGGCTCTAAAAATGTACTTTAATAATTTGTTAGTTATTTAATTTTCATTGTTTTATCTTTTCCACACTAAGCGAAAAACCCAGAAACTGTGTGTATAGCCATTGCAACAAGTAAAATGTTTTAATGCTTTATGGTGGAGGGCTGATGCTGTGGGCTTGTTTTGCTGCCAGACCAGCTAGAGTTGACGCAGAGCTTCCCAATCCTCTGCTTTTCATTTCTTAACTTGAACTACTTCCTGATTTCATAACTCTGTCCACCGCCTTTATAATCCAGATCAGTTGGTATCCAATCAGATTCTTTGTACAACACGTTTGCTCAGATGAGTTTCTAAACCAGATCAGTGACTGGGGCTGAACATGATCCACATGTGGAGGCTGCTGCAGACTGGAAGCAAACGGCTTTAACCTCTGCTAAAAACAACCTTCATAAAAAAACTATGCACTAGTTAAAAAATATTGACGTTTGGCCAATTATCACAGCGTATTTCAATTAATACATCTAATAGCCCAAAACAAGTGAATCCATCCATCCATCCATCCATTTTCTGTACACCGTTGTCCCTTAGAGGGGTCAGGAGGTGCTGGTGTCTATCTCCAGCTAACGTTCCGGGCGACAGGCGGGGTTCACCCTGGACAGGTTGCCAGTCTGTCGCAGGGAAACACAGAGACAGACAGGACACACAGCCATGCAAACACACACACTCACACCTAGGGAGAATTTAGAGAGACCAATTAACCTGACAGTCATGTTTTTGGACTGTGGGAGGAAGCCGGAGTACCAGGAAGATAGAGCACATCTATCTTCCTGGTGTAAATCTTCCTGGTGCTAGTAGCTCAGAGAATAGACTTTAAAATACTATTGTTTGTTTTTAAATCACTGAAAGGCTTAACACCACAATACATTAAAGATCTGTTGTTGTATCAACCTTCCAGACCCCTCAGGTCTTCTGGTTCTGTTCTGTGCTGCATCCCCAGTTATGTTTGTCTCTGGTTTCTCAGTCGATGACCGTGTGTTGTTTTTATGACTCTTTAGTCTTGTGCTTTTTTTTTTTTTTTTTTTTTTTTTTTTTTTTTTTTACCCCTCCAGGGGGTCTTTTTGTGGGCTCTAGAGTCCCTTTTCATGAAGTAGGCTGACAGGAAAGGGGGAAGGAGAGAGGGGAAGACATGCGGTAAACGTCGCCGGGTCCGGGAGTCGAACCCGCGACAGCCGCGTCGAGGACTTGAGGCCTCCAAATGTGGGTCGCGCTAACCCCTACGCCACCACGGCACGCCCCTAGTCTTGTGCTTTTATGGTGTAAATCACTTCCCTTTTTGCTGAAATGTACTATACAAATGAACTTGATCTCTACAGACAGCAGAAGCTGGAGAAGGTGATGGATCAGGAGGGGCTGGCTGATGAAGAGGTGAGACTCTACAACACAGCTCAGATGAATGCACAGTTGTTCATTCATCTAAGCTGTAAATATACATTTATTACTATCAGAGTCTGAATTCCTGATAGGACAGGCATTCAAGTTTCATCTAAAGTAGACGGTGGGAAACTTTGACAGAAGTTCTTCTAAATGTTCTAAGATTATAGTGGCAGGAATGTTTTTGTGTTGGTGCGGTTATGTATTTTAATTCGTGAAGGGTTATTTAATTTATCCTGGTTTGGACAATTGCAAATAAAGTTTTCATCATTAAGGATTCCAGTGTCTGTGTATCAGGCATGCCAGTAATTGTTTGAACACAACTCATTCTGAAAATGCTCGTTTTTCAGAAACGTGTCCGGCGTTCTGAGCATGCCCGGAAGGAAACAGAGTTCCTGCGTTTAAAACGCACTCGGCTGGGACTGGAGGACTTTGAGTCCCTGAAGGTGATTGGCAGAGGAGCCTTTGGAGAGGTACGTTTTTACTACTTAAGTGAATGCAGATTGTAACAAAGATTCAAGTACTAAATGTGTTAAAAGACCAGCCCAGCAACAAACACGAGTAACAATGGAATACACCCCTTCTGATCAGTATTTAGCAGCTGCACCCTGGTAGAGAGTCGGTGTGGACAGGCCTCATGCTCTATAGGTGCTGTACTGTCTGCAGGGTTTCCCCATGTCAAACATTCACTTCTTGTTACACTATCAAAGTTGCTGTGATCCATCATCAACATGCTGAGCAACTTATTCTTGAGATCATGTTATCTGTAACAGCTTGGTCTCTTATATAGGGGATATTTAGTTTTCACAAAATTGTTTCAGATCATCATTTGTGTTGTTCTGTCTGCAGGTTCGCCTGGTACAGAAAAAAGACACGGGGCACGTCTACGCCATGAAGATACTCCGTAAAGCTGACATGTTGGAGAAAGAACAGGTATACACACAAACACACACAGGTACGCTCCTTTGCACGAATTGGGTTTACCTGAAGCATCGGCTGCCTGCAGGTGGGCCACATCCGTGCCGAGCGAGACATTCTGGTGGAAGCAGACAGCCTGTGGGTGGTGAAAATGTTCTACAGTTTCCAGGACAAGATGAACCTCTACCTGATCATGGAGTTTCTCCCTGGAGGTACGACTTTGTGAAGATTCTTACAAGAAAAGGAATGCCGACTCAATTGTAATGCTCTGTATTGAACGGTGCTAAATGTAGTTCCGAACATGGTTATAGAGTCTTCACTGTAACCAATAACGGCAACAATAATAGTCGGGAAAAGTAAAGTAAGGGATAATAAACACATCAATAATTTGGGATTAAACGTTCCAGGTTACTTTCCTTACTCCTGTCTTCTTGAAGACTGATAGATCCTGCATAGAAGTGTACATTTTTAAATAAATGTTTATTTAAAAAAAGTCTTTCATTCAGAGAAAGAAATGGCTTCTGCATTTTCAGTTCAAAGTTTTCGTTTTTCAACTTGTTGAGGGGAAGAAGAGACGTAACTGGATATGTCCACATCCTCCCATCTGCTGCAGGAGACATGATGACTCTGTTGATGAAGATGGACACTCTGTCAGAGGAAGCCACTCAGTTCTACGTTGCAGAGACGGTGCTGGCCATCGACTCCATCCACCAGCTGGGCTTCATCCACAGAGACATCAAACCTGACAACTTGCTGCTGGACGCCAGAGTGAGTCCAGTCCAACCATTATCTACCAGCATTTCTGTAGACAGTCATAAGGAACACCGATATCTCTATGGGCATTGTCTCCTAACATGTCTGCCTTGTATGAAAATACTTTTAAATAGAATTGAAACATTGTCTGTAATTTTTACGCCCTCTGCTTTATTCAGGATGAATTACGTCATTAGGATTGTAACTAATCATCTTTTGACTAAGAAAATGTGCAAAATGTGATTATATGAGTGACTGTTGCAATTAACAAATTAATATACAGTGTTGATGTCTTTCTACTTTGGTTACATTGCAGACATGCACTGTGCACAATTATTAATCAAGTCTTATTTTTGAGGACTGTTTTTATTACTTTACAACGACAATGCTGTTGGTTAATCCAGATGTCAATAATCCTCACACACACGAATGTCTAAGAAAATAAAATTGAGGTTTTGGCTTTCTGGGGAGAATGACAGTGTGCATGATTATTGGGCAATTATTATTGTGCAGAATTATTATTCAACTAAATGACAAGCCCACATTTTCACATATTGCTTTATTTTCATCTGTTGAAGTGAGAATGGCAAGCGACTCAAAACCTTCCAATAAACATTCGTATTACGTTTGTATTAATATCTTTAAAAGGATGGCGGCACAAAGAAAAATCTTTGCTGCACAAATGTTTGACACCAATTTTGTTAGACCTGGTTGATGTGGGGGAGCTGGTTGACCTTTTGACCCTTAAACTTTCATCAATATCTACAAAGCAATGCAGCACAAACAAAAATTTTTACTGCACGAACTTAATCGAGTTGACTGACACCAATTTTGTCTGACTTGAGGAAGATGGAGAGGGCTTTCATGACCTCTGGAAACATTTACTCATCTTTAAAAAGGATGGCGGCACAAACAAAAAATGATACTGCACAAACATTTGGCACCGATTTCTTTGGATTTGAACTATGTGGGGGGGGCGACTTCACTCAGGTAGGTTGGAGTTTTAGGATATGACGGAAGTGGAAGATGATGGCTTCCTGGTAGCCTGCGTCCGGGATCTGATTCAATCAGCTGGATTCCTCAGGAGGCATTTCCTCACAGCTAATCCGTGACCAGAAGATGTTGTCCAAACAATAAGGCATTAAAGTCAGAGCAAGAAGAATATTTATGACATTCTATAGCTGGCCTAAACAGCCGCCCTGTTTGGCTCGGCTCTTCTCTCTTCTCAGCGGAGGACGGTGGTTTACAGTGCAGTTATTTTCTGGTAAGCCTCACAGCGTCAAACTTTTGCCTTGGCATATATCACAGGAAAACCTTAGCGATTTGGCAAAATCAAAACCTCGACAGAGTCCGCGCCTCCTGATGGTTTCACACTTGATTTTTGTAGAACCCTTGCCCATTAATTTTTTTTTCTTTTTTTCTCAACACTTTTCTTGTCACCCTGTTGACAATTTGCAACAAAATGTTTGCTTCTGTGACCAAACCCCAATGTCTTAGCAGTTTCAGTAGCACAACATCCCTTTGAGAGACTTTTGCCAACTTTTGATTTTTCAGAATAGGTTAAGTCTTTTTTTTTTGCCCATTTTGTCTAAGGAGAAGAAGCTGCCTTATAATTATAGACATGTTGATATGGGATGTTGACCTCTTTAGGCCACACCCAGTCCCATTACACAGATGCACATCGTCTGCTATGTTTAAGATTAAAGTTAATCCAGCTTGGAGTGAGAAAGTATTCCTAAATATGTCAAAAATACTCACTGGCCTAATAATTGTGCACACTGTAGAGCCCAGCCATTATTGGTCTATCCAGTTTCTGGGAAAAATCAAACAATATTCAATATTTTCCTCTTAAAAACAAGGTTGGATTAATAAAGACACTTTCACCTTCAAAAACGTATTTTTTTAAAATTGCAGAATCCAGCCACACTTGTCACCAGGCATATTAGGCATACTCAGCCTGAATGCTGGCTACTTAAACACTTATTATGGTCAACACAGCCTTTCGCATTATGCGTAATGCATACAGTGACACTGATATAATGTGCAGCTCTACTGTTTCCAGCTTGTGACTCCTAATTCGTCCACTAACGGAGAGCTCTGTGTTGGTTCAGGGTCACGTGAAGCTGTCGGACTTCGGCTTGTGCACCGGGTTGAAGAAGGCTCACCGCACAGACTTCTACAAAAACCTGAATCACAGCCTGCCCAGTGACCTCAGTAAGCAAAGTCAGGCAACGTTTCACTTTACTTCTTCCAGCCGTCGTTGCCGTCGTCATTGCATCCTCAGCTGCTTGCGTCTGTGCATGGTGTGTGATTTAATGTGAGTTTGTAGTGAGGGACAAAACGCACTAAGACTTGTAAGCAGTGGTAACTTGTCACCTTCATCAGACTTTTTCAAAAGGTGAATATGCTTTCTAACATTTTTTTATTTTTATTTTTTACAAAATTTGAAACAACATTGCTGTATTTCAGCTTGTCCAAAGAGGCAAAGTGCATAAAATTTTGCATTGAAATAGGCCTCATCTATTTCCTATCATTTTTCTGCGACCTACAGGTGCAAACCTATATTAGCGTGGCTGCTTTGCTTGTTTTATGTGCTTTCTGCAGTCATTCAGAAAACTTTTTAGATTGTTTCTGTTAGACAATTTGTCCTGCAGCTTTTGGCAACTGTGGAAGAGCCAGTGCTAATAATCACTCTGATGGGTTATGGAAGAGAAAGATTTCATCAAAAGCTTGATTTTTTTTTTTTCTTCCAGTTAGCCAAACAAGGCGAAGAGAAGGAAAACAAACTTGTTTTGTTTTAGAACTAAAAAAAATATTATTTTGTCCTTTAACTAATAATGAGGTTGATCCTCAGAAACTGATGTTCTGTCTGTGCAGCCTTTCAGAACATGAACTCTAAGAGGAAAGCCGAGACCTGGAAGAGGAACAGGAGGCAGCTGGTAGGTCTGAACAGATCTTACTACACCTCATTTACATTTTGGTCGCATGTTACAGGAAGTGGTATTTTGTCTAGACTGTCTATAAGAATCTGTAAATACCTGCTAACATGAGCAATACTACGTCATCTATGTATTATTTTGTTTTTTGACCAAGACACCAAATGTCTTTAAAGCTTCACACAAAACTGTATGTGGTTGTGAAAATGAGATTTAGCTCTCACCAGATAAAGTTTTCAGTTTGGAGCAGATATTTCTGCTCCAAATCTCTGCTTTACAAAGCAAAACCTGGATTATTAACAGATCGTTAACATAGTGAACAATCTGTTAATACGTAGTAATAATAATAATAGCTAATAATATGGCAAAAAATTTAAAGCATTCCTTTGCACTGTGGAATGTAAATGAAAGTAAATTATATATTTATATAGCTACAACACATCATATCAAGGCTCCTTCAGTTCAAACATACAAATAAATTTTGGACCTGGTGACAAAAACAGTGCATCAAGTTCACTTTATTATTCACACTTCCAGGCTGAACTGGTGTGTGTGTGTGAGAAAGTAACCAATATTTGAGTTCAAGTACGAACAGCACAGAATAACATGTAAACAGTCAGCCTGTGATTAGCCGGTGGCTGAGAGCAGCTGATCGGATCAAGACGCAGCAGCACCTGAAAGCAGGGATGATCGACGGGTAGCACATTTCGACAGAACACAGTTTAATCCCGCTGTCTTTGGATTACACAGCGATGGAGGGAAACTCCAACATCTGAAATCTGAAGCTGTAGAATATCTATGACCCCGATGAGGTCACCGATGGAGGAAGTCAGTGTCACTATGGCAGCAGACTTTTAATCTGGAAAGTTTCTCAATTTTTACTTTCTTTCCTTTAGGTTAATTCTGCAGCAATTCCCCCCCACAGACAACATTACCTCTAAATTCTCTGTAGACCCGATGGTTATCTGTGTGTAATGATTATTTTGGTAATCGATGAGTCTGACAATTCAGTCGGATATAAAAAAATGGCCCATTCTTCAGACTTTTCATTTTAACCACTTAAGCCTTTTTTATGCAATATTAGAAATCCATTAAAAGGTGGAAATAAACAAATAATTCATTTCCTCAAGAAATTAAACATTTTATTTTCTAAAATGCAATGTCAGAGCTGGTGAATCTTAAACTGGCTTCCCCCCAGGCCCCCAGTAAATGGCTCTTTTTGCGTCACAATGGTCCAGTTAACAATTAATCAATTACAATTATTATTTCAATAATCGATTAATCACGAGTGATCCGATTAATCGTTTAAGCCCTACCTGTGTGCTGTAAAGACTGCGGCCTGCTGTTGACACGAAAGAAAACGTAATTCTTCCCGATGCATCCCAAGGCTTTGAAGTCATTTTGGCACCAAATGAGTGATGTCAACTTTAGGAATGTCTAAGTTCACATACAGTCATAACTCTGAATGGCCTCTAAGGGACTGAATGGGATGCTTTGGATTCCTTGGAACTATGTGAAGCCAATTTACCCAAAGAAGGAACTCAACAGACAGTATTGTGGTAGTTGCACCACACAATACGGTCTGTGCATCTTATTGTTTCTGCTGAAGCAGAGCAGGTTTCTGCTCTCTGAAGGAGAGATGGTCTTCATGGTAATGTCAAGGAAACTGTGGCTCATTACTCAGTTACAGCTGTTTCCTTCCGCCCCCATTTCTAGTCTAAACTACTTTAGATTAGAAGCAGTTTCTACTGAAGACTGAAGTTTCTAGTCTAAACTGCTTTAGACTAGAAATGGGTGATAACAAATGTGTTTTAATTGTTTCTCTCTCCCTCAGGCGTTTTCCACAGTGGGAACCCCAGATTACATCGCTCCTGAGGTCTTCATGCAGAACGGATACAACAAGCTGTGTGACTGGTGGAGCCTTGGTGTCATCATGTACGAGATGCTGATCGGTAATGCTGGGGCCGCCTGCCGCTGTGTGCCAGTGTGTTGTCGGGGTGTTATGTGACGTACGGCTGGTCTGCTGCAGGGTATCCTCCGTTCTGCTCCGAGACGCCTCAGGAGACCTACAGGAAGGTGATGAACTGGAGAGAGACGCTCACCTTTCCCCCAGAAGTGCCAATATCAGAGAAGGCTAAAGACCTCATTCTCAGGCAGGAGAACAGACCTCATTCACTTTGCATCACCTCTACTGAATAACGAGTTTTTGATTTGTGAAAGAATGTGCCGTGAAGTGTTCCAGCTGCTGATCGGATGTGCGTGTTCAGGTTCTGCAGTGAGGAGGAGCACAGGATCGGTGCTGCCAGGGTGGAGGAGATCAAGTCCAACCCGTTCTTTGAGGGGGTGGACTACGACCACATCAGGTAGGACAGCTGGCCGCTCAGCGCCGCGAAACCAATGTTGATGTTCAGAATTTCAGCAAACGGCTCAATTTTTTCCTTTTTTTTCCCCCAATCATACTGCGTCTTCAGTATGATTGGGACTTTGCCGTTTATACATGGATGTCTTATTGGTTTGTTGTTTGTTTTATTCGGCCGGTCAACATGAACGCGTTGACCTGAAAATTTCAACGTGTTAATTTTGCATAGTGCAGATTAATCGAACAACCTATTTTGACCTAAAAGCCTCTCTCCCATGGAGGGCTGCCTCGTTCAGTTCAGCCATGGACTCCGCACACGAGGAGCGACGAACGAAAGGTTGAACCTTTTTCAACTTTCTTGTGTTGCCCCATTAGCCCCGTGTGTGCACGTCCACACAAAAACCAGGAACTGGGGATCTTCAGACATGTTTAGTTTGAGACAATAATACAGTTTCTTAACTGTATGCACATATAAAGAATGTGTGCATGTTTTCAAAAAAACCGTGCGCGCGTTTTTAAAAAAAAAAAAAAAGTGAATACAATGGCGGCTTTTGACATGGGCTGGATTGGCACATGCGCAGGGCGGCATCAGACAGGTGTGGGTTAAGCAAGAAGTTGAAAATAAAACTAAACAAAACAATAAATGAATTATGAAGTTCCTGTAAACAAATTGCCCCTCAAAAAAAAATTTGTTTAGAGGAGACCGAAGCACCAAACTGACTTTTGTCATGCAGTTTTTGGTAGAAAGAGAAAGAGACAAGAGAAAAACAATAAATCATGTCAAGAGAAATTGTTTTAATTTCTATTTACGTGATAGAAATGATGATAGGAAACCCTTACATGCTATTAATCGATTTATTGCTTATTGCAAGAAAATAATGAACAATTCTGGACTTGGCCTCATATGAAACCCTTTCGTGGCGATACGTTTTTCAGTCCGCTGTGCTGCGCGTTTCGTTTAATCTGATTGCGTCTCAGATGAGCCGTGTCTCCCAGTCAGCAGACCCTCTCCTCCTCTCGTCCTGCAGGGAAAGACCTGCTGCCATTACCATAAACATCAAAAGCATTGACGACACGTCCAACTTCGACGAGTTCCCCGACTCGGACATCCTCACTCCAACTAGTAAGCCTCCCGTTTTCTGGTTTCCACGTTACACTTTGCGCCCGAACGGGAAAGTGGTTTACCACCTTTCTGTTTGTGTTTCTTGTTTTTTTTTTTCTCCTTCAGCCACCCAAGTGTCCAATCACAGCGAGGCTGACCTGAAGAACAAGGACTGGGTCTTCATCAACTACACCTACAAGCGCTTTGAGGGTCTGACGGCTCGAGGAGCCATCCCATCCTACATGAAGTCAGGGAAGAGATGACTGGCTGGAATTGGACCCTGAAGGAATGCTGCTGCTGTGTGTGTGTGTGTGTGTGTGTATGTGTGTCAAAACACACACACACACCTCTGCTCAGTTATCAGAGAAGCAGCCAACAGAGAACCAACACAGCTCATCCTCATTCATTGCTTTCCATAGGAACCTTCATGGAAACTTGCTGCCTTCACTTTAGTCCAAGCTTCTGAGGGTACCTCTCCACTTCCCGTTGTCGCAGACTTGAACTGGGATGTGTCAGACTTTCTTCCTCTGCACCAGGGAACGGTGCATTTTGTCTCCAGGTAACCAGCATCATTACATTCCCTCTCTGTACCAGCATCGTTGGCTCGGATCTACCAAGGGCTCTTCCTCCAGACGGGAGCGTTCTCTCCTCGCTCTGGGGGCTTCATCAGCTCAGACATCGTTTCGAGTCATCGCTTTGAAGTGAACCGGGCGCTCTTCAGGGATTCTGTCCTCGTTCTTTTCTTTCTCAACATCACCTAACCAAAGACTGAAAGAACGTCTGCTCCATCTTCCTCTTGGAACTTTTTCCCTAAACTTCCAACTTTGTACTTTTCTAGGATCCAGATTTGCACGGTTTCGCTCTTTAACGAATGCAAAACGTGGGCGAATTATGCATTTTGTGGAACAAACACAAGGTCTTGTTACATTTTTGTGATGAAGCATGTAAACTTCAGCACCTTAGGTGAAGTGGCTGAAGATCCAGCACAGCTAGCACCTCCCCCAGCCTGCTAGATCCTGCATTGTGTAAAAGCTTTTTTAAAAATACTACCTTTTAATAATAAGTAGGGGGATTTGATTATTTTAAATTGGGCAGTGGTTAATGGCGTCGCTATGGAAACGAGAGGCTTTCATAGTTCAGGTCCTGGTTGAAGAAGCTTCAATAAAATAAAAAGAAAAAGATAAATACTCTTCTACCATTCTTCTTTACTTTCAAGAAGTGACATCAGATCCCAGATCAGTTTATAAACACGTGAATGCGTTTCAGTAAACGTACAGCTTAGACTTGCTCGTCGCCTAGGAAACAGCTTGGCTGCCTTCCAGCCGAGAAGCTCTTCCAGCAGAACGTTCTCACACACACACACACACCTTCGACCCTGCTGTTCTCCAACGATTCATCTGAGAGATTCAGTTAATTTAAAACAGTCCATTTGACTCGTTGATAAATGGCTAATTGGAGCTAATTAATAAACCTGTAAAGAGATTTAAGAAGAAGAAAAAATCTACTTTGACTTGTTTTGACCTAAGATATGAATTGCTGGGTTTTATTAACCACAGGAAGTAAAACACGTCCAGTTAGGCTCCGACTTTACTCCCCCTGGCAGGTTCTGATTTAACGTAATCGTTTGGACGATTCAACGGGACGTGAATCTGACAGAACCAAAGATCAGGGTGACGGAGCAGAGGACTGCCAACCTCTTAAGATGTGAAGCTCATCCTTAAAAAAATCAAAAACAGATGGAGGCGAAAACACGCAGAAACTGGTCGACAAATATAAAAAGAGCCACTAAAGGCTTTTCCATGGCTTACCGAGTTTGTTTTTCTTTTTTGTTAAACTGCAAGAAATCTTTATTTCATTTCCCATTTTGGTGGCCCGGCTATAGGAAGTGCCAGTTTCCAACCATAATCCCAAAGCAAACATAAGAACTACCAGTAAATCTGCCAGGCACATTAATAATTTTCAGCGTAACTGTATTGTGAAATGAAGCCCCTAAAGAAAAAATTTGGTTCCACATGCAGATTATTCCTGGTTCTCCTCTAAGCCCCGCCCTCTTTCTGCTGCTTTAACCTCTCACTGCTCACAGCATTGCAGTCGTTCTCCACCTGCTCACGTTTGCTTAGCTAGCTGGAACGTCAGCTGAGGGTCCAGCTGTGTCGGGCTGTCGGGTCGCCTCTCTGAGAATCTGCACATGTTGCTGGTTCGTACCTAAGAAATCCTCCAGAGCATCCGCTTCAAGCACAGCAACTAAGCTCCAGTTTGGATGTTTCTTATGTAGCACAGGGCTGAAAACTTTCCAGTGAACACAATATCCAATATGCTGTCTTATTTTATTTAAAATTTTTTTTTTTTTTTACAAATGAATGTAAATTTTCGCAGTTTGATTTTTAGTTTTACTCACAGGAGTTTGAATATGTTGCTGTAAATGAAGCCTGGACCACGTATGTTTTCATTTTAATTTGGACTTTGACACTTTTAAGTTGTGAGGTGAGGATCCGTCGAAGCCCATTTCCGCCCGGTGACACCAGCAGACGCAGGAAGTAGGAAAAGCTTTTAATTTTTGTCAAATGTTTTTGAGTTTTCCCCACATAAAAAGTGACAAAGAAACCGAAATGAAAAATGTTTAGAAGGTGACAATCTTATGTTTCCAGATATTTAAAGAGAGAATGTTAAGTGACCTGCAACAGAAAGGTGTATCTTTTAGTCTAATTTCCAACTACTTCTTCTTTTTTATTATTATTTTTTAAATCTATCCAGTCCAGCAGGAATGGTCTTCCGTATCAGTTGCGCAATAGTGTGTTCAGGTAGTGTGTAGACGGGAAGCAGCACATTATACAATGTTTTAGAGAAGCATGTGGTGGAGCTTTTTATTTAATTATATATATATATAAATATAAATCTATTTTTTAAACTGCTTGTGCTGTTGAAGAGCTCGTGCTTTTCAGGCTTTAACCACACAGCAACATGTACGCTGAGAGCAATACAACACATGGAGTGATTTCTGAAAAACGTGTGGCTGAGATTTTAAGTCTCTGGGACAGGATGGCATGTGGGTCTGTGTGGAGTGTTTCTGTTTTTGTTTTATTTTTCATTTTTGGCAGAAGTTGCTCATGTGTGCATGTAACATATGTTGCGTCTGGGATTTGGGAAGCTGAGTGTACAATATTTAAACTACTTGGTATGTATTGTGTGACTGGTGTATTGTTTTCTGCTATTTGACAATGAATTACTCTGCACTTAATTTGGCCTCCTGTTTTCATTCACCTGCTTTCTGATTGGGATTAGAAGTGAGTGGGGACTCCGGCGTGTGTTTACATCACCAGACAGCAGCCATATGGATCTGACCGGAGAACCAAACGCTGACTTTCATGGACAAGTCGAGCCAATTCAACAACACCTACCATTTTATTGCCCCAAAAGAGGTTTTTCTTTATTTATTATTGGCCTTCATATCCAACACATTAAAAGACACCCGATGATCCAGATGTTACGTAATCTCAGATTTGAATTTCCCTTTTCATCCAACCAAGAAGTCGGTTTCTGTTTGGATTGCTCAAAACATAATGTAAATTAAGGATCGGCTCAAGAAAAAAAAAAAAAAAAAGAGATTTGATTGACATTTCATTGAAAATTAAATGTTACAAAAATGATGATCTTATCAAAAATCTGTGAAAACAGCAATCGGGCCCTAGTTGTAATAGCAGAGCATTTTGGTAAATTGAAAAGATTACTCCAATGCCAAGCCCTCCTAGTGGTATGAATAATTGTGGACTTAACTGTAGGTATTAAATTCAATACAGGTATAGTCATATTTAGCGTACTTGTGGCCAATGTCAGCATCATTGCTATCAGAGAATTCAAGTCAAAACGAATTTCATGAAAATGGTGGAGATGTTATTTAAACCAGAGTCACATTAGTACAAAGGCTCATTTATTTAAAATGTATATTGCTCTTACAAATTAAAAGATTTTCCAACAAGAAAAAAAAAAATCTTATTTGAAACTAAACGTTTCACTTTAAGAAAATAAATTTCTCTTTTATTTTCTAATGGTAATTATTAACTGCAGGATGGCGTTTTCCATGAAGTATCCAAGGTGGGACAGGAATTTGAAATATTAGATTTTTTCACAACAAAAACACATTAAGATCTGAGTTTATACTTAATGTAGCAGAAGCGTTATCATGACGCTGAAAATAATCCACAAGAACAATCCGTCAAACTAACTCCTTACGATTCCTTTAGATCGTGACAACTTTATTGTTTTAATTAGCTAGTCAAAGAAAAAACTACATGTTTTTATCAGAATCTTTCATGAATAATTTTTCTCAGTTCCTGAACTTCCAGCAGAGCTTATCCAAAAAAAGGCCCACTTTAGAACTAGAGCAACCTAAGAACAATAGTTTCTTCATCCAGGCAGTATTTTTTTTTCTAAATAGTAATGTTGACTATAAGCACATGCTTATAGCATAAATTGAGCGCATAAAATAATAATTCAAACAAAACATGCCAGAAGATATGATCTGATGAAGTTAAAACATTTAAATCACCGCTGGAATTCCCAGACATCGACATTTACATCATCTGATTGATACAATCCAAACGTATCCTGTTCTCCTTAGGACAGACGGATAAGTTTCAGCAGGCTGGAAGGTTCTGGTCTCCATGACGACTGAATACACAAATTAGGACGAGCTTCAGTTCAGCTGTGTGTGGTCCAGCTGCAAGTCTAGCTGTAGTTCCTTAGAAACACCAGTCTATGAGGCAGGAACTTCTCCCGACACAAAGGGCACTCCGCCTGGATCACACACACACACACACACACACACATTTCAGTGTCATATAAAATGCTATGACTTCTCTGTAGACGATATTTATTTCCATCTTATTGCTGTTGTCAATGTCGCACAGCACAACCATTAAACCATTAAAAATGTTCCCAGATCTAAGCAGAGATCAACCCCAATCAGATGGATGAGTTTTGATCATCTCTGCATGTATTTATTAACATCTTATCTACAGCACAAACCAAACTCTTTGCTGCACAAATTGTGTTTCATTTGCAGGAGGTGGGTTTGGAGAAGGAGAGGGGATGGGGGGCAACTTTGCTCGGGTTTCTAAAGCTAGAATTCTGCATATGGAAACAAAAAGTGTCTGTAAATATAGGTTAATTGTGATTGATATTGTCACTGCAATGTTAAGAAACAGCGACAAAATGACAAGCTTCTCTGATATCGTGAAGAGTGAAATGTCTTCCCATCACATTCGGACCTTATTCCACTTTTCTGAACATTTATTCAGTTGCTTTTCCTTCTGCGGATCCTTTAAATTCACATGCAACATAAAACTGATCTTCACACGTCCGGATGATTCTTTGGCATATGCAGCTCTGGAGAAAATTAAGAGACCACTGCATTGAAAACCTCTCAGTTATTCCACCAAACACTGATTTCTGAACTCTTTCTAAATGAATCCAAACTCGTTTTCTTTGCAATATTCGAGTATTTACTTTACTCAAAACATACTCAGGGAAACTGATCATTTTAAGTGATCTAATATTTTATATATATATTATATATACATGAAAAGTTTGATTCGTGTATTGAAAAGGAGAGTTCACAGAAGAAGAAGTGATGCAGAGCAGGAAGCTGGTGTTTGTTATCAGACGGCTGGATAGAGGTGGGTTAGCTGTGACGTCCATCAGGTCTTGGAGCTGACCAGAGAGTCTGACCTTGGTGTTGCACCACTCGGCGATGCACTCCCAGCAGAACAGGTGTCCACAGGGGGTGCAGGTGGAGTTCCTGCGCGCCTCCAGGCAGAGGATGCAGCGCGCAGGTCGGGGCGTGGAGGCGGAGCTCGCTGGGTGCCGAGGACTGATCACACACAGCAAGCTCTTATGAAGGACTTTTATTACAATGTTTTCATTTAATTAGAAAGATTAACACATTTCTAACCCCCCCAAAAAAACAGCTCTAAAACCGCTGAGAATCGTTTTAACCAGGAAAGTGAGCGTGTCGTGTTGTGGCGCTCTACCTGAGGCTCCTGTAGAGCTGCCACTCCTGCCTGGCTCTCTGCCTCTGCCTCAGGTTGTTGAGCTGCAGACTCAGAGTGACGAGCAGCTGGAGGAAAGATACGCAACCCAGCAGCCGGTAGCTTCTCCTGATGGACGAGTCATCAGCGTTCGGCCCCGTCACACACAGCTGAACACGCCCACACACACACACACTACTGACAACTCAACATTTAGTTCCCTGATCTTAAAAGCATCTTGAAATTCATAAGTATTGCTGTTTTGGTTTCATCTGACTGAAAAAGTTAAAAGTTACATCCTAAAAAATAACAAGGAGCAGCAGAAGACTGAACTTACATGCATGAAATAGTTTCTTTCAGGAGGAAATACATTGAAATGGAATATATATGGATAGTACTTTTTCAACCTCAAGTTGAATATTTAATTACATAAAACTAACAACTGAATGTTAATTTGAAAAAAGTAAATAAATAAAAATAGGTATGTCAAATATAATTTCAATAAAATAAAGATTTTATATTTTCCATTTGCCTGTTTATTATTTTATTCACCCAGTAATAAATACGAATAGTTCGTCTAACTAACCAATTTCCTTAATTATGGGAGACAGGTGATCGACCGACACATGTGAAGCCTATCTGCTTCACATGTAAGTGTTGGTCTTATCTTAAAATCAGCCACCGTTTTCTTTTATTTTGGTCTGACTGTTGGCCCCGCCCATCTAGTCATGTCTACACGTTTGCAGTTAATAGTCAACTCACTGTTGCCAACTCAGTGGCTTTATTGCTGTATTTAGCAACATTTCAGACAAAAAAAAGTGTTGAAATTGGAATCGGCAGCTCAGGCTTTTTAAAAGATCGGTAATCGCCAATTTTCAAGAATAACTGCAGTCCCCGAACTCCTAATGTATAGGGGGAAAAATACATTTAGGTGAAATAATTTACTGAATGCTAGTGTTAATGTAGAGATGGAAATCAACAGGACTGATGCTCCCTGGTTCTGACTCAGACTTGTTTGTTTGATGGAAAGTATTTGGCGGGCAGTCGGTGTCTGGTCTGACTTACGTAGCCGATTCCAGCTGCCCTCTTGGACATGTGGTAGAAGGAGCTGCTGACGTAGAAGAGAGCAACATGGAGTCGGTGCAGCAGGGCCAGGCTCTGCTGGATCACAAACACGGCCGGCTGGCAGGCCTTCCTCTGCCGCTCCGTCAACAGCCCCACCGCGCTCTGCGCCGCCCTCCGGAGCCAGCGCTCCAGGCTCCAGGCCCCCGACGCTGCCTGGCGCCGCCGCGCCTCCGGCCCGCCTTCCAGCTCGTTCTCCAGACACACCAGGGCCTTCTCCAGGAGGTACGGCACAAAGGCGTGACAGAGGACGAAGAGGCAGCGCCTGGCCCGGGACGGGATCTGCCGCCGGGAGGGATCCACCTGGACGATCCCCACATACTCCTCGCCCAGAGTCTGATAACCTGCGCACAGTCCAGATCCATCGTTTAACTGGTTCCATTCATTCGATGAGGTTAGAGCTCAACTTTTAAATTCAAAAATGACCTGAGAGCGTGGTTAAACCATAGTAAGCCAAGTCTGACAGCAGCTCCACCTCTCTCCTCCAGTCCAGCCAGTGTTTGGATCCTGTAGGAAAAGAGGAAAAAAAAAACCAAAAATAAAAACTCTTCATCTGGAAATTACCAGCAAAGATAAAAGGTCGTCGTAACGACCAGCTAAAAACACACCGTAAGAAAATGCTACAGTGGCTTGTAAAAGCATTTGTACCCCTTGAACTTTGCCATATTTTGACACATTGCAACCACAAACATAAATATATTTCATTGAAATTTCACGTGAAAGACCAACACAAAGTGGCATACATTTGTGAAGTGGAAAGAAAATTGTACATGATTCAAAATATGTTTTACAAATAAAAAACTGAAAGGTGTAGTGTGCTAAAGTATTCATCCCCCCCCCATCAGTTGCCTGGTGACTGCTAATGACTAAATAGAGTCCACCTGTGTGTAATCTAATCTCAGTACCAATCCAACTGCTCTGTGTCGCCTCAGAGGTCGGTTGAAAGAATAATGGAGAGCAAACAGCATCGTAAGTCAGATTTCACAGAGTGCTGTTCAAGACGAGGCCCTCCGCCTAATCTTCCAGACTGAACAAGGAGAGCGCTGGTCAGAGATGCGGCCAAGAGGCCCGTGGTGACTCTGGACCAACTGCAGAGATCCACAGCTCAGGTGGGGGGAAATCTGTCCACAGGTATTTAAATCTCCGGGAGCGTCTCAAAGCTCAAAAACGTAAACTGTGGGACCAAATCCAGGAGGAGTAGAAAATGAGTTCAAACCATCTCTTCCATGTATCACAATGAAAAAAAGAGTCGAATCCCAACTCCAATGTTTCTCTGCTCAGCTTTCTAACCAGACAGAGACTGAAAGCAAAGAGAGCAGCAAAGCCATATTAGATGGATTAGCAGCGCTTCATGAGAACCAATGACATTTTTACTGTGGAATATCGTCTCTGCTGCCTGATATTGAGCTGTTACCATGTCATGACAGTCGGGAGACTGCCATACAGCCACAGTCTTCAGTCAGAGGCCTCTTCAGATTCGTTGGAAGACTGACTGCTACTGGAGAGTCTTCCAGTATCTCCAGTAGCAGACACTGCTACTGGCAGAGTTGTTGAAGCACATTCAACAACTCTTTGAATGTGCCTGGATGATATGAAATATGACAATATGTCATTTACCTTTGGGGTGAATAAAGCAGCTCTGAATTAAACTGAAATGGAAACAACACCAGATATCAGCCAACCTGTTCAAACATCAGCATTGACCATAATCCCCTCTGTTTACAGCCATCCTGCAATGTCCTGAAGGGCTATGATGAAAGAAAGGATGTGAATCAAGAAATAAAACTGTAAATGTTACATATCTCTGTTTGACCCATTTGAATCAAGTCAAGGTACCGCTCACGTAGCGAGGCCATGTTCCCTTTTGAATGTCCTACACTATATTCCCCAAGAGAGACAATAAAGATGAAGTTAACTAAAACGTTTGTTGCTCCTTCTGCTCTAGGAAAGCGGGCTGACTGACAGACCAACCCGATGAGTTTTCTGAGTAAAGCAGACAGTTTTACTCTCCTGATCTTTCCGTAACATTGCAGAAGCAAGTGGACCCCTGGCTCTGGACCCAAACCGAGGAGAAACTGCCAGAGATCAGCTACCTGCGACACTCTGGCAGGCTTCGTTAGCGCTGTTCCTCAGGAGGCTCCGGTAGAATTCATCCTTCTGACTGGACCGGATCAGCTGGGCCTGGTTTGCAGGAGCCAGAGGCATCTTAACCCGAACCTCAGGCGGGAAGGTTCACTGCAACACAGTCAGGTCCTCCGGGCAATACGCCCGTGTAGCGGGGCGAACATCTTCTTCTTCTTCTTCTTCTTCTTCTTCTTCTTTAGATTTTAACGGCAGCTTGCATCCAATTATGTTGCACTACTGCCCTCTATTGCCTCCTACCACCTACTCCTCAAAGACTCTTAAAAATCCCAGTGTTTTTTAAAAAACGAAAAATCTTCTTTTTCCCCTCAATACTATTCAACTGATCGATCACCTTCTCAAATTTCAATTCCCTACTAACACCTAGTTCTGTTTTTAATAATCTTCTTTGACTTGCGTATTTCCTACATTTAATCAAAACATGTTCCACTGTTTCTACTTCATCACACCATCTACATAAACCAGTAAGGTGTTTCCCCATCTTAAAAAGAGTTCCGTTTAGGAAACTATGCCCAGTTCTTATTCTATTTATAATTATCTCTTCCCTCCTGTTTAATCCTCTGATCCTTGCTACATCGACTGTTTTTTGTATTCTAAATAAATGTCTTCCTTTTATTTCATTTACCCACCTAACTTCCCATATCTTCTTGCTTTCTTTCCAAATTATACTTTTACCTTCAGATTTAGATAACTTTATTTGCATATCAATATCATCTTTTTTAATTGTCTCCTTAGCCAGCCTGTCCGCTCTTTCATTCCCCATAATACCTACATGAGCAGGAGTCCAGAATAATACAACTTTTTTATTTTGTTCACATATCCTATGATGAACTGCCATAATCTCATATAAAATATTTTGATGATTTTTTGTATGTCCCTTTCCTATACTCATCAACGCAGATAGAGAGTCACTACAAACTATTATTTTATTCCTATTAGTTTCCTCCACCCATTCTAAAGCTACTAAAATAGCACCTAGTTCTACTGCGAATATACTCAAATAATCAGATGTTCTTTTTGAAATACTAATCTTTAATTCAGGAATCACTATGGCTATACTGGTTGCTTCACTTTTAGGGTCTTTCGACCCATCCGTATAAATTTGCAAATATTCATTATATTTATTCTGCATTTGATTATAAAATTCTTGGCAAGTATCTAATGTGTTCCTTTTCCTAATATTTGTTAGTGTTCTGTCTACATTAATATATTTCCAAATCCATGTCGGTCTCAAAGGCCACAATACAGTTGGACTAAATTCCTTATAATATACATTACAAATTTTCGCTCTATCATCCCCAACCCACCCAAAGCTATCAATTTGTTTCTTTCCTCTTTCCCAACACTCTCCTAATAATTTCTTAACCGGGTGATCTGCATTATGTCCTTTTAAACTTATCCAATAATTGACCATTAGCTGCTGTCTTCTAATGCATAATGGCATTTCTCCTGACTCTACTTGTAATGCACATATTGGTGTTGATTTAACTGCCCCTAAACAAATTCTCATTGCTCTGGCTTGAATAACATCTAACTTTTTTAACCTAGTTTTAGCTGCTGATCCATACACCACACTCCCATAATCTATTCTTGATCTAATTAGAGACACATATATATTTTTAAGGGAATCGAAATTTGCACCCCATGTCAACCCAGCTAAACACCTCATAATGTTTAGAACCTTTTTATTCTTCTCCATAATATGTTCTATATGATTTCCCCAAGTTAGTTTCTTATCAAAAACTACTCCCAAAAAACGAAACCAATCAACCCTTTCTAACTCTTTCCCATATAAACACAACTTTTTATCAACCCCTATTTTTTTATTTGTGAAAAACATTACTTTTGTCTTTTCAAGCGGGGCGAACATGTTGGAGAGTCTCCGGTTTGTATCCGGACACAGCGGAGTGGTTTGATGTCACTTCCTGACTTCTTCTTCGTCTGTTTTGTTTATTGGCGGTTGGTAAACAGCTTTAGGAAACACTACCGCCGCCAGCTAGTAAGGAGTGTGGACCAAATAACGAGTAGTAAAATAAAAATAAGTAATAATAATAATAAACCTATATGCTATCATACACGCTACACGGTCTTAAAAAATAAAATATGTCGAGGCAGCTTTTACTTCCTGTGTCATTTTGCGATAAATCTAGGGTATTTAATTTAATTTAATTTAATTTAATTTAATTTAATTTAATTTAATTTCCGTTTAGGCAGTAATATACCAGCTTTAAAGAGCATTACCGCCATCTACTGGACGTACATGGAAAATTGGAGATTTACTGCCAAATATTTAATTAAATTTCGATTTGTGGATCTCGTCATTTTCTTTTTTGCCTCTGACACTGGATAGTGTTTTTCTCTCTTAGTGACTGTATGCACTTAATTATTTCTGTAAGGGAATTTCATTTAATTTGTTAGTGAAAGGATCATTTTTCAGCCTACATGGAAAACATTCTGTGAGTTTCCCGGTGACCAGAACGCAAAAACAACTGTTTGTATTGGTGATGGCATTTAGGATTCACAATCACATTCACGTCCAATTTTAATTTACTGCTGATTGTCAAAAACACCAAAATCATGAGAAAGTTACAGTTATTTTTGGCCACATGCTATATACTTTACAAAAATATTTTTTGTTTAACAAAGCAGACCCTGGGCATTTATATGATGTTATACACTACATTAGCTATTTTAATATGTTTATTTTTGTTTTGTTTTGTTAGATATAAACTAATTCTCTTGTTGTTCATATTCAGGCCTGCTGTGTAAAACAATGTCAGAAAACACCTCACCAGAATCACAAGGGTTTTTCCTCCAGTTGGGAAGGGAGTGGGTGGTTAAAGTGTTAAAGGTGATTAGTCATACTAGACATTCAGCGGCCTCGTGTCCACACATGCACCTTACATTATCTGCTGCTCTCCCAGGACACCGGTGGGCAAAATTAAAATTCAGTAACCTTTCCTCTGTATTCACGTCTCTCGCATATCCATGTGAAAGTCAGTGTCCTAGCTTTCCTCCTCCTCTCTCTCCGGCTGCCTCCAAGCTGCTTACTGCTGAAGGACTCGCCTCATGTCTCCTTAGATTTAGCTGATAACTAACTGGCCTCCAGCTGTTTTCTACAGAGCCAGCGCTCGTATCCCCCTGTATCGCCCTTTAACAGTACACACTGGAGGGGTTTTCACGGCCCCTACCTGTTCACCAACCCAGCACTCGAGTGTGAATAGCATCTGGCTCTGACAGAACAGACTTCCCAAATTCTTTCTTGGGGAAACACCAGACATGTTTCTTGTTTGCATTAGTCATTTTCTTCCACAGAAAATTGAAAACTCTTATTCTTTGCCCCAACCACCCACCCACCAGTATAAGACATACAGCCCCCACCCTAAATCAGGGGCAAAATGGAACAACATGAACAACATCTGAGAGAACTCCTTGCAGCTTTGGAAGAGGGGCGACGGTGGCGGTGGTTGGGGGAGGGAGTCAAACTGTAGATGAAATCACTTTAGCAGTTCTAACGTAACACATACAGCAAATTTAAATGTAAATAACCATCCAAATGAATAGAATTAGGCATAATTGAATATAATCCAAGTACATAGCAGCATGGTGTTAATATTAAAGCTAGCAATAAGCTATTTAGAAGGATGATCACTAATCAGATTCAGTCAGGTGTGAGAATTCAGGCATAAAGGAAGTACAGAGCACGTACTTCCTTCTTCTTATGGACGAGTTGTGTTTTTTAAAAAAACATTTGCCATATTGTGATGTTGTGTAACAAAATGTTTTGTTTGGTTGTGAATAACTAATAATAAATGCTGAAAGGAATGATTAACAAAATTACTAATTACCAAGTCAGTCACCACCTGATTATCTGGAAATAACAGCCATATAGTTTTCAGGCTCACTTATTGCTTTTGAATACCTGCCTGAGAAGGATTAGGTATTAAATGACAAAAGAAGGATTGAGTTCAGAACGAACATTCTTGAACTGTAAGCCTCTGGACGTATAAGGGATAAAGAAAGACAACTTTCCTACAAAGGTTAATTAACAAAAATAATCCAAAACAAAAATAAGAATAAAACCAATTACCAATAAAAACGATGTAATGATGTCACAGGTTTATTCGGTGGAATTTGGAAATGAGGTCTAATTAGATGGAAGTTGATTAAGATTAGTTTGCAAAATATGTTGTGAATTACTCTCACAGTAGCACCAAAATATCTAAGAATACAACACGAACTAACTCATTCAAAGATATATTGTAATCTCATAGTTCAGTATGAAGGTGTGGTTCAGTTCTTCATGGCTGAGTCCAAAAATTGATTAGCCATAACCATTTGAGCTGACAAGCAATTAAACAAGTGGACCTAATGAAGTGACCTGGTGAGTAGAAATGGTTTAACTCCAGAAGTTTGGGTGTAATTTCCAAGGGGAGATTATCTGCCATATTGGCTTTAACTTCAGGGTTTTATGGAGAATCCAAGTTTGGTCAAAGTTCACTTTTCCCAGCTTGGACCATGAAGGGAACACACTGTTACAGCCAAGTGCATCACATCTCCCTGGACTGAACACAGAGACTTTCCTCTGCAGGAAACGGTCAAGCTTTTTTTCCTTTGCCTGAACGTTTTGCTTCGTGTCTCTGCTCCATAAAAGAATAGTTAAGATCCAAATACTTGTGTTTGTTAAACCAAGTCATGTAAATGAAGCAGGGGGTTAGATTTGATATCAGTTTGAGATAAAGTAAAAACATTAATGGAGTGAAATAAAATAAGAAAATGCCCTACAGATATACAACCCAGCTTTCTGAACCCGTTGCCAGGAGGTGTTAATTCACATATACATTCATTCTGAGCTGATACAGAGCAGCTGAGATCTGCTTGGAAAGTTGCAGAACCAGTTCTTTTGTCTAATCAGAGCTGCCAGGGTGGTGTATTATAACCTCCATCCCATTATAAGCCCACTCCTATCTTGTTGCAGACACTTTTCAGAGCACTTGAATCAACCCTTGGATCACGGCCCCGTCCATCCCACTCACCAGGAAGCTGAACTTTGTTCGAAGCGAGGGGGGAGGAGTCAACGGATTGCCTTTCCCTCCTCCCTTCAACTTGGCAGCTAATTGTAAGTTGCTGCAGAGGAAAGGTGGAAGGTGTGGGAAGTGCTTCAGTGTTTGGAATAAACCGTCCATGGAACCGTCTGTGATTTTACAGGTAAGGCTCTCTGGTTCATCTCCGTGTTCACTCCAGTTAACATCATTATGAAATGACATGTAGGTTTCTGCCTTAAAGCCTTAGGGTTCAGAATGCTTTACTGATCACAGCAGCGGTATACCTGCAGCGCATACCTGAGCTCCTGCTGCAGTCGTGTTGAGGAAAGGTAAACCAGTCACTTCAGCTTCTAGGATGTTTATGATTCAGTGTAAAGGTGTTTTATTCACCATCTTTGAGCTTATCAACAGCTAGACAAGGAGGAATAACAATCATCAGACTTCTAAACACATAAAGTTACAAATGTCAAATGGTGTAAATTATTTTCTAAATAAGAAACATCCATTCATCAAGAAACATGTGCTAGGAAGTTTACTCCATACATTTCTTTGCTGAATGAGTAACTTAATTTTTATTTTTTTATTTTTTTTGAGCAACACTGTAAAATCACATACAAATCAAATGGGAAACAGTGATTGAGTTGCCACACAGTGCTGTCAAGAGAATCCATTAGTCAGAAAGACAGCAGTCAACTCTGGAAGCTGATTTGTTGGGAAAGTTTTAAAGGCAAACATACATGACTCTGACTGAATGCTTTTTAAAGTTGTTAGAGCTCTAAACATCTAAAATGTTGGGACTTTCTGGAGTAAGATCGATTGAAGAAAAACCACCAGAAGAGGCACATTTCATGAATTCACTGATTTGTGGAACAGGTTTGCATGCTTCATCATGTTACACTGATGGTTCCCAAAGAGTTAATAGAATGTGGCAATGAGTCCCAGGTTTGAATTGTCCACGAGGGACCAATGGATTCTCTACAGATGTTTAGCATATGCTATTGTGACCAAGTTTTGGTACACAGCTCCTTCGTAAGACAAAACCAACAGCTGCTGTATGGGAAGATGTCAAGTTTAAGATGGAACTCATCATGGCCTTTCCTGGCTTATGACTGAAGAGGAGGTGCAGTGCTTTATGTAAAGTTAGTTGGCTTCTGGGCGTGCCGTGGTGGCGTGGCGGTTGGCGCGACCCGTATTTGGAGGCCTTGGGTCCTCGACGCGGCCGTCGCGGGTTCGACTCCCGGACCCGACGACGTTTGCCGCATGTCTTCCTCCCTCTCCTTCCCCGTTTCCTGTCAGCCCACTGTCATATAAGGGACACTAGAGCCCACAAAAGACCCCCTGGAGGGATAAAAAAAAAAAAAGTTAGTTGGCTTCTGTCAGTTCTATGATCACAATAGGAATATTTTATCTTTGCCAATAGATCATTTGAATTGTTACTCAATGAAACTTTAGCAACTCACACAGATCATGGTCAGTTGTGTCAGATGGCTGTACACACTGCTTTGGTTCTGCAGGATGTTTCTTCCTGTTAAAGGGGAGTACGTGCAGTATGAGGGACTGGTGTAAAGTCAGCGACACAATGCAATCGATTAGCTGCTGTGTCTACATGCTGATCTAGTAGGAGAGAATGCTCCAAGTCAACGACTCGATGCAAATCTGCTCTTGGAGGATATGCCACGCTGTAATTAGACAATAGGTTTTTTGTTTTCCATAGATGATGTCTTCATTTTAGAATTGAATTCAATTTAGTTTAAATATATATCGCGCATTTACAACAGATATTTTCCTCACGCCTGTTTACAGATGAGTAAAAGTATAAAATTCCAGTTTATTCCAATTAAATCCATGATGACGATGCGTTTAGCTCCAATTCCATGCTGCCTGTGTGTAGTTAAAGTCAGCTGATTATGTAGTTCACAGGAAACCCAACTGATTGCATAAAGCTGCCAGTAGGGGGTGTCTACCCACCTTGCCATTGGGTGGCTTGTGATCTGAACACCCACAGAAACAACACTACACCAACCAACCATTTAGATGCCATTGGGTGACCGTGATGTTGGGGATGTTTCAGGCTGAAAGTTGCCTGTCGGGACTAAGCTAGAGGCTCTTGTTGAAGTCCCTCCCTCCTGACCTCATTGGAGCTGGCTGACCTGATGGAAAGGTAATGTGCCCTCACCCTTTAGTCCCTCAGAGTTCTGGCTGGTGTCAGTCTAATGGGTTGTGTGCTGGGGGACGGAGGGTGAGGGGCCACCATTTTGGGGCTCGGCCTGCATAGCAAGCTTTACAGATGACTTACTTCAGATGGCTTTTCTGAGGTAGTACCTGGTATCTGGCTGGCTGAGGATGCTGCACCCTTTGCTGGTGTTTGTGGCTGAGAGATGGATGCCTCCAATTAATTCATCATACTTTTGCTTTCTTTCTTTCTTTCTTTCTCTCTCTCTCACACACACACGCACACAAGAATAGTTCCTTTGTTCGGTCCTTCATTTTGGACTCAATTAAAGAGAGGTGCTGAGCCAGAAAAAATAAAGAGGTTGACATTGGTAATCTCAGGAAAAATCGACATTGTTTTTTCAAGAGGAAATGCACATGCTTAAGGAAATAATCTCTAAAATAAAACAAAAGACAAAAGACAATCTCAACAATGACTATGAACAATATATAAATGGAGAGCAATATGAGACAAAAGCAGAGCGAGAAAAAGAAATTCTCCAGCAGCTTAAGCCCTACAGCAGCCCTATTGCTGTAGGGCTTAAGCCAGTCTAACCATAAACTTTATCAAAAAGGAATGTTTTAAGACAGGATGTTTGCCTTAAGAAATAAAACTGGGAGTTGGTTATGGAGGAGTGTGATAACTAAAGATCTGCCTCCTATTCTACTTTTAGAGCCTCGAGGAACCCGCAGTAATCCTGCAGTCTGAAAGGAAAGAGGTCCAATCAGACCTCTAACATAAGAAAGAGATTGATTATCACAATATGTAAGAAGAATACTTTCAAATTCTCTTCTGCTTTTACAGTCAATGAAGAAAAACTAAAAAAAAAGACAATTGTACATCGCTTTCATCTTCATCAGATTTATCAGAAAAACACTTCTTCACTTATACATTTTTCTTTGTTTTTTGTTGCTAATGTCATATAAAATGATGTTCCTGCTTGCTTTTGATTAATTTTACTTTTTCACATCCGCTGCTAACACATCTGTTTGAAGAGATTGTTTTATACAACACTATGCTAACAGAGAACAGAAACTGTTGTAGATTGTGTGAAGGTGGGCAGTTGTTTGTGAACTTGGCAAAAGGGGAATCCTGAGCATGCCTCTCTGGCGCATGAACAACGAATGCACCTACAAAACTCGCCAGGAGGAAGAAGTTTAACACCTGGCAGTCAGAAGTTTCCCTAGCAACCTCAGGAACATCTGCTTCACATGAAGCATCACCGGTACGTCACGTCTGGGACTCAAGTTGTTGTTTTGTTCTGAACGTTGTTCGGAGCCCGTTGCATTTAGTCCCACCATGAACGGAACAAGTCATGTTGAGGTTTAGGCTAAATGCTGTCGACTCTCAGGCTTTGCTGCATTGTTTCTGTTTCTGACCTTCCTGTTTTGGAATCTCATGACGACTCAAATGGAATAAGAGTAAAACTATCACACGAATGTCAGCATGCTTTTTACTAACCTTAGAGTGCACCCAATCAGATCAGAGCCATGATGTAACAGGTATATCTTGGGATTTTCCATGTCTGGAGTCTTGTTTCAGAGCTTTTTATGAAACAAAAAATGTCTCTGTAAGTGATCTGCCTTAGCTAGCAGATTAGATGCAACAAACACAAAAACAGCCTCCCGGTTTCCCAACGTTTCATTCTTGATGGCTGTTTCCTAAGGTAGTTCCTGTTTGTGTTTACCAGATAATCTTGAGTATTGCAGGTCCACGTAACCTCAACTCAGGTGTCATAATCATGAGGGTGATATGAAGTTGTCTGAAAATATAAATAAGCTCTGACAAAGTGATGACTCTGCGGTAACAGCAGTATTTGCACTGTTCTCTCTGATCTGATGGCCCCTAAAAACTCACCGTCTGCTTCACGTGTGCTTGGACACCAGATTATTTGCACTTCATGAAGTGTTTGTCAAGCCATTCCACAAGTCCCATTGTCAACTTTCATAAGTGGAACACAATCTCTAACTTTGAAGAAGTCATGTCTAGAAGGTTTTATCCTCCCATTCTGCCTCTTTGTCTGGTGCCTCTGCAGACGCATGAATCATGGAGTCTCACTCAAGCGCATCTTTTACATCCTGAGTAATTATGTTGTGTTAGACCACCGACTTCTTCTCCTGCAGCACCCGGAGGCAGGAAAGTCATAGATCATAACATGCAGACAGTGCCTGTATTCATTGCAAATCTTATGTAGCCCCTGGCTTAATGTAAGTAGCCTATTTCAGTGAACTGGAGGCAAGAGCAGACCTGTTCCACATCCTCCATGCAGACTGTGAGGTTACCTCATCGGTGTTGTATCATCTGACTTTTATTAGGCCATAAGACAAAACAAACAAGCATTGTGTGCTGATAGGACTTTCATATGCTGCTGCAGAGATGGGGTTATGTCTGAATGATTCCTCCAAAGTGTGATGTTTCAGGAGGCTGCTTATGGTCAGGCAGTCAGTAGGTACTTTAAAGCAAAAATCTAAATGAGTTCTTAGGTTTCAGAAAACTAAGCTGAGAGATAATAAAACTCAGAACTTTTTAAAATAATAAAGCTGAGGTGTACTATGTAAATCTCAGAGCTTTCCAAGCTATTCTTTCTAAGTTCATGCTGCATTAGCGTATCCAAAGAAAACACTTATGTTTGTGTGATTTATTTAAAAGTAGTTTGAGTTGAAGTATCTTTATTGTCAAATGCAATAATCCACCTCTTTAAAATCAACAAATTATGAATTTGTGGTACAGTCCAAGATCCAGAGAAGATCTAGAAGCAGAGATCTTCTCCAGCTCTTAGACATTAGTCCTTCAATCCTGGAAATATTCTTCCGTTGATAGAAGGCTGACTTTTTAACCTGATGTTTCAGGTTTGAGTCCATTAGTGCACCCAGATTTCAGGCCTGATCACTAGTTTCTAGTTGTAAAAACTGACTCAAGGAAAGTCTTTATTCTCTAGTTAACACTCAAACCAGCCAAATACTGTACAAGAGCATCCAGCCCAGCACTCCAGTTGGAACATGGTGGTCGACCGTGTCGAATGCTGCATTGAGGTCCAAAAGTAACAGCACTGTGGTTCTTCCACAGTCTGCATTTATGCAGAGGTTGTTCGTCAAATGTTCAACAAGTGTTAAGAGAACTGAGGCAAACCAAGCAGAGCATTAGATGGCCTTATTGCATTTTCACACAAAGCTGATGTGATGTTGTTCTGAATTTTTATGGGTTTATGCTCATCTTATTAGATTGTTTTTCTAGAAATGTTGTCTTTGTGAGGGTAAATCAGCTGCTGGTTTGAATGTCCCACCAACAATCACAGACTGCCAATTTTGAGGTCAGAAAACCTCAAAATTTTTCTGATTTCCATCTTACTCAATCAGTAAGATGGAAATCTTACTGACTGAGTCTGGCTTCAGTATATTTAGTCCCAGTGTTTTTGTTGCCATTAGCATGGTAATATTAGTAGTGAAATATTATAATGCAAATTCAAAAATGAGAGAGTAGAAACCAAAGGAGACGAGTTATGCACCAAACAAAATGACCAATTTAAGCTATAAGTCAGAAATTCTTCCTCCTCCATTGCTTTTAGCAGTTTAAATAATTCCTCTGTTGCAGAATCTTCTCCTCCAGTTTGCTTAAATCACAACATATTGCTCTAAGTAGGCTGCTTCAGCTTTTGTTTAGTCCAAAACACAGAAATGTTTTCAGAAGGCTTTCCATGTATCTGTCATCAGCACTAAATTTGTCAGTCCATTGGGAAACTGCAGTGCCACCACCCGGCGGTTATCACAACAGTCAGTCATACTGAGCTTAAACGAAGTGCAAGCAGGGCAGCAATTAACATGTCTGAGGCGTGAAAAGCAACAAAAACAGCAGCGAGGATGAAAGTTCCTGCAGGTTCAAACATGACAACTGCTTTGACATGCAGAAGACGGCGCAGGATTTTCTTCTTCTTCTCTACATATTAGAGGGAATTATGATTCAACTTTATTCCAAACCACACATGCCTTCACCTTTTCGATAAGTTTTAGGCTCATTTAACGACCTTTTCGGTGTTGCAGATTATTGTGTTTTTTTTTATATATCAAATCATTTTCTACTTTTTTATTTCATCCATCTGCTCACCAGTTGGCTTGACATTTTCAGCTGCACTTCAATAACTGCAGACTGTTCTGACCCCAGGCGAATAAAACCACATCTGACTTCTGACACAACTTCCTTCGGCTGTCAAACGTCTGATGCTGTAAACAGTAACAGCAAAATGAGTTCTGGGGATTTTTGATTGTTCCCTGTCCTTGGCTATCCAGGCTGGACGTACAGCTTTAACAGTCATACATTTATGTTTCATTCTGCTGTAAAGGGAAATTATTCTTTGTTAAAAAGAATGAACAAGTGATAAAATATCACATTAAGAGGCTCTGACGTCGACACTAAAGATGGGTCAAAACACACATTAAAGAAAACTTTTGATAGATTATAATTATGTGCTCTGATGCGTCTTGTTTGTTAGATTAAAAGAATATAAAAAATAACCTATAAAATGGTACTTTGTTTTTTATTTAGTCCATATTTCTGTATTGAACTGTTCTTTGTATTGGTCTGATTACAGTAATCTGTAGGTTTATCAGCTGTTTGCAGAAAATTATCATAATTAACTGAAACGACAGTTTAAAAACATCAGTCTTTGTATTGTTAGTCTATATAATGTGTTTCACTTGGTGAATTAAGTTACATAAATTAACTTTTTAATTATATTTCAGTTTATTGACTATGACTATACAGACTCCCTCTTTTCACCCACTCCTCTCTGGATTCTCCGGTCTTATCGTGTTCTCAGTCAGCAATGCTTCACGGTTTGGCTTTTGTTTCCTTTTTGACGTAGTCATTTTATTTAACAATTTTCACATGTTTCTGCCTGCCTCCTGCCTGCAATTGAGTCCTTACATCAGGGACTGATAATGTTCTCGGCTTTTGTCAGTTTTACTGTAATTGTTCAATTTTTTTCTTATTTTTTTCTGCAGACTTACTAGGATTTTAATAGTTTCCTTCCTATTGAACCAACAATTTTACCTACACGTCTGAAGACTCAATCAAATTAAAAGTATTCTGTGTGTTTTCTGAACCAAACGGAGACGGTCCCCAGAGCTCTGGTGTGACCTGATGTGAAAAGATGCTTCTCTGTCCCTTTGTGGAGTTTTTTTTTTCTTTTTCTTTTTCCAGCTGGGAGTTGGTTTGTAGCAGCTTTCAGCTCAGTCAGTGGGGATTTAACAACACTGAAACCAAAAACCTCACCTGGTATAAAGGGCAGAGAGGGAAAAAGCCACCTGTTACTGCGGATCTATGTGGATTTGAGTTGCAGAATAAAACTGACTGAAGGCTTCATTTAACCAGGATGGCGCCACCTTCTGTTTGCTGCTGAGATAGAAATATTTAGTCTGCTGTAGCTTAGTGAGCTCCAGCATGCAGAAGGTTTTAGAGCGAGTAGATCCAGTCAAAGCTGAGACGGTTTGGACATGCACAGAAGAGTTAGAGTTGATATAATGGACAGAGGATGATGAACACTGAGTTGCTGGGGAGGAGCAAAAAAGCAAAAGGACAAAAGAGGTTTATGAATAACGACAGGAAGGTGTACAGGTTGTCGGTGTGGCAGAGGCGGGAGCTGAAATGTGGTGAGATGGACGTAACGGGATTTAACCCGAGGAACCAGTGAGGTGCGAGACCAGAAGTGTTAAAGACTGTGGCCGACCAAATCTTGACTTGTCTACGGAAATTTCTTCATGTTTTTCCTTGGCAGACATTTATCTGAAAGATACATACTTCATGGAGGATGCTTATTGTCCTAAGGCTCCACAGTACCAAAATGGAAAATACCCAAAGTTTTTAACCCCTGCTGCGTGTGTTTAAGATGCTTTAATTGTGTTTTTCAAACAATCAACTCAGCTGAAGAATTTGGGAGGGAAGCCGTTGGTGCATTTAATACCCAGTCTATACTGCTGACCGAGAAAATGTAAAGCCCTGTAAACAAATGAATGAAACAACTTCCAGGGTGCTAATCATCCAAACACTGTTAGCAGCTTTTTCACTGCATCCCTGTGTGTGTCTCCTGTGCGAGTGTGTGTCTGCACATGCCTCTTGCTCATTCCTCCGCAGCTTAGGAAAACAGTGAGTGCGCAAGCAGGTAGTCACAACAATCAGAGCTACAAGCTGAAACACTCTAAAGCTGGCTGACTCTCCCTCCGACGGCACCCCCAACACATTATCCTAAAGCTCTTATACTTTCAGAATCTATCAGTATCCTGTGTGATTAATAGGACTGTTATCAGCAGGGTGTATGGAACTGGTATTTATGTATTTCCTCCTCAAATCAAATGAATGTGAAGCGGTCTTTCCCCTTGAAGGTTTAGTTAGAGCTGAGGCTGTGAAACAGAGGAGCCCGACATGCTTGAGCTTGCCTGAAAGTTGTTACACGGTGCAACAAAAGGGTGTTGACCCAAGAGCTTCAGAAACTTTTGTTCCATATGACAGCCATTACTCTTCGTAACAGCCTTGCTAAACATGTGCCAGTGGTGTAAGAATCATTGCAGCAGCCTGGAAATCTCTCTGGAAATGACGCATCCCGCTGGTAGTTAAATAACGCAACCTTCTTCCCCTAATGATGATCTAGAGCTTACACAAAAAGACAGGGAAAAACCTAAGATGCAAAGTTAACCAATATGCTTCTGGTGCCATCCATCAATCCATTAATCTGTGATTGATGGATGACAAGTTGCAGTTATCAATCATCTGTACAGTTCATGCAAGCTAAGCTTCTTGGTTAATGATTCTTTTACACTGAACGTCCCGAGAGCTCTTGGGTGCCAGCAATTCCCAAGTAGCCCTGTTCAATCTCCATAAAAACCCTTCTGGAGACTTAAAAAACCTCTACCCAGTTGCTGATTTCAAAGGAATGACACCTTTGACAAAAATAGGTAAGCATGTTTAATCTGTCTTCTTCTTTTGTTTTTTTTTTTGAAACCTATACTCGTATTTCTTATTCAAAATATGTGGTGAAAATGTAAAAAAAGGGACATCAGTGCATTTAATGTCTGACAAATGTAAATATGGAAATAATCCTCCAGGAAAGACACATTTGAACACATTTGTGCAGCACAAACAGATCATGAGGATGTCTATAATTTGGGGTCCAGTGGGAAGAGAAGGTCTCTGACTGGCCGGAGGTTTGATTTCAGCTTCTCTTCACCACATCGAAGTGTCTTTAGCCAAAACACCGAGTGCCAAGTAGCTTAGCGTTGCTGTTTTGGTGTGTGAGAGCGGATAATCTGACTTGTGCTCTTGTCCTGTGAACTCTCAATCAGGTAAGAAATGTAATAACTGAGATCAAAATTAATAGTAAGCGCCATCAGAAGCTGTTGTACTGCTTTACAGTTTAGAAGAGAAAAACTGTGTTTTGCTCTTTTGTGGCCTTGGATGAATTGAGAAATGTGAGTGAAAAATGGCTACTCCTTCTTTTCCAGTAACTCAATGATTGTGAATAATTAGAAGGCGGTGCTAAGCTTCCTGGTCTGAACCCTGAGATGTCAGGGTTTTGGAGAACTAATAAATCCGGCCTGATTCCTAGAAGAAACATCTAATCTACATCCAAAGTAGGATAGATGCTGTCTGTTTGGGCCAGAGCAGGTTTGCATCCAAAATGCCCGCCAGTTATCAATGTAGCCCACATTACGCTGCATAATGCATCGTCTTAATTCAAGCGAGCTTGGGTTCATCAAACAGACGTCAATTAATAAATAATCATTCTCTCTAACATTTTACTCCTATTTAGGACACATTACATCACAGTGTGTGTTTGTTTACTCAAATAGCTGTGTGTTACAGAGACTGACATCTGCACCAAAAAATGTCTAACCAGAGGAAACAAGCTGAAGTGTTGCACATGAATGACACACATACACACACAACCAGTCCTGTTGTCCAGGTGGGGTGTGTGTGTGTGTGTTGGATTCCGGCAGGAAACGTGCCCATACCTGAATGCTGACGGACAACCTCCGTAAGACAAATCCCAACACGTTCTCCAGCCAACCTTCCACTTCTAGCTGACACCCACACCACACATCCTTTAAGCACTATAGTCCACCCGTTTCTTGAGTGTGTAGCAGGGTGGCAGGTCTCATGGTTTGGTTTTTTCTGGAAACCTTCCCTCTGTGAGGCAGCTGCGTTCTCGTGCGTTCAGCTTTGTGTCGGCAGATTCTCCGGAAGGATGATTGCAGGAAGGCAGGTAAACAGAGGAAGCTTATGTTGGAGAGGTGAGGATATGTGTTCAATCCTGGTCTTTACACCTGTCTGAGAAAAATGTATGGTCTAAGAATGGTCTAATGCATTTAGACCATTTCCGGTTTTGTGTACGGATTTTCTTCAACCTGGTCAGATTTTTAATATCCATTAAGACAAAAAGTGTGAAAGACGTGTTGGTTTGCGAGATAACCTTCAATTTTCTCTGCATGTAACAGAAGCAGACCATGACAAAGGACATATTTTGGATTTGATTAGGTTAAAAGGTCTGAGAAAAACACTGATGTGGTTGATGACACTGTGTCCTGATTAAGACAAACATCTCCCACGTAGCACCAATAAAAGTTGATAAGAGATCATTTGAAAACATTGCATTAACGATAACAACCCGGATTTTCTAACCGAGGTCTTACATCATTACACACTCTGCCTTCAGCCTCTGTTGAAGACCTTTTAAATAGTTTTAGCTCCATGACTATAATGGATGGCAGTTCTAAGATTATGAGATTCAATCTAGTGTAACGTAAGGGCAGATGTCATGATGTGCTTTCCGTCTTTAAGCATTTTGCACAGAGCCAACAACACGACACAGCAGCCACGAATTTCGGCAGCACCGGAACCCCGTATATCACAGTCCGTGGAAGCTCCGGAAGCATCTGTGTCACTGCCTCCAGGCTTTCAATTAAAAAGAAATCAGCATGGAAATATGCCACAAATATTGTTAATGCAGAGCTATGGCATGTGATGGCCTTTGCATAGCTCTCTGTGGCCATGAATGTTAGCCGTTTGGACCTTACACACAGGCATACACCTGTATCCATACAGATCTATCTCTGATGAAGTACAGCTTTCCATTCAGAGTTCATTTCCACTGCAGCCTCACGAGGGTTGAAGAGACCCTGTTTTTTCACACTGTCTGTTCAAAATAGAGGCAGAAAAAAAACCCCAAATGATGTTATCCCCTGCCAGGACTTTAGGAGAGTTTTGTATCCTTGTTGTCTGTGAGAAATAAACTGAGATGATAGCAGATCACTCCTCGCATGTTTCTTGAAAGCATGTTGTTGTTTTACTTGTTAGAAAGATGGAGCCGGACACCCACGGACATGTGGCCACAGCTACTCGCGTGGCGTCGTGAGGGTTGTGTTTCTATAAAGTTGAGAAGTCCAGCTACGTTCTACTTAAACACTTTGGGTCGTTCTGTATAGTCGAGAAGCTACATCAGCATACCAGTATTTTCAAATCTCATTGAGCTCAAAAACACCACAAACAATTTAAAGGCCTTAAATCAGGTAAAGATTAGACGTCCTTGAAAGAGAGCAATGGATTTGCAATTAGTTGTTGGACAGTTTTCAGTGTGGAATAGCAGAAAAGTATTTCTGAAACACATTTATGAATCACAGACTTGATACTTTAGTTTTGGAGAAGTCAATATTTGGGGGAAAAATTGGAACCTCTGTCAGCGTAGTCCAGCAGTCTGGTCTGCATTTGGAGGGATATAGAGCTCTTTGAGAAACAGACATCACAACACACTAGAGAAATGTCTCCAGTTCCTTGACATTTATTTTTGCAAAATGAGTTGGAGTTAGGGAAACAAATGTGTGATACTCAATTTAAAATGTTGTTTATACTAAGAAAAATCAATCTGAAGTATGTCTCATTTAAAACCTTTTTTTTCTTCTGTAGGAGAAGGGAACTGCTTGAGCTGCCCGTTTTGGACCAAGGTTACTGACGGTGGTCTTGAATGACGGCAGATGACAGATGTTCAACAGTCATCCGAAAGGACTCTCAACTAATTGATTTTGTCGCAAATCAGCATTTCAATGGAGAAGTTCAAAAAATGGATCAACACTTTCTGGATGATGTTTGGGATGTTTTGCTCCGAGAAGCTTTCCATGTAATTTTTTTATTCCATATTTTCTAGTTCAAAATACCTGCCTTGGAACTTATTTGCTAAATCTAAACTCCTTCAGTCTCCTCGTCCTGCCTAAAACTTCAGAAACCCCTGTGTGCGTTTTGATTCCACATTGATTCCAGATTTAAGAGAACATTTTTGAAAGCGCCACCCGGTGTTTGCTGGGTTCCGACTTGAGTGACTTTTGACATTTTGACTGGATCTCACCGTCCATGTGTGCTGACAGGTTATCTGGGACGTGAAGTCTGCAGCCACACTTCCAATCTGATAACAGGGTTTGACCCCCGGTGTCAGAGCCGCCAGTCACACTGCACATCAGCCATTATGGAATCTGTGGCGGCTAGAATGGCCATGGTGACCGACTCGCCCAACCCGTCGCTGAAATCTAGGACCACCGTGACAACAGATGAAGACTCTTTTGTGAGCACCAGCAGCCTTCCCTGCAGCCACTTCCTGTCTGCAAACTTCACTGCTGTTGGTGAGTGTTTGCCCGTCTGACCTGCCGGTGCTCTGAGTGAGATAAGTGCTTGCTTCTCTAATTAAGTAAGACAACGTGCTAAAGCTCTTTCTGTGTGTGTGTGTGTGTGTGGAGGGGTGAAGTTGAGTGTTGTGGCGAGTTCAAGCTGTTGCAACACAACACCTAGTGAGCCTTTTGTTGCGTTTAAAAGCATGATTTGAAGTTACGGTGAATGATTTTCACATCATGGAGCAGATGTTGAAGATACTAGATGTACCGTAGCTTTCTGGATGACAGCCATCTTGATGAAATCAAGCTAAAGTTACTGGATTTTGAAGTGTTGAAGAAAGCTGAAGCTGCTAACGTGAATACTTCTGTCTCCTGGAGCCTGCCACTGGTCTAGGGATAAAGTTAACTCGTTTAACTTCCTGGATATCTTTTTTCTCGTGACAATAGCTTCTGAAGTGATGGTTCCTGCCATAAGAAGCTTTTCTTTTTTTTTTTTTTTTCCATGAGAGGAAGTAAAGACAAGTGTGTCTGTCATGTGGGAGGAGAACCAACCCAAAACAGTCTCAGCTGCATAAAACAGAAAATCTGGACACAGTCGGGCAGCATGAACTCTTTCCTGACCCAAAGACAGCCAACAGCCAATGAAAAAGGGACGGTGGGACAGAACATCATCTAACAATTTCATATTATAAACATAAGTGCAAAACAGCAGTTAGCATAATACAGCCAAATTTTTATTATTTTATTAGAATGCTTTATTTTGGATATTTTTTTAATAACAACATCACAATTATTGACTGACAGGACAAAATCGGTTCAGGGTCCAGCAAAATTCAAATAATGAGGCACATCTAAAGTAAAATACATTTAGAATGATATAACACGACCACAAAAAGACAAAAAGGACAGGATGGGGTAGGGCCGTAAACAATGTGGATTAAATAAAAACTTATATGAATCAGAGATTGGCAAAAAATGTTTTAATACCAAACGTTTATTTGCACAATCCATCCACAATCCAACACAACACTGTGTTGTTGTGTTGTGTTGTGTATAACATAGTGCAAGATGATTATTTTCTTTAAGTTTTTCTTAAAGAAGCTGGATTAATCTGCGTTTTTCCACGGCTGCAGTTGAACCATCGACCTCCTGTTAATGAACGCGTTATCACAGGAATGAAGGCAACCGGACCTCCTAAAACCATCAGCTACGCCGCTTCTATTCTCCCTCTCTGAATGCATCTGATTGTTCTCTGTGCGTTTCTGTGGGCTCTACATTTCTCTCTGCGTGCTGAGGTCAAGAGGTCAAGGAACTGTCAGGGCTGCTGATGCTCTCTGCTGGAAAGATTCTAAAATCTATTCATGCAGAGAAGGTCATAATCAGAGCTGAAAAGCTCCGAGGGACGTCTGGTGGATGTGGATGCTAGCGGTTTACAAATATGAACTTTGCAGAACTTTATTTCAGTATTGGCTGTAGCAAAGACAGTGCTAACAAAGCAACATGGTCTATGTGAGTGTAATTACTTTTTTTTCTTCAACACAAACACATGTTTGTACATGCATCACCGTTTCGGTCTTTCCAAAAGCCTTTGCGATGGCTTTCCTACCCTAATCACTTATGTTTAGATAAAGTTAAAAATGATTGCAATAATGAATCTAATGTAAGTGTAGAAACGAATGAGGTCGGGTAAGAAAGCAGACCGACTCTAGCCTGACTGGTGATCCAAATGCTGCTCTTTTAGACAGGCAATAGTTTTTGTGACCGTTTCACTCATAAGAAGAAATGCATATTTTTCAGCAATTTGACATGCTGTGCTGGTATGAGGGAACGGTTTAATTGTGTCTGAAACAAAACTGTGACCACAAGAGCTTCTTATTTCAATGTACCTGCGCATAATATCACGAGAAACTGATTTAGTGTGGTCTCTTCAGTGCAGGGGCTCCGACCCCTGTTCTCTCCTGTCCAGAACCATCCACGTAAGAATAATCAGTCTGATGTTTTGAATAATTTATTGGGAGTGTGAATGTGTGTGTGTGTGTGTGTGTGTGTGTGAATGAGTGAATCTGGGGTCCTTCAGACCAGGTAAAGCATCCATACAAGCACAGATAATTTACTATTTACCAAGTGATATCAAAGCACTTTATGCTCATGGACACTAAAGTCCTGCTGTTTAGAGGTCTGTAGATGATCTTGGCATTATTCTTAAGTTTCTATTGTCATTCTGTTAAAAAAAAATCCCAGTCTAAACATCTTCCCCATCCAACACACCTAATTCAGAGGCTTCCTAATTAACCATCTATTGAATTCAGTCAATTCATTTGATCTGAAGGAATTCTTAAGAAGACAGAATTGGCTTTGCTATTTCTCAGTGCATTTTCTGGTTTTAGATGAACATAAACTCCAGCTAATTTAAATATGCATTAAGGTCACTGGAGATAAAAAAAAAAAAAACAAGTCAATTTCGGCCAAATAATCGGAAATTGTGAGATTAATCTCTGAAATTTTCTTTAAAAAAAATTACAAATCTTTTACTTTTTTGAATTTCCAAGTTTTTTTCTGGAACATTTCTGAAATTAATCTAAAAATTTCAGAGTTTTTAAGCCAATAATAATTTACTCTTTTTTTCTATCTTCATTGCCCCTAATGCGTCATTTTATTCAGCAGCTTTTGAAAACCATCTTTAGACGATTTCGCAGATTTAATATTGTGAAAGAATTGATTATGTAAATACAACCCATCGGCTGACTAAACAGCAAGCCCCATGCTAATGGTGCCAATTGGAGCAGATGAATTTAACACATTTTAAAAAACACATTCTGCGTCAGCGTGAACAAGCATCATCACGTTAAACTACAAATAAGAACTGATTAGTAGTGTGACCTTTAGTTTCATCAAGGATTTCATAGCGCCATTAGTTCAGACGAGCCGCACGCATCAGCAAGACTCAACGAATATAAAGTAAAACCCTGACCTGCTGCTTAATCAGGCAAAGATATGTGAAGACATTGGAGAGCTGAATGCTGCCTAAATAATGAAATCACTGCAAAGGTCAAGGAGGCAGAAGTAGCATTTGTGGGCCTGGAGAGACTGATTTTCTTGCTGTTGGAGTCGCAGTGCTTTGTTTGTCTGCATGACTGAAAAGGACACAAATGTCAGTCAGCAGCAGTCAGAGAGTCTGATGTGGAGTCCTGCTGCAGGGACACCACAGGGAGAGCAGAGCATGCCCTGAATACACTAAGACTCCCACTCTGGCTAGGTTTCAAATGGTGTTTGTAGGTAGAGGCACACTGGAGAATATTAACAAGGAGGAATCTAATAACTCGAATTGAAGGAACAAAGAAAAGCAGCAAAAACTGAAAGAGCTTTTGTCTGCTTTCATGTTAAGCTGCTAAATTGCGAAATGTATGCATTTCGAAAATGTTCGCAAACCCTTCAGGTGATTTTAGATATTTACCATAAAACTATAAAAATGTTATATTTGCCTTGTGCTCAAGGCAAAGCTTTGTGATGTCAAAATAAATAAATAAATAAATAAAATATCCGGCTATATTCTCAGAGTAAAGTCAGAACTTTATTATTCTGTGACTGGTTTATTGACTCTCTCTGTAAAAAAGGAATCAAGGAAATAAAAGTGAAAATAGAAAAATATAGAAACACACATTTTGTTTCGTATGGTGCAACAGTAACAGGGATTCAAATTATCATTCATGTCTAAACCAAATTAAATGTAACTTTATTGTCATACTTGTAGGCATTTAGCAAGGAGTATGCGTTCGTCAAAATGAAACTGCATTTCTTTGGGATGATTATTGTTCTAAATGATTACGAATAGGTTTTTAAAAGGTGATAAACTGACTAGTAATGCAGTAGCTTGTGGAAAAGGGTGAGCAGCAGAAGAATAGGTAAAGAATAGTTCTATCTCACAATCTATCTAATTTCAACATCCTTTTTTAAAAAATATGAATTGAAGCCATGTGTGCACATCTGTCAAATAACTTCATTCTGGTTCTGGTTGGAGGTGAAGGCTGCAAGGTGCATGGAGAGCGGTTGAAAACGTTTGCAGTGTTTACCTCCGTCCCAAAACGTCCAACTGCTGCCTCCGCTGCTTCAGATGTAATTAAAATCCATCTGCCACGTCTCAGCGCCGCTGGTCGCCTGTCAGTCTGAGGCTGTGTGCCGAGGAGCTGATGTTGACAGATCACAAACGAAACCAAGTCACGGAAAGTTGAGCAGCGCCGAAAGTAATTTCTTTCAGACCTAGACGTATCTAACGCAGCATAATAGAGCTAAATGAAGGCATTTTGCATGTTAATTGCTTGTTGTGTTCTATGGGAATGTGGGATCAGAGGGACTGTGTGAGTCAGTCCCTCTTACCACCGTCTTACCTTCTGCGTTGTGCTTGAATGTCCCAGAATTAGCCTTCTTTGTGGCCTTTGGTTCATTTCTATGGCAGGAACAAACAACCAGCACAAGGCGCTTCACAAGCAGGACAGGCTTAAATGTTTTAATCCAAGCCAGGGCTGTCCAAAGTGTGGCCCAGGTCCCATTTTTTGCTCTTCCGACTACGTTTTGAGGCCGTGATAGTCGTGCTGAGAATAAATAATTCTGTGTTTTCCTTTTATTTCTTTTAGCTAGTAGCAAACCTAACGCTAAAGGAAATGACCAGTTAGGAAATGCAAATGAGAACTAGGGTTAAAGGATAAGACACACTAGGGAACGCCGTAGTTTAGATAGGGGCTAACAAAGGGAGTGGAAAACTTTTGTTTGATGCCGTTTTGTCCTGCTAACTCCTAAAGGTAGCATGTCAGAATGGAGCAGCTGTATTTCGGTATTAATGAATGGAATTCATGAATTCAACTCACCGACTCTTCAACCTCCTACATCAAGAACTCAGCATGGAGAATGGATGAACTCTCGATACAAATTTGGCCTGAGGCGGATGTAGACTTTTTTATTCATAATCAGGACAAAATTATTACAGACATAAACTCATTACAATGGAAAATGTTGAGTATGACGCAAAGTATTTGTCTTTTTTAACCAAGCTTTCATAGTAAGTAGAACCTTTACTGAAAAGCTGACTTTGCGGCACTCAAATCAGCTTTATTTATTTTCTTAAACTTGGTAAGATAAAGAAAGAGTTTTGAAAGAAAGTCCTAATTCATGTTCTGATAACTGAAAATAAATTAGATCAACTGAGCCCAAAAGAATTTGAGAGTACCTCCAACGCAATAAAATACTTTCCAATTTAGTTCACCTGCAATTTAATCCATTCACATTGAAATCTAGTTAATTTCAATTCATTCAACCAAGTCAACATAGTTCCTATTTAGATCCAGGTGCAACTAAATCCAATGTATTTCAATGCAAATTACTAAAATTAAATGAAATATGGTAAGATTTAGAGTCTAATAAATAATCCTTCAGTTTAAAACAAATTCCTCTCACGTCACTTCCTTTCATCTTCAGGTCTAAATCTAATTACATCCACTACAATTTCCCTACATTAGAAAATTTGGGCAATTCTTCCAGTTCATCCCAGTCCATTTTTAAAACAGAATTGAGTTCAGTAGCCTCTGTTGTATTCACCTGCATCAAGCCCTGGATAACTTTGTAAGGTTTTGGTTTTTTCTGTGCTAATTTAGGTTTTTGTGTCTTTTTCAGTTAATTGAGTCTCCGTGTTGTCCTGTCTACCCCTTTATTGTCCCCGGCTGTCCGTTGTTTCTCCCGATTGTCTCCCTGTGTATTTAAACCCACCTGTGTTCCATGTTCTTGGTCGGGTCCTTGTCTAGTTGTCTCGTCAAGCTGTCTGGTCTTACGTCTGTTCTGCCGTCAGCTGTTTGTTGAAAAACCAGTTGCTACCCGTATTTGAGCTCTTATCCTTCTGCTCATTCTGTGCTGCCTGGACTTTGGATTTTTGTATATTTGGAGCTCTATAAGTGCCGCCATGCAACTTTGTCCTGATGACCAGACTCTTCATTGTTCCTTTTACTAATTCAAAATATTATTGTTTTTTTATTATTATTTCTGCAACAAATCTGTAGGATTTCAGATGATTAACTTGATTAACTTGAAAATGAGTTTTAAATGTGTTACAAAACAAAAACAGCCAGATGGAGGCAGTGCAACTCCCTCAGTTAAGCGGCTATTTTTTAAGCCAGACACTTTGCTATCCTAAAACCCACTCAGTGTAATTTGACAAAAGAAGTAAAAACACAGAGCTGTGATTAAATAATTCAGATTTCTCATGATGAAAGGCTGATTTGATGAGATTCATCGCTCTGCCTTCTCTCTGGATGAAGAGCTCCAGGGTTAATGAGCTGCTTCCCTCAATGCCTGACCGCAGCAATAAACCGTTTCTGGAAGCCGTTCTATTTATAGTGGTGGTTGAAATGCAACCTGAAGTTTTCTTGAATTTTGTTGCGTTAGAAAGATTGGGATTAGGTTGTTGTGATGCATTCTCTGTGGATGTATTTCATTAAAGCAGTTGGAGTTTCATAAGCGTGTTTTAAAGGACAGAGAGATAACCTGTACCTGTCAGGACCTGGGTTGTTTTGGGTTGTTTTGATTGATTGATTCTAGTTTCACATCAACTCTCCACTTCTGCATTTGGGTCCTACTCTATCTGAACACATCATGACAGTGCTACTGATATTCAGATAGCACTTCTTTGGGTAATTTTAACTGCAGCTTTTCAATTTTCTCATTTGCTTTGTACATTAAATTACTACGTATTTTCTAAATGTGAAAACGTGTTATCATAAAAGTCTCACAACTTTTTACTGCACAGTTTAATTTTCCTCTAAACTGTGACGCTGAGCCCAGAAGTAGGGCCTTGTGAATGTCTTGGTATTGCCATTGAAAGTTGCAGAAGTCTGTTTATTAGTCATTCATATACTAAGTTGGGTTTGCGTTATAAGGGAAACACCTAAAACAGGACAGTGGACCCTGAGGACCAGTGGTAAGCGTTCTGAGAGGCCAACAAATTGATTTTGTGCCTAGAAATGCATTTCTGATTTGATTCTGAACATTTTCTGGATCATTCAAATGCTGAAAAACCCAATGATGACTCTTATTCAGACTTCTGCTCCACATTGTTCCCTGAATATATCAACAGTAATCAGATATAGTCATATCAAACCTTCAAGAGATGATGGACAACCTAATGTAGCACATTGCATGACCTGCTCTAGTCTTATCCTTTGGGGAGCGAGAGCCTCACTGGATCTAGTGAAGCAAATTCATTTGAGGTTCAGGCAAGACCCTATAGGGAAAACCTTCCTGAAAAATCCTTCAACTTCAATCTGGCTCTATCTGGGCACAGAGTGATCTCATTGTAAACAAGCAGGGGGCGGCTCTAATTAGACCTAAAATACATAAACTAGAGTAACTAAGGAAGAACTAGAACAAAGAAGAACAGAAAAATGGCTGATCAAAGAATAGAAATGAAGGAATAATAAACAAACCCCAAACAGCATAACAATCCAAGATCCTGACGTGTACTGGTCCAAACAGCAACTCTGCTACGGTGAAATCACAACTCACCTGTACCAAGACAGTATGCCGCATACTCGGGCATAGTCAGGTGCCTGAGTATGATTTTGGCCTAATAGTCACTTGACCGATGTGTCTTGTTGACCCATCCTAAAGCTGTAGTGCTTGAAAATATCTAAAATCCAGATTTAAGCTGCTAAAATGAGTTTTCTTTTGAGAGTTTCAAGGTTTCAAACGGAGAGATTAAAACATTTTCCTGTTTTCTAACCAGGCAGACTCTCAGGCTTTTATGTTTTGGCTAATTAAACAAATACTGTCAAACACAGGTACCAGAAGAAACAGTAATTATTTCAGTGCATTCATGTCTTAAAGTAGCAGCTGATAAAAAGGGAGTCAAGTGATTTCTTTTGGCTGTCAGTCACATGTAATAAATCCTTTTTCTCCAGTGATTGGCAGGGAGCCTGAGCTCACTGCAGACTGCCACACAATGCAAACCCAGACTCATTTTATATGAAACACAGCCTTCACTGGAGTATCACAAGTCTCCCTGCAACCATAAGCCTGAACAACGTGAAAACAAAATCCGGGCCAGCATACATTTTAATGAAAGAACAATGAATTTATTGAACTTTGTCTGTGTGCAGAAGCTTTGAGCTCTGCTGAGGGAGGACGCGGCTGAAGCTCAGCCTCATTTCACCTGCTGTCACTGGACCAGCACACAGGGCCTGGATTCACCAGAGGCCTCATTTTCTCTACCACGGCCGTAGACATGTAGTGAGATTGCTTCCAAGCTTAAATTATAGTCAGTCAAACTGATCTCTGGGGGGATTTTTTTCTATGAATACCAGGACATAGAAATATGGGGTAGAAAGTGTTTCAGGGCGGTGTTTTCTTTGTGGATTATTGTTGCCCAATGCAGTTTTTGACTATATATTTTTTGCTGATAATGTTTACATTTTCTTCGCAGAAATAATAAAAAAAATCAAGTCCAGCAGGAGTGAATGGTGCTGATCGATGACTTGATGCAACCTGGGTTTCCTTAGATACAAAACGTTTTAAACCAATCTCAATAATAAACTGGAATCGACTGCGTTGTTTGACACATTTGGCATATTGCAACATCAACAAATTGAATTAACATTTTTATGTGTTGAAATGATGTGTGGTGAAGTGGCTCCACATAAACAGACTGAATTAAACCGAAAATGAATCTGATTGGATAACATAAGGTAAGACAAAGATAAAGGTACATTCAGCGGGTGTTTTGATATATCAATGTCTAAAAGCCTTCTGAATAAATCTGACATGGACATATTTCATGTAGAACAGGCAAAGTTCAATGTTTCAGGTTAAATAAAATTATCTGTCAATTCTGGGGTTTCGAGAGATATTTATTTCTGACCTTTTTACGGCTAAAGCTCTCTTCAAAACCTGGTTTTGAAGACAAAGGATCAAAAGAAGTTTGAAGTCTAATGCAGAAAAAATAATGAGCCAACAGAACTTTCTGGGTCACAGTTCCAAAAGATATCTTTGACCCATTACAACATTAACAAAGAAACCCCCCCCCCAAAAAAAACAAACAAAAGAAATAGCTGCAGGGAAATACGGTGTTGGCAGCATCATTCTGTGGTGTTCTTTGTGCTGATCAACAACATTATGAAGTTCCAGGTGCTCGTAATCTGTATGAATATTGTGGAGAATTTATCCGTTCTCCCTGCTGACTTTTTGATGTATGAGGTTGAAAAAGAGTCAATGAGTTGAACTCATGAATTTCATTTATTAATACCAAAATGCAGCTGGTCCATTGTTCATGCTTAAGGAACAAAGCAGAACAAAATGGCAACAAAAGTTTTCCATTCCTTTTGTTAACCTCTATCTAAGCTACACCCTAAAGAGGGCGTTCCCTAGTGTGTCATATCCTTCAACCCTAGCTCTCATTTGCATTTCTTACCATGTCATTTCCTTTAGCTTTGCTACTAGCTGAAAGAGAGAGAAGGAAAAACACATAATTATTTATTCCCAACCTGGAAACCTTGAGAGTTTTCAGCCATTTTGGAATGGAGTTACATGAAAGAGATTCCCTCCCAATCTGAGATCCTAGGAGAACATTTGAGCGGGCGAAGAATGCCAAGACAAGTTGTTGGATGTAGAGTTGCTCCTAACAAAGAAGCCTAGATGCCAAAACTGTCATGAGTTGTGGTTTGAGGTGGTGAGGCAGACGCTGAGGACCCAGGTTGGTGTGAGAAAAAATATGATCTTTAATGCAGACCAAAATACAAAGTCCAAAAACCAGGCAGCACAGGCTGAGCGGAAAGCTAAGGCGTAACACTGGTAGCAACTGGTCAAACAAATGGACAAGACAACCTAAACGGCGCAACAGATAAACAGCCAGGCGAGACCAGGACCCGACCGAGACACAGAAACACAGGTGGCATTAAATACACAGAGGGTAATCACAGAACGAGACACACCTGGGAACAATCAAGGGGTTGACAGGACAACACGGAGACTCAGAAGACACAGAAACTTAAAATAAACACACAGAAAAACTCAAATTCTTACAAAAACTCAATCAAAATGTCCTTCAACAAAATGGTTTCATACTAATGCAGAGAGACTACTGATTTGTTTTAGAGTTCAATTGTACAGAATAAAAGCACATTGAAGAATTGGTATCTTGCAAAATGTTTAATCTCTGGGCTGATCTAATTATTCTGATAAGGGGCTCACCGGCAGATTTCTGGTCTTCTGAAGTGTGTGTTGTTTGTCTCTGATGATGGCGGGCCTGTGGCTGTCGGCCATGTTGCTTCTTTACTGTGTCAATAACCGTTGAATAAACTTCAGAAATATTGTCACCTTCCACTGGGTCCATAAGCAAATATGTAAGAAAAGACTCGGGAGGCAAGTTGCATTTAGAATTTCCCCAACTATCTAAAACGCTAAGAGCTGAACTGATACTGAACTGATACTACTGACGGTGTGTGAAAGCGATGTCATAAAAAAAAAATAGAGATGGAAGAAAGTTAAAAAACAGTAGTGGTACATCCCATGAAAATATTTGAGGGTAATAACGGGAGACAGAGAGGACGAGGAGCAAACTGAGGTCAGATGTGAAATCTTCAACAGTAACCAACATCAGAGGAGAAGAAAGAGGATGTTTCCAGTGTTCTGTACAGGCCTCGAGGGAATGTGTAGCATCTGCCATCTGAGCACAGAAAAGAGATTTTGTCCTCGATTGCACCTTCATATTACTGTGCTCCAAGTTGTTGTCACACAAGCAGCAGCATGTATTATGAATGCTGGGAGCAGGATCATGGTTTTGACGATTTCTGCTTCGAAAAGTTGAAGAGCTCCTCGTCTTAGTTATGCTCTAACTTGTGTCTTCCTAGTTAGGAAAATTAAACATCAACTGTAAAGAAAATATATATTTTTTACTTTGTTTCCACTGTGTACTCTTGGTTTAAAATCTTTTTAATGAGTTTCTGTAGACGGTGACGTTTTCTCCAGTAGATTAGTGTCATGACGTGTGCTGTGATGGTGGACCAAAATTCAGCAGGCAGAGGCACAGAGTAGATCCTCGAAGTGTAACGGAAAATGAACGACAAAAACCACAGGAATTGCAGGGAGCCAAAGCAGAGCAAAAACACAAATCCAGGAGAAACAACAGCAGGGTACTGACAAGGAAGTAACATAGGAATAATGGGGAGATAACAGGACAAACCAGAAAGGAATGATTGAAAATGGTTGTTTATATACTGGGGAGCTTGATTAGTGATCAAGGAGCAGATGGCTGATTGGTGTGAGGAGAGAGAAAGAGAAAGTGGCACAGGGGGCGAGGAAGAGAACACAAACTGGGTAACTAGGAATATGAATCTAACACTAACAAACAACTAGACCAGGGATATAATAGAGCTAAAGTAACCAAAGGACTGAACTAAGGTAAAAGAGAAACAAAGCTGATCTGCACTGGGGACTAGAAAATTATTCTAACAATAAAGAATAACTAAACAAGAGACAAAAATAGACTGGAGCAACTAAGAAAGGACTGAAGCAAAGGAAAACAGAAACAGATTATTTAATTAAATAATAGAAACTAAGCAACACAGACAACCCAAGATCCTGGCCCAGAGAAGAATACATAATCTGACCAGCCTGTTGCTGTGAGCAACCATCCAGGTGTATATGATACCCCCCCAAAATGGAGAAAACCCTTGAGCTCTTTTCCTTCTTGAAACTAAAGAGATTTGGTTGTTTGGAGATTTTCTTTTTAGGATCATTGGATTTTTTCAAAACTCATTATTTAGACATTATTGAGTACAAATAAGCTCCTATATGTTTCTGGAAAGTTAATTGTAATTTAGTTTTGTCTTATTTTAAGTGTACTAAGGTATTTTCACAAGAAACTAGACACACTACTTGATAATATGTTTTATTTTTGCAGTGTAGCAGCATATCAAGTATTTGTTGCTGAATGCTAACAGAGAACCAGACCAGGCTGATAAACACACTGAACCATTAGGGCCATTAGACTCCTTCTGTTATTCCAGATATGCTCATGCTTTATGTATTTATTTGGTGTAGTGTTGTGCTGGCATGAAATCCTCGTCTAAACTCTGTTATCAGCCGCAGCTCATCCAGATCAACAGCAGACTGAGGTCCTTAGTTATCAGCTGAATGAAATGATGAGGACAATAGAGCTTGAAATGTTTAGTTTATACCCTTCAGAGTTCAGGGACTCCAGGATTGTGTTGAATCACTCGCTCATTGCATCCCGTTGCATTTACATTTACAGAGCAATTGATATTCAGACTCAACGACTTCTGTATAGGAACTTCCTAAAACCTGAGGGCTTTAAGAGTATATAATAAATATTTTTTCCAGTCAGTGTTTTAGTGCATTTCAAATATGTAAAACACGACATATTCGATTTTATGTCACGATTTCCCAGTTTCTACCTTTGCTCTGCCTGTCATGGCCCTCCCGCTTCCTGACTGCTCAGTGACTTCCTCTGCTATTGGCTCTAAAGCTTGCTTCATGCTAAAAGGAAATATTTGGTGTTTATTGCTGCATTGACTGAGAAACGAAATCTCAACACACGGGAAGAGATCAAGGTACCTTGCAGCAGAAACACCTCATTTGATCGCCTCAGCATCGCTTCACAAGACTCCGCCTTCTTCACTAGATGAGGCACCTGGAGAAGAAGAAATTAGGATTAGAAATAGTTCTTTAATATTCAGCACTTATCTTAAGACTATAATTTTATAATTACATAACATGATGGTGAAAAAACGTTATGCAGTATAATGTGTCAGGACATAATAAAAATGATCTGATCTTTGTCAGGTTCTAAAATTGTTTAAATTTTACCTCAAAAGTACAAAAGCATTTCTCACTAATCTTATTTAAACAAATACAAATGAAACTCTATTGTTATTTAGAGAAAGTAGCCGCGAGGCGCCGCTTATTAAACATACTTAATCAATTATTCAAGTGCAAATGTGAATGCCTCTTCGAAAATAAGAGAGCGGTCGTTTTGCTCGTCACTTTGCGTCAACCCAACGCCAAAGAGGAACGAGATCAGCGATGCTCAAGGGTTTACCTTGTGCACACATTCGCAGGTAAACAAAATGTAAACCGTGACCCCAATGACGTCAAATGCAGGAATTGGTGTGTGTGAGATTGGGAGCGTCACATGTGCAGCCTGGGATCAACATGAAAAGGAAGCTCTGGAGAAGGATCCAGCTAGGCTCCTCTGAGAAAGCACAGCCAGTATCACAAGTGAAGGTGAATAAAAAGTGAATAATCTCGAGTTTGTTTTGCAAGTTGACGCTGCATGATGAAGTGGAATCAGTTTTCAGAATCGGAGTTAAAAGCTTGCATACCTTTGTCTCGTCCCTCTTTCCCCTGCTTGCATTTGGCTGTTCATTTAGAGCTAAGTAAAAACCAATCATTGCTCCTGTCTGGACTATTGAACCACATCAGAGCTAATTTAAGGGTTTATGGGAAATGAAGATCATATTTTCATGCAAATCCAGGAAAAATAATTATAATTTCAGAAATGCCACAATAAATTGGTCTTTCCACCGCGACTCAGTGTATTTCTCAACGTGAACTGACTCTGCGGTTTTATCAAGAAGATGAATATCGTCACAGCTGTTTTTACTGTTTCTCTGACTGCTTGTCTTCCCTGTCATGTTTGTGTTCATTGGTCTAATGAAATCTGAAGGACTTCTACTGTAATCGGCGCAGAGCAAGTCATTTTTCGCTCACTTTTTATAATCTGTTTTTGTTGGAGCGCAGAACTGTTATTGCTGAGCTAACGGAGCCGTTGCATTCCAGCAACAATAAATAACAGTGTGGAAATGGATGCATAGGCTCCTTAGAGCAAATACTGTAGATTATAATTCAACAACAGCAGGCCGCTGATTCCATTCAGACGCTCATTTTGCTGCATTAGTGAGGATCTCATCTGCCTCGACCAAATGAGAGTGTTAGTGGACACACACTCAAAGAAACACAAGTACTTCCTCTGTTATAATGGAAAAAAAAAAAAAAACAAGGGTTAATGGCAATGAGCTTTTATACTGTATTTGCAGGATTCTGAATTGAGAGTTTCACTGTTCCCATCGTTTCACTCCCAGTACGCCAGGAAGCAATCAGAGTATCTGCAAACTTGTAGCCCAGAGCTGGACGCCGGGCTGGTGAGGCAGCTGAAGAGAAGAAAGCAGCAGCAGAACGTGTGTGTAGCGGAGCAGCTCAGATTGGAGGAGTGTATTTGATATGTTCTGTGAAGTGTGAGGTTGATCTGATATGAAACAGCTGGAGCTCGTCGCCTGAATTCAGTCGCATTTCAACAGATTAGGGGCAAACAAGACAGCTCATATTTATGGTTATTTATTTATTTGTTATTTATTTCTAGACTTGGAGTTGGGTGTTTCATAGTAAACACAATTTTAAATCATTACTTTTGAATGGTTGGAAGTTCAGGCGAGGTACACCAAAAAAAAATAAAAAAATTGAAGTCATGATTTCTGTCTTGCAAGTCGGAACAATTCACAGAGATGCCTCTGTAAGTAAGACTTCATATACGCTGTTCTAGTCCGCCTGAAGAACTTCATCACTGCAAGTAATATTCACATGCATATTTGCGCAGATCTGTAAGGAAAGTTGGGTTCAGGGTCTGGCCTGTGCTGGACGGTGGAATCAACCACCTTCCCCTCCTCACCCAGTCAGTGGTGAACACAGTGACAGATGCTCTGAAAGGGCTTTTATTGGCATTTCTGTAACATTTTCTCACACTGAAACAATCACACACAGTACAGTATATCTTCCATTCGTCGACATTTTGCATGAATTAGTTTGCCTGGTTGTTGAAAATGGCACTGACTGAGCCATTTTCTGTATTTTTCTGGTTTCTAGCAGAGTTAGGCTGGAGCTAAATGTTGATCCTAGATACAAGCCGACAGCGCTGAACTCAGCAATTTCCTCAGGGTATACGTTTTTGTTAAAACATATTGCATTTCTTCTATGTACTTTCTGTGGGTTCTGCTGCAGTAAGAACATTAGCGTATTCTGCTTCTTCTTTTAGTTTGAACAAACCTGAAGCCAGATTGTTTGTTTTCCCCCTTATGGGTTCTCTGCTTGCTTGGGAGTCGATGCACACCGCAACATTGTGATTAAATGCAGCTTGACTGAGTCACAGAAAAGTGTCAGATTTAGTTGGGGCTTTGAATTACCCCCGCTCCCTCTGGACGTCTGCAGGTTGTTGTCAGAAAACCTTGGGGGTAACGGATTACGCAGGAAAACAGGAGACTTAGCTGTCTCTTCGGGCCTTTGTGGCATCCTGCCATGGAAACGGTCTCACTTCATATCCCGACATTGTAATGTTTGTGGAGGAATGCTGCAGTCTTTCATTTCTCTGCCTCATCTGTTGCTAGTATTGCTTCCCTCGAGGCGTGGCACACGTCTAAAGGTGCAGCTTTTCCTCCGTGTCTTTAGATGCCAGGCTGATAGAAATGCAGGCTGTGAATGAGTCTTAAAATAATTTGCTGCTTCTGTAATTATACAATAATTGTTCCTGCATTCCCATTGGGAAGTGAACATGGCGTCGTCATTAGTCGGTGTCAGCAATTTGCTCCACATTCTTTAAGCAGTTCAGGGGTGACTGGTTTCTGTCATGTGATTGATTAAATTAGGAAATAAGATTCGTTATAAACCTTCTCAGCTTCATTCAGCCTCGCAGATTAATGTTGATAATAATCACCGAGAGGACTGGAGCTTTTAAAGATGGACATGTAAAGCACAGTAAGGGAGGTGTTAAGTCGTGTCATTCACTTTGACCCAGGAAAACATTTGGGTTGTAGAGAATCTGCTTCACCGAGCTTATGTCTTAATAACTTACTTTCATCAAGAAATGAGTAGAAACAACATCTTACATCAAATCCCAGTCTAGGTCCCCCAACCTTGTGTTTGCATGGTCATGGGTTACTGTCCCACAAGAGTCAGCTGTGTGGGGAAGAAGAGCCACAATGGTGGTCCTGTAAAGGTATTATTAGTAATAGCTAGGAATGTTTCAGTGCACAAAAATTGCAGCAAAGGCACCTTGTCAGCACACTTTTAAGAAAAAAACCCATAATATAATATATATACAGTACATATATGTTGTGTATAGTACACACAACAACAGGCGCAACTGAAGCAGGTCTTCAGTAGCGCCCCCTACACTCCAACAAACCTCAGTCTCCTCAGCAGGTAAAGTCTGCTCTGACCCTTCCAGTAAAGATCATTAGTGTTGTGACTCCAGTCCAGTTTATTGTTCTGCTGAACAACCAGGTACTTCTAAGTTCACTATCTCAGTGTCAGTTCCCTGGATGTTTATTGGGGTCATTGTGGTTGTAGAAATCCTTACTTCATGTTTACCTAATGCCCACTTCATGTTCAGCAGTGCTGTCGACAGTAACAGCTGGCCTAAACGTCGTCAATTAGTTCATTTACACAATCCCAATTCACAACTCTAATTTGGATCTAATTACAGGCAATCTACCAGTTCAAATTAAGCTTGATTACTTTAATCTTTTATCAAGAGAATGGGCGATGCCAGAATAGCGTCCTCCACAGATTCCTCTCATGAAAAGTCTAAGCCATAAATTGTTGTCTGATATATTTGCAGAATGGAGGAAATGTAACGGATCAGCGCCCGACTGCCGACAGACATAAAGCCTCCAGAAAGTGTCTGACATCATGAAGTAGCTTATAAAAAAACAACACATTATGTCCCGACTCAAAAGAATTCAAAGCAGATGAGATATCATTCTGGAAAGTGATTTGTAAGACTTTGGGACGCAAGAGAACCGCAATGAGAGCCATTATTTATGTCCATTTAGAAACCATGGAACAGTGGTGAACCTTTCAGGCGTTCCATTATTAATCCAAGAGTCCGTCCAGAAGAAATTCTTGGATATAATACTGCTAAGAAGAGACGGATTCATATTTTACATGTAGCTTGTTCTCTTTGCTAGGGGACTGTTTTTGATCAAATGTTCTGGCTTATAATAAAAAGCTCATTTGAAATGAGAGCTAATAAGAAGTGTTTTTTTTTTTTTCTGGAGCCTGTTTGGAATCTCTGCAAATCCTTTCCTCATCCTTTCAAGAAAAAAAAAAAACATAATTAAAAAAAAAAATCCTTTCCTTTCTTTTCTGCATTATCTTTTAACATCAGTATTTTACTCTTATTTGTTTCGATTCAGTTTATTTACACAGCACTAATTCATCACGTGTCATCTCAACACATTTTACAAAAAACAAAGGTCATTTCAGTCCAATCATGCATACATCACAGTTGATCCCACGTGCTCCAAATTATTCAAAATGAAATAGATGGTCTCTAAAAATTGACAATCTGTAAAAAAAAAAAAAAGCTAAGTGGGTGAATAGTTTTTTCTCAAATGGCAGTTAAACTGCGTTCAGAAATCGGACATTTGTGCATTGTAACCAGGTATTTATTGCATTTGTGTTTTCCTCTTGTTCAGGTGTGCCTTCTAACTCTCGTAGACCTGATCATCAAAAAACCATAAAGACAATCTGCTTCGTTTTGCCAGCTGCTGCTGCATAAGAGCTACGAACTGAGATGAGTCTGGATAAGTCAGCACTGCTCTGGTTCCAGCCATGTTCTGATGTAAACAGTCACCATCATTCTGATGATGTGTGATTCAATCAAAACATCCCTTTTGTTCATCAGTTTACTCCTAATGTTGAATAAGTTTATAACCAGATCACATTTCTGATAATTCCATAGGAAATTGTATGGTATTTATAAAGAATGGTATATTTCATGTTTGGTGTTTCATCATGCACTTGTTTTTGTTACAATTCCATGTTCTGATGGTGTAAACTGAGCTAATGTGAGTCAAAATGATGGAACAGTTTATCATCGTTATGGAGCTGGTAGTTTCAGACCCAGCTGCTGAGCATGGCTGCTGACGGTGGAGACAAAGAGGAGATGGAGAGCGGAAAGGTGAGGAAGACTCGTTACACACATGGAAAATGAGATGGGGGGGGGGAAAGGGAAAAATGGCTTACCACTAACATGACAGAGAGACATCCACCACCATGAGAGAGAGAGAGAAAGAGAGGGAGAGGGAGAGAGAGAGAGAGAAGGGGGGATTGCAGGGAGAGGTTGGAAGCGTACTAGTCCTTGCTCTCCGTCTCTTTGGTGTCAGTTGCTTTAGCGTCTCGGCAGAAAGCAGCACGGAGATGGAGCCTCAGAGGTTCAGTACGTACGCTTTCACTCTTTCCAGCCTGATGTTTTCTGCTGCTGCTGCTGCTGCTGCTTTTTGCTTTTCATTCCTCATCAAAGTGTCCGTTTGGTTTTAGACGTTGGCTTGTCGTTTCGTTGTTTGGCAGACTGTGTGTACCGTTCCAAAGTTGGGCTTTAAGTGTGGTTTTCACTTAGAGTGGCTATTCTGTTCAAGTTGTCAAATGTGAAAAATAGTCGCAGTTGGATTCAGCTTCATGTTTTCGTTCATTATACAAGAGTTGTTATAATAGCATCCATCCCTCAGGTGAGACATCTAGCGGATCAAGGTCTTTCTTCTCCTAATTGCTGTGATTTTTAATTAGCTTCTTATTGACGTGATAACGACTCGGAGAAACTTTGGGAGGAAATCTGTTTTGATTGTCTGATAAATGAGGAAGTCTTATCACATCAGATTATTAAGTTCTTTCTTTCATCATTTCACTGTCCAGGATGTAGAAATGTCAAATAAATCCATTCTGGAGCAAGGAGCACTCAGCAGATATTTAGGAATAATAAAGTAAAGTTTTTTTCAGCTGTTTGAATCTATTAGAACCTTTTACAACAAGTGATCATGTTTGCTAAACTGTGTAATCTTTTTAATATTTCAGTTGTGTTTTTCTCATCATGCTATGATTGTTGATCTCTATAGATTTACTGCCTTCAAGGCGAATATTGCATCAGCAGCTTGATGAAGACAAGCAAATATCTGGCTTTGAACCCAAACTCTGCTAATTAGCAGATCTTGTCGTGTTACATTGCCGGTTACTAGTTCTTATCGTATTTTTCACCATGTGTACCACACATGTTAAAGGGACACTGAGCATGTGTTTGAGTTTGAATGTGCTTGTACTTGTGACCAAGTGTTTTCCCCTCAAAGTATTTGCATCTGAAAGTTGTTTCACTGAAATTCATGCGACTATTTCACAAAATGAAAGGAACTTGACTATTTACGTCATAGATTTTATATCTGACGAAACGGAGCGTCGGTGACTGAGTGGCTGGAGTAGTTCCTTTGGATTTGAAATGTTGTGTGTTTGAGTCCAGCTTCCCCCCTGTTGATGTGCCCCTGGGCAAGTCATTTAACTCCACTGATCTGCGTATGGGTGTGGGGGCGTGTGTGTGTGTGTGTGTGTGTTTGAAGTTCTATGAGTTGTCAGTATTGTTTGAAAAGTGCTAAATGAATTCAACCCTTTTAACATGCATACTTATCAAACAACAACAACAAAAAACCCACCAGTGTATAATAATCCCACATTTAATATGCAAGTCGGGTCCAGGCAGACCAGGAGGAAGTTGTGAGACACTGTGTGTTCACAGCAGGTAAGTCATTCATAAATTAAGTAGAATTGTTTAATTTCACTGCGACAGACTGGCGACCTGTCCAGGGTGACCCCGCCTCTCGCCCGGAACATTAGCTGGAAATAGACACCATCACCTCCTGACCCCACTAGGGACAAGGGTGTTAGAAAATGGATGGATGGATGTTTAATTTCAATGTTTATGTAGCTACTAGGGTCACTGTCAGTGGTTTTAGTCACTGTGGAGAAAAAGTTAAGTGCATTCGTCTGCTTGATGTATTATGGCATAATGTGAGGTCTCTGTTTAGGTTGTTGAATATTAAAGGGGACATTTCATGCAAAATCCCAATTTTTTAGCCCTTGAATACATTTTGTTGTGTGCTTTGAATGTCTAGCAGAGTATAAAAATATTAACATTTATTTTCTCCCAGCGCTGCGTACATGTCTTTACATTCTTTTTGGGTTATATGTTTCTGTCTGTTCATTTTTCTCTATTGCCTACAACGTTTTCTTGGCCGTGACATCACTGCATTTGCTGAGGAACTGCTAAACTGGCTAATCGGGTTTTTGAATTTGCGACTTTATTTCTTTTTTCTTGCAGTGATTTTGTAGTCCAAGTTCAGTTGGACTACAAAAAAGTAGCTGACAAGTCAAAATGTTCGGTTCTAGCGTTTATTAATCCACACGATTCGTTATATTACCGGTTAAATTACATTTTCTTCGGGAATGAACCCACATCAGAGAGGAAAGTCTGTCTGCGGAGCACTTGAGGAAGAATGCTTCAGCAACCCCTGCCAGAATCAAGAGGGATTTTTCAAAATAGCTTGTTTGGCTGAGGCGTCTGTTCCTTCTCTCTAAGGAAACGATGAACACATCAATGTGGCAAGCTGCTAATGACGCTAAAATGACAGCAAAGCTTATTTTAGACATAAATTTGGTGTGTTGATAATGATGTCCTGGTAATTGGTTTGATAGTTTGATTGGTATGGATGTTGAGGGTTAACACCATTGCGATGCGTTCATTTGAATGTGTGGTTTCTGCAGGAGGCTGCACAGTGGCACAGTTGGTAGCACTGTTGCCTTGCAGCAAGAAGGTCCTGGGTTCGATTCCCAGCCTGGGGTCTTTCTGCATGGAGTTTGCATGTTCTCTTCCTGACTGTTAGGTTAATTGATTAATTGGTCTCTCTAAATTCTGTGAGTGTGTGTGCACACCTAGCATGGCTGTTTGTTCTGTCTGTTTCTGTGTTGCCCTGCGACAGACTGCCGACCCCACTAGGGTCAAGGGTGTAAGAAAATGGATGGATGGTTTCTGCAGGTATGTCTTCTTCATTCTCCTGCTCTGGGTACGACTCCGGCTCCAACATGTAAGACTGGATGGACAAGTCTTCCGTCGTTGACATCTTTAGTAGTCTTTGGAATAAAACGTTTCCTGGCTGGTAGATAATTACCGCTATAAAACTACAAAAGCGGCCGAATGGGTTGAAGAGGAATGTATTGCAACCTCGAGGGGGTCGGGGCGAGAAATGTCTCATTCACATAAAGAAATAAAAATAAAAATATACCAGAATGAGTTGCTCTAAAACGAGCTTCAGAACAGGGTAAACCAAGGGTTTAACCAATAACGAGGAATTCAGATCAAAGCACTGCACTTCTACTTTACATAGTGACTGGTTTACATGTGATAAACCGAATTACAATAAAATGAAATTGAACATGTCATTATTATCTTTTTTTTTAAATAACAGGTAAAATAGGTAATGACATTTTTTTTAATGCAACAACAAAAAAAAATGTTGGGACGTCTGCTGGAATGTAACTCTTAACTTTCAGATTTTAATCTTGCACAAAAAAAATACAAAATACATTCAAATAAGATAGATTTAGCAAAAATAAATAAATAAAAACAAACAATTTTCTCACCCAAGGAAAATGTAGAAAGGAAGATACACAGAATCAGGAACATCCATAAAGTATAAACATGGCAATAAGATGATTTTAGCATACCTTCTTTAGTTTTTTTTTTCATATTTGTTTGCATATTCATATGGAACATAGGAAGACTCTGTAAATCTTTCCTTTTCGGTATTAAACAGGCTTTTGTGGCTCTATACTCTTTTCTTTTATGGGAGAGGAGACAAAAAAACCCGACAAAGCACACACAGGGTGTCTTATTAAACATAAAATGGAAATTATCATACTAATGTTGGTTTAAACAGAAAAGATACCCCTTTGTTCTCAAACTGAGAGGACCTTCATTTGAGATGGTTCTTGTTTTTCTGACATCCTGGCAGTTTCACAGGAGCTCTGGCGTAATTGTCCATCTAATCTATCAGAAAAAAACTAATAGGATTTTGTAAAAATGAAAAAAAAAAAAAAATCCTTTCTGGTTTACATTTTTATTAAAAAGATGGCTTAATTTATATGCAAAGTACTCATACTGCCACAATCTCGTGTAACAGACAAAATGGCTCACTAGTTTGCTGAGTGTTTTGTTTTCTTTTTAAACTCAACTCTACTTTAGCACTTCAAAAGTGCATGAAATGAACAGACTCATTGTCAATGTTTCATTCCTTAAAATTGTGCACCACTGCTTTCTTTAGCCCAATATAATAATATTAGAGCCCCAGCATTTCATTTACACTGCACAGTCTCGTAAGGCATAAATAGTGTAGCTTCTTGTTAGCTTTCATATTCAGTCGATTGTTACATCTTTATTTATAAGGTGTTTTTGATCAATTCATCTGTCAAAAGCATAAACATTAGTATTGAATTTTTGTTTGAATTCACTGAGCTCTGCAAGCCAAAAACAAGCCAAACAGCTGAAGGTCTGATGTAACAGTAATAGTAAAAATCTAATAAGGTCATCATGAAGGCCTAGTAAGATGGAAATGTTTTTCACAGCAGCGGAGTGAAAGCTCTCTGTTGTGGTTTCCAACTTTTCTTTGACAGATATTTTGTTTCTTCTATAAAGATCAGATCACAGAGCAGAAATGAATCTCAATAAATGAATCTCAACGTCTCCATCTCAAGGATGTGCTTCATAAGACCTCCAGAAAGATCCCCAGTGGAGTTTCCTTTGACATTTGGTGGTGAGAGCTGGGAACTTGTCTGCACCAAAGTTAAGAAACTTAAGCACACTTTTGGAGCAGACTGAGAACAGGTTGTGCTTGTTTTAATTAGAAAACACTTCAGATGCTCCAGTGTTGCATATATATATATATATATATATATTTACTTTCAGCAGCTTCTACATGGCATATAGACCTTTTTAGTTCTTAAAGTCAAACAATTGTTGAGAGGAGATACATTTTATTGCAACCTGCTTTGACAGCTATGGGTATTTATATTGCCAATAATATGTTTTCACGCTAAGATCCTGTTTCAGGACTGTAGATTGGCAGAGGGAAGAGCACAGGATTTACCTTTGATGTAAACTTGATGTTTTACCAGTACCTTTTCCATGTTCAGGTCCTTTAGTTGTAACAAGTTCTTCTACCATGTTACTTTGGGTTTAGTGCATAATAAATGCCTTGTGAACAGACCAAATATGCATGTGGTCTGTTCTCATTCTAACCGGTCTCCTTTCTCGCTCTCAGCAGGTGCATCAAGCACTCTTGTTGGAAACAATTTTTTGAAACCACCTTATGCACCATATTTACGCTCCGCTTTGCTTTCCTTCATCATTTTCTTTAAACTATCTATCTCCTCAGGTGGATTTTCCTTCCTCTGCATTTGCTTTTTGGTCTGTGGTCTATCAGAGTTTATTCCAGCGTTTAATAGCACCCAAAAAAAAGCAAAAAAAAAGCAAAACCAATGTGTTGAAAGATGCTCTGCCACGCAGCTGGAACCTGGAGCATTGGTGATTATTGTTTGGAGTACTTAGCAATGGCTTATTCATTATTTAGCAAAAATGTTTGGGTTTATGCATTTTTTATGAAATGTCTTCCGTGGAATTATTGTAGGAACAAAACAAACAAACTCATCTCCAATTTGATACCAAAAAGGCTGGGTTGGTTTCTAAACCAATTAACATTTCTGCTTGTTACTTTACACAGTAAAGAGACACCTGTCGGAATATTATTTACAAGTTGTTTAAAAGCAATTATTAAAAGACGGAGTGCGAATTAGAGCAGAGCTCAGCTTAAAAAATGTGTTAAATATTACTGCTGATATTTTACAAGCTCTTTCTGTTTAAGTTTTAAAAGTGGCAGCCGGACCATAAAGCTTTATTTAACAGAGTGTGAGTTTAGCATTAAATGGACTGACTCTAACGTAATGGGATGAACGCCGCAAAGCAATATGAGATAAAAATCTGAGACTTAATGGGGAAAAAGAAATTCTCAAGCTGGACTGATGAAAAGACAAGGGAACAAATCAAGAACTTAATGCGCTCATGCAGGACTGATTGGGCGCAACGCAGCCTGGAGATGGAGGAGAAAAATGAAACGATTGCTGGAATCAGTTGACCTTCATATCCAGAGATGGCGGCACACGTCTAACTCTAATGTGAAAATAAAACACAAGTAAACTTCACAACAGGATCTGAAATGCTTTCAGAAAGCATTTCTTGAATCCTGGCACCTGCTTCTTTTTTTTTCTTTTCTTTTTCTGCTCAAGTTTTGACAAAAAAAGTAAATAAATAAAATAAAAATAGAAAGCAGTGATAGTTTGCTCACTTTCTTTGTTAAGAAAATCAATAAAATGCAAAGCTATGTAGAACAGAGTTATGGAAATGAACGTAAAACTCACTCGTCGTGCAGTTTAACAAATGGAAATGTCAAAAACTAGCCAATAAGACGGTATGGGATCATTCTAGACGAACCGACCTCTAAGATGAATCTTTGGAGTATTTTTGCCTTAAAAATCTTAAAATGAATTGTTTTGACAAATAAAGAAAGTGATTTCATCAGTTGTTGCTGTTGGTGGTGCAATGCATTGTGAGAAATCTTGCTGGGCAATCCCTACTGTCGCATATAAACCAACTGCCTTAAAATATCTATATGGTCAAGACTTTTCTATGATAAACAGTATTCTTGAAGTGATTTTAAGTGTTATCCTCAGCAAGTTTCTTTTTTCTGCCTACATCACCTACAACAGCATGATATTTGTTAACCTACATGTATTATAGAAGCATGGTGTCATCAGAACATATTTTATTTTCCAACACGGAAATCAGTTGTACAAACGTTCAACACTTTCTCTTTGGTTTGCAGGTTTTGCTCGAGCAGAAATGGAGTCACGTCTGGGGGTTTCCTGGACGTTAAGCGTTAACCCTTTACAGTCCGACGTTCTCACCACTTTCAGATACTTTACTCAGTTTACACAGTTTGAGTTATCAAACACTTTTTATCCAAAAGTCTTACGCCACAATTTTAAAATGAGCACAAACGACAAGTTGATGAGAATTAATTTGTGTTCACTTGAAATCTTTTATCAAACAGAGCACTGTGTTTTACAGTGCAGTTCCATGACAACCATTAGCGACCACGCACATTCAAGAGATTTTAAAAGAGCCTCACGGTGTGTTTGTGGTTACTACACCACACACTGCGACCTACCTACCACTGGTGTTTCGCTTTATTGTGGGGAGTTTGGAGATAATTTTCTGCTTGGAAAGAAAGTCAAACCCAAGTAAGCAACTTTATGTCAAAAACCTTCTAAAGCAAGAGACTTTAGAGAAAAAGCAAGTCCAAAGTCACTTATAATAAGCGGGTTTGGCAACGCTGGTCCTATGAGGCGGTGGCTGGACTCTGAACTTCCCATTTTTTTGAATGTGAAGCAGAGCTTTCATCTTTGGGAGAGCCAATTTTCATCCTGACTGCTTCACATTCAGCTGGAAAGCCCTGCAGCTTGCTGTGGCTCAACAGAGCCACGGCATCTGAAAGAAGCAACATAAGAACCTTTCTAAGCAGTCCCAGTGCTAAAGCGCTGTTGGTGTTTGCTTAGAACCAGTCCTTTTCTTTTCTCTTCTCACCACCACAAGTTTAAAAGAACTGGAGCTAAGAAAAAAAAAAAAAACCCTGCAAAAACACTGAGCTTCAACATTAATGTAATTTTGGATCAGCACCAGAATGACACAAGCTCACATTCTCTCATTAAAGTGTAGAGCTGTGGTTGTAGACAATATTTTCTGCTGGATATTCAAAATAAACACTGGTTCTTATTTAGTTCTTAAGCTCTTTGTGGCTCATGCCAGGCAGTGTTAATGAATCCTGCTGCATATGTTGTGTTTTTGAGCTGCTGGCTCCAATCAGAGATCAGCTGAATGGGACCGTGAAGCGTTCACAAGCACCACTTGATACAAATGAAGTGCTTTTGGGGCATCTGTTTGTAGGGATGCTGAGATAAATATTATGATCCGTCTTCCTGCACGATCATCCGACACCTTAAGATTATGTTCATGAAAGGGTCCAACCTACACTGGGAAACAACCTCAGCCATGTGATGACAATGCCAGCACATCCGCGTTGACATACTGGGGCTCGGTTTGTGTATTTGTTTAAGTAAGCTGATTAAGACAATGAGGCACAAAAGTTCAGTTCAGTAGAGAAAAGGCACTCGATTCATAGTCAGAATTTCTTTATGCAATACAATGATGTATTAACAAGATCGCAAGTGTTGGTTAGTCCACAAGATGAGAACCAGTCCCTGTTCCAAATAGAAACTTTACTGAAGCATCAGTTAAGGACTAAACACACCAGCCATGTTTAGTCTGCTTTAATCAAACTCCAGTTCATTTGTAGAAAGTCTGGTATGTTTGGTGAGGTGTGAACGTGTAATCAAACTCCGATGCAGACCAAAAAAGACCAAAATGCTCTGGTCTGCCTAAAAAACCCGGGTCTCAGTGTGTTTGAAGGGAACTCTGATGCGGTTCGAATGCATATGGAATGTGGATGAAGCGGACGGCTCCAAAAGCAGGAAGTGAAATGGAGCGCAGGGCATTGTGGGTAAATGGAACCAAAACAAACACACGAGCAACCACATTATCTGATGTTTACATTTTGTGAAGAAGGACGTTGCGCCGGTCTTCAGAGGCTTCGTATCATTTCCTCCAGTAGTTCTTGGTGCAGCGCCGCCACAGGCGAGGGGCGGAACAGGTTTTTCAATTAGTTTGGATCATTTAACAAAGTGCAGTGTGAAAGTGAACTGCACCAGCTGAGGATGTAACAAATGGTGCAGTTTTGGTCTCCAACTGAACCGAGTCTTCTGGACTATCGGGTGTGAAAACAACCTAAGATTATAAGATCACTGTTCTGTTTATTTCTGATCATTTATCATTTTGATGGCTTTTACTTATCCTCTCCTTTAAGGCATACTGACCAAATTATTAAAATTAAATTAATTATTAAAATACTTATGTTTCATGTACAACTGTGCAAAATTAGGCGAATCTTCAGCTAACTTAAAGTCTCAAAAAAAAACAAAAAAAACCCCATTGCATTTCAGGAAAGAAAACATTTGATCCTTTGAGGCTTTCACTGCTTGGGCCTGACAAAGGGCTGGTTCAGACAGCTTACATCCAAATTTTATGAATTTCTTTTATGGAAATCTTTCATTAGAAATCCAAATTCCTCTAATCATCCATTTCATTTTACATCAATGCTTAGCTGTCTTGATTAGGGTTACAACTACTCATCACCACTCAGTAGGACAAGGAAAATGCCTGTTCTTTACTGTGATGTTGAGTAAAGAGTTAAAGGCTCCAGCAGGCTGGATAAAATCCTCATAGGTGGTAAAAGGTAACAAACTCAGGAACCAACACCTGAAAAGCTAAATGTTCCACTTCTCTATAAAAGCTTTTTCAGTTTCATCTAGAAAAGCCTCTGTTTTCTAGATTTGATTTCTAAAAAGTGCTTCTTTTTTTTATCAGGACATGTGCTTCTTTAAGAATAAGGATGCTTTAAACATCTTAGAGTGGCTGAATATATATTTCATTTCAGTCATTTTAAAAAAAACTATAATCACATTGCAGTGTCATATTATTCTAAAATTCTCCTCAGCTCTATTAATGACTACCATGTCATACCAACACTGTTTTTAATGGCAGCATTACAACACAGAGTAAAAAGTCATTGTTTATTTTGATGCCTAATGAAGACTGTCAGCACCGTGATTCAGTGTATTATCTGTTATTCTAATGAACGACATAGAAATCATCAGTTTTTCTAACACATTAGTCTTTTGGTGGTATCCAATTAAGCACAAAATCTAAAAGAAAAACTACTTTGTCTTTTGAAGAAAACTTCACATATTGATGCTTCTGGTGAGGTTTCAGCACCAGACGGTGAACAGCTCCCCAGTGGAAGGCATCGCGTTGATTTCAGCTGAGAATCATTTCTTCTTTTTCACATCTTCTCAATTTAATTCCTTTAGGATGTAAAAACATAATGACACAAACTAATTTAAAACTGTAGAATTTGAACTCCATGCTCTAAAACAGCCACACACAGACATACAGTAGACCAGCTACATTAACAGTCACTGATAGGTTTCTGTCGGTGACGCCCTCCATGTTTGACCTTGCTGTCTGCCTGGCTTCTCAGACAGTCGCCAGGCAGGGCGGATAGTCTCTCAGAAAATGGCTCACATTTCTGCCATCTAATTCTCTACATACATTAGTTACCGCTTATAGGTCAAACAAAGCCCAGGTCATGGAGATGCCAACATACGAGGAAAAGTTTGAGTGAGTTCTTCGCTTGTTCATTGTTTATATAATAAATACTGGGAACAAAATGGCTGAAGGATTTGAGTCTGTGTCTAAAATCCTTGACATTTGAGACACAGACTCCAGAGTGTCTCAAATGTTTCTCCTCTAGTGTTTTAGGGATTCCTGTGGCTCTTCTGGTCTCACTAAAACAACATGCAATAGATAATAATGAATGTTGAAATGCTCTCCTTTAAAAAAAAAAAAAAAAGCAACACAAAAATTTATATGTCAAGTCAAGTTTATTTGTATAGCACATTTTGGTACCAAGGCAGTTCAACGTGCTCCGCTTCAGTGAGAAGTTACATGTACAAAAAGGTTCAAACCAATTGGATACTGGACTGGAGAGTCCGACCCAGCTCCCCAGTCTTTTCAGTAATATGTCACAGTCAGCAGTGACAAATGCTGCACTGAGGTCCAACAGAACCAGAGCTATGGCTTTTCCACAGTCTGTATTTATGTGTGTGTTGCTGAACACGTTCAACATCCACAACAGCAGATTTGAGTTTAAGCTCTATCCAAACTGAAAATTTCAATTTCCCTCTTATTTTTGATGCATAGCATTGTTAACTTTACCTAGCAAAACATGATTCGGTTCAGCAAATAAAAATCTAAGAAAAGCAACATTTCTCCAATATTTAGCCTTGCCACTACATACCAAGACTATTTGCCACTAGCTGCATCGATTGTCTTACAGTTAACTGAGATAAGGTTGCCAGGGCAACAGGTTTAGGAGGGAACTTGGAGTTCCAGCTGGATGACAGGGCTCCTCACTTCATATCTTCATATAAAATCTTTGCTTAGTCCATGGATTCATTTTATGCTCTGCAGTACACTGTTCTTATCGCTCTTATGCCGCTGTGAACAGTATGATGCGCAAGTAAGCTAGGTTTACTTACTTCTGTATTGATGATCCAATACGGAAAGCAATTAGGGACAATACTGACAGTATTACGTTTGGACAAATCGCTTATCTTTAGCTGTTTTAAAGTAGCCTGTTGTCTTAGAGTGCTAGAAGCCATTTCACAGGTTGGTGGTGGGAAGCCGGGCTGATGGTGTACAACTTGAGATTGCTAGTCTTGTCTGAGACGCATGATCAGAATCATGCCCTTGTTTCGGTTCTAGATTCCGAACTTCTACAAAGTTGCAAAGTTTTTGAGCAGCAAACCCTCAGATGTCTGATACCTGCCAGCAGTAAGCTTAAATAGAAGCTCCCGAGTGTCTGAAACGTTTCTCCTCTACTATGCTTCCAACTCAATTCCACAAAGAAACATCCACCTTTGGGTGTGTGTTTTTCAGCCATCCAGCCGAGCAGTCTGATGAAAACGTTTCAGATTGTTGTGGCATGCCCTTTCCTCCTCCCAAACTGAAAACACAGGCACTTCAAACTGCTTCCAGAGAGCTGCAGCTTCACAGTGTTGTAAAAGCAAACCTGGGATCCACGCGGCAGTTGTGAAGAGAGGAGAACTAAACCTCCGCTCCTCTCCATGCTGCACCTCGGAGACTGATCTCACTCTGATTTGAAGTTGGTGGTATCCGTTTTCATTTTCATCCTTACCGCTTCTTTCATCTTCCTTTCAACAAAAGCTGTGCTTTTTCCCCCCCAGAACTGCTATCACTGAGAATCCTGAGAAAATTTGGTAAATAAAGATCAGAGTTGTGAATGCTGGCTGTGACAAAAGGAAGAAACTGAAAGCTTCTGCCAAAGTCTGGGGCATCACCGCTGATAGCAGCTCCTGAAATCCTTGACAGGTGGCATCCTGCGCCATGCGTTCTCCATCAGATGCCCGGACAGACTGTTCACACAGCTTCTCAAGCATTCAAAATAAATAAATAAATAAATGGCTGGGTGAGAAATGCGTTTGTGAGAAGCAGATGAAAACAGAGAGCTACTGCAATGACTGGAAAACGACAACCAATAATTGAAGTCTCTGTGTGAGGGAAGCCGCCATGCTGTGAAGGATGCGTCTGCAGGGAGGCCTGCAGGGCTGTTTGCAAACCGGGGTGTGTGTGTGTGTGTGTCTGGGGAGTGGCGCAGAGGTTCATCAGGGATTCATTTCCACTGCACTGTGTGCAGGGGTGTGTGTGTGTGTGTGTGTGTGTAGGGGAGTGGAGAAAGAGAACTCCACCAGAGACCATCTCCATTAGCTTTCCCCCAGCAGAAATGTTAAGAGAGCAAACTGGGATGCCCCAGATGTTGTGTAAAAGAGAGCTGCTGCCAAGAGCCCAGGCTGCGAAGAGATTGAGGGAGGTGGGGGGTAGAGGGGTGAAGGGAGGGAGTGGGGGGAGGAGGTGTCTCTTTTCCCCTCATGCATTGGGCTGAAAGGAAAATGTTAAACGGCCAACAGATGTTAAACTGTGACTGACTAAAACGCTCAGTTTCTCTGTCGGCTGTGAGATTTTAATGAAGCAGAAAAGGACGCTGACAGCAAAAACCTCCCTTTGTTCCTCTGCTTATGCAATACACAGAAAACACACTGATGTGTCTTTTCTAAGAGGAACAATCTGGAAGTAAAGTGTTGGACTCAACATGTTCAAGTCATGTCTTTCCCTTTCATTGGTGACATTCCTTTGTTTACGGCTGATAAGTCGTCTCTCCTGATCCCTGAACTCATATTAACACACACAACAAGACGAGAATACAATTTTGTTTTGCATTTTGTTTTCAGATTTTCTCCTAAAGACATGTTTTGGGTTTTGAAAGTATGTTTTTTATTGTGTGTGGACAAAATGATCATCTTCATCCATGCTGTCGGTCACTGAAACAACTGAACGGCATCAGTTGTGACAGGACAGACAAACTCAACTACACAGAGAGCCAAGTTGAAAGAACTGGACAATGTTGTGTATCAACTCCTTCTTTCTATCTTCCTTTTGGACAGTTTTGGGACAAAGTCCAGGACAGTAAAAGTCCAGACATCAAAATAGCAATAGTAAATAATAAATCAACTTTTTGAAGAAGAGTGATACAAGTTTGCTAAAATACTTGTAGAGACTGATAACGTCATACAGAACGGGTTTCTATTAAGTTTCTAAGGCCAGTGGTGGTTGTTGAAAATAAATAAATCAGTTTTTCTTTCTATCTCTTTTAGCTAGTTGCAAAGCTAAAGCTAAAGGAAATGACATGTTAGGAAACGCCCTCAAAGCTAAGGTTAGAGGATACGACACACTAGGGAACACCCTCTCTACTGCGTAGCTTAGATAGAGGCTAACAAAGGGAATGGAAAACTTTTGTTTGATGCCGTTTTGTCCTGCTAACCCCTAAAGGCAGCATGAGAAATGGACCGGCTGTATTTTGGTATTAATAAATACAATTCATGAATTCAACTCACCGACTCTTCTTCAACCTCATACTGTACATCAAGAACTCAGCAGGGAGAACAGATAAACTCTCCACATGGTTCTAATGCAGGGTGTCAAACTCCAGTCCTCGGGGGGATGGTGCCCGGTGTCCTGCATTTTTCAGATGTGCTCCTGGTCCATTACACTGGAATCGTTTGACAAACATTACCTCAGTATGTAGGCAAGTTTATCAGAGCTCTGCTAATGACCTCATTATTTCACTGAGGTGTGTTGCAGCAATGGCACATCTAACAAAAATAAAAAATTCAGGATACAGGTGGCCATCAAGGACTGGAGTTTGACACCTGTGTTGGAATTATGGGCTGTCGTTATATTTCGCCAGTGTTGCGTTGACTCTTGTAGGAACTGTCTTTCTCCCATGACCGCAGAGAAAACAACAATAATGACTAACGTGACGCATGGAGCAAACGGTAACTGAAGTCAGGAGTGAAACAGAGAAATAACAGGAAAGGAAGTTTTTCAAAATAAAACTCAAAGTTTTACTGACAGAGATCACGACGTAAACTGGACCTGTCGGTCTTGTCAAGCTGAGATTTACTGTGAGTTGGCACTTTGTAAATAAACGGAATAGAACTGAATTAAACCATGGGAATTGAAGCCGAGATAATAGGAGACGCTCTGCAGCTAAAGCCATCTGCACCACCAACAGGGAAGAGTCTAAGCTGACAATAAATGGCTTAACTCTAAGGTCTGCTGTGGGACACTGCTAGTCAGCTGCTTCATTAAAGTCCAAATCCACGGTTCCACTGATGGCTGATCTGAGGAGCTGATGTCAAGCTGTTCCCAGTAATGATAAATAAAAGCGTCGCACTCACACTGAGAGGCTAACGTCCACTGGCTTCCTTCAGATTGCTGCCGCTGCTGGAGGTCTGCTGCGGTGGGGCTCGGTGTGTCAGAGCTGTGGCTCAAAGTGGGACCACACCAGCTACATCATTTAGTGGCTATTTTGTTATTTTATTTTTTTATTTTTAATAAGCACAACTGACCTTGGAACAGTTTTGTTAAAGGCATGGAGGTGTTTGGAACTGGGCGTTGCTTGCAGACACCATCGGTCACGATAAAGTGGAACAGTAGTGTTGCATACAGCACCAGTGCTGATCCTGTTTAAACTGTTACAAAATCTGTCTGTCCAATTTTCATCAGTAATGTTTACACCTGGTGGTGGGTTACCTGTCCCACTGTTTTGCAAGCTACTGTTTTATCTGAAAACATCTGACCTGCCTACTACTTGTTGGCTTTGCACCAATCCAGACTATAAAATATATTGTCATACTGTTTATTCAATGGATGCCTTCAAAAACGTCCTACAGCATCAAAACTGCACGGAGCATCCAATATTATTCTTCTTGTTTGCGCCGAGTTTCATATTTCAGCTTTGAGATAACTCTGAATTTGCGGATATTTACAGTTAATCAACTTAGCTGAAGTGAGATAATCCAGACTACGTTCTGGATTATCGTTCTCAACGAACGTTTTGATCTGCTCTGAACGAGGTGCAGCTGTCCAGGTGAAACTTACAGCCAGCATCCTGACCCTCTGGTTATGCTCAGTGGTTTTGATTTAAACTCCATAAATTAGCATGCTCTGTTTCAACATATGACAGCATCATCCACAGCCGCTGCTTTGTTCCTCAGTAAGGCCGCAGGACTGGAAGAGGAACAAAGCTACTGTATGTATGGAGTTACTCCAGTGAGTTTCATTCATCTGTTCCCTCATCTATAATTTCTGCCCTATGAGGAAACAACATTTTAGTTGTCTAGTTTGGCTTCACAGAACGCGCAGCTGTCAGCTCTGGAGCCGGGGATTTGGAGTGATGTTGACTCTTAATTTGCTTCTTTGCATTCAGTTCTATTGAAAAAATACTTTATTTATCCCAAATGAAAGTTAAGTGTTCATATCGTCGAAGTATCTTCAAAGAATCGTTGTGAATGGTGACGCTGTAGGCAGGAAGGATTTCTGGTAACAGTCAGTATCACATGACTCTGAAGAGGTCTCTGACTGATACTCTGATTGTCATGACATGTCAATAGCTCAACATTCAGTAAAGATGATATTCCACAGTAATAAGTCCTGGATAACATCATCAATTTTCAGCAAGCACTGATAATCCACCTCATTAGCTTTTGCTGCTTCTCTTTAAATCTCTGCCTGACCGTTTGGTTAGAAAGCCAAGGAGAGAGATATACTCAGGAATATAATCCTGGTTCATTATGATGGATTGAAGAGATTATCTGAACTTCCTCCTTCTCTCTGCTTTCTCGTCCTTCTCTGCATCAATGAAGCCTCATTTTCTACTCCTCTGGGTTTTGGGGGTCAGAGTTCAAGTATTATTTTAGCCTTTGAGATGCTAATCAGATACTCCTTGGTTGTAAAAAATAATACTATGTTTCCTCTGTTATGCATCAAGACAACTATTAAAAAGTAAAAAAAAAAAAAAAATACGAGCAAAGTTTCCGCCGACTCCAGAGCATCCAAAACCACAAGGAATGCAAGTTGTGAACAAAACTAATTGACAACATTTTGTAAATAGACCAAATTAAAACTTTCGCAGAGCTACTCCAACATGCTGCCACAATAAGTGGCTTAATATTAGAACTCATTCTACAATCTACGTAATTTATAGAGCATCAGTTTTGAAGGAATGTGTAGTCTCTTCATAGAGTGTTATGAAGAGACTGAAGTCTCAGTGGGACGTTAACTTGGGATTTTTCCATCCACCTGTGTCGGTGCAGCTCCCATCAGTCATCTGTTGTCAAACGACTTTTCAGCCAACTGATCAGAGACATTGGATTCAAAGCAAAACAATCTGTTGGATCAGTGGACTGATTTATTGAAAAATATGCGGTTATATTTAATAAGTCTGGTACAGAACCAAAATCCCTCGGCCGGGCTGTCATCTTCTCACAGTTCCTTTTCCTCTCTGTTTGCTCTCCTAATTGCCATCTTGCAAAATGTGACCTGCGGTGTGTGCAATGACCCAAACATCAGTGCAAATTGACAAGTCTGAATTCATGGTGGGCTTGATCCGCGCTCCATGTCACAGGCCTAATGACTAAAGCAGAGGTTGATAGTGGGCCTGCTGGAGACATCCACCCTCAGTGCACCTCCCGCTTCCCCCTGCCTCCTGTTTCAATGCCCTACTCCCTCTCCAACCTTCAAATGCCCCGACGAATGTCTCACTAAGACCTCAAATGAATTCAGGCAGACGTTTCTCAGCTCAGGGAAGTTGTGTCTCACAGGAAGAAGACGTGATTGGGTAGTTTGCCGGTGGATTCTGGACATTAATGCCAGATCCGTTTGAGAAAAAAACCCTGAAATATTTATAAAGGGGGTCCATGAAATAAAGTAGAGAGAACTAATGTGTAGCCGTACAGTCTACCATGCAGAAAAAAGTGAAATGAAGAACTTTAAATGAGGGTTATGATATAAAATCTACATTTTTGAGGGTTATATCATGTTATAATATGATTCTCTTATCAAAAACATACCTGGAGTGTTGCTGGAATGTTTGAGGAGTTCTTTAATCTTCCATAGCAGCCATTCAGATATTCAAGATCATAAGTGCATCCTAAGCACTGCTTGCTTCCACAAAGCTCCTTCTTGGAGCTGCAGCCTCCAGGGTTGGGGTTAAGAGTCCGCTTCATAGAGAACCCGTCCCCCAGCCCTGCCACACATAAGTAGTGTAATGGAAATCTAGCACTACATGTTTCTACTTTGAGCTGAGAATTTCTGAATGAAAAAGTCATCAAATAATTAATTCATTGTCGAGTTCCTAACAAATCTTTATCAAGCCTTGAGTGTTAACCAAACATTAGAGCATTTCCTGAAGCTGTATTCTACCTGCTAGTTGATGCTATTTTTTATGTTTATCACCCCAAAAGTCTTTACTAAAAGCTGTTGTTCTCCATTGTTACTGGGCGGGACGTTAACAGTTATGAAAGTATTTGTTGGTATTATCATACCAAGACATTTTAGAGTTGGAAGGTTTGCCTTTGCAAACTTTCAAGGTGATTTTATGAAAGTATCAGAGACACTGGGAAAGAGCGATTTGGGGACTTTATGAAGGACAAGCAGAAGAAACGGGTCACCAAACCTGCAGGGGAAATGAGGGCACCTTGACTCATGATTCTCAGCTGGGGAAATACAGTGGAGATGGAAAGTATTCACCTTCTTGGATGTTTTAAGGTTTTTTACTGTTGTTGCAAATCTATCGCAATCAACAAAATCTGGCTATTTGACAAAAAGACTCTTTAATGTCAAAGTGAAAACTGATTTTTGCAGAAGAACAATTAAATAAGCATATTTAGGAGAAGATAAATAATTGCATAAATATTCAGTCTAGCAAAGATCAGCTGAGTGCACACAGTGTGTCTCTCTGATTGTGATGTAAAGATACCTGCAAGCATAAGCAGGTTTAGATCATAGATGGCTGGATGGCTGGTGGGTAAATCTAAATATAAATTTGTGAATATTCTTGTCAACAAAAAGCTACAATTTGTTGATCATGATTGATTTGTAAAAGCAATAAAAAGGGTGAAACCTCCAAAGGGGGGAAATACTTCTTATTGGCACAGTGACAGGAACCCACCTCTGCGAGATCAGGTGCAGACAATGGGACCAGAGTGGCTGTACTCGTACTTATTACTATCATACATTTGCTTCAAAAAAAAAAAAAAAAATCTAAAGGATTTTGAGCAAACTTTAAAATCAAGCTACCATGCAAGAGACACTGATAATGGTAATGAAATTAAATGTAATCACACTGGGGCTAAAAATACGAGGAAAAACAAAGACATCAAATTGAGTCTTTTGGACCTGATGCTGAGACATTTACGCTTCAAACTGGTCAAATAACGTTTTACACATTTAACCCAAATTCTTTTTCTGCTTCTAACTTATAAAAAGAATCCGAGCGCAGCCACTGCTGTCCGTAGAGACCACGTTGGACTAGTAGAGGTCAGAGCTTTGAGGCACCTTTACTTTCATTCTTTAGAGCAGCTATGGATGTTTCTTTCCTTTCATCCACCAGGGTGAGAGATAATTAGTCCCTTTGCTCTGTGAAGCAAATGGCTGCAGTTTTTAGAATAAACACAGTGCAGGGACAAACTAACATTTAGCATTTACTCTCTCCCTCTGTGTACATTTGTATTGCAAAAAGCCATGAATGTGTGGAGTAATTCTGGGTTCTTCTTGGACTTCCTGTTACTGCGGTTATGTCTTGCAAGGCAAAATGCATGTAGACTGGAGCGACTGCAGATCCTTTGATGCCGCTATGTTAATGACTACAGCTCAAGATATAACCCAGTTAGCGTAACCATACTCATATCGCACAGTAGAAATTGCTCCAGATACCAGGCTTGTTTTATCACTGTGTGTCAAAGAGAGAACATGTGTCCTTTCCTGTCTGATGACAGAGTACACCGCACTGCAGCAACACAGGCAGGGGTGGAGGGGCCTCGGTCTTTTTTTAACACTTCAGGTTTTCCTGTTTTATGCTTCAACACCTGTTTGGAATGAATGTCGAGCCAAAAATATCACTAAGTAATAAAAATAATAATAATAATAATAGTGTGTGTTTAATATTGAGGAGCGTTGAACCAAGCCATCAGTAGTGTCAGGGCTACAGTGCCTACCTTCAGCAGGACTGCAGGTGTCTGAAGAGCCAGACAATATGAAACTGGGACGAAATTGCAGCAAAGATCATTTACTTTTATAAGCGCCAAACATTTACTGTTTGACAGGTTTTCTGCTCTCCAGAAATCACCACCAGTGATGAACTCTGACCTGAACCTTCAGAGCCACATAAAGACAGTCAAGTCGGCCTTCTATCACCTGAAGAACATTTCCAGGATTAGAGGACTAATGTCTCGGCAGGATCTAGAGAAACTCATCCATGCGTTCATCTTCAGTCGTATTGATTATTGTGACAGCGTCTTCACAGGTCTGTCCAACAAATCAATCAAACAGCTGCAGCCGATCCAGAATGCTGCTGCTCGCGTTCTCACTAAAACCAGGAAGATAGAGCACATAACACCAGTTTTAAAGTCCCTACACTGGCTCCCTGTAGCTCAAAGAATAGACTTTAAAATACTGTTGTTAGTTTATAAATCACTGAACGGCTTAGCACCACAATACATTAAAGATCTGCTGTTGTTGTATCAACCTTCCAGACCTCTCAGGTCTTCCGGTTCTGGTCTGCTCTGCATCCCCAAAACCAGAACCAAACGAGGAGAAGCAGCTTTCAGCATCTATGCACCACAAATTTGGAACAAACTTCCAGAAAACTGTAAAACAGCTGAAACACTGACTTCTTTTAAATCTCGACTAAAAACCAACCTGTTTAGGATTGTATTTGAAACATAATCAATTGAAACGTAATAAGTTACAAATTTCATGGCATTTGACTTAATGTCATGGTTGGATTGTTGAGTCTATGTTGCATGACTTTGTGTTTTTGTGTTTGTTATGATGTAAAGCACTTTGAAAAGCCTTGCTGCTGAAATGTGCTATAGAAATAAAATTTGATTGATTGATTGATTGATTGATTGATTGACCATGTGGATCAGAGACGATGCCTGGAGACCCGGATAGGACCAGATCAAGACCACTCAGAGAAATGATGGGAATGTTCGGACGACTAGGAAGGACTCAGAAAAGAAAATAGAGACATTTACACTGTTCTCTTACTGGACACTCTCACTTTAAGTCGACGTAGCTATAATTTTTCTACATCTGTGATGCAATTCCTCTTTTTTTAATGGTTTTTGACTCCTTTAAACAGAATGTTGTCTTTGTTGATTAACAATTTCAATGTCTTCCAGGCTTCCTAATAGACTTTTTTAGATCAAACAGAAATGTGTGCTGAACATAAAGCCGACTATAAAGCCATTTACAAAAATACAGCGAGTTGTGTAAAATGTGGTTTCAAAGCTCACATTGCAAATAGGGCCTTTAGGCAAGGAAATGGCTGCACTGATTCGGAAACCGGCTCATATGTGTTTCTACGAGGCGATGCAGTGAGGGTTCTGTGCTGCGGAGGAGCAGGAAGCAGGGTTCCATCTTCAGACCCTTCACAAACTCGAGAGCAACTCGAACATATTAATAAAAAACGTTTGAAGTTCAAATAAATTTGGACAGACTCTTCAAAACAAAGAGAATCCTGCTGCACTGAAAATTCACGGTGAAAACTTTACATAACAAAGGAGAAGAAATTCATCGTTTTTCAGATAAACTGAGGAGAATGCGGAAATGCTTGCCATACTTTGTGAAGCGTCTCTCATCACGGCTGGGAACTTCTGCTTGTTTTTGTATATTTCTCAGTAACTGAATTAGATTAAATAATCTGTTATTCTCTACCCAACCGGTCGGCTAATCAAAATTTAATGAGGAACAGTCGGGCGGAGCATCGGCGCCACAGTGTGTGTTGTGTTGTTTTTAGTCTGAGCACGATGACACCGTGAATAAAATAAGCGTTTGATTCTTAAGACTCCGTCGTTAGGTGAAGATGGGGGCAGAATAAAGCCGGTGTGTGGCTCTGGCTGCTGGCAGGCGCAGTGATGAAGAGAAGACAGGAAGACAGAGAAGTGGGCGCTGGGCGCCAGGAGGACAAAACATGATGAACCTGGTGAACACTTTCTGTTCATGACTTCCACCTTCACTGTGTCTCTTCTGTTCTTCTGCTCTCGGCAGGAAGAAGCTGAGGAAGTAAAAGCTCTTCTTTACCACTCAGTCTTTTGATTATATTTCTGTTGCACCAAAGGATGCCAAACATCCTTTTGTTTGAGTGAATGAATTGGCTTGGAGATTTTTTTTATACATTATTTCTGCAAGTAAATAAATTGAATAACTGTTAATGATTCAGTGAAAAAGACTTCAGCACGTTTTTAAACTAAATAATATAACAATATAACTAAATAATAATAAACAGTGTAACTAAATAATATAACAATATTTGGTACTTTTTAATGATTTGTTTCAAACTAGTAAAGTCATATTCAATACATTACAATAATTTTGCAAAAGTCAATGTATTTCAGCTAACTACATTCACTAAGTGAGGCACATTTGTTTGAATACAATACAGTGATGTTTTCATGCCTTTATTTATGCTGATTTTCCACTTAGAGTTAAGAAAAACAAGAGATTCAAGATTAGAATATTACATTAGACCAATAAAAAACACACACAGAAAAGCACATACAGAAATGTGATCTTAATGGAAACTTTGTATAATGGCTGATAAAGTCTGTTATTTTCAAAATATGTTCTTAATCTGACAAACAAAGTCTGAATAGAATATGGCTGTATATCTCAAACAGAATCCAATTTATGTTAATAAGAATTTGATCCAGCGGTTGAAATGAATGTGGATTTTTTCTAACCCACTCTGTCAGAGTTACACACACGCTTGAGCAGGTATGTGTAACGTTGACCATGAGTGGATCAGAAGAAATCCACAGCAGATTTAAACTTTGCATCATATTCATCCACTCCCACTAATACTTGGTTAAATATTCAGAAACTAATTGAACCTCTGCCACATGTTTTTTTTTTTTTTTGCCATAGGCAATCCTCTGGCAACAGAATTGTGAAAGTTCATGTTCAAAAGCAGAACTATGCTAAGGACATTATCAATTAAACTAATGCCAAACAAATGAATTGAAAGATAGATAGATAGAATTGGTTGGTTTAATATGTATTTTAGATAATCAACTAATCTTTTTAAATATTATTTTAATATCAAATGCAGATGTTAGGAGTTTTGTCATGGAATAATTGTATTAAATTTCTACAACCAGATGACTCCAACCGCCAGTAAAATCATCTAGATAGATTTTTTTGTCATTAGGTTGCGCCGTTCTCCACACACATCGACATCCCATAGACTCTTGTTCATTTTTCTTTATTGTAAAGTTTAAACATAGAAAAAGAAGTTTTCTTAAATGTGAATAAATTCCTTATAATAGATAATAATCAAAACATTATAAGCTGTGTGTATTTTTCTTTTTTTTTTAAAAAAAAAAAGGTCATGTAATGATAGTGACTCTAAATGGGACGTACTAACTTGGACTGACAGCATGAAATGACTCTTTTTATTGTAAAGGTTGCAGAGTCCTGGGCTGACCTCTGACACGTTACCACGGAGACTCCAGGCAAATTCCTGCTCTCCAGATTCTGTTTCTGGTATTTATTTGGGATTCAGAAGTGTGATTGGTTCTATGCATTGTATGCTAAGTTCAAAACATATACCACACAGATCCGCCAAATTTTAAAAGGATCCACTTGACCCCAAACGTTTGATTTGACTTGACCAACTTTAGCTCTGCTCCAAATTTGAGGGGCAATGCGGACAGGCAGTGTTAAACACGTGATGCATCGCAACGATGGACCATAAAACAATTCAATAACAAAATAAATGGACGAAAGAAAGAAATGTTTCTTTGAATTAAACCTTTCCGTCATGCCTCGCTGGGCAGTTTGTCAGTCTAAAAACTACAGTGCTGCCTCAGGTGGCGACACGCACGGCCAAGAGATTTTCATTTTTCATGTCGTTTCACATTATGTATCCATAACTGACCGGGCAGAACTAACTCAACAACCTTCGCTTGATTTTACCATGTGGAAAAAGTTATGCAACTGTTATCACAGTGTTGATGAAACCAGTGAATATTAAGTTACATAATGCTGTAAAACATTGAGTATTTGTATTTTATCCCCAAACTCAATGAAAGGAGGAGCAAAGCTTTAGTTTGGCCAGCAGAGGTTATCACTCTTTCTTGCTTCGAAGTGAAACAAATCAAGAAAGCATCGTCTACTTTGTCAAAAAATAAAAAAATACACAAAACAGAATTAAAGCAAGCTACAAGACACACGAAGCATTATAAGCTAAACATATGTAAATGTTAACTTTCTTTTTTAAAGCACATTTAAAACAATTTGAGACCAGCACAGGTTTAATGGGACTACATTTGTCCAGATGATAATAAATAAAATGTCCCTTTTTCAGATGATCTTCCAGAGAGATAAAACTGTTGTTTAAATAATCTCATCAAAAATTGCTCTAAACAATTTAAATATTGTATTTGACGAATTTAAAACATCCCTCACTTATCCAGCTAAGGGTTTTCATTCTCAACTTTCTGAGTTGTCCTTCTACTCAGCTCATCCAAATAAAAGGGTCACAGTTTTGTTTAAGTTGAGGAAATTGTACATTAGTATGTCTGATCAGTTTTTTAAAAAGCTGCACAGAATCTGTGAATCTAATTGTAATGTATGATTTGTAAAAGGATGCAGTCGTCATTTTCAGGCAAATGAAGACAATTTCATGTTTGGAGTGAGAACAGGACGAGACTGAGAACGAAGCCTTGAGGAACTCCACATGCGAGTGAAACTGAATCACAAAGCCCACCGAGAACAAAATTGACTTCTAGAGTTGAAAGCAGATGCTCCAGAGAACTTCTGCGTGTAAAATTAAGTCTTATTGGAGCTTTTGGGCCAAAGAACTGCAGCACTGCAGAAACCCCTTTATCTATATTGGCTCTGCTGAACAAAGAGCAGAGCATTGCATGGATGTGACCTAATGCAGTTATACGTCCCCCTACAGCTAAAACACAAAGTAGATCTCTTACAGAGCACACAACAAAGCGGGAGGCAGCTGTTCAACGTGGGTGCTAAGCTCCTCCACAAGCCCCACACATCATAGTGTCATCATAGATTTCTCTTCTTTAATGAGATCTTTCTTTTCAATGGTTTTACCCCAGGAATCATCCATCCTCGCAGCTGCAGCACGGCGCGCTAACTGGCAGCTTTTCAATTTCCAAGTTATTATCCGCTTGTTACTCTGAAAACTCCACTTAAATTGTGCTCTCCATCCCAAAAACGTCAAAGTAGAGAACTGGCATTTACCCTTTTTAGTTCTGAAATGGCCTCCAGAGTTTGAGCTGAGCTCTGAAGTGAACTGATGATCAGTCAAGAGGCAACATGATAGTTCAGGCGTAAACACCAACTTTCTTTAGTCGTACAGGTTTAAGTTTTCTCTGGTTTAGGAGTAGGCGTACGGATTGAACAGCAGCAGATCTGTTCCTCAGACCTGACTCCAAAGACGACTCTAAAATACCAGCTCAACATTAGTGAAGTGCAAAGAAAAGATATTAAAAAAATAATCCAATAGTTTGTCATGTTCCGTGTTTTTCTGTGTGTTTATTTCGAGTTTTGTGTCTCTGTGTCTCCGTGTTGTCCTGTTCTCCCCTCGATTACTCCCAGGTATTTCTCATTCCCTAATTATCCCGTGTGTATTTAGTGTCACCTGTGTCTCTGTGTCTCTGTCGGGTCCTTGTCTAACGTGCTCTCAGTCCTTCGTGTTGTCCTTTCGTAAAACCAGTTGCTACCGGCGTTGAGCCCTGGCTTCCGCTCAGTCGTGCTGCCTGTGTTTTTGGACTGTTTTGACTTCATTCCTTATTAAAACCATCATTTCTCACTGCATCCTGGGTCTGCTGCGTCTGCCTCACCACCCCTCAACACCGCATCTCATGACATAGTTTAGACAAAAACACAATGCCCTTATCTAACTTGAAGTTCTGACCATAAAAATATTACAAGCAATTGAAATAAGTCCTTGATTTAAAACATAGACACGAATGTGAATATTTTGTGCTTCTCGACTATCATTCCTGCGTTCTGTGAACCCTGATCAACCCTTGCTTTGCCCTGCAGTGCTAATCTGCACCTAATAAGCTGCAGTCCCGTTATGATCTTAAATGAGACGTTGCTGAAGGGAATGTTTTATTGAACCTGCACTAAATTGACCTCAATTGAAACTTTCTATTTCCCAAAGAGCAACATTAGAGCAACATTAGCTCTAACTCACTGAGATCATTGATGACCTGTGAAAACATTTAACAGAGCTTCCTTCTTCTCAAATCAGTTTTCTTGTAAGCATAACATTTGATAAATGGAACTTTTTTTTTGTAGATGAATATTAACATGCCTCATCATCACCAGCAGGCAGGCAGTGCTGTGCTGTATGAGGGAAATACACAGAGCTGAAAAAGCCAATGCAGTCAAGCCAGCGTTATTTATAAATTGAATTTCAATCAATGTGGAGAAGCAGCAGCTTCTCCAAGACCCTGCTGAGGGTATGGAGCTGGTCCAGTGTGACAAAAATCACACTGCTAAAAACCTGAGATGAGCTAAAAGCTTTGGAAAACACATACATTTTGAGAAGATCAAGGAATGATTTATTTATTTTTTTTGAGCTTCTGAATTTCCAATAGAAACTGAGGAAGTTCTATCAGCAGGACATGAAGAAAGTGAGTGAAGAGCAGTACATTTTAAATCCAATTTGTGTTCAGCATGCAAAAGAGGCATTGATCGATCAATTAAGCTACTCATGGTTTGTTTCGATTACGCTTAAATAAGAAAGCAGATCAGTGAAGCTGTGTTTAAAGAAGATCACAGAATTAATAATGAGCTAGTGTTTTACATCCATATGCTTCAGGAAGGTGAAGCCGTGTCGTTCCTGTTCAAGAGATATTTTTTATAGTGGCTTTTTGTTGCATTTCTTTGTTTCCCTCCTGAAATAAAATCAACATTCAGGTCATAGTCAAATGAGGATACTGAGAAACCAAATTGTGTTCTTTTTTGACCCCAGTGACACCAGTTACACTTTGCCGTTTTGCACTGTGCTCCAGTATTGGGAGTGACAGGAAATTAATTGGTTGCAACTTATTAGCTCGTATGTGAAACCTGAGGTGGAGAGGAGAGATCCATTTCTGCTGGGTTTGTTGTCCTACACTGTTTCCAGGACAGGCACAGGGAACTGAATTCATGTTTTATCTAATTATCTGTGGTGAAGTTGGTGGGAGACGGACCCAAGCTGGCATCTAAACGTCTTTTTTCACCTTTTAATAACTCTCTCCATTAACAACTTGCTTTTTAAAACACGTGCTAAATAGGTAAAGGCATTTGATTTTGAGTCGTATTTCCTACTTATAATAAAATGTAGAAGTAAGTTGTTACATGAGTGCAATTGAAATAAATAATTTAGATGTTAATAATAACCTGTAGCCCAGTTTGCTTATGGCTGGTCAGTAGGAGCAACTTGCATCAATTTTACTTCATTGTCCTTAAAAGCAGTCAGAGTGATTACATGGATATTTTTTCCCCCCCATGGTTCCAGTTATGATGATCGGGTGTCCTAGTGGAAATTATAGGATAAATCCCATTGCCAAGTTTTACCCAAACCCTAAACGTTGAGTTTCCCATCAGTTCTTAAAGTTCAAAGGGTTTGGCAGTTATTTCTCCAGACTAAAGGACATAAAAGTCTGTTATTTGATGTTGTAATTAGTTCACCCTGGAGTAGTCGGAAGCATCACATCATCGCTCATGTTGTACGCACCACTCTCTGGAGGAACACTGTGTGAGTGTGATCAGTTGTTTCTGGGATTAGAAACCTTGGAGCGCCGTCCTAATGCTGGGATCTGAGAGCCATTGAACACGAATTCTGTCTTCTTCCAGAGTCAGCTCAGCTTCCAACTGTGAACGGGGAATTTAAAGTGTCCGGATGCTTTCATCCAAGCTACATACCATACGGTCTTTCTCTTGAGTTTCAGTGTGCATTCTGATGTGAACTCATGATACCTAATATAATACATCCAAATGACATCAGATCAAACAGTTTCTTGCTTCTCATAGTTTTAAGGAAAAACAACGTCACAATAAATGCCACAGTTCAAATTAGGCGTTACGTGGAGAAAAGAACTGCAGAAGCAATACATCTGAAGAGCAACCAATATGGAGGCTCGTCGCTGCTTTGCAATGAGATGCACTCATTTTTCTATGTGTTTCTATTCTCTGCAAGAGAGAAACAGTTAGATAGGAATGCAGAAATTTTTAGATGATCAAAATTAAAAATGCTATTTATAACCAAAGAAAAGGTAAAAACTAAGGGGGAGTAAATAATAACTATAAGGAAATAAGTGAACATAATAAAGCCAGACACTCTCTCTGAAATCCAAAACTTTTTTCAAGAGTTAACTAAATGCCATAGAGCTTGACCTAATATTACAAAGGCATAGTTTCATTGTTAAAAGATTTTGGATAATAGTAGCTGTTTGAGAAACCAAAATCTCCTGATTTTAAATGCAAAAAAATATCTAAATTCTAAAGCCAGAAATGGAGAGAATTATTTGATAGGTGTTTTAATGAAAGGTTTGTTGCTTGGCTGCAGACCTTGAACGGCAGCAGCAGGAGAACGATTCGCGCTCTATGTGTGAATACGCAGTACAAATAAAAATCTGCCTGAATGTGTGTAATGAAAGACCTTCTCTCTCTGGTTAGCTTCAAGTGTCTGCAGCTCGGTTTTTCATTTTCAATAAGGGATTCGGGCCCATTATTTGTCTTATTGTTTTAGAAAAGCTTCCTCTTTCGTGACAGTTGTGTATTCTTTCAGAACAGATTCATCGTTTATGGAGAAGACATTTTCAAAAACTGCAACCACTGCAAAAGTCATAAGTCTCAAATTGGTCAGTGTTTAATCTGTACCTCCGTCAAATACAATGTACCTGAATGGAGAACACACAACAGAAAGATAATTTTGCTCGGACTGCCTTTGTGCTGCAGGGCTTTGTCAGACAGCTGCAAAGCTGCCAGAAGTTGAATTTCTTATAGACAAGAAATCCAAAGCAGCAGCAACCATAACTTTGGACTGATGCAACTTTTAGTCAGGCTCACTGAGGCCCGCTCCCTACAGACTCAGAGTTCAGCTGAGATGGAGAAGACTGTTTTTTTAGCTCTATGCAGTATTTGAGGTAAGACTATAAGTTTGACAATTTCACATGGCCAGAGTTTTCAAATCGCCACCTCCCTAAAAATACAGGTTTTATGTATTTTTTTTGGCCAAAAGGGATTTTCTTGCCAAAGTTACTGCATGGAAGCTACAGTATATGTGGAGTCCTGTGATTTATTGCTCAGATATGGCTTATGACAGGAAGGTCTGGTGGACAAACATGTTGTTTAATGTACATTCCTCCTAAAATACATGTTTTTAGGAACATCTGTACACACAGCTCCCAGTAAAGAAGCATTAAAAGCCTTCAAATAAATTCACTTTTCATACAAGTCACAATGTGAAAAGTGGGACGGAAAAAAACGCTACTGGTTTGGCTACGGGTTGAACTGGACGGTGTTGTTAAATGGTTGAAAGAAGTTCCTCATTCAAACTGAAAAGCTGGAAGCTGAACCGCACTGCGTCATAAAAATCACAATTTTTTATTTATTTTTTTGGTTTTAGCAATGATGCATTTTTCTCCCCCCACAAACCAGTTGCAGACAAAAACCTTGGAACTGAAAAACACCACAACAGTGAAGCTGGTTACAAAACACTATCAGTCATCCATTAATGTAGGATTGGGCATTTTTGTTTAACATGATATTATATTCAGCAGCAGAATGCACTCTGGCTTAAACGCTGTGTTCTCACGGTTTGTGTTTGAAGACTCTGGATAGTTGTTTTTTATTTGACTTGACAACTTCTTCTCTGCTCATATATCCACTTCCTGTCAGCTCTTGTCGCTTAAGAGACCAATTACATTCTAAACTAGCAGCTGGGTTCCTGAGCATCCCTTTGCTCATGCACCACTTCCTTATTTCATGCAGGTTGAACTGGAACCAATGAAGAGCTCATGTAGCTGCATCTGCTATGTAGAGGACAGACAGGCAGTCGCTGAGGAAACCAGTGGATTGAAGAGTTCCTCCAAATGAATGAGTGTGTTTTTATCCATCTCCTCGTGTCTCTATTTTTTCCAACATCAGCATCTTTGTGTTTCACACACAATTTCAGCAGGCGGGATCTGTTTGTGTGTGAAATGTGTGTTTCATCAGTCCCAGGTGGTACTGGGAGGTTTCTCTGCTCCTAATGGGCTGCAGATCAATACTGTGTTCTTAATGTGACAGTGAGGAACGAAGAGCTTCCTGGCCTCCTTTTCTCTGTGTGCACAAACTACTTTTGTGGAGTTTTAATATTCATAACCTCATCCTCAGTTTGGATATTTGGCCAGGGCGAAATGTGAGCGAGTCAGCCAACCACGGAGCCGGGGAATTCGCCGAAGCCTATTAGTCCATTTACACAGCGTAATTGGCTGCCGAGGCATGGAGATGAGAGACCTTAATTTTCCGTTCCACGCTGGGCGTGTTGAGTTTGCCAGGGTCATAACGAGCCAGATAGAGCTGCTTGGCTCGGCATCTCAAAAGGCTTTACTTGTGGCAGCTTCAACTCCACAGCAGAAGGATCAGGAAACTGGTGACATCTGCGACTCCAGCAGCCGTGCCATCAAGTAAAAATAATGGTGCTGTGATGTTTTAAATGTTTAATTTGCTCTCAATATTTTAAGCGAGTGTTTCCATTTTATTCTCAGCATCAGTAACTGATGGGAAGTGGGTGAAGAAAACCTGATTAAGTCCCAGAGAGGAATGACAATCCATCCAGCTAACCTACGGGACGTAGGATGATCCCCTGATCTAATGCCGCTTTCAAACAGGTTGTTCACATGTGAACATTTAGTCCAAATCACTTGATGATTTGGACTAAATGTCCAATTTGGAGATTTGATGATATCTTGCATTGAGCTTTATGAGTCTTGCATAAAACTCAATGCATCTTGAAAGTTGCATTGAGCTTTATGCTTTAAGAAAAAAATGCTTCACCATTATTTACTCGTTTATTTGCTCTACTGCATTCCACAAATCAATATGAACCTATGGTAAGGTGTTTCGTTCAAGCTTGCAGCATTTGCTTGCAGGTAGTTTTTGTGGGACTGAGGCCAGATCACATTCACACCCACGAGATGCTCTGAAGTTTGTCTGTACTGTTCAACCACCACGTCCAGCCAGTTTCGGTGTGGTTGTTTCGCTGAGCAACATATTGTCGGGGTGATTGCTGTGAAGAACCTTACAGTGGTGGACTAAACACCCAAACGGCAGGGACAATGGTTTCAAGTTCAGAAAAAATATTTTCAGGTTGTCTTGTGTTAAAGAATCAGGAAGTAAACGAGACTCTCTTCAAATGAAGTCAGATCAGTTTCCCAGCAACACTCAGTGGGTTAATGGTAACGAGGACAAATCCCAAAAACAACAGTTGGAGAACGTGAGGGTTTCAGTCGTGTAGGAGCATATTTTTCTACATATGTTTTATTTTGATGTCTGCAAAACACTTTGAAAATGTTAACTTATAACAATAAGCGTAAGCTTATGTAGGTGACTTATAAAAACATGTGTTTTTGCATATTTGTTGAAACTGTCTATATTTCCTGACAAAACTATATACAATGAATCTCTGAAATAAAATGGAGCTCCTCTGCCTCCCTTTGGGTCCTACTGCCATCTGCAGAAATACACCGCTGTGTCGTAAACAACCAATCAGCCAGTCTGTCCACTCTGCTGCGAAATGAGATGCACTAACTGTTTTGAAGGTGATAATTGTGGGAATGATGAACTTCATTCCAGTCGCAGCAGAAAAAAACCTGCCAATATTTCATTTGATAATTTATTTTCAACACACCACATATATTTTTTCTCACCTGTTCTAGCTTATCAAGTCAGATTTTTTTTCTATCTGACGCATTTCCTAAGCTAAAAACAAATGTCTGTTTTGTTATCAGTGGAAAAAAAAAAAAAAGTCGATTTTGGGGTGAGCTTCACATTTAACAGTTACGACTTCATCCTGTGCAACTTCAAAACCAACGTTCCTGCTTCAGCTCCTTGAAGAACGTTTGCCAAACATGTTTAAGAAATGTAAAGTTCTTTATTTTGTCGTTGTGTGTGTGTTGGTGTGTGTGTCGCCATGTGTGTGTCAGGGAGCAGAGGATACAAGTCAGTGACCAAAACTCAAGGCAGGTGCAGCTTCGTTTTGTCCACCATAATCCATCCCATACCAGACGACGTTAGTGCTGACACCAACTCGCTATAAGCTATGAGCAGAAGTGGGAGGATGAACTGGATGTTCCGATTGAAAGTGACACACTGGCAGTTTAATTTCAGCTCTTCGTGATTCAGTCAGTCTAACTGAATGCATAACTATTCAATCAGCTCTAAACACTGTAATCATAGTTAAGGCTTTCTCTTTTCAGTCAGGATGGGCTCAATTAAGCTGTGTGGTCATGTTTGCAGATCCACACTGTTCCCATTTGTGTGCGTATGAGGAAAATTCAATGAACTCAGAAAAGTTACCCAGCTTCCAGAAGGCCGTCAAGGTTGAGTTTTCAAATAAGAAAAGATGTTTACCATCTGCACTGTGACACACTCTCTGTGACATAAAACCTTCATTTTTCTATAAGATCAACATTTATGAAAGCTTGTGATTTTGAAAGACTGAAGCAGCAAGCTTTGTGTTAACTTGATCTGTGGGAAATCGTTATAACGTTCCTCTCCTGTGTTTCTGAAGGACGCCTTGATTGTGTGAATCAGAACACAAAGCCTGAAGTGGCTCAGAGAGCATTCGGGCTCAGAGCACTGAATGTGTTGAACCCAGTGAAAGCCTGACAGAATGGTTCTGTTCAGGTTCTGAATGCAGCTAAAGCATTGGCTCTCCTGTGTCCTTGGTGTGTACACGTCTTTGTGAAACAAGGATCTCTACCATGAAGACATCGATATAGCAGAATTACAGTCAGTACTTCTCACCAAGTAAAGGAATTTCCAAAGTTTAATAAGTTCTGTCTGAGTCTTAGTGTTGATCTGAAAATACAAACGCTTTGACACAACCAGTTTATTTTACTGCATGGCTACTAGTGGTACAGTCCTGCTATTGACCGCCATGTGATCTGGACTAAAAAGGAAGTTAATCAGGATCCAGTACAGACATTCTTTGAATGATCCACTGAGGTTCAGCCAACAGCTGTACGGTGCCTTTCGGTACCGTAGGATCTGGTTCTCTGGAACCCTGAGAGCTGTGGTTCCATTCAGCCCGGCCAAATTTGCAGTCCATTGTGGGGTGACTGATTGTCGCTGTAGTGACTCCTCATTCCCCTTCGTGGTGTTTGGGTCACTTTCTCACTTTCAGGAAATGAGCACCATTCTATTTGAAGCAAAGTTTGAAATCCACACAACATCTACTCTCCTAAAGCATGAAACTGCGGATTTTTAGATTGGGATGTTTTTTTTCCCCTATTAAACATACAACAAATTCTGTCACATTTGCTGCACCTCGTTTTGAGCTGAGTAATCTGCTCCATCTCTGAGCTTTCTGATGGGGCCATCAGCTGCTGCAGCTGAGAGCCAATTAATGGAGCCCCTGCATAGCAGCTCCAGTAGAGCTGGTTGGGGTTTTTGCAGGAAAAAACCTGACTATTAGCATGAAGAATCCCTTGCTTTCCCTTTAGATGTCACACAGAATTCATGGCGTAGTTTAGTTACTAGGCCCAGTTGGTGTTGTTGAGCATCTTTTAACCTGCTGGGGCCCGGCAGGAGGTGGCAAATGTGATTTATCTGCTTATTAATTTTGGAAATCCTTGGTGAGAGGAAGCAGGTTCACAAGATCCAGGTAAAGGTAAATTAGAGTCGAACATAATTCATCCAGATCTTTTCTCTGTAGTATAGGACTCCAACTGGGAGTAGCAAAAACACGGAGTGAACAAATTACCTTTAAGCCCGAGGAGATTTATCTAATAACTTTGAAGCTCAGGACAAATAAAGCTTCAGTAGGTTTGAATTTTTGGGCCGCCGAGGATATGAAACTGCAAGAAAGAATGAGTGTAATTTCAGATGATAGTTACTGCAGTTCACTTTAACCAGAGGACTGTCCCACTGTGTAAGGACCTGCGCATAAACCAAGAAGTTAATGGAGCTGGGACTGGAGGGATTAGGAGAGACCTAAACATCAAAAATGAAGTTTTACTTTACTGGTCAATATTATTTCATGGCAATTATCTTCTTTTTTTTTTTGAGAACAGTCAAGTAAGTTGCTCACCATGAACGAAACCAGGCCAACAATCATCTGTTCTAGTGAAGAGGTACTATCTCTCTGCAGCTGAAAATCTCAGAATCTCTGTCTGCTTGTATGGTCAGAAAGCTCGCTGAAAGACTCTGGAGTTGGGAACAGGGGCGCTGCCAGGAATCTTGGGCCCCCTCCCCACGCAGCTGCTGTTACAATCTTTTGAGTCTATCTGACCTATCAAAAGCGTCACAATTTTGAAGGCTTGCAACTGCCTGGCTTTCTTAGACTACTGTTTGCCTTCCAGTTTGCTTCCCAAAGAGCCCGTTTTGTTCTCCTTCTCTCTCCTCTGTGCTCCTGCTTGGCCTCCATTGCACGTCCTTTCAACTTACTGTATCTGGGATTTCAGGCTGTGGTTGAAGTTTTTGAGAACTACTTCCATGTGTAAAAAAAACAAACATATTATTTCTATGGCTACACACCATAACAATTGTACAAATGGAAAAGATATCTATAAAAATCATCCCAGGTGCCCAGCAAGGATTAAAAAAAAAAGTCCAAGAAAGCAAAGCTTCAGCCAGAATAAGAGAAACGACACTTTAAAAAAATAATAAAAATCAGAATGAATATAACAGAATTACTCCCACATAGTTTGTTCATTTCTTGCACAGTACTTATTTTGGAACATGTCATTTGGCCTGTTTTTTTTTTTCTTTCTTTGATCTGATTTTTCTACGCTCCCCAGAATGTGTTATAAACCCATAATACACTTAAACTGGGTGAAGTTTGTAGGTGATACATGAATATTTACCAGCATGAATTAATTTACATAAAGCGCTGAGCAGAAGACATCAGCAGGCAGGAGAAGAAAGGAAAACAGGAATGTAACATTGTGGATGCATCACAAACAGAGGTAGCACAATATTTTTCTCTTCAACATTCATGTTACATCATCAATGAGGATGCCTGGTTTATTATCAGGTACAGAAATCTGAGAGTCAACATGTCTTATCCTAGGTTAGTCTGTGAGAGGTTCATGCTGTAACAGAGTTATTTTCTCTTGGCATTTGAAAAAGTGACACATGTCGATGGTCAAAGTGCCGTCCGCTCATAATGTTGTGATCCTCATTCTGTCACTTGTTGTCATTGTTCTTCAGATTGCTGCTATTTCACAAGGTCCAAAAATCAGTTCACGTCAGGTTAGGCACAAGCAACAGCAGTGTTTTCACCTCTAATCATCTTAACATTTTAACATTTGTCTGAAATCCTCAGTCCTTCAGTGATTCTAACGTTTAGGCCTTGAAAGGTCAGGACATTTCAGCTCGACATCAGCATCCTTACCTGTCCTTATGTTTATGTTATTTTCTTAGATCGATAAGTTGCAGAGTTCCAATACTGACCTCTGCAGCCGAATATTTCAGTTCATAACAAAACAGTTATAATTTTCAGATTTAGAAATACAGAATACAGGAAGTCAGAATGATCTCAGTTTGTAGAATCAGGGAGAGACTCCCAACCTCTCAGCCAGCTTGACTCACTAGCAAGGAGCACTCCACAATGAAATGGATTGAAGGGCATGAATGATCGGCCAGGCGGGCGGAATGAGGATGTGAGACATCTGGGGAGATACTGACTGTAGATGGGGTGAAGACTCAGTGTGGGGGTAGAGTCTTCAGGAAATAACCTTCCTGTGTAAGGGGAGTTGTTATGGTGTGGTCCTGCTCACAACCTAAAGTTAACACATTAGCTCTATTTGACATCATCTAATAACTCATCTGAAAACTTCATCAACAACATCAAGGGCAAAAGTCATATCTGCCATCTCTGAGAGCTGTGGGATGACTCTGTACCAGCCCAGGCCGGGCCAGTCTGGTAGCCTCAGTCACTGTGCTCACCTCTCTGTGATTCAGTGCTCTTGTTCTGATGAAATAAACTATTTTAGTTGCAACATCAACAGCATGGTTCAATTTTAGCACAGATAGTACAATATCTGATGAATGTCAGATTCTGTTCTGGCTTGATTTCAGCCACTTTATTTTGCATCTGCTTCAAAAGTCCAACATACACCTACTAGCTTCTTCCATTTATTGCCACTGTGGTCAATAATTCATTTATTTCTCCAAATAAATCACTCCCTGTTGTAGTGTCTGTGTCTGCCAGCTCCTCTGTCATTCCAGTCATTCATTAATCCACATTCAAAGATCTGTAAGAGGGCTGTCTCACGGACATCCCACTCTCATCCAGAGCCAAGGAAAAGCAGCCAAAGTTGTCCGTTTTCTTTTGCAACTGAAGCTCCAATGTTTCCCATCTGCCTCATTGTGATGTGCCTTGACTCTTTTCTAAATGCATCTTTTTTCTCTGGGAAAATTTGCACTCAAGATTCTACCAAACAGACTTTGATAACGTCCACATCAAAGAATTGCTAATTCTGTCTTGCAATTTTATGGGGCATGTCCTGATTAGTGCACGTCTGGAAGAGTGGAGCTTGTTATTTAGTCCAAACATTACAAAGTGGCTTTGGTGAAATGGCTTTCAGTACAAGCTCAAAGGTTAAAGGTCACGGACTGTGAAATGCCCAGGTCTGATCTATGGGTTGGATATGAAGCCTCCCCTTGTTAGATGAGATATCAACTATCCTGTCATCACCCCTTCCAATTCCATCACATTTAGTAGAGACAGCTGCTTCCAGTGTGTTAAATATTTCTCCCTTTGATTCAATAAGGTTCATGCTAAGATACTTCTATGGGTTATTCATATTATGGTTGAAAAAAAGAGAAGCAGTGTGTTGGGGTCATGAGGTCAACAATCTTCTTTGCACCTTCTTTATGTTTAATTGCAGTTTTTCCTGAGAATATATCAGGTTTTCAAAATAAGGAGAACAATACTTAACCAAATACTCAAGAAGAGTATTTGCTGACAGGCTGCCTTCCAGTCCCATCAGGCATCCGTTTATCTTATTTAGAGAAGCTATGCAGATAGAAGTCGTTACTCAGGACCAGATAGTGTTTCCCCTCGTTTACCATCGACAGCTATGGATCATTGCATGAAATGCGCACTTTGCCATGCGCACAGTGCACAGAAGGAACTGCTCCCTCTGGACATGCCAAGGAAAATAATCTCAGTGTTTCCTCACAAAGCTGCTGTCAGCAGCGTGGACTCTCTGACTCTTACTGGCAGGTTAGATTCTGAATAGACAAGTACTCTGAATATTTCACTGAAATGCTGACATAAGAGCTCATGGAAAAGCTGACAATTAAAAATCACAAAGAACAGGTTGGAGATAGTTATTTAGCGTATAAATATACCACAGAATTTCGACTGTATAAAAGATACAGAAGAAGAAGATAAACATCATTTTTCTTCTGCTGGGATTTCTCCAATGCTATCATAGGTTTCATTTTTACAGACAAAGGCCACTCAGTTCTGAAATGTAAATGTCATCTTCTGCGGGCTGATAGAAACTCTGAGGTTATTAACCTCACATGACCCACAAGCCCATCTCTACAGGCTCATGTGTAATTAGGCCATTAGCAGGAACATCGGTGTTGGCTGCACACTTAGTTGTAAAACATAAATGCAAATGTCTAACAGAAGTAAGGAGGCTAAAAACAGAAATCCTTTATATTTTTCTGGTCTGTCATATCAGTTATGAGTTCAGCACATTATATATTTCTCCGTGTTCGGCCATTTAATAGATCTTCCCTCCTTTCTGTAGCAGCTGCTGCTCTACTGGAGAACGTAATTAAAGTAAAAAAAGAAGAAGAAAGAAAAGTAGACCTTGTTGATTTCTGAAGCAAAAGTCAGTAAGTTCATGTTTACACCAAAATAAAAAATAAAAAAAATTATGTCAAGTTTTTGTAGACAGATACATGCTTAGATGTGTTTCCAACAAGTACGTTAAATATTTAGTTGCTTGATGTCTTAGTTTTATGTTATCCAGGAACACAATTCATTTTCCTTGTTGCTGATTGGCTAAAACCTCAAAAGTAGAGATAAAGAAGACCACAGAGGTAAGTTTCTGCTGCAGTGTTAAAACAGTTACCACAGTGTGTATTAATGCACTAAGGTATATCTGGTGGTTGAACTATTAAAGCAGGCAGATTTAAGCATTCTTAGAGGGCAGTCTGTGTTCCCTATCCCTTATGAATATGTTGGGTTCACTGTGCGTAATGTTCACTGTCTTGTCTATCTTTTTATTTCTTACACACTGGTTGCAGGTCATGGTCTTTATAGTTTTATTGTTGTGCCTCAGTTATGTGTTTTCTCTTTATGTTCTCATGTGAGATATAGTGAGAAACAGTCACCCCGCCCTATTTTTGATAAAGAAAAGGCAACTTAAAGATGAAAGATGAAAAAACATATTTTCTTTATAGACAATGTATTTAAGGTGACTGAAAACAGTCACAAAGTTTAGGAAAGCTTGGAAACCAAGTACAATGCTGCATTACATGGACGGAAAATCTGCTTCTTTGTCAGAATAGTTTAGTGTCTACCTCTTTGCTTTGACAAAAATTGGAAGTAAATCCAACTTGTATGTTTTTGTATATTTTGCATTGCTTAAGCATTTTCACTGATTACAAAGTGAAAATGAGAGAAAGGAGGGAGATATTTCTACCTTTGGTGTTGTTGAAAACTAATTAAAAATCATTTTTAGCCACTCTATGAGCACATGTGAGTATGGCAATTTGATGCTTGGTTGATCAAGTGCATCACTGAAAGAATTCTGCAGACTGGATGCCCTGGTAGTGCAAATTGCACCAACCTCCCCAACTCAGCAAGTCTGTCAGAGTGGTGTGTGTGTGTGGGGGGTGTGTTTGTGCCGGTGTGTGAACATGTGTACCAGGTTTTCATATCCTTATGGGAACCTATTTCTGTCTACAATGTGGGGTTATGGGGACCATTGCTCTTTGTGGAGACATTTTCTTGGTCCCCATGAGGGAAATTGATATTTTTGGGTTAGTGGTTAAGTCTGTGGTGGTTAGGGTAAAGGTTAAGGTAAGGGTTAGATATGTGATGGATAGGGTTAGGGCTAGGATTATGGTAAGGGTTAGGCTGTAGAAATTAATAGAAGTCAATATAAAGTCCCCACAAGTGATGAAAACATGACTGTGGGGTGGGTGTGTGTGTGTGTGTGTGTCCCTCAGTGTAAGAGTTCCCTTAGAATATAATCTTTCAACAGAGCAGTTGCAGTTTTTATATCCACTATTTGCTAATTGAACGCCAGTTTATCTGTTCAATAGTTAAAAATAAAGTGCATGCATCACTGTGTCTGCTCCCAGCAGCTCATTATGTGGAGGAAGAAATCCTTTCAAGTGTGAAAAGAAATATTTATATTCTGAACTGTGTTTATTTTCTCTGAGATATTTCAGCTCTGTTTTTGTCTGCAACTGATCAGATTTTGTGGCTCACCAGGCAAAGTTTCAACATGTAGGAAATATCCAAAACACTGTGAATATTGAACGGCTCAAGTCTGACCGCAAAGATCAGGAAACACGAGGAAGTGTAGGTTTCAGTCAAGTCATTTGTCAACATCACACCATTCGAGTTCCATTGCAATTGGAATTTCAAACTTTTTTAATTTCAATTGAAAAAAATAGGTAAAATGAGCATGAATCATGAAGAACACGATGTAAAAACAACATCAAGTGACATCACAAAGTTCATTATAGCCACTTGTATTTTGGATCTAGTTATCTTTTTGATCATAACCCATAAGTCATTGGTCAGAGTCAAAACAAAGACAGTCAGAAAAGTTGAGAGTTTTACTTTTTGAATCAGCTTCTTCTTTACCGCAACAAACCAGGTCTGTGTCTCCATTTCAGCCTCAAACATGAATCTCTTTCTCTCCATTTTAAATCATTTTCCAGTCTAAAGATGCTACAGTTCACCAGTCTTGGAGTGTAAGCCACTCCAAGACTTACACTCTTGTAAGTCTTGTAACAAGGTGTGTTACATTTAGTGTTTTAATAAAAAAAAAAAAGTTATATTTTTAAGATAAAAATGCCATATATTTTCTGAGTTAGAGCTAAGCTGAATAACTCTCAGCTGAGGCAGCCTGCAGTGCTGACGCTGATATTCGTCACTTATTTCGCACTCCAGTTGGATCTATTTGATTAGTTACTGTTTTGTTAATGATCCAGACCCTGTTTGGATCATGTCCCTGAATCAATTGAAAACTCCCTCACTGACTGAACATTTAGTACTGTGTGATGAAGCACTCATTCACTAGAGCCGTCAATAACTGCTACGAGTCCAAAAGTGTTTTCATCTCAGCTGGAGTCTGGTTTGTATGTGGCTGCTGTGTGTTAAAGCCTGATGCTTTTAGAGAGTGGGCCTGCCCTAGGCACATGCTGACACCCTTGTTAATGGTAATAGCTCTGCCTGGATTAGAGCAGAGTACATCAGTGATGTATGAGAAGTGGTAGTAACACTCAGCATGTCAGTACCCAGACACTTCACACAGCACAGTACTGTACTGACAGTACTGTACTGTATCTCTTGATAAATGAGAAAGGCGTTTATCAAGCCTTTCTCATTTATCAAGAGAAAGGCTTGATAAATGGCCTTTCTCTGTCCATTTATCAAGCTTTTTAGCTGTACAACTGTCATGGCCGATATTCAGTGAGGAAACAAACACTACTGGTTCACCGTACAGTTTTTGACAGATGAATGTAGTCAGTGTGTCAGTCCTCATCCGACAGTCCAAATATTAAAGCACAGCTTTTCTTTATTGAGAGCAGATGTGTTTCTGCTCTAATCATTTGTTCAGCTACCAGATAGAAGTGGCTAGAATTGCTCTGGTTTCACTAAAGCTTTTGTTTTAACATGCACCAGTTACTTAAAACAAAACATGATGTGTTCACCCTGTCATGCTAAACAGTTAGGATGGTGAGCGTAGACATATAAGCTCCTCCATTTTCTTCCAAATATTATGATAGCTGTCATGACCAAACATTTCAATTTTAGTGTCCTCAGACTACAGGACTCTTTTTTTTCTTTCAAACTCTAATATAAATTTTTCAGGTGATTTTGGAGTAATGGTTACGTCCTCCCTGAGTGGTCTTTTAGGACCACATGTCAATAATGTGGATAATGACATTCTCTTGAGCCTCCGTCTTCACAGTAAGCCAGTAAATTAATAAATCAATTCCTCACATGAAAGAAATCAGTGTTCTGATCTCAGGGCTGTCTGTGTGAATGCATGGGGTGATTCCTGCTGCTTAGTGAGAACACACACCTGATTCGTCTTTTACGTTGTGGCCGAACATTGAACAGTTTGGTTTTTACATACCATCTGTGACATGCATGTGCTCCAATGTGATTCTTCTTAGAATAAATACTTCACAAAACCAAACATGACCAGATTTATGTCATACAGGCATCGTGTGGTTGCTATGCCGGCCTGCATCTTCTGAAAGCTGCTTAATGTCTTGTCAGGGAATATGTTTCAGGATGGAGAACCATGTGATGTTATGCACCCCCTACTGCCAGTCTTCAAGGTGAAATTTGTGTTCTCCACGCCTGCTGCGTGGCATCTGCTACAGCTTACATACTCCAGTTTCCCACTTTTCAGCAGTGTGCTTTCTCAGCAGCATTCATCCGTAAAAGACTCTGGTAGAGTTCATATAGATGAGTTTAGAGGCAGCTGACAGCAGCAGGTTGGGAGCTTTCATGGTGCAGAGTGGGAGCATGATTGAGTGTGTGGGAACATGGAAGCTGCTCCAGTCCCGTAGAGATTGATCCCAGTCATCTTAATGATGCTAATGGGGCTCATTAACTGCTTTATTTGCTTTCTCAGCTCAGTCAAGAGGAAGCGATTAGCTGCTGCTGCCGCCATGGCCCTCAACTAAATATTATTGGCAAACAGTGTTTCTGATTTTGAGCTTCACAGTGACAGTCCAAAAACATGACTATTAGGTCAATTGGTCTTTCTAAACTCTCCCTAGGTGTGAGTGTGTGTGCATGGTTGTTTGTCCTGTCTGTCTCTGTGTTGCCCTGCGACAGACTGGCGGCCTGTCCGGGGTGAACCCCGCCTCTTGCCCGAAACCTTCGCTGGAGATAGACACCAGCACCCCTCCGGACCCCAGAAGGGACAAGGGTGTACAGAAAATGGATGGATGTTTCTGATTTCCTGTTTGTGGATTTATGTATTTTCTGTATCTGTTTGTAACTTTTAATAAAATTTGTAATAGAAGCTTTGTTTCTATTACAAAGTGCGGTGGCTCTCTGACTTTTCAGGATAGACCGACATGCAGACGACTGCAGGGGGAGCTTCGTGTCCAGATGTTGTCAAATAGTATTTTTATAATAGCACACAGTTGCCAGGTTAGAAGCTTCAACACAAGGGGGACATGATCAGTTGGATGGATGAAGAGTTCGACATTATGGCTCATTGCTGCACATGACTCAGGTAGTCTTTTTTTAAGAATTATTTCAGCAATAGTTGCCTTTATTTGAGACAGAGGTGTGGGGCAAAGGAACCAGGGACGGGAGTCGAACTCAGGACTATCATGGCCTTAACCTCTGTATGCGGGGTGCCAGCACTGAACACTGCACCACGCAAAGCCCTGTTACAGTAGCCTTTGCCAGAGTTTGGAGAGCCCCTTTGATAAATAACCAAAAGGGCGACAGATAGTTTGAATTTTATGTTTTTTATCCGAGGAACTCACCTACTTCCTCTTCTTTCATCTTCTTGGAAAATCAGTTTTGTCTCATGATTGCGACTGGTAAACTAGCCACATAAAAAGTAAATGTAGAGTAAAGAATCGTGTCTGCCACTCTCTGTCCCGCACTGACAGGTGTGTTGAGGTTTCCCTGGTGGAGAAGAAATAGGGCTAGACGCCCAACTAGCTTATCAAACTTGCTAGCATTCATTAAAATTGTAGGACGTAAAGGAATTTTAAAGGAGTTTAAAGCAATCAGTACACTCGAGTATGAAGTCTCAACTGTCTGCGGACAGTACACCCGAGTGCAAGGGGGGCTTAAGATGGCTGTCAGTGTGCAGTGACAGGTCAGTCAGGGAAAAGAATAATTTTGCTGTACCTCAATCTGTGATGTAAATAAGTTAAATAAAAGCCAGTTTGAGTTTTCAGTTGGTTCAGCCGGAGATAGTTGTATGTGGGACATTTTCTGAACTGAAGTTTTTCCCCAAAGGGAACAAGTTAATTTCTTCTACCAGAGTTGCCTTTAGATACAATCACATGCATGATCAAGGTTCCCTGCCAAGCTCGGTTGCAGGAGTATCTCTGTGACCATGCTCGTATATTTGGAAACATTTTCCTGCTGGAATTTAAATTTGCGTAGGCAGCGAAGCGAGACCAAAAAATTGGATTTGCCGCGTGCAAAAACAGAGCAGAGCAGTACTGGCAGCCTCTTCCAGGTCTTCACAGATCAGATTTTTTTATAACCCTTCCAGGTATCAACAGACCTCCAGTTTCAGCAGTTTTCCTGTCGCTTTTATAATCTAACTGTTGTTGATGGAGGAAAAATGTCCATACGAAAGATGGAGAAGATGTCAAAGAAGCAATATGGTGAAAAACACCAAGTGTGTTTGTGACCCAGAGTCAGCTGCTGCTTTCTCAGGGTCTCGGTGGAGGGGGTACATGTGCTGACATCACGGCTTTATTCATGGGAGGAGATTAGATTAAAGAACGGCTGTTTAAGCAAGTTGCCTCCAGAGAGCAGAGTCAAAAGGCTACATGGACGGAGACGAAAACATATAAACAGATTACAGTTCATTATGTTGTAGTATTTATGTGGAGTTTCACAGATTTCTTTATTTTATTTTAGTATTCTTCTGTTTCTACCTAAAAGCAAAGTCTAATCTGATCTCGTCTTGCGTCTTACTTTTATTTGTGTTCCACTTTGAAAATCCTTTTTTGGGATTTCAGAATTTCCAGAAAGGCCACTGTAACTTAAACCCCCACCTCCCCCCAAAAAACACTTATTACAACTAAGAGATGCCGTCTGCATGGTTAACACGTTTACCGCTGAAGCAGATGTGCTGCAGCAGCAGAAGACCCTACTGGGTGGCATGCCTCTCACCTGAGAACAGAAAGCTAACGCAACAGTTCACACATAAGAGACTGGAGAGATGTTGGATCCAACATGACTTTGGCCAGGTTCTGAAGATAACGAGGGCAACTTGAAGAGCTCAATATCAAACTTTATTTATCAAAAGTTATGAAGGGAGTCCTCCAGTCAGTTCTTTCTATCTGGACTACTTCTCTGAGCAAACACTGGTTTCCACAGATCTTGATGTGTGCGATACCAAACTCCTAACTGGCCCACTTTTTTCTCCTGACCGCACGCAGAAGGCACATATCTGTTTCCCTGGCAACACGACATCCCCTCGTGATGGGCATGTCTGTTTCCCTGGCAACACTTCCTTCCTGTCTGCATGTTTTCTTACCTAAAGTACCCCTCCTTGGTCTCACTCTCTTCTGTAGCAGTAATGTTACTGTGCTTCATGTTCCCTTCAGTGTTTGAGGCTGGTGGTGGGAGGGTCATGGTGTGGGGGTTAAATTCTGGACTCACTTCGGCCACCTTATTACCAACTGAACATAGATGAAACCCCAAAGACTAGCTGAACATTGTCGTTCACTTTGCCCATCCTCACAGTGTTTCCATCCTCTGATGGCCACTTCCAACAGGACGATGCATCGCGTCACGACGCTCAGATCAACTCACACTGGTTTCTTGAACATGAACACGAGGTCACTGAACTCAAACAGCCTTCGCAGTCACCAGTTCTCGATCCAACAGAGAGCCTTCTGCATGTGGAAACAGAAAAATCACATAAGAGAAGCACTACCAACAAATCTGTTGCATCGCGTGATGCTACAGTGTCTTGTCAACATGGACCAAAATCTCCAAGGAATATTTCCGACGCGTTGTTGAATCTGTGGCATGGAAGCTAGGGCATGACTAAAGACAAACTCCAACACTAGCAAGCTGGTCTGTAAGTTTTTCTAGTGTAGTAAAAAAAAAAACGCCAAACAAAAATACAAGCAGAATGACAGAGAGAGAAACAGGAAGCATTAACAGCACATGTGAAGCACAAAGCGATAACTGGAGGAACTTGAGACAAAATCTTATTTGAGCATTAAGAACAACAAATAATAAACATTTACTGATGGTGAATTACTAACTTCTTGTGATTCTAGAAGTGCACAGCTCATGGTGGCAGTACGTTGGAGCTTGGATCCGTTTCTAGACTTTAGTTCATACATTTTTTGGTTGATTTGGCTGATTCATTGCATGTTTGGACAATTATTCCCTCTGATTTATGATGCTGTGCCAAAGGAAGGAGTTTTGCTCCCACTGTTTTACTTTTTAATGCTTAACCATGGCAACAAGGTATTGATTTTACAAATCTGAAATGCTGGTTAGCGTCTCATCTTTTCAGATGTTGTAAGACTAACTGCTACTGGAGACCCTTCCTGCCCACAGCATTACCATCCACAGCAACACTTTGACGATACTTGGATGGCAACATTTAATTTCTCTTTACCATAAATATAGCATTTTTAACTTGAATTGATCTGACTTGAATTGAAATAGTCATCAGAATGAGTGAAAAAGAACAAAACATCTAAAATCATCATTATTGCTGTTACTGTTTATTGTTACTGTTTATAAGTTGATGTTTAGTAGCGGTTCAAGATATTCTCGGCTGTATGACAAGTGCTCAACAAAATTACTGAAATATTTAGACTGACATATCAAGTCAAGATGTGAGAAGAAATGTTTCGCATGTGAACGGTTTCACCAGTGGGTTAGTATTTATGATTTGTAAAGAAAAGAATCCGTGTCACTGTTGATCAGTGATTTCACCGGGACGTCTGACAGTTGGCTGAGGCCAAACCTGCTGTCACTAGAGGGCACTGTTCCATGTTTCTGATGCTCCTGGGTTTGGAAGCCCCTTAAATACATTTCCATCCTCCCCCATCGGTGTCCAAGTGTTACAAATTACCCAAATTCATAACTGGTCAATAAATGATCAATAAACTCTTCTGAATAGCAGAGCATTTCTGACTAGAAAGGCTGTAAAAGGGTCACACCCGGCCAGAGCCGGCCCAAGCCTCTACGGGGCCCTAATAGAAATGTGGTTTTGGGGCCCTTTGGTTCTGCTAACAATGTGGACTGGCTGCAATCAGCAGCCCAATCATTAGATCATTCACACACCTGCTATAAACTTATTGCATCTCTGGCAGTGCCGTTTACATTATATACATGTATAATACAGGATACATTTATTGGCCAATTGATTTATCAACCAGTTGATTTCTCGGTGCTGATTTCCTTAATTTTGGGGGATTATGATCTGCTAATACTTACATGTGAAGCTGATCTTATCCCCTAATCTTATCTTTGTCAGCAAATGTTTAAAAATCAGTCTCTGTCCTCTGGTGCTCTGCAGTGAGAGGTGTGACTGACAGACCGACCCACCAGGTCGGGTCTGAACGTTTACAGTGAACAATATTCACCCCTCTGTTGCCAACTCACTGACTTTCTTGCTATATTTAGCGACATTTCAGACAAAAAAAAATTCATATCAACTAAAATCAAAATCAACAGGTCAGGCTTTTTAAAGATCGGTAACCAGGGTTCAGCCAGAAAACTGCAATCGGTGCAGCCCTACCCACATATTCATGACATTCTTTGTTTAAATTAATTTCTCTTTAGCGTTACTCCAATAGCTAAAAATTTAATTTATACCAGGTGGGTCTTTCTCCCCTGAGAATGTGGATTGGTACTGGACTGATTCTGAGCCTTCAAATGTTTAGTTTTAATTATTGTTATCAAACGTTGTCAAGCACGCCATTTTGAAGCCAAAAATACCTCAGAAATATGCAGAGCCAACCATGAGAATCAACTCATTTAAAGTTTGAGCTCAGTTTCACACAAACACAAAGACCCGAGCATAAATGTTTGGCTGTGGAACTGGACCTTTCAAACTAATTTTCTATTAGCAGCTTTGCAAATCTTTTACATTACATTACATTACCAAGGCACATTAAAACAAACCTTTAATTTGGCTTTTTTCTATTCTTCCTCTTTCTTTTCGCTCTCCAAGAAGGATAAGTCCTTTTTTGAGAACTTGTTTTGCTTATTTAACTTCTGACCAGAGCTTTCGACGTTTAGATGAGCGTGCGGTACCTACCGCGGCCACCAGGGGCCCCCAAGAGTAATTCCTTTTTTTCTTTTTATACATTATTAAATATGCATTATTGTAAAAACAAATCACTTAATGGTTAAATTGTAAATTATAATGACATAGAAATTATTACTAAAAAAAAAAAAATCAGCTCCACTGACGGGGCCCCTTAGTGGCCTTGGGGCCCTAAGCGGCTGCTTAGTTTGCTTATGCCTTGGGCCGGCCCCTCCCTCGGCTGTTTAAGGGATGTCTTAGTGTATGCAATGCATAAATAATGATATACTGATTTAAAAGAGTTGACAAAAATTTAAAAAAGACAATATACAAAAGTATTTACACACCTTTTATTTTTCAGTTTTTTACATGTTGCAACCAGTTTATTTTATTTTATTTTAGCTTTCTGTGACAACGCAACACAAAATACTGCATTACTGCATTAGAAGTGAGAGGAAAGTCACACGGCCAAGTGGTTACAGAGATATTCTGAGACTTACTGTGAATATTAAAACCATAGGTGGCACTACAACGTAGTTGAGTGATCTGAATGACTTTTATGATTTGTATTTGTGAAATAATTTTTTAATAACTTCTCCTTTTCTCCAGCAACTATGAATGAGTCTGTCATTTTGCTACATTAATCTCTAATTAAAATATTTATAAGCTTCTGGTTGCGATATGACAAAACACAATGAAATGGACTTAAAATGTGCAGCATGGTGGCACAGTTTAGGGCAACATTACCTCACAGTGAGATAGCCGTGAGTTCTTGTCCATCAAAACACCAAGAAAATGATGGATAGATGGATGGATGGATGGATGGATGGATGGATGGATGGATGGATGGATGGATGGATGGATGGATGGATGGATGGATGGATGGATGGATGTGGCTAAAGACAGAACAATTACAACCTTATAGATAAAAAATAAATCAACTAGATGAAATTGCGTGAATCTACCAAAACCTAGCGCAACCTGCATGACGAATCCTTCCCCCGACCTCCGGCTCATTACTGCAGTGCCTCCTCCTGCTGGACATGAGGTGTGCGTCATTCCTTATGCGGCTGCTGAAGTCCCACAACCCAATTTAGCATTATATATTCAACTAAAGCGTTTGTGTTTGAACCAAGTGACCCTCTGGAAGATTGAAAAAAAGGCTTTTCTATTTGCTTCGGCGGAGAAACATGGCATAAGACATCCAGTGAGGACGCAGCTGCCCCATCCAGCTGAGGTTATTAACTCCCATCCCCTCCTCCATCCACTTCAATAACATCCACCAACCAGTTTGCTTAACAGGTCTTCAGCTCTATTTCCTGAATGGATTCCACTTCAGAGCTGCGTCACTTTCCATCTACAAGTTTTGCCCTGAAGAAAGTCTGGGCCCAGAATCTGAACAATATCTCCACAGTAATACCCAGAAGTTGACCTGCCTGAAAAAAAAAAAAAGCAGGAGAACATTTACATCCTTTCCAAACATCCACTTGAATGAAAGTGGTAGTTTTTGTTCCTGAGACGAATGCTTGACCTTCTCTTATGAGTAATTCAGTTCAATACGTTATACATTTGAAAGCACAAAGCGGCCAGCGGTGGCAGTCGCTCTTTACAGCTTCTGAGACATTCTCGAGTTTCTTATCAGGCTTGAAAGAGTCAGCTGTGGTGGCCGGCAGATTTATTGATTCCCATTGTTCTCTCCATCGTTTCGCCGCAGCTTTTATTTTCTTACTTTTTTATCAATCTTGTGCTTTCACATCAGCTCAGCAGATAACCAGCTGCACTGCTTGGAGGTGGAAAGAATCACCCAAAAGAGGCCAGGTGTGTTTCTACGAGGCTCATGACTATTCTGCAACACCCTTGGAAATATTGTACCATCCATACACATCCACAAATATTATGCACACTGATCCCGACTCAATATTTACTTATTTAATTAGCCTGTCTTCCTTTGAATATAGGCAGTAAATGAAGATAAATTGCTCCCATAATTGTTAGAAATATGTAATTCAGGCTTTTTACAACAGCATGTTAGAAATGTATTACTTCTACAGTTAAAAAGGAAACAATAAGTGACAAACCATGACGGTTTCTTGTACCGGGGATTCTCATCTAGTCGGGCTTCGGCACCCACCGTCACACTCTATAAATAAGCAGTTCCCAAACTCAAGCTTGTTTTTTTTCTGTATTTTTCATGGTCACTTATGCAAGCATTAATCATGAGGCTGACATAAACCAGAGCATTTTAAGAGCTGTATTGTTTATTTCCATGCTGATTAAATAAAATTAAAATGACAGCAAGCTATTCAAAAACTCCCTAGCTTTAGCTGAGAATGCTCTCACTAATCCAAGAAACTGGAAGAAAAAAAAAAAGTACAATTCAAAGCCAAAAAATCTTTTTCCAATTATCTGTCAGCAGAGGTGGGTAAGTGAGATTAGCACTACCAAAACACAACTCATGCAAATGTAAAAACTAACGGTCAAAGGAAAAAAGTGGTTTGTAAAAAAAAAACTAGCTCAAGCCCTTTACTTTTTAAAGAGAATGTCAGACAGAAAAATAGAAGTTTATGTGCAATATATATATATATATAATTTTTAACTTTTGTAACTTTTTGTAAACATTTCCAAATATTGAATTTACAAAATTGAATTATGGTCCCCACACTTCTTAGTAGTTGGTGGCAGTAATGTTCCATTAAGTTGTTTGCCAAGCGCAATTAAACAAGAAGGAGAAGAAGAACCATTCACCGTCTCAACAAGAGAGCATCACACCTAGCAACAGGGTCAACCAGACCTAGCAACAGGGTCAACCACACCTGAAAATTGAATTTAACCGTGAAACCAAAGATTGTTACTGCTTTCACAAGTAAACTAAATCAAATATTCAACAAAACCCCACAGAGGCACTGTTGCAAATATCAGCTTGCAGATATCTGTTTGAGCCCCTGGTGAACTGTAAGCTAATCTACATCCATTCACCATGAAATTCCTCCTCATGGACCACTTCCTGCTGTGTCAGAGAAGCTCTGACCCTGACTGTCATTCAGATTCCACAACAGAGTGAAACTCAGAAAATTAGCATGACGAAACCCTTTCATCATCAAGATGTGTCGCATGCCAATGTACGATGGAGACGCGACATAACAGATGAAGTTTGACTTCTGGTTCAGACTCAACTTTATAGTCAGCTCCCAGACTCCCAGAGTCTTTGACTTAAAAAAAGGATGAACAAAAGTGCGAAGGCCCGTTGTTCCTGCTTTCATGAAACATGCATGAGGCGAGGCAGCTCACAGCGTGTATTATTCATGGAAGAGTTAGAAGTTGCTGAAAATATTTAAAATTGTGCGCTCTGTTTGATGATGAACTATAGCTGATTCAGCTTTTCTCCACTCAAATTATGAGGCACATTTAGAGAAGCAGCTTGGCGATGATAAATTATGCCATTATATTCTAACTAAAACTGCTTTCTTTTCCTCAAGTCTTTAATAAAAAAATTGAATTTAAAGCTTCTTTTGAAGCACAGTCTAATCAAGTAAAGTGGTCGAGAGACCAGGACTACATAAACATTTCACATGGACAAACATCCAAATCAACATTTTAAGATTTGTTTTAGCCACAACCAGTCTTAACCAGGAGGAATGCCTTAGTGCTGTCCAGTAACCGTGTATGTGCTACTAAATGTTTTAATGGTGGAGAAACAACTGACTGTTTCAGAAAAACCGTTAATCAGCCTTCATCGGTGGCCATGCGAACTAGCCTGAGCTTTCATGGTGGGCTTTTGTTGCGGTGAACCAGCTGTAGTATAGCAGAGCGAAAGAGGGAGGTTGTGAGCGGCACATACACTTTGGTGATTTACAGCGCTAAAACATTCCTCCTAACTCTGATTTGTTGTTACTGACCGACCAGTTAGCGCGGGGAGCTAAATCTTTTCACCGGCCACCTTATATTATGCTGTCACAACATCTTGATCAATTTCAAAAATATGTAAACAATCCATAAACACTGAACTGCAAATAGGCACCAGTCTACTGTAGTCAAACCTGCAGCCTCTATGAGCTGTAATTGCAAAGCGATTGTGGCGTAATAGAAAGTGAGGAGAGCAGCAGCAGCTGTTCAGTCTGTGGATGTGCACTGAAAGGAGGCATGACCTCAGCCAGCTTTCATCTGATCTGGGAAGCAGAATCTGAAGAAGCTGTCATGACGTGAAAGGTGTGCAACAACTACAACTGTATTTAAATCTTTTTCAGTGACCGTTAGGTGAAGATTTTGAAGCTTAAGCCACGACCCTTTAATTCCAAAACGACAGCAAGGCAAACTGAAATCTCACACAACCACTGATGTTGACAGGGAATCTACATGGAGCACGTTCTGGTGATCACATTGTCATGATGTTGTTTGTTGATTTGGACCCAAATGCAGAAAGGCTGAGGTTGCTTGTAGATGAAGAATGTTTTGATGAAAAAAAAAACAAAAAACATACAAAAACAACAGGGAACACAGGGAGCCAGAGACAAACAAAAGCAGGAATCCAGAACAAAAAAGTGAGCAGGATAAAACAAGAAAGTAATGGAATATAACAGGATATAACACGAGGAACCAGCAAGAAAGCAAGAAGGAACTGGGACTGAGTTATATATATATATATATATATATATATATATATATATATATATATATATATATATATATATATATATATATATATAAGAAACAGAGGGGAGAGAGCACAAGGCAGAGTCAGAGAAAATGGCATAGGGGGTGAGTAAAAGTACACAATGGACTAAGAAGTGAATCTAACATTAAAGAATAACTAGACATAAGGAACATAATTAAACTTGGGTACTAGATACTAGAAATAAACATAATAACCTAAAATCACTAAGAAAGACTTCATCCCCTTTTAACAATGTCACGTGCAAAAGTTAGTATTTTATGTCTAACTGATAACTCTTTAAATGGCACAACAGAACAGAGCTGTTCTTCACAACAAGATGACCCTGCCTTGAAACGGAGCTGGTCTCTGTGGAACACGCAGGTTCCACTTGCTCATGTGTGGATTTTCTCTGGGAACTCTGCTGACATCCCACAGTGACGCCTCTTTGTTTCCATGTGATGGACTGCAGACCTGCCCTTTCATACCGCTAGCAGATTTTGATGAGTTTTTGGTATTCAATCAGGATGTTTGTTCCTGATAGCATATGAAACAGGCATTGACCAGAAGATAGCAAACCCCAACATTTATCAAAAATTGTTGATCTGCTTCTTTACATTGTATTAAAAATCTCATCCCATAAGTTATTCTACCCCTCTCTAAATCTTCAATATAAAATCTAGAATTGGCATTAAAGTATATAAATCTGCTCAGCAACCTTTTGCATGTTTTTGTTTGTTTTTGGACAGCCTCCTTGCCATCACCCTAATCTATTCTTAGATTGCCCACTGAGTAAAATATGTTAGTAAAATATGAAGATTTCAACCATTTGTTCTTGCATGCAGCCAGGTAATAACTAAGCTAAAGTTCAGACGATGAAATTATAATAAATGATCAAATTGAGTTTCTTATATAAATAAAGTCAAAACTTGTCTGCATTTAAAATATGCACATTTTAAATGCATATTATGCAGCAACTTGTACTGCTGATTCACATTTTTTTTATATCCAAGGTAAGAAACATGAATTGAATCACGTTTGCACAGTGTGAACAGGAAAAGTGGCGTTCCGATCCGTTTAAAGGCCCCAGATGAACTGAGGTTGTTGGAAATCCGAGGCGAATCTGACAGACTTTAATTGTTTTAGTGTCAAGAAAGATTCATACAGTCTTTGCCTCTCTCTGTCTCTTGACCCCCTGCTGGGACAAACCCATCCCTGCCTGGTTGCTCCTCTCTTCCAGCAGCTCGTCGCTGAATAAAACATGCGAGCCACACGCTGCTGATCTCTGCATCTCGCGAATCTCAGCCACCTATAGCCTTCCGCTGCATCTCTCTCTCCCGCTTCCCTTCCCTTTGCTCTCCCCTCCGCTATCTCAGTGGACGCATCTCCTCCTGCTCCTCCTTCGTCCTCGGTTTCCCCCCCTGCTTTTCTTTCTTTCTTTCTTTGTCTTCCCATTCCTCCTTCCGTTCTTCATCTGAGGATTCTCCCAGGTGATCGGCGCAGAGCGCTGCTCCCTCCTCTTTCGTACTGAAGCCGAGTGGTCGACTGCACTCCCAAAGCTCTTCAGGCGACAACTCCCCCTTCGCTCCCCTCCCCTCTACTCTCCTCCCTCCAGTTTGTACAGTAGAGGCAGAAGTAGTGTGTAAGATCACACTATTGGCTTTGCTTCCCACCACATTGGCACTTAAGGATGAGCTTGCTCAAAGACAAAAGGCAGGCGGAGAAGGAAGACTGTGCTGAGAGTAGGAAGAGAAGATAGGTAGCCTTTTCTGTCCCACCCAAAATGATGGCACCTAAAGGGGGAGGCATGCCTCTGACAGCAGCAGCTCTCCAGATGGTAGTTAGGGTGAAGTCAACCCCTCTGTCCTTGTTATAGCAACACATGGAGCTCTGTCACTTTTGGGAACACATCAATGGACGATCCTGGGAATATCCGCAGCCTGAGCCAGGAGAAAGGTAAGACGAGCGAGGAGCCGGCGTTCTCACTTAACTTGCATGCAGTTTTTGAGAAGTGGGCCAGTTCAGGATGAGGAGCCTCTCAAGAGTAAAAAGCCATCATCAAACTGGTAGTCATCAGCTGTTTCCAGAGACAACCCAAACGTTGTGAGGCAGAGAACCTCCCGAAGCGGAAATGGAAGCAAACAAGAACAGAGCAGACAGAGAAAGGAGGACCAGGTTAGGAGTAATGAAGTTATTCATCTCTCAAGCTCCCCGTCAAGACTAACCAACTCCTCCTCCCTCTCTGCTCCGCGTTCCCTCTGATTCTCCATATCATTCCCCAAGCCTCCGTAACCATAGCGCCAGGTATTAGTGTTGGATGAGCATGGCTCACAGGAGCAGAGCAGGAAGGACTGCAGAGAGCAATAATCAGACACGGAGCCACACATTGGAGGCTTGCCGCGAGTTCGCTCGCTGAACTCTTCTTTCCCCACGCTGGCCCAGCTCACCTGTTTGACAGGTTGACTTGATCAAATATTTGATTATTTAAACTTAATAAAGCAGAAAAATACATTTTCATTGAAGCAAAAGAAAATGCAAATGGCATATTTTTCACAATTATTACAAGATCTCAAAAATGTTGAGTTGTGGACTGTGACGTATCAACTGAAGTAGAAATGAGACTTGTAGTATAATAAAGGTTTTTTGTGGCAGGTCTGCTCTATCATTGTGCACATGTCTTTGTAGAATGAGTTTAAGGGACATGTCAAACCCGGCAGATACACACACTCCAGTCAGAGTCAGTCTATGATAAAACCAGCAGCCTGCTTTCCTCCCTTCCACTGTTGAACATCTGTCTGTCAGCCTGCAGGTGAAGAAGCCAACAATTTCTGAGGCAGAAAAGGCCGACTACTGAAGAGAAATGACATGAAGTAGTTTTTGATTTTTCCATTTTACCTATTGACAGCATAACAAATAATTAATTTTGGGCTTGTTTGATGGTTTTCGTTCTAATTAAAGCTGTTTTTGTCGTGACTTCGGTTATAACCCTAACACTGCACAAACCGAACGTAGCCATGCTCCACTTTAGCATCACCAAATTACAAAAATTCATTGTTGAGCACAAGAAGAGACACGTTTATGGACTATAATGATGCTTAAATACCGTATCAACCGATGAGACAAAGTGTAAAAGAAAACAACAGAGGTGTGTTTTTAGCATTGATTTAAAGGAACTCGGTGTTTCAGCTGTTTTGAAGTTTTCTGGAGGTTTATTCCAGATTTGTGGTGCGTAGAAGCTGAATGCTGCTGCTCCATGTTTGGTTCTGTTTCTGGGAATGCAGAGCAGAACAGAACCCAGAAGACTTGAGTGATCTGGAAGGGTGGAAAATGTATCGTGGTGTTAAGCCATTCAGTGAATTACAAACAAACATTTTACATTTACAAACAAGTATTTTAAAGTCTGTTCTCTGAGCCACAGTGATGGGGTGATGTGCTCTATCTACTTGGTTTTGGTGAGAACGCGAGCAGCAGCGTTCTGGATCAGCTGCAGCTGCCTGATTTTTTTAGGCAGACCTGTGAAGACGCTGTTGCAGTAATCAATGTGACTAAACATAAACACATGGATGAGTTTCTCTAGATCTTGTTTGTCCATTAGTCCTTTAATCCTGGAAATGTTCTTCAGGTGACAGAAGCCTGATTTTGTAATTGTCTTTATGTGGCTCTGAACGTTCATCACTACTCCCAAATTTCAGGCCTGATTACTAGTATCTGTCTGTAATCACTGGAGCTCTCTGCTGACTGCTGACTTTCCTCTTTAGGCACTTTTCTTTTGGGGCAGATATAATTGGCTGTGGTAGGAGCTCCACCAAAATGAGAAACAACTTTAAAGACACAGAGTGCAGGATCGTATATGATTTCTGAATTTTTATCTTCAATACAGCATGAGAGAAGGGTGTCAGTCACAGTTGAAAATTGTTGCTGTTAATTATGTAATTCTATTTATGCTTTTCTTTTTCTGCGTTGAGGCAGCACCGCCGCTTTCAGTAGTTGACACTCTGGGCCGCTGCCTCTGTCACCGCCGCCTCATCCTGCACAAAACATAGAAATAATAACTCTAGTCTCACTATTTGTTTTACAAAAATGAAAGAAGCTAAGTATTGGTTTAACTGAGATATGACCTGTTTTTGCAAGTGGTCATGCATAAGTGTGTGTGTGGGGGCGGGGCATGTTTACTGCAAATTGCCATTGTTGAAATGTCACATTAGATCTTGGGTCAGAGGGCAGAAATGCCAGAGGGCCGTCTCCAAATAGAAGCAAAGCAGGATTTTATTGACACATTTTTTGTTCTTATATCGTTTTTCTCACTTTTCGATCAGAAGAGTTGTTTATGTCTCACACACGGTGTGTGAAACATAAACATCTCTTCCTGTGCTTTATATTTTAGCTCCTGGAAATTCGCCACTTTAAGTCATCCATTTTGCTTTTGGCACTTTTAATATCAGTTCTCCTAATGAAGAGTTCAATGATTAGCTGTCAAGGTGTCAAACTCAAGATCTCTTTCTGAACATCCTGGTCCTTAGAAGTAAATGAAAAACACTTTGGCTCAGGGTGGAAGAGATTAAGGTCATCAATATATAGAGGCCAAAATGCCTCTTACTATTTAGTTTTTCTAACGTGCCTTTCACTGGTGAGAATGCAATGTTTTATGGGACTTTCTTAAGGTTGGATAGCTGGCCCATGTCCACTTGCAGGATACAAAGATGTTGTTTTTAAGGACTGCAGTTGTTGCTTCTTCTTTACTGGCTTTGTCTTTGCAGCTGGATTCAAGTTGATTTGTCACCACAACTTGAAATCTCAGCCATTCAAAGTCATCTTAACATTCAATTTAAAGAGACAGTTAGTGGCTCCTGAAAGTGGACTGACAAAGAAGAGGGTTAAACGGAGCTACAGCATGGACTCTGAACTCAAGGACATGATTCAGTTGCAAGACAGCTCCAAGTATGTGTCTCATTATCACAAATGTGAGAAAAATTCCTTAGTAGAATATGAAATGTCTGCTGTTTAGCAAAGTTTCCCTGTGTATAGAGCCAGGAATAATGATCATCGAGGCAGGGCTTAGGGGGTTTGCAGCTTTTTGTCTCTCTTGTAACAGATGTAAAATGATAGTGATGGTGCTGTGATAAAACTAGAAAACCCCAGTAGTTCCTGTTAGGGTGCAGACACAGGATCAAAGGATTAGGAGATGGCCAGCAGCACCTGTCAGATACAGGTTATGTGCCCACTGGAGTGGAAGTGAAGGGAGTTCATTTAGAAAAAGATCTCTCCTGCTTTGGATGCTGATCATTTTGTTCCGCGTCTATTTGATGGATTAGTTTAGAATAAGGCAATGCTTCAGGATTCCAGTGTTTCACTGTCTAATTGTCAGACCCTTTCTATCTCGGTGACATGGGCAAACTTAGCTTTGACAACAATACCTGGATCTTCTGTCAGCATAGAAAGTCTTAATTCCAAGTCATAAAGATGATAAAAAAAAAATGTCCAATGGTCTTTTGCAACATTTGGAAGTTAATCCGCAATCAGGATTGGAATGAAGTCAATATTAGCGGGAAGAGATGAAGTAGAAAGGGTGCGAGGGCGCCAGGCATAAGGAATGGGCAGAAATCCTAGTGGCAAGATGTGGCGAGGTCTTGGAGACTGATCCAGTGTGAGCTGGAACTGTTGCAGAAGATGGCTCTACAAAGTACTGAATTTAGGGGCGTGAAGAGTTATGGACACAAAACAAGAAAACTCTTTCAATATTCCAATATATTTCAACACTTAAAAAGTAAGTACAAAGATACAACATTCAAATTTCAGAGGCATTTTGAATTCAAATACTGATGGCACATATTTACTTCCGTAGTTAGCCCAATATCTCTTATTTCTAATAATGTTCTTAGCTAAATGTAGCATTATGCTGCTAATTCTTACCTGTTTTGCCTCTTCTTACAGGAGCTTTTATTGTTGTGGTAACAACAGTATGGATAATGTTTCTACAATCCACAGTCTGACTCTTTCGACCTTCTGGTTGGGTTCCAATCCGAAGTGTTTTACTGATGAAGGAGTACTCTGAGATCAACCTTTCCATGAGCCAGAGCCCTCAGCAGCCTCTTCATGGCTGATGGCCTTTCTTGTGGGAAATGCTGTCTTGTGCTGGGAGACACTTTTTTAAATGTTTATTAGAGTGTTAAGATGATAAGCAAGGAGAGCAAGACACATGATTCAGACATAATCACAGCTCAAGTACCTCTTCTCCAAATCTTCTTCATGGGTTTTCTTTGTTTTGGCCGACCCCCAGAGGGCTCTTTTTCCGCAGCCATCATGCACCATGTTTGGAGTGGTAATGGTGGAGAACATGACAGTCAGTCTGAACATTTTGGGTTTTTTCCTGCGCCTTTTTAGGAGACACATAGTGATACTGGGTGTCTTGTTGACACCTTCAGAGAATAATTCTTCCTAACATCACAGAGCTCTTGTTGTTTAAACCTGAAGAACATAACAGCAACTTAGAGGCTTACAGATGGGCCGGTGAAACTGGATTTGCCACGGCACACCATTAGTCCTGTCAGGGTATGAAAACTATCTGATGCTTCTCACAGGAAGCTGACTGTGTAGCAGCAGCCTGCCACATTATTCAGCTCTGCAACTCTCTCACACCCTCTGCCCCCGGCTTCTGTGCTGTTGGAGCTGTGGGTTTCTGTTTCCATTTGGCATAAGGTAATAGAGGCTGTTGACCACTTGCCCTTCTAGGCTTTCGCAATTTATAGAAAACCTTTTTTAAATTTGCTTTAATATCAAAATGTTTGGGTTTAAGTAGGGGACAGTTGGAGTCATCAGACAGAAAACTTCAAGCTTTAGTAACTTGCTGAATCGTTCTACAGTGACTGTGTGGAGCAGCAATAGACTTAAACGAAAACATGAAAAGGGACTGGATCAGTCAGATTGTACTGAATTGTACAATTGCAGACAGATTCTGGTGGTCTGTGAATCCATTGACACGTGAAAAATACCCAATATTTACACTGTTATATATTTTTAACCCTTGAGTTATTTTACAATCCAGGAGCCTGATGGTTGATGTGAGTAAGTTAACTGGCCAGTTTCGGTGCCCTGTGGAAATCCTGCTGCGGCTGTTCATTTGACCGGAAGATATAGTTTCTCTCCTGATGGCCTTTTTTGTGCCCAACATTTCTTTCAAAACTACATTATCATAAAAAAGTGGTAAAACTGGCCACCAAACTGTTGCTTCTTCTTTTGCAATTTAAATATTTTTTCAAACAGTCAAATTTTTCCGTCCCCCAACCCACTCACCCCTTGGACGCTTGGAAAAAGCTTGGAATCTTTCTTCTCATTTTACCAATTCAATGCAGCAGACGAGCAGGTGGTGTGGGCACTGCTGTACATCAATCAATCAATCAATCAAATTTTATTTGTACAGCACATTTCAGCAGCAAGGCATTTCAAAGTGCTTTACATCATATCAAACACAGAAACACAATGCAACATAGAATCAACAATCAAAACACAGCATTAAGTCAAGTTCCATCAATTAATGTGTAATTGATTACATTTCAAATACAATCCTAAACAGGTGGGTTTTTAGTTGAGATTTAAAAGAAGTCATTGTTTCAGCTGTTTTACAGTTTTCTGGAAGTTTGTTCCAAATTTGTGGTGCATAGATGCTGAAAGCTGCTTCTCCTCGTTTGGTTCTGGTTCTGGGGATGCAGAGCAGATCAGAACCAGAAGACCTGAGAGGTCTGGAAGGTTGATACAATAAAAGCAGATCTTTAATGTATTGCGGTGCTAAACCGTTCAGTGATTTATAAACTAACAACAGTATTTTAAAGTCTATTCTTTGAGCTACAGGGAGCCAGTGGAGGGACTTTAAAACTGGTGTTATGTGCTCTATCTTCCTGGTTTTAGTGAGAACGCGAGCAGCAGCATTCTGGATCAGCTGCAGCTGTTTGATTGATTTGTTGGACAGACCTGTGAAGACGATGTTGCAGTAATCAATACAACTGAAGATGAACGCATGGATGAGTTTCTCTAGAATTGGCTGAGACATGCTCTCATTTGTCATGAAAGAGCTTTGTTGCATATGTTTGGACCGTTGGCTATTGAGAAACAATTGCTTCCTGGAGGTGTGGACTCTGTTGACGTTTTAAATTTTTCCTAATCGCTAATGTTAATGTAATGTGCCAGTTCGACGCTATGAAGCTTACCGGATATTGCCTGCGCTGCAAAGAAGAGAGAAGTGCCGATCCAAATGGTGTCTTTGGAAACATGACCAACTCGGACTGAACAGCTCTGTTCACTTCCTCTGCTGCCATTGCTAAAACTACTGCTGGACTAAAATCCTAAAACAATGCAGAAAAATTATGCCATCGTTCACAGCTTCTCCATATTAGCTCGGTAGAAATTCTACCAGAGAAATGGAAGTCAGTGGTAGAAATGCCAGGTGGAGCAGTAACGGTAGAGGAGAATAAAGCAGAACTGCTTAGGAAGGCAATAGCCAGACTATAAAGTATGTGTATTAGATAAGGAAATAGAAAAAGTGGAGCTTTTTTTTTCCATGAGTAATCTTTGTCTGCCCCATCATTCCACTTATGTAAAACACTAAAAGAACATTTCAGCAGGAAGTAAATAATTTCCCAGATGTTTCAGGAGATTACTGTTTCTGCTGTGTCCTGCTGGACACATCCTCAGCAGATGAGTTTTTGCTGCTGTTTTCTAATAATTTGCCTAACAATCTGAACAGGCTACCGCTCCATCAGAGTCGAAACAAACGACACACAATTGCACCTTTTACCAAATCACCCTAATCTGCATGCCTTTGTAGTGGATCAAGAAAACAGACTCTCAAAAACACGGAAAACAGGCAAAATTCACACATAGGTGGTAAAATGTAACAGTCAGGGAAAAAAATACTTCAATTATCATCATTTTTATAACAAAACTACAAATAAAAGTCGGAGAGAAGGTTCTGCTGATTCTCAAGCTCAGATCATTGGGCTTAGAGGCCAGCGTTCTGACCAGTGGACCATAGAATCTCACAAAACATTCGTCCGTGGGGCGTGCTGTGGTGGCGTAGGGGATGGTGCGACCCACGTTTGGAGGCCTTGAGTCTTCGACACGGCCGTCACGGGTTTGATTCCCGGACCCGGCGACATTTGCCGCATGTCTTCCCTGCTCTCCTTCCCCCTTTCCTGTCAGCCTACTGTCATATAAGGGACACTAGAGCCCACAAAAAGACCCCCGGGTGGGGAGAAAAAAAAAAGATGTATAAATAATTTGTATGACAATCAATCATGTTGTCATCGATGTCGCGGTGACTTTCCTGCCCGGCAAACATCCTTCTGTGGAAAACTGACAGAACATCAGTAGTGACAGCCTCTCCAGCTAAATGGTCTATAAATGGAGACCATTTATAAATTTATAAATGGTCTCCAGCTTACTCTCCAGGTAAATGAAAAGTAATGGTGGGAAATAAAGCTAAACAAATCTATTAAGCTAAGCTATCAGTTGAAGGCAATAAATCCCGTCTCTGTCCGTCTTCTTACCTGCTGCCTCCTCTCTAAAGTTTTTTTCCCTCTTAGAAAGTGATCTCAATCGCTCTCCAGAGGAATCTCCTCCAGGCCTTTTCAATTCCTTCCTCTTATATAATTCTCCAGCTAGTAAATTCAACATTTTGCTCTTTGGCTTTTCTCCCTATCTCCATTCATCCTGGGCCCCGCTTTGCATACGATAATGTGTCTCATGGGGAAAAAAAAAAAAAAAACATTAAGTGAAAATGTCTGGAGACCTATTTCATGTCAGGATTTCTGCTGGATAAGGATAAAGGCCTTTTTTTTTTTTTTTGGTTCTTTTAGATTAAAACTTTCCTGATCACATCTCAAAATAAACCTTTGCCATCAGTTTGAATATTTATAGACAGAGCTGTAATTACACAGTTTATTTGTAAAAATGTAGAAGAGATTTGATCATCTGCTGTGCTTTCCTCCTGAGCGGAGCTGTTGAAGACGTCGTCTCGGTTTTATGGACAGCACTCATCGGTCAACCCTGCACCATTACAGCTTCAGCATGCTCGTCCTCCTTCTGGATTATCAGAACTGTGACATTCCCTGAAGGCCTGTGAGCTCAGAGACGGGTTGGGTCAGGCACGTCATCTTCACAACTACAATATTACATTAAGCTCATATTAACATTGGACACCACAAACATTCAGAATAATACATAACAAAAACTAATTTACTCTGTTTGCCTTTGTGAATGTGTGGATATGTTATCATTTTTCATTTTAAAAAACGGGTCCAAATGAAAGACTTTAATGTTTTCAAGTTGTGTCCCTTTCACTTAACAAGTCTTTGTTTACAAAATGCCAAAGGACAGAAATGTTGCTCTGGCAGACACTCTAACCATCAGTGCTGGTTGGTGTTTGCAAGCAGAATCGAGCAGAGTGTCACCTTCCTCTGAGCCGCGCTCACCACCTGGCATGTTCAGATGGTTCTGGAGCTCCAAAAGAGGGTCCTGCCCTCGTCCAGGGAGGTCGACAATACAAACCCCGAAGGTTTAGAAGAGGAGAATTTGTTCTGAATTGTTTTAAAAAATGTGTGTTTAAAGAAACAGCTTTTTTAATGCCAAAAGGTAAAAGTGAAATTACGTAGAATAAAATGGAAATAGCCTTTCTTGTCCCAGAGAGGGGAAGTTCAGCAGCATCAAGACATGTAGGTTCGTACAGGAAATCAAAAAGGGCTGGAAATGTGCACAAAAAAACAAAACAACAAGAACAATAAACTGTGTAAAAATTACACAGTTTATTGTTCTTGTTATTTACTCTGAAATAGAGTAAATAAACTATGAAATACCGAATAGAAATACTGTACTCATGATCCAAAGGATGTCCAACTGAGAACTTATTTTAAGATTTATAATGACATGATGCCATAAAAGGTCTGGGAATAAATGTTAGTCATGAAATGATCTAAACAGCTAATTATGCTGCGTCAGCACGGTCAATCAATCTCATTACCAAATGTGACTTTGTAGAGAACGTAAACAGTCTAAATGATTTTGTTTTTGCTGTTAAATCATCAAATGTTTTCCTCCTGTGCCTATAAAACCTCCCTCTGGAGGGCTGAGTTTGCACCTTGGAGTGTAGAAGTTTTCTTTTCTTGTAAGAGTCACATCCGCTCCAGGATGTGTTTCTAATGTCAGAGGAAAGCCATCAGTGATCAAGGTGACAGTTTATTTATCCTGGTTAGCATCTCTGCTAACGTCCCATAACAGCTGGAAATGTCCATAACTCTTGGCAACTTCACTCACCACTTTGGTGTGAGGAATTCAAGCCCAATGACCTTCTTTGTTGCTGCACTCCTGAGAATGCAACAGCAAAGGTCTCTTGCAGAACACATTGATTAACCACATAGCATCCACAACATAGGAAATTCCATGTATTACATGCTCGGTATTTGCTGCGTGAGCCCCAGGCTTTGGTTGCATTCGGTTTGTGTGAGAACGTTATTTATGACTAATTAAACAGCTGGTATGCACATGTTTTCAACAATGCTCAAAAATGAGTCTAAGCAGTGTAAATGTGAAGAGACAGAATTCTTTTTTCTATGCATATACACAGTCTTGAAACAAGTCGAGCCTTTTTTTTTTTTTTCATGTGGCCTCAGATTTAAATTGGGCTTGGAGAAGAAGAGGAAACTGCAGGAGGAAGCTTATCATGCGTTTCTCTGAGTGTGGAGCAGCATCCGAAAGGAACGGCACCAGGAACTGAGAGAACAGAATATGTAGCCGAGGCCCGCTCAAGAGCTGTTTTGAAAATAAATTTTAAAAAAACTATCTCCAAAATATTTGTTAGAGTCTTTGGAACTGGATTTGTTTTCACCTCACAAATATGATGCAAATAGTGCAGCCTCAATTACATTTTTCCCACCTTGGCTCCTTCTATAAATGGATTAGAAATACGCTGTTCCATCATTTTCCGCTGGCAGTGAGGATGAGGAAGAAAGTAGGCAGAACGAAGCTTCTCTCACTTGGCTTGTGCCAGTGTGGGCAGCAGAATTGTCCTCTCTTGTTTTTCACTTGTTTTTGCTTGTTGGCTTATAGATGTCCTTTTCTACACTGAGGAATCGTGGGTGGGTTTTGCAACACAACAAAGAAGCACATATGTGCACCTCTTTGGACAATAAAATGTTTAAATTCTTTAAAAATGTGCAAAGTACAACATGAAATCTTTCTCTCCAGGAAGATCTCTTTTAAACCTTTAGCTGGTATTGAACAGTTGAATTTTGCACAATCTATTTACCTGCAGGAAAGGTTCATTATTACTCTGAAAATTGAAACGCAATATCAGAATCACACATGACTGCTTGGGTGCAAATTTTGGTAGGTTCTTATACGCTGTTGATCAATCTCTGAAGACAGTGTAAAGAAAAGAAATTACATTTTATATCGGTGGCTCTTAGCCTGTTAGCAAACCAACAAAAGAATCCAGCCAGGGTAAAGTAATGCTCAAGGAAAGTAGGTTCCACTGTCAAAAAATAGGTTCCTCTGTTGCCTTCTTCCTTCTATCTCATCTGCTTCGTCACTTTCCTATTCTTCAACCTGACAGAAAGACAGCTGAGTTAATGTTTGAATATCTCACCAAAAATGTGGAAAGCATTGTGTAAGAAAATTTGAAAAAAAACAACAACAAAAAAACCCCCAACTTCAAAACACTTATTGATCCCAGAAGGAAATTAAATATTATTGTAACTTACAGTAATTCAAATTCGTCAAAGAGCAATTGTAGATGGTGGTGGCTGTGGGCAGGAAAGATTTCCTGCAGCGAATCTGAAGAAGCCTCTGACTGAAGACCGAAGTTGAAACTAGGTGAAGTACTTTGAACTTTCTGTTGAGTGCAGAAGCCAGTCGGTAATGTAGCTCTCAGAGAAAGATTTTGCAAGTGTCTGGTCTGAGGAATAATGCTGAGAACTGTTGTTACTTCTTCCTGCTGCTCCTTTTCTTTGAAGAATATGTCTAATATACCAATGACTGTGTCAGCCAGAGTGGTCAGCTGCCTCATTTTTGTGTCACACATCATCACACAGATGAGCGCTTTAGTGGGCAAATCAAAGTTTGACGGCAACCCCCTCCAAGGCTCTGTGAAGCAGAGGTTAGGGATGTTAGTAACTTTAAAAAACAGGGAACTAAACCTTAATGGTTCATCCCTGTTTTTTCTATCCATTTCAGTCAAAATCATTATGTCAAACTGTAAAAAAAGCCGTAGGACACAAAGTGTCAAATGTCTCATGTTGCCCGTTGTATTGAATGCTTTGCTGACACATTACGTAGTAGTCGATGCAGCTTCCTGTATGTTCATCCAATTGCTGCTTGCTGCTGTCGTCCATTCAATAAGCAGCAATCACGCTAAGAGCACAGGGGCATCATAAACTCCACCGACTGAGCTTGTTCTGGCCTTAATATGTCTGCACCCATGCAGAGGCAAATGTAATATCCTCTTCTTGTTATTTATAGCTGCAAACAGGGACTTGATTGCTCTCTCTCTCTCTTTCTCTCTCTCCCTCTCACACACACACACACACACACGCCTGCATACGCGCACACACCCCTACACGCCAACAAACATACACATTTATGCTGAAAACAAACCCACAGAAAGCAAATATTCTCCCTCCATCTTTCCTTCTTGGCTGTGGGATGTAATAAGCAGTTTTGGAGGTAAATCTCATCTGACTGTTGGTGCATCTCTCAGTGCGGCTTTCACCCTGAATCTTAGCACGGAGGCATGAGGTTCTCGCAGAGCTCCGCTCTCGTTCCATATAGCACAGCGCTTCCAGGAGTCATTCCTCACAGCCACTGTCCACAAATCAAGGTTTAAATCATGCGCCTCCTTATTATATCCCATTATTTCCTCTTCCAGCTGTTTTTACGTCCAACTGCTTGGCAGAGATTTAATTAGTTATCAAGCCTGCAGGAGCCTAAAATCAGACCAAATGCAAGTACAAAATGGGCCATTAAAAGAGGTGTGAAAATAACATGACTGAAAATAACCTGTGTTGAATTTATATTCTTTTATTCGCAGTTTGTCTGATCCCCGAGGCTACATCGTGAAACAAATCATACTTTTGTCTTCGTCTGACGAAATTAGTCTCATCTTGCTCATTTGATTTGCCGGTTAAAAACTCCAATTGGGCTTTGAAGAAATAAAAATAATTTTTACAGATAACAAGAAAATATAGCACCCCTGTGTGCTGAACTAAACACATCTCAACCATGAAAAAGCAGTAGAAGTTCTTCCAAACAGGCTCCAAGTGGATTGAGGCTTTTAGTTAAAAGAGAAAAAAGTCAGCAGTTAAATAAAATTCAATCCACTTTTGGACTTTTCTGTTATCTCATGAAAATAAAGCATACCTGGAGGCTTTATTCCAACTTTTTAAAGCATCATTTTCTACTCCTCTGGGATTTGGGGTCACAGTTCAGAGATTATTTGAGTTTTTGAGATGCTAAAAACTTTATTGAAATATTTGTCCTGTTTTTGAAAAAAGTTGATTTAAAAACATTTAATTAGATACAGACGACTATTAAATTGGAGTAATAAATATACCCTGACTCAGACACAAACCTTTCATAGTCACTATTCATTTGGCTACCAGGGGCAGCGAGGAGAAGGAGGGAAGAGGTAACATCCATCTCCAAGGCTCTCTGTTCTAGGTTATGTTACTGCAATAAAGGAGTTTTTTTTAAGCTATCTTCATCCGGGGTGCCACTAAATAACGCTGACGCCACATCTTGTTTCTGGTATTAATATCTGCCCGAGCTCATTCACATGCACGAAGACAACCTTAAGTACAGCTGTCCACACCTGCTGTTAACATTCAGCAGTTGCTTCACATGCAAACACCATGCTGTTTCAAGCTGTGTTCTGTACTGTGTATATAGCTGCTGTGTAAAACATAAAATACAACAATGGAAGGTTTGAGTTTGCCAATGAATGGATCTAAAATCCAAATCTGCATCAAATATTCCAATATAGCTTACAGGAAGCTTGATTGGCTCTTTTAAAGCTGAGTTATGCAACAACTGTGAAGGACCTTGTTGTGATCCTTTAGCTCCCCATCCTGAGCCCTGTCTGCATCCAAAGCTGCAGCGTGCAGGTTGGTCCCTGTTTAGGGATACAGTACCACCTGCATAACAAATTGCAGAGATGTCTGAATTCCTAATGAAATGTTCCCACTGCCTGCCATCAGCTGTAATCACACTCCAAAGTCCCTAGAGAGTCCACCTTAATGGGCAGCACAGCAACTCCACAGACTGCTCTAACTATCACACTAACAGGTAACACCTTAAAAAGAGACACTTGTTCCACTGAAATTGGCCACCTGGGCTTTGGCCCACTTTCCACTGACCTACTTCTACGTTTTGGACATATATTGAGTCCTGTTGTACCAAGCTACGAACTTGTTTATGCTCTGAGAAAGGAGGTTGTAAAATGCAATAAACTGAGCCATATTTTGGGGTCCAGGGAAACTTCTTGGAGTCTCACAAAATGCTGAATTAAGGAAAGGTGGAAATCTGTCAGCTAATAGCCTTAACTGGTCACTATTAGGACAGCAATGTGGGGAATCTACATGATTCGTGTTTTATGTTTAGATCTTGGTACCAGCCTTGACCATCCTTTCTCATATCTCAAGTAGGATTTGCTCCAATGTCTCTAGGTGCTTCAGAACACTAATGTTAGACCAGAAGGCAAAGTCTACATATTTATTTTGTATTTGCCAGACCCAAACACGAACACAAAAAACCCCCAAAGCACTCCTGATTTAGTGATTTACACTGGGTAAATGAGCAGTTTTTTCCCCAAACCTCTCTATCTTTAGGTTTATTCACACCAGCCCAATTTAGTCAGCTTCTACCGAACTCTAGTTTGTTTGCCTTGAAAGTCCGGTTTGTTTGGAGTGATGCATAATTAATCTCAGATGCTGAATTGTGGTCCGCCTAAAAGTCTAGCTCTCTGTTCGGTGGAAGTGAAATATAGTGAAATTCAAATGCATGTGTGAATGCAAGCAGACCAAACACCATTCTAAGAAATGCATTCTTGGAACCAGGCATTCTGGTTAAATATAACCAAAACAAATGTGCTTGTGCTAGTGGGATAAATGTTTTGTGGAGAAATCCTATAACCACTAAAGTCTGACACCACTCCAATTTTGTTCACATTTCATGAAACTTCCTTGTTAAGTGTCTTCTTCAGAGATTTTTTTTGTATTGGTTTCTTGAGTGGTTCTTGGTGCAGCTCCACCACAGGCGAGGGGGGCATCAGGTTTTTCCAAAGGTCCATTTGACACAAAGCAGTGTTTATTTATTTCATGGAATATTAATAATTTATTGATAAAACTATTCATTCATTTATTTTATTTCGAATGCAAAGGCTCTCCAGAGAGACTGGATTATCTCCACAAATAAAAATAGAGGGATTTTCCATAGTTTACCTTCATGTGTGACATGAATGGACAAAATGATCATGTGCAGAGACCAGAATAAATTGGCATTTTGACCCAGAGACATCAGTGTAGTTCATAACAAACAAAAATGAACAAAAACATTTATTCAGTCTGAGAAAGATTAATTATAGCTATGTTGTACTAAATAATTTATCTCAGACATTTGATCTAAAACCAGTGTATTTCACACTTCTTAATGGGGGCAAATAACAGATGGTTAAAACTGCCACCTTTATTTGAGCAAGAGAAAGAGCAAATAAATTATTAAATGTACAAAGTTCTCCATTAAAGCAGTCTGCGCAAGGATATGTTATTAGAAATATATTTTTAAAGCATTAAAATACCATTATAAAGCACACTTGAAGTGTTCGGGAACTGGCAAAGAAACTACATTTTCCAGAGTTTTCATGAAAGCAACACAAGTATGTGCACCTGCGTGGGATTTGACACGCGTCAGGTGTTTGGTTAACATTTACATGGCGAACATGGATGAAACCCGAACTTTCTAAATAAACCTAGTAGCACACAGTAGAACCTTCATCTGTTTTAATGTTTTATTTATTTGATAAAAATCAGACGGGTACGCCCGAACTGACGAGCTTCCATGAGCCAACTAATCTCTGGCCCCTGAAGGAGGGCTCCTCCAAGATCCACATGTACGTGACCTGGTCCAGAGTGTGTAAGCGGGTTCACGGCAGAGCCAGCTTGCTGTTTGAAACATGCGGTCTGAGGCACGCTGCTGAGAGGAGCGGCAAAAGGAGGAGGCGGCGGCCCAGAGGCTTCGGTGAGTCCGCCATTACCAACCCCGACTTCCGCCAGCAAAAAAAAAAAAAAAAGCCAAACTCGGTTCAGAGGTCCTGTTGATAATATCATTCAGCCTCATGAAGACTGTTTTGGCAAACTTTTGGAAGCTAATGAGTGTTTTTAGATAGTGAATGCAGAGATGGTGATAAGTGAAGCAAATTGGAGGCCCGTCAGTCAGAGGAACTCCAGATTACTGCTGTAGGTAAGCAGATTGTTTGCACTGGGGAAAGCGCTAAGCCTCAGCGGTGGTATGCTCAGTGTGTGTGTGTGTGTGTGTGTGTGCTGATGTGACGTTTCAAGCAGTGACGTGCGGTGAGGTTCATGGCTGGTGAGGCACTGACTTAATTGAAATCATAAGACCCCCTGCATGTTATTGTTTACATACGGAAATTTCGCGCATGCGGACAACAATGAAGGGCAAAAATACTATACTTTCACATGCCATCCACAGCCGCGCTGCAAAGGTAGAATAATTCCGTTAACTCAATGAAACTTGGAAATATAGATATTATTAATTTAGTGCTCTGCTGCACAGCAAAGAGAAACCCATCGAAGTACAACTCAAAACCACCTTTTCTCTCTCTCTGTATCAGCCAAGCTACACGTAGACTCGTTGCGTGTAGCTTCCCTTAGTTATTGTATCACTAGCTCGCTGTTACTGTCTCTTACTCTACAGTTGTGGAGTCACAATGTCTGGGATCATGAGCGCCCCCTGCCATGAGGCAAGAGAACTGCCTGCCTCACCTTGAATCTGTTCGCTGCCGTTTCTGATCGCACCTCAGCACACGAATAACGTTACACACACAGTTGGTGACAACACACACTGTACATTATATAGATAACAGTGCTACCAACTGCGCCACTGTGCAGCCCTATTTTTATTTTTCTATTTTAATTTTTTTTTATTATTCTGTTTCTAATTTATTATTATTTAAAATAAGATTCACAAAGCTGCTATAAGTGAAAATACCTGTAAACTATATTACAACAAAGGGATATGTCTTCCGCTTTTAATTAGGCGTTTTTTCTGTTCTTTTTCTACCATTTTTATACTAGTACTTTCAAATAGAGCTGCACTGATTGCAGTTTTCTGGTTGATCACAGATTACCAATATTTTAAAAGCTTGAACCTGCCGATCCCATTTTGGCTGATATCACTGTTTTTCTGAAATGTTGCTTATGTTATGCTAGTTGCTAATGAAATGTTGTGGCTGATTATTTGATAAGATTGACTTCACATGTCGGTTGATCACCGATCTTCCAAAATTAAGGAAATTGGCACAGATAAATTGTCTAGCTGATACGTGAAGCTACACAATGTCACAAATCAGTTTGACTGATAAGGAAGTCCTCTGCTGCTTGAGTTTTATGCCGACATATACATGCATGTCATCTGTGTTGGATTGTAAAAATGTGCAGATTCGGAGTCATTTAACAGATTGATTGGACGTTTAATGAGCTTTCTGGTGGTCTGGGAACTGTCGGCTGAAGCTCCTCCATATTCAGTATTTATTCGTCAAGCGGAAAGGAGCAGAGGTCTGACAGTGTGTGACGCTTTCCTCGTGCTCGGACTGCTGCATCTCACGATCAGGCGTCTGAACCTTGAGTCCAGGAATAGCGGCATTATTGTGTGTGTGTGTGTTCGAGAGAGAGAGAAAATATTTCTCAGAAAAGTGAAAGACTGATGGATTTTTCAGTTTTCACCGATCATAAAGCAGCCTCGGAGATGGAGTGAGCCCACTGTGACGGATGAAAGGATTGTTTTATGTGGAGCTCACATAGGACTGTGAGATGTCTGCAGACAGGTGAGGGAAAATCATCGGGCTAAAAATAGAACTGAGAGCATCTCAGTTTTCACTTGGAAACCCTGCCGAAATAAAGGCAAACTTCAGAAAGGTTTCTTGGAACAAAGTTTGTGTTAGATGTTGGTTTGACAAATTAATCGTGTTCTGTTGAGCTGTTGGAGGGTATCGTTGTATTAACTGTTCAAACTAGTAACCCTGGTTTTGTTCTCCATCAGCAAGAAGTTCATCCTGGTAACAAAGTGATTAGCTCTCCCAAATAGGCAATCATATTGTTACAATAAATCAGTGTCTTTACCATTTTTATCATTTAGAACTGCAAGTAGTGTCATGTAAATAATGTAAGTTGATTAGTGTAATTGTAATCATAAGGAAATAACCTTTTCCACTTTTAAGTAAATGAAGGTTGACAGGGAAAAAACGTGTTCAATGAGAGAAAACGGGTAACCAATGTAGCCCTTTTTCACCTGTTTCACTTGGAATCAGATTTAATTTAAAAGTAGAAACTCACTGTACTGTCAAGACCTTACCTCACATGTTTTTTTAAAGTTTTGTCTGATGACTGTGGGAATGGTAGCTGTCTGGCAGGCTTTTCCTCAGTGTATTATAAGCCTGGCGGGCCACCAGGCTTTACTTGTGCCCCCACCAGACTAAGCATTGCTTATCTTTTTTTTTAAGTCTTTTTAAAATGTTAGCAATTTTTAAGGCTTTATAGTTGGTGTTCAGGTATTAATCTTCCAATCTCACATAATTAACAATAACACATAATTATCAAGTGATATTTTCAAATTTCCTGTCGACTTTAAACATTTTTTAACTCAAAAACACGACGGGCTGCTGATTGAATGTGTGCGGAAAAATGTAAAAAGAACACATGGAAATAGAGAAACATAAAAAAACAGATTCATTTGTGCTTAAATATATAATTTGTTGGCACTAACCTGAAAAAATAAATATGAAGGTGAATTAAATTCTAAATATTAGGAAAAGTTCTTTTTAAAATTAATTACATTTGAAGTGCATTGATTTATTTGGGCCATATAATCATTTCTGCTACTATCCTGAAAGCGACAGTGTAGTGTAAAATGTACTTTTTTGATCTTTGCATCATGTTATAATGTTATGTCCTCATATCCAAAACATACCTGGAGTGTTGCGTTGATTCTTTCATGCATGTTTGACAAATCCTTTATAATCTCCATAGCAACCATTCAGCAGTCCAAAACGCCTGGGTGGACTCCTCCGTGGAGGCGCAGCTCCTCCTCTGAGCTGCAGTTTCCAAGTTTCTTCCGAGCTTCTGTCTCACAGAGCAGCCCTCCCCCACAACTCTCCCACTCAGTTCCTACAGACTTGCCAGCAGCAATTAGCAAACACCTGGTGTAGCTCAATATAGGAGCTACTTCTCAGTGCAACGCTGTTAAAAACATTGTTAAAGGGTTAATAGAGGAGCCATGTTGTGATGACTTCCTGAAAGAATAGAAGGAGTTTTTAAAGAGACAAAGGCCCAACTTTAAGCTATTAAATTACAAAGTAAATTTTCTTTTAAGTCATTCTTGATATGCATACAGCATTTTTATAACAACTGAAGGTAACGTAGTTTATTAATTATGCTACAAAATGGCACTATGTGCCTGGAAAACACACAATACTGCCTCTTTCATCCTGTCATTTTTGGTCCTCCATACTCCAGTGGTATTCCATTCCCCTCTATTCATACATTTACACTAAGTGTATTATAAAAAGCTGTACCTTTCAACATTACATCAGACTCCAGCTGTTCCTCATCGCCAAGCCGTCAGGTGGAACTTCAGTAAGCAACTTTTTAATTGGCCTTTAACTAGAAAAGCAGCTCCATCTAATCAGGGGCCTGTCACGTCCGCCTGTGCCTGCTGTCTCATTTTCTGTGGGTTAATGCGTTTCACTCAACACATTTAGTAAATCTCCCAGACCAGGATTACTGCATCAGAGGGATTTAGGATCTCTGCCTGTCCAACACATGTTGCACAGTTACCTTTGTGCTTTGTGCTCTAGTGTTGTTAATGCAGAATTGTCTCTCTCATGAGCAGCCAGCATTTTTTCAGAACGGCTGGTGTCTCACACCAAACTGTGTGTGTTATATGGACCAGTGGTGGCCGTAAATATGACCGGCTAAATCCTTTTTGTTTTTGACATGGAAGGAAATTGAGATCAGCAGGAGGAAGTTGATCAACCAACTTTTGATGTCGTTTTGAGTCAAAAAGGATTTTTCTTTGTTTTCTTACTAAGGTCTCCTTTAAACCCCGGGAAAAAACCAGTTACTGGTACTTTGTTGTTTTTTTGTTAGATGAAAGAGGATTACCTAAAGATTTTTTACTGATTTAATTGATACTGATTGCTACTTTTTCTTTGGATAGAAATTGATTCCCTTGCTGCCAGTTTTGGCTGCAGTATTTTAACCCTTTCTTGTAGTGCAATGAGCACAGCAAAGAGAAGCAGCTGCAGTCGATTTGGATCGGTACCTTCAGCCCTGATGCGTTCTGCAGCAGCAGCTACCGGAGACAAGCCCGGACCCCCTGCTAGAGGGGCGTTTTCCCTGGAGAAGGAGAAGCAGAAAGATGGGACTGCTTGTGAGAAGCAGGAACAGGCCTCTGTTGGTCGCGTGTTGGAGGAGTTCTTCTGGATTGGAACCAGCATTGTGGCTTTTTCCAAATGGCGTCTCGGCTACATGGGTAAGCTGAGTCAGAGAGTTGGATAGTTTTAACTGAATATATTTCTAGAAATTAGTCTTTACAAGGTTCATTTTTTTCATATCTCCAGTCTACTGCATCGGGTCAGGTGAGAGTGCTGAGCAAGGGAGACGTGATGAGGTTTGACAGAAAGACATAGATGTTCATCACCTTATGGCCTCAGTTTATACAAAACTGGACAACTAATCAATAATTCCATCACTTAAGTTAATTGTAAAGAGTTGGAAGAAATTGGATTTGATTTTGACCTGTTTGTTTATTCTTTATTTAGCTGTCGGAGGTGACTTTGTGACAAATGGAATTTGTCCAGAAATAGTGTTTTATAGTTATTAAATACTATTATTAAATGTTGTTATGTTTTTAATTTACTCCCATTTTGCTCTGCAGTCCTTTTTTTTGCAGTCATCGCTGAGGTTTAAGATCTCACTCACCAAGTTGGGCTTTATTATTTCACAGAACGTGAGAAACTTCTAAAAAACTTCTAAAGTGATTTTGAATGACAGATTCTTTTTGCACGTAAAGTTTTTGTTCTTTCTAGACAAAAAACTCCACTGAAAAAAGAACTGATAATACCAGCTGACTCTCTGATGGGTCATGGCCAGCACAGAAATGAAACCTGAAATTTAGCAGCAATGTGACATTTTCCCCGCTTGTGGAAGGTGTCATTGTTCACCTCCATTTATCCACAATCCTTTTTCATGTAGCCTTCCACACTTTCTCATCTAGCATCAGAAAAGTGTCACTACGCTGCAACTAAAGTATGCATAAGTATTAAACTGCAGCATCTGGTATAGTGAGTTAACACATTGGAATACAGCACACTTGCTCTGCTTTGCTTTATAAAGATTATATTTCACACTTCCACGGTTTGTAAATATTCCACTGCAGCCGTAAAGGGAAGGTGTTGAAGTCACAAGGTACCACATGATGTTACACTCACTTCGCAGCACTTCTGTGCTAATCTTAACCACAGACTCATGACTGGCATCTTCACATGGAGCCTCCTGACAACGGGAGCCTGGTTACTAATTACACTACCTGTTCAGCACAGTGACATCCTTTTTGTGTCCTAAAGATGTAAAATATCTTCACCACCTTGTGTTTGCCCCCAAAATTGCCATGGATCCCACAGAATCACCTGTTTGCTTTTGTATTTGTTTGGGACATAAGGTCTGAGCCAACAACCCCCTCGCCTGCTTCTCCTCCAGCTTAACCTGGTTTTCTGACAGAAGAGGTGAGGAGCTAATTCCACCTCCTTGGCACACATTTTCCCAGTGGCAGTAGGTCAGCCATGAAGAGACGTTCAGTTGTTTCTCTGACCTCTGACCTCTGCTGTGTTTCTGAGCCACCACCTGCCGTCTGCGCTTCACTTGACCTCTTTACCAAGTAGGTTACAGAGCGGTGGAACATTTACAGTCATTTAAACAAACTCCCATTTCCAAACACAGCATCCATGTCATATTTGCTTGTTAAACACTAATGTTGCACGTCAAATATATATTCCACTGTAACATCAAAGCTAACCTGGAAACAAACAAATCTTTGACAAAAGGTATTTTTCTCTACATTTCTTCATCGTCAGTGGACACAGCCATCCTGAACTATTTCACCGTCTTCTGCTTCTGGGGCTTCCATTAATAATACTGTTATTATTGAAATATGTATTTAGCAATGACCCTCAATCAATTTCATCAGAATTCTTCCTTGATTCTGATGGAATTACAGAAACATTCCATCAATTTCACATGGGTTCACATGTGGCTCCTATTTTCAACATGTGATGAGGCATTTTGTCCATGTTTTCTATGCTCTATTCAACTTGTGATCACGTGTAAAACACGATCACGTATTTCTCGCGTGCACAAATATGATCAGACTTTTTTCCGTGTGAAGCTAATGTTCAGTGTGTCAAAGAAATTCCATGCATTTCCCATACAAAAATCACATGCAAAAACCATGCACCGGGTGAAAAATGTACACATGGTGCACACATATTTTCACATGTGAATCATGAGAGTCGCATGAAAAAGCATGTGTACATGTGGATTTGAAATATTTCATGGTCTAAAACATGTGGGCCCCATATTTTTACATTGGTTACATATTTCCAGATACATCATACATTTTCACATGTTTCACATGTGCGTCACGTATTTCCACATGGTTGAACATGCGGAAAAGTATGATGCACGTGAAAGTATGTGAAAATGTGAATCAAATTGATTTTCACCATGAAACGTTCCACATGATACATGTTCTTTTTCATTGGACTCATCACTCAAATGGTGTTATAGTGTTCTGGTCAAACTTTCAGATTTAGTCTACCTCTAATGCTACTTATGTCCTCATCTGGCGTTAATATGCTTTTTTTAATGAATAAATCTGTGCCTGAGATTTGTTGAGCTGACGATAGCCTTATTTTTTCAGCCGGTCCAACATTGGATTGGACCTGGTTTTTGTTCATTTTGCCATCCACATCCAATCACTTTGTAAATCTGAAGTTGGAACCATGGCAACAAGCCCAGATTCCCTCCTGTGCCGAGTTTATTTTTATTTATTTATCTTTTCTGTAATTCCCATGCACTTTTTGCTTCTGCACCTGTACCAGGTGTTGGATGCGTGCTGCTGCTGCTGCTGCAGTGTTTAAACCAGCATCTTCAGGCTGACTGTATCACTATCTAACCTATTTAAATGATCTGAAAGGCGAACATGAGTAGAACAGCCAGAGAGGAAACTGGATAAAACAGGAAAAGTTACGTCACCAGTTTTTCAGGATTTAATATATTTAAAATAATATCTTAAATATATCTTATGGTTATGCTCATGTGGTGACTGGATTTATAAAGCCTGCAGACAGAGGGCGTTCCTCTCTGGCCGCAGAGAGCCTAGAGAGATTGACAATGTGGTGCTAACAAAATGCAGCACACAGAGAAATTAGAGAAACAAGTTCACCTTGTTCAATAGGAATTCATGATGAAGCTGTTCTAATCAAATCATGGAGTTGTTTTTTATTTTGAAGCCGTTATGAGGCGCTTGTGAAACCTGAAACTGCTGCTGTGCAAGTTACTCAACAGGTTGTTGCTAAGTAACCAATGAGTCAGTGAGTGAGTTGATGCCACCAAACTTGATTAGCTATCTGGACATGAGAGGTTGAGTGGCTATATCCTTTCCTCTTGCTACATCTCCCAGAATACTTTGCAGTTCTGTATCGGAATTTAGTGAAATTATTGACCATTCTATCGGACGTATTTTCTGTTGATATTGATCTGATCCAGTCCTACTGAAAAACACATAAATCAAGTTATAGATAGAAACATGAAAATGTTTGCAACAATATAGTCTCTTAAAAACAGACACTTTCTCTTCATTTCTCTCCAAACTCAATATGGAGGAGTTTGACCTTAGCATTCGACAAAGTTGTGCTCTGGTGCTGGTGTGAGTTGGTGACGCCTACAGGTGAAGATCCCGCCCCTGCTGCGAGACGGATGAGACTGTTTTTATCCTTGTCAGGCCGGGGGATGGAACTCTGACCCGACGACCCGCGGGGTCCGGATGGGCTCGCTGCAGCTAAACCCTCTCAGCAGCTTATTTCATGGATTGCTGCCTCCTCTCAGGCTGAACAAATGCAAATCCTTGGCTCTGTTACACTATGGATGCATTCAGCAGGCATGCACAGATAATCACTCTTTCTTTGAAATCAATACCAGCTCTCTCACAGCCGTGTCCCATTTATCTGGCATGAGCACAAGCTGTAAAATCATTAAGGTTTAGTTGCTTATAGATTCGATGCTCTGTTGGCTTTTCTCACACTGGAAGCAAATGACTAAACATTGATGGCGTGTTCAGACTGAATGCTCGGGTTGAGTGGGACAGTGTAAAGCAGAAGAGCTATTTTTAATCAGAGCTGAATGCATTAGTGTCTAAAAATAACTTCAGCACAAGTTAATCAGGCTAGACCTTCCAGAATAACATTGTGAAGTGTCTATGCCATACCAAATGACAGCATATTAATGCTATAATATTGTTGTTTAATGAATGACCAGACACATTCATGAGCAGTGTACAGTGAAGTGTGTGCGTGTGTAGCGGTGTTTTTATCTACACACACACACAGTGATGCCTGCAGCGTCGGGCTTTGATTTTGCACAATGTAACAGCAGCCGTCCATCTGAACAATGGAGCAAGTGGAGCAGCTGCCCCCACCACAACTCCCCTCCATAAAGGTCAGGGAGATGTTAAAAAAAACAACAACACAGCTTTTACTGCCTCACTTTGTGACTGAAAACACACCACCAACCCCTGCAGTCAGACTAACTTTCTGAATTGTAAATTCTCATTTCACTTTTCCCCTCTGACTGTAATGTTTATACCAGAAATAATCGCCAAACCCACCCAGTCATTGTTGTGAATGGCACCTCATACTCCCACAGCCTCACTCACAAACACGCAGTCACCTGAAAAGGCTATTGTGTAAAAAAGGAAAAAAAATAGCTTCTGATATAGCACATCAGAAACTTTAAATGTTAAAATATGTAGTTTTGATAAATTTGGTCAAAGTAAAATTTAATATACCTTATATATTACCTTTTGAAATCTTCGGACCATACATATTGATGGTTTGTTTTGTCTGTCGTGTGGACTCTAGCTGGCCTGAATGTCCATAACTAAGCATATACTTTTTCTTTTTGGGTGAGATCCTAAAACTCATGGAAACGATAGTAATGCTAAAGTAATATCAGTTACGTTTATGTACACGTGCTTACGTGTACATAAACGTGTACACGTGTTTAAAACAACAAGCACGTCTTAAACGCATATTGCTGTGTTTACAGTTGTTTTAACTGTTCAGAGTTAAAATAACTCTCTCAACAATCCCAGTTCTGATAAATACTCAAAACCTTTCAGAAACTAGTGTCAGCAGGACCACGACTTGCACAAACGTCATGGCTGTTCATGTAAACACCATGTGAAGAACCTTTAAACACATTTATATTACATTTGCTTCAGATAAAAGCAAACTTTTTTGTATGTTTTTTTGTTATTTTACTAATTACTAAAACCTCTAAGAGACACATAAAACTCGTTAATTGTTTCTTAGAAGGCAATGGAATAAAATGTGCAGTACTGAAATCCTCAGCTTACAGCATGCCGTTTCTGTTTGTTGATGTTGGTGTTTGCAGTCTGCAGCAGATCTGCAGGTGGGAGGAAGGCTAACACACCAGTTGATGTGAGTGGGATTCTACAGGGAGCAACGTCCTGCCCGTTTAAATGAGCCAGCTCTGTTTGTTGATGTGGAGTTTGTGTTAACAAACTCCTGTGCAGGAATCCACTAGCAGAGGTCAAGAGAACAGGACTGGACTACATTAACCATACCCTGAGGGAGGGGGTTGGGGTGTATGTGCAGTAAGGCCAAATCAATGCTCAGTCAGAGCCATGCAGTGAACTTTTCATGTAATATGCATTCAGGAGAAATGAGACAGAATGTCTGTAGTTTGACATTTTTTTATCTTTACTGCTGAAATGTTAAAAACAAGTATTCATGATGACTTTTAAATGATAAATGGCCTGTATTTACCATTTATCAGGTCCAGAGGACCTCAAAGTGCTTTACTCTACATTCAGTCCTTCTCTCAATCACACGCTGATGGTGGTGAGCTACAGGATAGTAGCCACCGCTGTCCTGGGGATGTCTGGCAGGAGAGGCTGCCCTGCATCAGTGCCACCAGGTCCTCTAACCACCACCAGGAGGCAAGGCAGGTGAAGTGTCTTGCCCAAAGACACAATGACAGAGAGGGACAAATTGGGATTTCAAACCGGCAACTCACTGATCACGGGACAAAGTCCTGCCACCCTCCCAAATTTTGGGGACAATGAAGATAGTTTTTATGAGAATATAAGGAAATATCATCCTGACATTGTAAGAATTCTTCTGAAAATATAAAAGCCATCTACGGAAGAAATTAGTCTAAGTGGGGTTTGTTTAGTCTACTTGTTAGTTGTTCTTTCATGCATGTTTGAGAAATTCTTGAATTTCTCATGGCAACCATTCAGGGGGGCCTAAATTCTTTGTTGGAGCTGCAGTCTCAGCCGAGTTTCTGCCTCACAGAGCAGCCCTCCCCTCATCCTCCGCCACTCCGCTCCTCCAGACTAGCGCAGCAGAAGTTAGCATCCAGATTAGCGCAGCAGAAGTTAGCAAACAGCTGAGCATTTCATATGAACTACTTCTCTTTGTTAAGCTCCTAAGAACATTTTTTAAGGCTTAATGAAGAAACATTGTTGTAATGACATGTTGAAGAAACATGTCGGAAAGAAAAGCAGCCTCTTAAAGCGACAGAGGCCCAATTTCAGGGTGCAAAATTGGAAAGTCAAATTTCTTTTAAGTTACATTTGATGCAGAATTTTTATAACAACTGAAGGTAACAGTTATTTGATTGTGCCATTTCATAGCATAATGTGCATGGAAAATACACAATGCTTCTCCCCACACCTTCTCCCTAGTAATGACTGTTTAGTTGAATGTTCTGTGTGTCAGCTGCCTGTCAGCCCTGTGTGCTGCTGAGGTGGCCTACTTTCATACATGTTGCAGGGGGAAGTGTCTGATCAGATGTGACAGACACTTGATAATTGATAATTTGGTCACAGTGTGTGTAACTGCAGCCTGGAGCCGTTGGAGCCCCGCTGCAGCTCATGCACGATGCTTCCTGCAGAGTTCCTGACAGACAATCTGTGTTTTCAACAGTACAATTTTATTGTATATCCAGAGCTAGGAAATGACCAGCTCTGGATGTTTGGGTTGCAGAATCAACCTCACATCTGCACACATTGTTTAGTTTGTCCTGGTGTCTGCACTGCCTTGTGGAGCAGAGCTTAGTCATGAAGAAATGTCTCTCAATTTACTATCATTTGCTTCCTTATTGCAGGACGACTCTTGAGTGTGTACAAGCACTACATTGTTGTGTGTTCATCCTAGTGAGAGGATTTAGTACAAAAGAAAAAACGTACACAAACAATGCATGAATAACTGTACCACACACTCCAACAGTTTCCCTTTGAGTTTCCAACCATGTTTTCATTCCATCCGTGTTCTCTCTTGCAGTGGAGAAATGCATGAGCTCGATGCAGATCGGGACCCAGATGGTGAAGCTCCGTGGCGGCTCCAAGGGACTGGTGCGGTTCTTTTACCTGGACGAGCACAAGTCCTGCATCCGCTGGCGGCCGTCACGCAAGAACGAGAAGGCCAAGAGTGAGTGATGTAGCTGTAAAATGGGTTGCTCCTGTAGGGTCAGGGCCTTGCCACAGAGTTCATATGCATGGGAAACTTCAGGTAACTTCTGTTGCCATGCAACCAGCCTGAGTGTAGTTTCTCCCTGTGCTGCTATATGCCGTCCCGTCACAAATGTCTACATTGAGGCCCTGATGACGTGAACTTGAACCTTTTCTGATGACAGCAGATACTGTCATCAGTTATTGTTAACTGTTGAGTGTTTGGAACAGCAGATTAATATAAAGTTTGACACACACACACCATGAGATGGAGATTCCCATCCTCTTTATGTTTATTTGTCGTACAATGTGAAAGTATTTCTCACCTTACAGAAACAAAATGCAGTTTATATGTAATAATTAAAGGAAAGCTATCCAAATCTACTCGGCTCCACCAGGCAGCGACTTTGTGACATGTTATAAAAAAAACTATTTGATTTAGTCAACTGGTATACTTATCTGTGGAGGGGATTGGAATACGAGACTCAATCCATGGCTTCAAAACAAACTCCCCAAACGTATTTACAAAAGAAAATTAAAGTTCTCATGTTGGAATATGGCATTACAGACATCTGGAGGAGTTTATATCCAACAAGCCATGCCCCCACAAGCCATACACATACATTATACTCTAAAATAGATAATTTTTTGCTTTTAAAAAAGATTACCATGGGGTTTGTAACTGTGTGATGGGCAACACTGACCTCTATGATCATGCCCCCTATTATTAAATTTAAAATTAGATGAGGACCTCACAAATACACAGTGGAGATTAAATATGACTGAATAACTTTCAGTTTACAAAACTAATCAAATCTGACATAAATATACAGTATTTCTAAAAGAATCCCTTAATGGAGAGGTTAGTCCAGAAATAGTCTGGGACACGAAAAACAGTTGTGAGGGTTAAAATGATAAGAGAACAAACCACCTAAAATTATCAGAAGAGGCTGAGACAAAGCAGGAACAAAAACTGGAACATAGTGAAAGCTCAAAATATTAAGAAATAAAATTAATGCATTGTATTTATAAGAATGGTGAAAAAATACCAAACAAAAACTACTGTGAATCTGGGGCCAAGTTAGCCAAAGAAAATTACAAAAGCAATGTAATATAATTTAGAGATAGAACAGCACGTTTCTCAATAATGGATAAAGGTCAAATAAGAGATTATCAGAACAAGTTATCTACTGTAGATGCAACAGGATTTCTACACATTCTACAGATGGGACTATCTCAATCTTGAAATTATTAGACATCTGGATGAGCAGGAATCAGTGCTTAATGAAATACTAATTTCATATCAGACAAAATCCAGAGAGTATTATATTATGACTATATAAGGGACTTATGACTAAAAAACCATATTCAACCTCATATGTGAAAACCAAATTGGAAAAGAAAAGTAAAATGGAAATCACCAAAGACAGCGTTGAAATGTACAAACTCCTATTCATGGAGATCATTTATTTGGAAATGCAAGCTTAGATTTTTTTTTAGACCACCAAAACAAAACATTTCTTGTACTAGAGAGGAGGCAATGTGAAAACACAGAACCCAACCAGTGACATAGGAATACACAAAAATTTCAAAAGTATTTTTAATCCCACGGGGGCTCAAGGGATCAGTTTCCTATGGTTCCCCCTCCTCTGTAGTCCTGGGAATAATAAGCTTCTTAAGGCAGTTTAATTATTCATCAGCTTTAATCTGTCCAAATAGTGTTTTACACACCAGCCCTAACATAAAAATAACCCACACACTTCACTGGGGCACCGGTGGAACTGCAGACTTGTTTTAAATTGAGGTAGTAAATGATGGGGGAGGGGGGGCTGGTTCGAACTCATTAAGACTCTTGATGTCCTCTAAATGTGTCTGTGAGCAGACGTTCTCGCTGCATCAGAGGATAATGAATGAACAAGGCTAAAAAGTCAGCCTTGCTGTTTTATGGTTGAGAAAATCTGGATATTTACCAATTATTAGAGCCCAGAGAGGATTTGAAAAATGCAAAGTGTTAACACCATGACCTCATTAAGGACTTTAAAACAAAGCGCTTGTGATCACCACTCTGAAAGGTTTTTCTTTCTGGGCTTCCACTATAGATGCCAGAAAGATAACTCGGCAAAAGAATAGCGTGGAGAAAATCGCTGTGCTGGTAAATAGGGCTGGGTGATGCAGCACAGTGTAAGAGTTTCATATCAATAAATATAATTATTCATTGACAGGCCATTTTTATTTCGAAGCCGCTGACAAAACCTGAAACTGCTGCTGTGGAAGTTACTCAACAGGTTGTTGCTAGGTTAACGAGACTGAGTGAGTAAGGCTACGTTCAGACAGCAGGCTAATGCGACCTCGACCCGGCTTTTTCACGGCAGTCTGAACGGCCCAATTCTAATCTTTTCTCCAGAAGAAAAATCTGATCTGTGCCACTTCCATATGTGGAACTAAATTTGATAAGTGTCCATTAGTTTTCAAAGCATCAGCAGTCAGAATGGCCATGTCTGATTTTGACATTCATGTCATTGATGTGAAACTTGTCAGAATTCTGCACCAGAAGAAGCCAGACACGGTAGATCAGGAGGAAAACAATTGCTGAACATTATAATTGTGAAGCGCTTCCCATTCCAATCCCACCAGTCCGGCTCCGACTCTACATCCAAACAGGTTTCTGTACAGAAGCTGCAGTCAGTGCTCCACTGCAGGCCACTGCGGTTATCTGGGCTTCCTTCATCTTATGATTTTGTACAGATACTGTCTTTTCCCATTGCTGAATATACTTTAAAATCGGTCCATGACCGGCTCCTCACATTATTACTTCTGTAAATGGTGCACAGCTGTGTGGCGTCAACGTTCTTCTGTGCATGTGGGTCGCCTTAGGGTCATAAAATGTTCGCATAGAAGTCTGGCTGAGATGGCATTTAGTTAGCAGTATGAACGACCTCGCAAGTAAGATCGAGATTCAGTATCTATCGGTATCAGTATTCAATATCTTCAAGAATTTCATAAAGTCGCCAGCTTACCAGAGATTTGGTTTGATTTTTGTAAGTGAATAAAATAATTTTATAGCAGAACATCTCTGTCAATTTTGTTGTAATATTTCAGTAACACTGTCCTGATATTTAATGGCAATAAAATAATGTTCAATCACTTTGGGACTTATTTGATGCACTGTAAATAGCTGTAACGAACCGTACTACCACACATGGTCTATTTATTTAAGTGAGAGGTCAGGGGTTATTTTTAAAATTTAATTAAAAAGCAGTGTATCTTGCAGTCCTACTGCAAGGTGTGTCCATATTCTACAGCCAACATTAAAGAGGGCCATTGACCCACCTAGTATAATTTTGAGGGTTTTTTTTATGTTGTTTAGTTACAAGTGTCTCCTTTTTTAAAAAAAATATCGCTTTTGTATTAAGGCTATCTTTTTCAGTTAAATGAACTTCCTGTTTTCTCAGTCTCCATTGACTCCATCCGCGAGGTCTGTGAGGGAAAGCAATCCGAGATCTTCCAGCGGTATGCAGATGGCAGCTTTGACCCAAACTGCTGCTTCAGCCTGTATTACGGAGAACACATGGAGTCCCTGGACCTGGTATCTGGAACAGGAGAGGAGGCCCGGACCTGGATCACTGGCCTCAAGTACCTGATGGCCGGGATCAGTGACGAGGACAGCTTGGCAAAGAGGCAACGCACCCGCGATCAATATCCTTCACCGAGTCATCAATTAGAGCTGCTTCAACACTGATGAGGCTCTGTCCCACATTATTAACATGTCTAAAATGTACATTGGAGGAACATTTTGTGTTGCTCCTTCTGTTCTTCAAATCGATACATCACATTTTTTGTTCAGCTTTCCTTAACCAGAGTTTTGTCACGTGGCTGAAGCAGACCTTCACTGAGGCTGATAAAAACGGCGACGGGAGTTTAAGCATCAATGAGGTTCTTCAGCTTCTGCATAAACTCAACGTCAACCTTCCTCGACAAAAGGTCAAACAGATGTTCAAGGTACTAATAAAATTCTTGGTTTTCTAGTTTTAGTACACCTCCACTGATGTGCACAAGCCTTCATCTCTGTTTAATTATGATCATTTTTAGTTTAAACCCAAAACCAATTGAAGCACAATATTTAAGAATAGAATACATCACATCTATAAAGCACATTTTAAGGCGGAATTGCTGATTTAATACTTGTTTAATATCAGCTTAAAGTTCATATTACTTTAAGCTGTAAAGTAACATCATATACATATAATATTGTCAGATTATCAGTACTGATAATCTGACTCAGGAACGTAGGACTACAGTCCTACATTCAACTTTAGGGTTGAATGTAGGACCTTAAACATAGTCAGGCTTACTAAATATTTTTTTTTTTTTGTTTGAATATCTTATCTATTTCTTAAAGGATACTACAGCTTTGAAGCTACAGTAGTGGTGAACTTTAGTGACTGACTCCTAACGTCAAGGGGCTTATTTAGTGACTTGAAACTGCTATAAGTACTTCCTTCCAGACAGATTGTGAATGATCAGTGAAGACACTGACTGCTGCAGATGTTGGCTGACACGCAGCACAGGGATTAGCATGTTGACCTGTTAAACATGTTGTTTTAGCCCTCTTCCTCAGAGCAGGCAGCCAGTTGGCTTCCCCTAAGACCAGTGTCCTGAGCATGTTCTCCATATGCTGCTCCTGGGACACAGATGGCCTGCTCTGTAATGCGGCGTAAACGCACTGGGCACCAATCCTTCTCTGTGTGTGTGTGTGAGCAAGGTGGACATCTATGCAGATTTGTGTGCTTGCAGTCACTAGGCTACTTTCTTAGCTTAACCTTATTAGAGTCTTTATTAGAGTCTGAAGATTGGCTTTGCCATAATGTAAACTAATGTGCAACGATATGCAATTCAAGAAATGTAAAATAGGATTTAAAAAGTATCAATCTTGTTACTTTGTGATCTAATTTAATGGCTGTAAAAGTAGCTTTACAGCAGAGCTGAGCAGTGTTAGGCTAATTTGAGATTAGAATGTTGCTCAGATATGTGATAATCCTGGTGGTAATTCCCTCACATATTCCTCTCTTATATTCCCTTCATTGTTCTCATTAGTTTACCACATTAAAGGTCCACTATAATTCAAAATTCACTTTTTGCATGTTTCTAAAATCTCCAAATTTTAGAAAATTGCAAATTTTGCATGAAAATTTGCAATTTTCATGCAAATTGTTGCATGAAAATTTTACTATCTAGTAACCCCAAGCCAATCCCAGCCCCTCTTGTAATCTTCATTGCAAGAAGATGTTAAGTTACTTCTGCACAATGGCTGCTGGAAAAGAAAAATGTTTTGCTATCGGCTGCAGTACAGAGCACGTGTCCATTTTCTCCCAGTCTCAGAGAACAGAGCTGTGTGGCTTCATTTTATATTTGCTTGCAATGGCCAAAGAAAGTTGTAGTTTAGGAAGGAGTCCTTTGAGAACTACCAACATCACACAGCAGGATTTACCAAAATACTTGGACTGAAGGGAGGTTGTGTTCCTACTGTTCTTCACAATTCTGCACATGATGGTGATGTAAGAACGTCTTGTGTGTTTTGTATTGTTGTTTGGCATTAACATGATTTGACATGTAGTACAAGCTAACGCTGAACAATAGCTTCCGCTAGTCCTGTGTCTCATGTTACATTATCCACAATATCTGCGCATTTACTGTCGGAATTATAGTGATGCAGTGTTTGTGAAAACATGTCGGACGCTCGGACATTGCAAACACTGAGTTATTTTATTTCATTTTTGGATTTTTTACATGTTGAGAGAAGTGCTTCTCCTCTTACCTCGCAAATGCACTTTTTAAAAAAGGTTGCATTTGAAAGAAAAAACGTTTTGTGTGCTGAATTATTGTGCTGATGTCAGCTGCTGGACTTCACATCACAGCACATTGAAGCAGAATCCTCAGAGTCTAAATTAATAACGATTTAAATGTGTTTCAGAGCCACAGCATTTAATCCTTCAGTGGTTGTGGGTTGATGGTTATTCAGGATGCTCCTCTTCTTCTGCTTCAGGGTCAAAGATGAATGTTTGTGCCACTGTTCATCTGTATGGAGCCATTTTCATGTGTCTGAGGTGCTTATGTAAACACTGAGTTAGGATTGCATGACCAGCAGCAGCAACTTATTTGCATAATTGTCATGTAGCCCTAAAACTGTGCATTCCTAAAGGAACTCAAAACAGGCAGAACTGATCAGGTGAAATCTCAAGTGCGTGAGAATGATTTTGTGTATTAAAAGTAATGAACATGTTTTGTAGGCAACAGACCTATCTAGCTTGTTCAAGGAAGCATGACACTGGACCTTTAAAACAAAGAAGTAAAATTTATGTACATTTTATTGAAAGCACGAGCAAATACAATTCTTTATACTGCTCAAATGCAATTGATATTATTGGTAAAATGTATGATTCTGACTGATGGTTGCATGGTGCTTAAGAGTCGGCTATTTCTAATTCAGGTTCAGGTATTCTTAAATACTGCTTCAGTTGCAAGTAGTGTGATTATTTCAGGTGAAACAGTGGCAATCTAGGAAAATCCCTGCTGAATTTACATGTGCAGGCAGTTTTTAAGAGGCCATATTGTGCAGAGTATTATCCCAGTTTTTAAAAGGCAAACTGCACACATGTGTTGTAAGGAAGGAACATGTGCAGGAGCACTCTGCACAGGAACAGGTGTGAGAGAACGGTGCTGCTCTGCTCATTACTGGTAGAGAAAACTCTGGTCAGTTTGCCACTTTATCTAGAGATTGAAGAATTTTAAACTGTAGGAATGTTGTGAAAGTTCTGTGGTACTGGAGCCACTTGATACCAGTAGGAGCGGGTCTGTATTGAGTGTACTCTATAAAATTCAAAACCTAAGAGACTTTCACTTCCTGCTCACTCTAAGCAACCAACTACTGACTAACAAAAAAAAAAAAAGAATATTGGAGCCATTGCATCCTGACAGACATACCAATAGTTCAAGGATCTACTTTAAGTTATATCAGAAGAATTTAATAAACCTGGTCAAATTCATCACCTGGGTGACCCATAATGATTTTCCTTGTGGCGTGGCCTGTTGTAGTGACCAATTGAAACATGGTATTGCAGCACTAAGTAACATCCAGAGCTTAGATGTTCAAGGGACAGTTAAACTTTGTAGGCAGCAGCAGCTCTGCTAAGTGGTGAATTATTGCCTCTGTCGACGCTCCCAAAGAACAAGCCTTCCAAGCACTTAACTTCATGCATAAAACATGGTGGAAGCAAAAAGACTCAGAAGCTTTGTGGGTGTTCCCCAGCTGTGCTTCCACTGCTTTGTTATCCTGCTGGCTCCATGATGTGTCCTGAGTGACAATAATTGCAAATATATATGCAAATGGACACATTTTTATGCCTTTCATTCCTTTTAGTGCAACTTCTGACTGATTTTTGCCCGTATTCCAGAATAGAACAAAGTGAGAGTGCAACATCTCGGTTAACTCGTGGAAAATATCTACTTGGACTGTTCTTGTCACTTTGTTATTGGACTGTCACAACTTAGCAGCATCTATGTGCGATGTGCTCCAAGCTGTTCAAATATCTCAGCAGTACTGTTGTCCAGTCTCTCCATTTCTATCTAAAATACATTTTGTGTCTCATTGGAAAGTTTCCACCCACCAGGAAAAGTATGTGAAGATTATTTTTGGAGTATATTCTTCAAAACTGTTGTATGATCTACACATTTTATGTAAACTACAACTAAAGCCCTAAGCTAATGAAACTCCTCCGCAATCCTGCTCAGGGTCTACAGGAGTCAGTCATGTCAGATTACACATAGCTGCTGATCTTGGATCTGTGTTGTTCTTTTTTTAAATCACTCAGTGCTACTCAGAGGCCAAACTCCAGCTGGCACAGACGTCAGCAGTGTCCAGTGTGTGGCTGCCTCCAGTGTTGTTTGGCATATGGACACTTTATGGGCAGGATCACATGAACAGTAGTGTAGAATAATGTGTTGCTTATGATTATAGTCCAAAAATACCTACCTACTGATATCAAGTCAGGGAACAGATGGAACAAATGGAGAAAATCTCCTTTTTGAGTCTTACCAAAATAATCTGTCAGTGATAAATCAAGACTAGATCATAAGTCTATATATGTACTGAGTTGTATTTTACAGTTTTTCCTGTTTTTTTTTTTTGTTTTTGTTTTTTTTCCTGCAATTAATTTATAAATTAGATTAACTTTGAAATTACTTAAAACTGTTGATGTTTTTTGGGGAGATTATTGCATTGGAAACCAACTGTATATTTTGGCAGCACTCCAGCAGACATGCCATATACTGTGTTCTAGATCTATGGAGATGAACATAAAACGTTAGTTGGGATGTTAAACTGGTGGGATAACAACTTCGCTGTATGATTGCTGTAGGAGGCAGACACAGATGACAAACAGGGAACTTTGGGGTTCGAGGAGTTCTGCTCCTTCTACAAGATGATGTCGACCCGCAGAGACCTGTACCTCCTTATGCTCACCTACAGCAACCACAAAGACCACCTGGACACAGATGACATCACTCGCTTCCTGGAGACGGAGCAAAAGGTAAACATGTGCTTTCATTGTGGTAATGAAAAGCTTGCTAATGTCTTACAATATTGATGGACAGTGGCTGTAAATGAGTACACAAAGGCCTCTTATATTCAGAGACATCAGAGAAAATCTGACTATCTGGCTCATATCAGGCTAGTCTGCTGGCCAATCAAGCACAGAAACACCATGCAGCAGCTGTTGGTACCTTTAGCACTGTGGGCTGGTACCAAGTCCTGCTGGAAAATGAAATCAGCATCTGCATATTGTTCGTCAGCAGAAGGAAGCGTAGATAACTCTAAATTATCCAGCTAGATGGCTTTGTTGACTGTGGACTTAAGAAAACCCTGTGGACCAGGACCAAGCAATGTCCCATCACCAAATTCTTCAAAGTACTTTTGCTTGGCCATCCTCTCCAAGGTGCAGCTTCCTCTGTGGGACATTTTCCTTCCACTGAATATGCTTGGAAAAGTCGCTCTGAACAACCAGCATCTTTAGCAGTCTAACCTGTTATCATAGAGGTCGCTTTCTTTCTAAATTCAGAAAGCTCTCAGCACTACATTCAGGGGCTAAATCAAGTGACCAGTCAATCAAGTTTATTTGTCTATTTAAGCAAAAAGGCAGTTCAAAAGTGTCTTAAGTCATAAAAAAACAAAAAGTCCTAGAAAACACAGTCACCAACTGAGAAACCAGTAAAGAACATTATATTTAGTTGAGTGGCATCATCAAAAGTTAAAGTTGACAGCCCTTTGATGCAGATTGTAGTAATAATGGGTATGGGCTCATTTCCACCAGATTACTGAGAGCTCTATCATAGAATGAATGTTGTGTGTGATGGAACCACATTGATGGTCAGAAAGTCTAAATCGCTTTTCCAAACTTATTTTTATTCGTTGGTGTTTAGTTGAGGCCTAATACTGCAACTTTTCTGTTGTGATGTTTTAGTTTTAGTTTCAATTTATTTTATTGTGTTATTGTCTTTGTACAGCACTTTGGCACAGTTTTAACCCGTTTTTAAAAGTGCCATGTAAATAAACCTGACATTGACAAAAAGTACACATGAGTCTGTGCTGCCAGAGGACTGGCCACTCCTCTTTAATGATCATCAGCTTCAAACAGCAGCTCCCAGGCACCAGGCTGACTTTTTTTTACCAGTCAGGATGGATGGAACAATCACATGGATGCAACTTAGACAACTTCATTTACTCTTTAAAAAACAGTTAACTTTTTTTGAAAACAAAAGAATATTAGATCTTTTAGAGATGGCATTTCCCCATTTTGCAGATGACAAAGGTGACCAAGGACCACTGCTTGGAGATCATCAACAAGTTTGAGCCGTGCTCTGAAAATCAAAAGCAGGGCGTTTTGGGAATTGATGGTAAATATACATGAATTTTACATACAGTCATTTTGTTTTAGTTTTGGTTCTAATTTAAGTTTCATATATATAATAATTTCATAATAGTTTCATATATATATATATATATATATATATATATATATATATATATATATATATATATATATATATATATATACAGTATATGCCTAATACACAAAATCATATTAGGCATTTTTTTTTAGTTTTAGCACAGATATCTTAGTCCACTGGAAATAAGACAAAACTAACTTACAAGTAATTTTTCAACAAGATATATGACCATGTTTTAAGTCAGTAATTCCTTCATGTTAATGAAACAGTTCATAGGAAAAAGGTCTTGTTGTAAGTAAAATTATCTATAATGTTTCCCTTCTGTGTTAAATTAATAAAGATTAGTAAGTAGAGGGCATTGTCTTACTGAACTCTATTCACAGTTGCTGTCTTCAGATGATAGGATTGGAAAGGCTGGTCAGCATTTTTACATCATTTAAATGCTGGTGCAGCCTTTAAATATTAGCCCGAAATCAACGCTACACTGAGATCACATGCAGAATTTCAGAAACCAGACAGAAAAGATGTTTTAAGAGAGAAGATGTGGTTCTCTGGCTTTGGAGCCTCACATTGGTTCTGTTTTTATACCAATATAGTTTTATTGGTCTATTGTTGAAACAACTTTGATAAATAAACTTTGTTTATTATGACCTATAAAACCGTAGGACAGAATCTGCAACAGCTGTGTCTGAAAGGTGTTCCTATTAAAAGTTCACCTTGGAAATATTGAGAAGTGACCTTAGAGTTCATGATGGTAATTTGTGCACCTGCCTGTAGAACTTTCCAACATTTACAAATAGTTTAGTTGAAACGATTAGATTTTTTTCTAGGCTTTACAAACTACATGCGCAGTCCAGCTGGGGACATCTTCAACCCAGAGCACTACAACGTGAACCAGGACATGACCCAGCCGCTGTGCAACTACTTCATCGCCTCATCGCACAACACCTACCTGATGGGAGACCAGCTGATGTCCCAGTCCAGGGTGGATATGTACGCCTGGGTGCTGCAGGCAGGCTGTCGCTGTGTGGAAGGTAACTATCATAACAATAACAATTTCTTATTTCTGCAGCAAGCAGGAGAGAAGATTTGCTTCTGCTTATGGGACCATTTGGCTGGAAAACGTAACATAGGGACAATATTTTAGATTGTAATTAACTCACATTTTCATTCTAAATTAACATATCCAGTTAAAATGTTTTGCATCCTTTTTTTCTTATTTTGAGGTTTGTTTTGGAATAAAGACGCGAGTTTTATTGCATCAACAAAATCTAGAATGTTATGGCTACAGACTTGTTGTAATATGAGAACTGTGTTTCAGTAGAGCAGATAATTAATCTGCAAACATTATGTTGCCATAGTGCTTGTGATTGTTAGAGACTAAAACACTGCAGTCTAAATTCAGAGTATTTAGCATGTATCTCCCCCCACGGTCTGCCTTCATTCAGTGGAAGTGTGGTGTGTGGGAATGTTCCTTGTTGTCTTCCAAATGCGTTGGACTAGAAGAACAAAGAGTGTTGTGTCTAGTGAGCATTTAGAGCTCAATTTGTCTTTGTAGCAGGTTGAAGGCAGATCTATAATTGAACCCCCACCCACTTTACATTTGTATCAACCAACACTCAGTCCCACTCGTATGATGATAAAAGTTAGAGAAGCTGTTCATATAAATACATTTCAGGTTTGTTTTTAGCAGCTCCCTCTGCTGGAAGACGATGGTTCTCCTCTTTACTTCCAGGTTTTAATAAAACATTGTATAGTTTCTGCATCTTTCAACGTTTTCTCTGTTGGAGGCAGTGCATGTGCACTGTTGTAACCAATCGTATTTTATCCAGGTTAAAAATCATGAAGAAAACAGAAACTTTGAGCATAAAACCATTTATAGCTTATGTTTCAGATTAAGAAATGTTTTGTGATGGGGAAGCAAAGCAGCCCTTATGCTTCTAAACATTGCAGGGTGATGCTCTAAATGTGTATTGATGCACTGATGGAGGCCATATTGACTCGTTTTATGTGAAACAGTCTGATTGGAACTAATGGAGTGTCTGTGCAAAGTGACATTTTATCTCATATAAATGTTTAATATGTAATCCAAATGGAAATCATTAGGCGTCTCTGTCTCCAGCGAGGAGATTGCTCTGTAATCGTTGTTCAGATTGGTGGAAAATGCTAAACTGAGAACTTGAATGAGAAGAAACTAAATTCTCAGAGCAAATTGGCAATAAACAAAATTTCAATATTTTTTTCTGACTAACAAAACGTTACATGAAAGCCTTACGTTTTGTTACCTCCCAGGCCTAAAAGCTCTTTTATTTTCACCTTGGAACCATTCCCATGCTCAAAAACGTCAACTACGAACATTGCCACTGAATGGCTTAGCCAAATTTCACCTGATATTTGAGTATTACATTTGACGCAGCTCTACTGAAAATGGCAGTTAAGTCCTACTGAAATTATATTTAAATGAAATCTAAATTAAACTCAGTGGGTTTAAATTGTAAGCCAATCAAATGCCTTCAGTTCTAACTTAAGAAACTCACCAAAATGTTTTCTTTTCCATAACATTATTTCTTCTTTGCCAGAGTAATAGTCTGTTCATTTGGATGATCTGCCAATAATTCGTCCTTTCACTTACAAATGTATTATGATGATAGAAGTAAGCAGCAGGTCTGATAACTGCAACTGTCTTCAACCAACCTAGACTCGATCAGAACGTGGCAAACAAGATCTTAACTTTAATTCTCAGTTAAAGCAGATACGGCACGGCTGACTCTGTGGGCGGGCAATGCCCCCAATGGCCGCCCCTGCTGCCTGGCCTGATATCAGCCAGGTTGGCATGAGCAAATAAACAACTCTGTGGTTAACGGAGTACTTGAAGATTAAAATGTTTTGGGTTCTGATGTCTTGACTTCACCAAAACTAAAATCAGCCAGTGGTTCTCAGACGCTTCGATCCTTTTTCTCTTCTTGTTGTTTTCCTCCTTTTCCAGACTTGTCACAATCAGACGCCTTCCTTCACTCATGTTTTGTCAGCTTAGGAAGAAAACAGTCTTATTTATGCAAATAATGGTATTATTTGCATAAATCACTCTTATTCTACGATAAGCTCTTCTGCTCAGTGTATCTGTGCTGTCATTTTCCCGCAGTCGATTGCTGGGACGGCCAGGATGGAGAGCCCATCGTACACCATGGTTACACCCTGACCTCCAAGATCCTCTTCAAAGACGTCATCGAGACGATCAACAAGTACGCCTTCATCAAGACAGAGTACGTTGAAACTCTCTAGTCTCCTCTCGTTTCATCGTCTGGCCCGTAAATCCACTTTGAGGCAGTTTGAGCACTTCAGCAGCTCACCGTGTCATTTCCTCATGTTCTGGTAATGATAACTAACAAACCGTGAAGCGTGACTGTCTGCCACTGATAATCACGTTTATCGGGAGGCGACTGTGCTGTCAGTTTAATATTTCAGTGCTTAAAGGGAACTGAGGGATTTCTACCCAAATGTTTCACAAATGATTTCCTCTGATCAAAACATGAGATGAACTTTTTACAGAAGGTTAGAACAGCCGACCACAGTTTTGTTTTGCAGTTTGGGAGTTTTTTGCTCTTTGAAAATCCTTAGTTTTAGTTTCTAATAGTGTTAGAAACGTCCAGTTTGTTATAAAGAACAGTCAAGTCAGAAATTACAAGCATTTGGGCCTCTTACTTGCCAACAATAAGAACAGAGATACACAAAATGTGTATCTCTGTTCAGCGCATTTCTAACAAAGGAAATGATCTTGCTTAAATGAACTGTGTATACAAAAACATGTAAGGTGAGTGTTTTTGCAGCCCTTCTATAGACTCCTAGAAACGATTGTTCATCATCTCAGACATTCCTCGTCTCATTATCAGGAAATGAACCTAATTTTCCGAACACTCTGTTCAAAGGAACATCATGTACAATAACAAGATAATACTGATAATCAAAAGTAATGTAATTACTAAATGCAAATGGATTCTTGATATAATGAGTAACATGGATAAATTAATACAGATAAGTGTCAAATGCTGGACACAAGATAGACAAAACAAAGGCAACAAATGTAACGATGCAATGAGTGAATATGTAATTCTAAAGTAATTAGCAAACATCTTTTCAACACTGTTTCAGTTGGTTTCTTTTTTCTTTTTTGTAATGACAGTTTTAATTTTCCACAAATTTGATCTGGTTCCACTATAAGACTCCTGCTTTTCTCCACAGTTATATTCACCATAATCCCACATTGGATTCTGGTGTTTTCTCCCGACTTTTCCTGACATGCTGTTGTCAGACCAGCACCAAGAAAGATGACTTTCCTTACATACCTGCCATCTGCTGGAATAACGCAGTAGAACAAGCAAAACCGCGAGACACAAGACTTCATACTCATGAGACACAAAAACTAAATGCATTTTTTATATAAATTCAGTATTTTTTTTTTGTTTGGGGAATGCTCATTACAGTTTGTTAGTTTACCCTTTTGTGCAAAGTCTCTCTTTTTTTAAATTTATTTCAGTTAACAAAAATATTTCCTTAATTCTAGTTTTTGTTATCTGGTAGCTTTTGTTAAGAATGATAACCTTTCAGCCATCCAGGGAAATATTCAGATTGGTTTTCGGTCAGCAGTCCTCGACTTTGGTCCTGCACATTTTAGGCTCTAATACATCTGTTTCCAGTGATTTCATGTATTCTCAGCAGATGTTAAAAATCTGTATCCTGATTTTTAGGATTCTGTCTGTAAGCTTCCTGAACTATTGACTTATACCTAGCATCAGATGGAGAACACAGGCATCAAATCGTGAAGGTACGAGTTAGTTATGGTGTCTGTCCCACTTTACTGTCTTCACTTATTATATTGCATGTGTCAGGCCCATGTCATTGTTTCTTAAACTCGTCCATTAGTGTGAAGCCTTTGAGCTCATTGCCATATTTATATTAATAAATATAGCAAAAAACTGTTAATATTCATCTAGCTGGATACTAGCTGTGTTTATCATTTCAAATTCAATTCTGGTGGATTGTACATATTATGAAGGTGGAGAAGTTGCTGCAGAAAAAAGCCCATCAGTATAAAATATTTGTTTTTTCGACATCGAGCACATCAGTTCAATTTTGTGTTCCCATGCAAGAGCTAATTACAGTTATTTGTTTGTGGATATATCAGTTCTTAGAGAACAATTCAATCATTCACTTTTACAAGGACCAAAATCCTCTATGAGCGACTGCCAACTCCCCGGGGCCATAATTTCTGTTTATAGCTACTGTGAGCTCACCTTTATATTTTAGTCCTTATTTTCTGAACGGATTAGCCGTAGAGCTGCTTTTTGTTGGCCATGCTGCACTGCAAGGATTATGAATAAATACTGCTCCACTTTGAACTTTTAGACTCGGTTTTAAAGCAGTCTGATCTTGTTGGGTGTTTTGTCATTTCAACTATTTAGTAAAAATGTACTAGAATAGTAAAAATGAAAAACATTTTTACATGGCTTGTTCCTCCTGTCACAAATCATATTAACCTTCATTATGTTAACAACAAAAGCAATCAGGCTTTATCTCCTCATGCCATCTATTTTCATGAGAAAGACTCTCGGAGTACTTACATATTCACTTTGCTTCTGGGCATCAGTGTTTTTGTCTCTCGTGTTGAAGTTTTGTTCAAATTACCAGGAACCATGCCACATCCCACACTTCTCAGAATAAAACCAGTCATTTAATAGTTATTCATCCCCTAGATATAAGTGGTGCAGCTCTTATTTATGGTTTCAAATACTAAGATGAAAACAAAAGGAGATTGTGCCCCTCAGACTCTGGAAGTCTCTTCTATTTGTTTGTTATATTTTGGTCTTTTAAAAGCCACTTAAAAATATGTATTTGTCAATCTGCTTTTATTAATTTTTAATGATTTTATTGAAGTACTAATCTGTTTTTTTTTAGTCATGCGTTACAAATTCTTTGCGGATGATGCTTAGTTACATACTGATATTGTCCCATGTGAAGCCACAACATTACCAATCATGCTTCACTCCATTTTTACTCAAAAATAGAAATATTCTTGTTTCAAGTTGGGGGGAAAAAATCAGTTGGAACTTCACACCGAGCCCATATTTCTACCCCCAGCTCCACCTGCCAAACCAATAGTAAAAATGACAGGTACTTGAAAAACAAAACTGTCACAAAAGACAGCACAACAAATTTATGAATAGATCTTTTTAGTGTTTGAATACAGAGAAATGCATAACTATTCACAGATGTTAGTACTAGTAGTTGACCTGAGGCAACAATAAATAAGTCCCACTTGTTTTTGACCTGGCACTGGAACACAGTTGAATGGGTACAGTGCTTTTGCAGGACAGCTCTGTACCCTCTAGCACTAAACTGACTTCAGTACGGAGTGAAATACTGAGAGACGGCTCCATTTTCAAAGGTTTTCTATTGGTTCACACAAACATTTCAGACTGCTGTTTACTAAGACCATTTTCTGTAGTTTTATCCTAAAGAAAGTTTTGTTCTGAAGTCAACAACATGTGAAATGTGTAATCTTGTGCCAAATGCGACGTTCTGAGCGTATCCAGCAGAACAAACTATCCAACAGGTTGTTACTCTTGTCCAGTACACTTTGCACATTGCTCTTATCTGGGAAGGTCAAATGTACTTGTATGCCAATAACTGTCTAATGCAAACATGACAGTTGTGTAGCAACCTTTAAATTAGCATTTAGGTGTATTTCTGATAAATTTAGGCTTTGTTCACACAGCAGACAAATGTCATCCAAATCCTCTTTTTTTGCCCAAAATCAACGTATATCTGACTTCTCTATGGCACTCAGAATGGCCCATTTCCAGTCTTTTCATCCCCCCAAAGTCCGAATTGTGCCTCTTCCATATATGGAACTAATTCAGATACATATCGGATTGTTAGGGTCAAGTTGCATTTAATCTCATTGATGTGAGACGTGTAATAATTCTTTACCAGCAGAAGGCAGAGGAGGGAAGTTAGGCCATAAAGAGTGGTTGAAAATTATGATTATGAACTCATGAAAGAAGTCTGAGTCAGTGAAGCACATCACTTCCCAGTCCCACCACTCCTGGTTCTGACTACACATCCCAGCAGGCCTCTCTACAGAAGCTGCAGTCAATGTTCCAGTAAAGGTTGTCGCTGTTACCTGTGCTTTCTGCATATTAGCTTCCTGCATTTCCTTATGATCTTGTGATAATACCATCGGCTCTAAATAAACGTTATAATTGATCCATATACGACTCCGTCCATTACTGCAGGAAACGGATCGTTTCTGTGTGATGCATGCGCACATTCTTCGTCTGCGCATGTGGGTCGCTTTCGGGTCGTAAACCCTTCACGTAGAAGTCTGATTGCGGTCGGTCTTAATGAGTTGTCTGAACAAAAAATCGTATTTTAGCAAAAAATCTGAATTGAGCATCAAGACCTGCTGTGTACAAAGCTTTACTTAAACATGACCTAAACCTGCTTTAGGTCTTTTCCCCTCTCTGGCTTGTATGATGAAGTATTCATCAAAGTAAAGACGCAACGACGCAATTCTACTCCAGCAGAATTAAAGACTGTCCTCAACCTTTCAAAAAATTCAAATCTGAATTGCACCTTGATGACATCCTAATGCCTAATTCTTATATTTTTTCCTATCCATTCTTAAAAAAAGCATTTTGTTAGGTTATGATGGAGAAAATTGTAGTTATTATTTCGCTGTAACTCATTGTTTTCCCTGCTTGTGTTTTAGACTGTAGCCATACTGAACATGCTCATGTAACTCCCTGAAATTCTCCACCTTTCGGTGCACAGATGAATGAAAGCTTTCACACAGACATCTTGCTTCCTTTTATTGACTCTGCATCAAAAGGTAATTATTCCATTGATATGCACGCAGACTCAATTTTTAAAACTCTATTTTTAGATCCTGTTTCTTCAAGAAAAGGATACCGAAGCACTGCCTTTGTGTGCATCTTCACCTTTTACTATATGCTTTTGAAAAGGATGATTGTGGACTCCATATTCCACAGATAATTGGCTAAAGTGGCCCAGAGTGAATGGCTGGTACCACTTCAAAGAGGAATTGGATTTTCCGGGGTGCTAAATAAAGACAGGCCTATTCAAGACAGGATTGGACTAAAAAGCCTCCATCTGACAGGGATGGAAATATACCAGTGGATGTAACATCAGAATTGTTCACTATACTCAGTGTTGTGTCTGAGACTCATAATTTGCTGTGCCTCATCTTTTGAAATGCTGTTTATCCAGACATTAACCTGACCATTGCCTTCCTATGCAATTCTCCCAGAATAAATTCTCGCTGACGGCACTGTGTGGGCTTTCTCCCCTTCACTTACGTTTTTTTCCCGGTAGATTTTATTCAATCAAGGCAATCGAGTTAATTTCTTCATTGCTTCATAATCAATTTAAATTTGCAATCTAAACATTTATGCTGTGTCTTTATTTTCAGCTTGAATTAGATTTCCACTACGTTAGCTCAATCATTTTCATCGTTTTTAGTGCATACTTGGCTTATAATGTATTTATAAAAACAATTTCTCACATGCATTAAGTTGTTACTGGTGCCTTTGGAACTACAAATGATCTCCTTTAGTGGAATAGAAAAGGATGTGGTCAGAAAAATCACTGCCTCACTGTAGTGGCACAGTGAGTAGGTTTTGATGTCATGTTGCCCTTTATAACATGACTATTGTACAAGTTAAGTTAAAAATAAACTGTCATTTATGGTTAAATTAAGTGTTTGATTTGTCCACCTTTTGACCATATAGCAAACTTTGAGTCATCCATTTTTAGGAGCTTAACCAACTTATTTAGGTTTATGAAACATTGTAATATGGACCACCAAACTCTATTTTTCCATTAATGTCCTTGTTTTAGGTTAGAATAACTATTTTGGTTTGAAAATAGAATAATTTAGAAACAAATCTATTTCTCTAACATCTTGATATTTTGTTGTTACACTTTCCTTCTCCCAAAAAAAGTTTCTGTTGCTGCAATGACTGAGAAATTAAACTTAAGCAGGCGTTCACCTATTTCTAATATTAATCTTTCAACAATATTGCATCTTTAAATTCCAAATAATACACAACAGTCTTCATTCTAGTTTCCCTGATGTTGAATAAAAGTCTGGAAAAGAACAATTACAAGTTTGTTGACCTAAACTTCTAATGATAAAATTAGTACTAAACTTTACGTATTTTGTACATTTTAATTTTCCACTGTGGCGTTGTGACCCAAGGTTGAAGACTTTCACTTTGGGCATCTCACTTCACTCCTGACAGTTCCCATAAATAAATCCGGCTGGCCGAAAACAATATTATGCCAAATGTATCACGTTTGTGTAAATTCACCATCAACACTCTGACACAAGCAAACATGAATCCAATGAGAGAGTCTTCATTTTAGGAAATGAAGACCTGAGAAATGAGGAAATGATGGAATGAACATTTTTAGTGACTTTCAAATGGTGTTTGAAAGCCCATCTTGAGCTTTTAAAGCCACATGTGCATTTAAACGTTATTATGTGATACAGTATGGGTGGAATGAGTTAACCATTTGTTTTGTAACATGCCTGAAGACATTTGTTATGAATTGTAGCAATATCAATACAATGAAATGTTGCAATAGCGGTTGCGTGCGGTTGTGTACAACACATGGTTCTCAACAGGCCAACTGCAACTGGAGTCAGAGCAGAAAGGAATATGCAAATGCTGAGAGTTTATATGGATTATCATGATCATTAAAAACACCTTAGCACTGTAATTCCCCAGATGCCCCAGCAAATGGTTCTGGAAGCAACATTTAAATCTAAGCAATAAACAAATTTAAGGAGCCACAATCCAACAAAGTGCTCACTTCTAAATCGGTTTCGCCTACAAAACACTGACCTGACGCTACAGTGATGGTGTGACACCGTCTGGAGATGATGGTTAAAATGTGTCGATCCACTGACTATTTCTCACTATCATCGTGGAAGGAGGGGAGACTTTCTCCAATGATTCGCTTGACATGTCGACAACCCTTTGCAGGGCAACACAGAGACACAGGACAACACAACTATGCACACACTCGAAGCTAATGGCAATTTAGAGATGGCGATAACCTGACTGTCTTGTTTTGGGATTGTGGGAGGAAGAGTATCCTGGTGAAAACCCACACAAGCACAGGTCCTCCTTGCTGCAAGGCAGCTGCACCACCATCCAGCCCTAATGAAGTGTGTTGGTTACAGTGAAACGTGATTATGTTGCCCATTCCAGTTTATCCTGCCAACGTTTATTTATGTGTCTCATAACTGGAAATACTCAACACATAACGATGAGGTAATGCTGCATATAAACAGGGTTTGAAATGCAAAAACACACCGGCGTTCCATATCCACGGCAGAGTCCTCCACACAGCGAACGCAGTAGTATGAGGGAGTTCAGGTTTGGATACTAAATGTTTAAAATCTGACCTCAGTTCGCCAGCATGAAGCCGTTCATGTTCATTTTAAAGGAGCCGAACTCTGTGAGGATCCTTTCTTTTTAAACTTTCACCTTTACATGACAAATACTTCAGCATTGATCTGTAACAAGAATTAATGACTTCTGCAAAGGTAAGGTGACTAATAAAACTCATCGTCCTACAGTGATGATTAATTGGATTATTAATTACTGATTAATTGGAATATACAGACTCAAAAAAAGCCATTTGCAAGAACAACCAGAGAACTGAAGCCAAAACTGTATACAGAATATAAAAAATGTCCATTTAAGATAAAAAAAAAAATCATCTTTGTCTATAACCTTCTTGGTTTTAGCATCATAGACAGTAAAAGGTTTATTGTATTTAAAAAGCAGGTTGATAATTTATTTAAATGCATTTGTTTAATTTATTGCCATTATTGTATAAAAAAGCATAAGTGGCTAAATAAAAAATGCCAAGTTTTTTTAAAGCAGATTGTCAGAATAAATGCAATTATCTGTTACTGAAATCATCGTTAATAGCAATATTTCTAATATTCTGGTAGCACTGATTTTAGACTTGATAACTCATTGCGATGGAAATTAGAATTTGACCAACTTTACCAAAATTTACTGAAAACTACATCATACCTGTGAAGTCTCCTGTTTCCTTGGGAAACGACTGTTTTTTACTATTATTATACTAGTATTATAACAATAACTCCTCCCCCAGTTTAAATCCTTTAGACAAGTAGGTCAAATAAGAAACAAAAAGGAGTTTAAAGTGGTCGACATGAATCAAGCTGATTTTTCCTGGCTCTTCCAACATGCTCTACATAATAGCACTATGCTACACATGGTAGCATTAGCTGACTGTTGCATCCTGAACTGTCACCCATCCAGCCTGTCATTGTCATTCCTCAGCTACCCGGTGATCCTGTCCATCGAGAACCACTGCAGCGTTCTTCAGCAAAAGAAGATGGCCCAGTACCTGGTGGAAATCCTCGGGGACAAACTAGATGTGTCCAGCGTCAAGGCAGAGGAGTCTGGGAGACTACCCTCTCCAGAATCTCTCAGGGGCAAGATCCTGGTGAAGGTGAAGTCTGAATCTTGTTGTCTTATGGAGTAGGCTGAGTTTTAGATGCTACAGAATTTAGACGACCTCCATCGCCGACATTCTTCACAGTTCGGAGACTCGGTCCCCGGGCTGTTATGACAGCCCTCCGTTTTATCTGCAGGTTGATCTTCACACTGTAAAATCAAAGGCAGAATAGCGGACTGGAGTGTGGAGAGGAGTGTGTGAAAACAGTGTGAGGAAGCCTGCCTCGCTGTAGGAAGGACATTTCCTCCTAGAGGGCTTGTGTGCAGTTGAACCAAACTGTAACTCATCTCATCTGTTCATTTGTGTCATGTTGAGAAAACACAGGTGCATCTTGGGAAATATAAGCATTATTAAAAACTTTAATTTGTCTAAAGGATACTTATTTACACATATGAGTGTAAATATTTATTTACACATGTGTTGTGACAGTCACTGAAACAATGAGGATTAGCTACACAGTGTCATTGTTGAAGAAGCTGGGTATTTCAGAGTGCTGTATGCAAATATATTAAAGGAACATTCAGTGGAAAGAATTTAAGCAGAAGAAAAAGATGCACAAGCAACAGGGATAATTGTAATTGTGAGCTTGTGAAGAAAAGCCAATTCGAGAGCTTAGAGGAGAGTCAATGAGTTACACATGTTGCCACTCTGAGCCAGAGACGACGTCTGCAGGGCTGAGGAGAAAATGGACTGGGCTGCTGCTCATTGCACCACATCCCTTATTTCTGGAAATCAAGATCATAGAATACGGATGAAGAGTGAAGAGACAACGAATCAAAGCTCGAGTTCCAGTATCCAAAGTCAGAGCAGCCATTGAGCAGGACGGCATGCTTCACTAAACCGTTTTCACTGCAGCTAAAATGTAAAAACTGTGAGAAAAATTAAACATCCTCGTCTTCTCAGGATTTCATGATTATGGTTATATGTATAGCAAAATAATCAGCTGATCTGAGTCTTTATCTCAGTCTATATCAGGGGTCTCAAACTCCAGGCCTCGAGGGCCGCAGTCCTGCAGTTTTTAGATGTCCCACAGGTACAAAACGCTGGAATGAAATGACTTAATGACCTCCTCCTTGTGTAGATCAGTTCTCCAGAGCCTTAATGACCTAATTATTCTGTTCAGGTGTGGTGCAGCAGAGGCACATCTAAAAGTTGCAGGACTGCGGCCCTCGAGGACTGGAGTTTGAGACCCCTGATCTATATGTTTGTGCCTGCACTGAATTTCTTTAAGACAAAATAACATATCTGGATCTTTTTGAGTCCATTAGAACCACAACCTCCAGGTTCTCCATTGATGAAGCTGACAGTTGACCACAGCTGCTGCTCACAGCCTTACAACTGATGTTCTCTTGAGTGACTTTAAATCCCATCATAAAAATTAGGTTAAAATTAAACTCAACAACCCTTCAAATTACTGCCATGGTGGTGGAGCGGTTAGGTTAGGGCTGGTTCATGGATTCCTTTGCACCAGAGATTTTCAACTCAAATCCGAGGCAACCTGCAATCTTTTTGGCACTTTAGAGACAGACAAAACTGGGCCATGGAAGCAATGTTGTCAGAAGAGTGGTCCGAAAGTCCAGAATAATACAATCAGACAGTAAACAACTACTTGATATTAGTGCTGCTGTCTAGTTCTACAAGCTTTTTCCATGTTGGCTTCATCTTTGCCCTAGACTTAAAGCAGGGTCGGCTTACTTTTCACTATGACTGTAACCCTTTTCAGCTCCCCTTTGGCTTCCTCTCTGTGTAAAGTGAAGTCAGTGCTCTACAGTAACTCAGTGTTGGACTTGCGCGAACAGTGCCCTCTTCTAACTTAATGTCTCAAAATGCTCCTGAGACGGTTGCATCTGTTTATTGAAATATATTTTCCACTTCCGTTGCAGGGCAAGAAGCTGCCTCCTAATATCGACGAGGACGCAGAGGAGGGAGACGTGTCGGATGAGGACAGCGCTGATGAGATGGAGGACGACTGCAAGCTGATGAACGGAGATGTACGTAGCCTCCGTGTTCTCGTCTGTTTCCGGCAGTCCACGTGTCCCTGTGCTCAGTAGACGAAACCTTAATTTTGCCGTGTGTTCACGTTAGTATCGAGCTTTGCTGACAGTGTTCTCTTGGTTGGCTTTGGTCCTCCTTTATGTGCCTGTTTGGTCTTATTTCCTGCTCTCCTCTCTTCTTCTTTGTCCTCTCTTCTTTTCCTGAACATGTGCTAACTCCTTAAAGTGGAAGGTATCGTATCAAAGACTTCATCCTTAGTCATCTCAGTCATGCTCCATCCGCTCTCATCCTGCCTGTTTAGCTTCAAGCTGTTGGGCGTCAAAATGTTGCCTCAGCTCTCCTCAGAAGGAACCATTTAGACACATGAAGCCGACCGAAACGACACTTATTTAAGAGAAATGATTTTAATCTTTTTTCAGCGACATTACAGAAGTGCTTAAATTTAGCACTTCAATGTGAAAAGTAAAAAGAAAAAAGTAGGCCGATTTAATACAGTTTACGATTTTTAAACGCATCAGAACAGATAATCCTCTGAGGATCTGCGGTTATGTTTTCAGTTAATGGATGAAGAATTTTTCCTTTTTTTTCCAGGATTCACTGTGTTTATTATAGGAAGAAGAAAATGCAGCATTCAGCTAACAATTCTTTCAAACGTTTCAATGAAATGATCCCGTTATCATTGCAGTGAAATATTTATTCAAAGTAAAAATAATTCCTCCGACTTAATTTCATGTGGATCTGACTTTTGTGAGTTATTGATCACATCTGCCATCTTGTGGCTGAACTGTGCATGTGCGTTCTACTCAAACTAGAGCTGTGTCTGTGAAGACAGCCTTTCATTTGAACTGTTGGAGGCTGACAGTCTGTCAAACTCCTCTGTAGAACTCTGCCAGAGCTGCAGCAACATCTGTTTGACACAGCAGTGGGAATGTACTGTACTCTGTTCAAGAGGAAACATTTACAGACTGAATCTGAGCGTTATGCTAAATCACGAATAATTTTCATACGGTGCCGTTCACCGTCTAACCTTCAGTTGCTGCTCTGTCCCGCAGACATCAGCTAACAGGAAGCAGGTGGAAAACATGGCTAAGAAAAAACTGGACAACCTGATGAAAGAGTCCAAGATCCGAGACCGGGAGGATCCAGACAGCTTCACCATCGCTGGCCTCCCACCAAGTGGGAAGACCCTTGATAAGAGTGACATCAAGGTAAACACAGAATATAAAGAACAAGCTTGTTATTTACCCAACTAACTCAGTCAGGATCATCCTGTTGAGGGCGCAATGTCTGACATCTTGTTGTTGTTATCGAGAACAAAGGTGGGTGGTGACAGTCAACTGGTTTAAGCATTTACTCATGACAATGATCTATTTTTTTTTCCTCAACTAAAACACATTAAAGAAACAGAAGGTTGTTTTAGAAGACGTTTATAACAGGTGTAGAAAATATTGGGAGACTAAAGTAAAATATTGAGTCTTCCCACATTGTTTTGAAACCTTAACATATAACTAAGGCCTTCTCCCTGTAAAACACTGTTGCCAACTTTGTACCCTTGCTTGGTACCCCTGTAGTGACATATTTTAAGAAAGCAAAAAATCTAGCGACTTTTATCTGTTGTTGGAGGTTCTTATGGTGACAACATGTGAAGCACCAATTGCTCTTCACTAACTGAGAGAGCAGCGAGTTTTGCTGTGAGGCTCTCCCACTTCCTAATCACTGCAAACCAACACTGTTCTCCTGTTTTGGGTGAATTATCTTTCGAAAGTATATGGATACGATTTAATTTTTGCAAAAGACTTTTATACACTTTTATATAGTGTTTTTTTGTACTTTTTGAATGTAACCAGTATTTAGATTTAGGTTATCCAAACTTTTGCAATAAGTTCTTAATGTAAGCTCTAAAATAAGCTCTGTAATGAGAAATGGCTCCTAATGTTTTTAGATTTGAGACAAAATAAGTCTGAGCCAAAGGTTTAAAGCATTTTGAGTTCTTACCCAATAAATGGAGACCAATAAATGACCGATGAGGAAAAATGACCGCCATCTTTGACCTCACACTGTCCCAACCATGTGGCTAATACCGCACCACTTCCTCCTTTCAAGTGTTGCATGACTACATGACATGTCATTGAGAGTGACTATTTAAAAACTGTTGATGGTAAATATTACATGATATTTGTGTAATGCTGTCTGTGAAACCAGGATCTGAACAGAGTCCTGGACTATGTGAACAGGTAGAACTCTTTTGGTTCCTTCAGGACTTCTCCATTCTTGTTTGAAGTACTTCTCAGAAAATGTCTTTCTTCTCCGGCTAAAGGGTAAAAGTGATGAGGGGACAGACACAGCTGATGAGACCAACCCCAGCAGTACCAAGCGCTCCAGCCGCTCCTTCATCGGAAGCTTCTCTAAGCGCAAGGTTGGCCCTGATGTTTCACCCTCCGAACGCCTCAGTCAGACTAGAAATGACAACAAAGGAAGTAGTTTGTGTCAACGTTCACACAAATAAGTTCCCTGCAAACTCTTGGCGTTTTAAGTTTAAAATGCAAATGGAACTTGTGTGGACACAATCCAATGAGTCGGTGTTTCCCATGCTGCCTGTCAGGTGACCTGCTCAGTGTTTTCACAGAAAAAGTCGTCAAAGTTGAAGAAGACCTCGAGCTACGAAGATACAGACACGGACCAGGAGAGCACAAGCAGCGCTTCTCGAGCCCCACCCCACCACAACAAGTATGTGTCCCAGAAACACACACCTTCACTACACTGTGTGCACTGACAGTGACTAGCAAGGGCCGTTCTTACATTACCTGTTTTAACTCCCGTGGTCTCTGAGAGAAATGTAATCATGCTGAGTCAGCAAGTCACAGCTGCACACGCTGAAACAACCTTTTCTAGTCAATGTATAGGTTGCAGTTTGATCAACTCCTCTTCTTTTTAATGTAATTACTGTATAGATTTCAAACATTTTAACCCTTTCATTGACCCCACAGAAAGAAGAAGACCATGAAGCTCTCTAGAGCCCTGTCTGATCTGGTGAAGTACACCTGCTCTGTGGGTCTATATGATATTGAGGCCCAAGGTGAGTGTAAAATCATCCAGCCGATGCAGGCTGTGCACACGATTTAATTGCATTAATTGGATTTATTTATTGTGCTTTTTTAGCTGGGGTATAGTCAGTTAGTTGTGAGTAGACAGTGTCTTCACTAAGCAATCATCATACTAGCAGCTCAATTTCTTTCTGATTCACCAAACTGAAACCTTAGACTCTTATTGTAGGAAAGACGCTGACTGTTCAAAACTGTCAGCGTAAAGAAGTGGATTACAAATCATACCTCTAAACTACATTACCCGTGTGAGTTGCACTGTTCTCTGCGAATCAGATGTTTGTTTTGTGTGGCAGCTAACTGCAGCTGGCAGGTGTCGTCTCTGAGCGAGACCAAAGCCCATCAGCTGATGCAACAGAAAGCTGCGTCCTTCATCCAGTTCAACCAGCGGCAGCTATCCCGAATCTACCCGTCCTCCTACCGGGTGGACTCCTCTAATTTCAACCCCCAGCCCTTCTGGAGCACCGGCTGCCAGCTTGGTAAGCCTACAGCACCACACTTTCAGATCTGCTTTCTGCTGCTCCCACAGCCTTGAACACATGATCTAGTTATTCTTCTCCTCAGTGTAATATCTAAGATCTTATTTTACTCTACATCATTTTGATTTCAGTTGCTCTCAACTACCAGTCTGAGGGGCGGGTCCTTCAGCTCAACAGAGCTAAATTCTACAGCAATGGCAACTGTGGCTACATCCTCAAACCCGCCTGCATGTGTGTAGGTCTGTTCAGGAAATATTCCTTCAGGCAGTTTACTCTCGACCTGCATGTGCTCCGTCACCTTTCCACTTCTTCACAGTGGGTTCATCAGTACTGTTTTGTGTGAGCTTTAGAACAAATCTTTCCCACCCGCTTCAGGTGCCTTTAACCCGAACCTGGAGGACCCCCTGCCAGGCCGCATGAAGAAACAGCTGGTGTTAAAGATAATCAGTGGACAACAGCTGCCCAAACCCAAAGATTCAATGCTGGGAGACAGAGGAGAGGTGGGCCTGATTTCTTTGTTTACAAGACACACACCCCTCCTACTGCTCTGTTGAGGTTGTTTCTCCCTGTCGCCTCCAAAGGGCAACATTATACACAACTCACAGCAAAATCACAAAGTTTGCTGGGATTCGTGTATATTGACACAAATCAGTCAGATAACACACTCATCTTTGTAGCACTTTGTATTCATCCTCTAGATTCCGCTGCTGCTCTAGAGTCACCTGCAGCGGCTGAAAGCAAACAGAGGAAGCATTGTAGTGAGGACCATAGTGTCATTGCTGCAGTGGAGAACTACTGTTATACTGTTGTACTTTATTTTTGCCAAGACTGTGTATAAACCACAGGGTGCGCTCGCATCCTTAAAATGTCCTAAATTAATGTATCTAAAATTAAGGCCTAAAAATATCTTGAATTCATTTCAATAAATGTAGGCTGGTATTAAATACGTGACTCACAGGATTTTAAGTTTTGTCATGGCACAACTTTTTAAACTTGTATATTCTGATAGGTTAATGTAATATTTTTTTTACCACATGACTTTTCTGTCAGGCAAAAGTTTAAGTGGTGCACCACCGCTTCTGTGACATGCAGACATCTTCCTTGCTTTCTGTGACTTGAGACTTGAGTTGAGGTTACTCCCAAATGACTACTAATATACTAATATACCCTTACACCTGGCTAGCTAACTTTTATATATATATATATATATATATATATGTGTAATAAAGAGAGAGAGATATGTTGTCCAGAGGATATTGATAAAGTAATTTTCCTTGAGATGTCGCACGTCAAACCTGTCCATCCGTGCACATTCTGTCTCCTTAGCAACTGTGTTAATAATATCATTGGTTTGTCTGGTCTATTGAGGAGTTTTGTTGTTTTTCTATTCTCTCCTTAATGCTGTGTGACATCATTCTGTCAGATTATCGATCCGTTTGTGGAGGTGGAGATCATCGGCCTCCCAGTGGACTGCTGCAAAGAGCAGACCAGAGTGGTGGATGACAACGGTGAGTTGTTTGCTAACTGATAAGTAACCACGCACCTGATCATTATGGCATGCTGTCACTCTGTGTGCTCCAGTTAATGCTTGTGTTAGTGCATAAATATCCCGTTTGGTGTGACGGTGTGTATGGGGACAGAGGAGCTCTGCTTTGACCCGCGTATGGTTGTGGTGCTGCTGCTGAATCAGGCTCTCCCCCCCTCAGTGTTGGAACAGCATGTTTGGCTCCTGATGTAGAACTGAATACCACAGCTTAATGTGCAGCGGCAGCACCTCTCAGTCTGCTGTCTCTGACTGAGAAGCACAAGATCCTGAATAATGAATGAGCACAGAGCTCACTTTCTGTTTGTCTCCTGCACCCTTCTTTCTCTTTTCCTGCATAATCTCCATTTATTTTTCACACCTTTCTTTGTGTACTACTCCTCTTGCCTCCATCTCTTCCTTTGCCCCCCCTCCACATCCACCTTCACCTGGTCCGTGGCCTCACTTTTGGCTCTTCCAGGGTTCAATCCGATGTGGGAGGAGACTCTGGTCTTCACGGTTCACATGCCGGAGCTGGCCCTTGTGCGTTTCCTTGTGTGGGATCATGACCCCATCGGCCAAGACTTCATCGGACAGCGAACCATTGCATTCCACAGCATGATGCCAGGTAGGAATCAGAAACGATGACCTTTAGCTGAAGCATGATCTATCTCTAAAAGTCAGGTTCTAACTGTTTCTCTTTGATCTATTATCTATTTCTATTTTTAATGGAAATGCAAATGAATAGTTGTCTGAAAATAGTGTTTTCTTTTTTTTTTATTTCTGTTGTGATGGTTGGATTATTATTTCTCTAAAGAGATCAGTATCAAAACTTCCAGTCCCTGAAAATGATTTTAAACAGTAGCTCTGTTAATTACCAACTTTATATTTAAGAAAGAGCAATAATTTGATATAATAAAAAAAATTCAAAGCAGATTACACTGGATCTTGTTAGAGCTGTACTCTGAAAAGGATAATTTTCATTAAAGAAAATGCTCTTTTGTAGATATAAGCAAGCCTGTTGTCTGCAAAGAGAAAAACTGTACAGCTCTTTCTCTTTGTAAGAATGTCAATCAATTTTGGATTAGGTTAGCCCTAAAACTAGCTTATACTTGTGTGTTATGATCATGTAGTAATTACAGAAGAACTTTATTCGTACTTGATTGTATTTTCAAAGTGTAAAATCTCAATAAGAATAATTTGGCAAAAGAAGTGATGTTTTACACATAAGGACAACAAAACCAAACTAAGTTTCCATCTAAAACGAATCGTAGAAATTTGTACTGCGTGATTCTGTTTTTGCCGAATAGCTCATTGACGTCATGACGATGTAAAACTGGGGCAAATAAACCGGGTGAAAATTGTAGACAGTGCAAAAAATAAATGTAAACCTGCACAACCCAGCCTCTCTGTTCTGCCTCTATTCATTCTGACATGAGTCCTAAATCAAGCCAGTGACATTTTGCCCATGTGGGCTTTCAAAAACCAAGCTGGCACTCCAGAACCACGTGACTCATGAAGCGGACCTTAACTGAGCTGCTGTAGAGCATGGTCCATGAAATAATTGCCTGAATACTCCTAAAATGTGAAACATTGCTGGTGTTTGGACACCGCTATGCTCTTTTTGTATTCAATAGCATAACTGCTACTGAAGAAAGAACGCTTGGCTGAAGTCTAGTGATCTGTTCTGTCTTGGAGCTCTTCAAAACTTCTGGTTCAGTGCGTGTTGATGGTTAGAAACGAGGTAGCCACTATTTGTTTTGGTCTGGACCTCACTAGCTCCCTGTAATGCCTGCATCACACACTGGAGCCCTGAACCACATTATTTTTTTAAACAAATCTGCTGATACAAGGCAGTAGGTTGACTTCAACGCCACCCTGTATTTCTTGTATTTCCTCAGAATTAATGATGCTGGGATCTGTGTGCAGGTTATCGCCACGTTTACCTGGAAGGTATGGAGGAAGCTTCCATTTTTGTTCATGTGGCTGTGAATGACATCACCGGTAAGGTAGGTACTTCCTGAGGAGGACGTCCTCTTCTCTAATTCTATGTTTGTTTCACACCTGATTGTGTGCTAGTAGTAGTTGACCTGCACAGAATGCTCTGGGGAACATTCTCCCTCAACATTCTGCTGGATTTTCAAGAAATGCACAGCCAAAGGTTTGACAGCTAAAAGAACGTGGTTTGCAAACTCTGCTGCTTCAGTTTTTATTCAGTGTTTATAGATTGGTCTGTGGAGTGATTGGATGCATTCTGATTAATGGCCAAGAGTTTTGCATCTTAACTTGTCATCAGCCTTTAAAGAAGCCATTCAGAAATGTCTCCAGGGAGTAAAAGGTCTCCTCTTGCTTTTAATTCAACACTAATGAACTTAGTAGACTGAAGAATAGCCCTGAATTTACTGAAACCATCACAGTATTGGGATGCTGAGGTACTAAAAGTCAAACCCTTGGGAAAACTTTGATAGTTGTTTGCAAGTGCCTGAGCTGTACATGAGTGTGTAGAGACCTGATTTCTGCTCATGGCTGTCTGAGCCTGACTGCTCCTCCTTCAGGAGAGACACTTCAAAGCTGCAGTATGTAACTTTTATAAAAATGTTTTTTTGTTTGTTTGCTTTTTTTCCCACATACGGCGGTATGACATTTTCCTGTAACGGTAACTTATTTCTTTTTCAGTAAAATGTCAGGTTTAATATTAGGATATAAAGCAGCACTAGATCACAGTTTGGCTTTTCATTGTATTTCTTTTGTCTCGTTTGTCTGGATTCTCTCAGTTGTCTCCAGCCATGCTGTGAATGACCGCTTTGTTCTTCATAATGTCCTCACTTTGAACTTCCTTCTCTCTGCTGTCTCTGTGTGCTTCCTGTTGTGATTTCTGTCGGTCCACCCCACATCTTTTTTTCCCCTCTTCCATCCTCTCAGATTTTTCCCTTTCTTCCTGTGTCTGTTTCTAATTTCAGTGGAGCCGCCTCTTACCACGCTCTAACAGCAGGACAGTGTTAGGAGCCTTGAAGCTGCACCTTAAAACTCAGGTGTTGTGAGCTCCAGTTGGCGTCTTGCATGAGCTACAACCTCCACCTTAATAATCCACCACCCAACACACTTATCAGCCAAATTCTGGCATAAGGAACTCAGGCCAACTCATGCTGCACATGAGTTATGAAGCCTTGAACTGGCTGCATTCATTACCCTCGAGTAGATCCAATGTTAGAAATACCATCTCAAGAAATCTGTTTGGCTGTCTTCAATTTTCGTCCTCAACTACACTCCTGTTATTGTATCGTTTGGGGAAAAATTAATTGACATCAAGGTGAAATTTACAACAAACTCTGATAAACTGGGCAGGACCAGCTGGTAATCATGACACATCAAACGGTCCTTTTTAGCACTCAGTTAAAACAGCGGCTTTCACTCAGCATAGATGGAGATTCAAATACTGCCAAACCTCACACCACCATTACACCATCTCTAGCACCACAAACACAGCCCTTCTTGCAAGGGTTAGGATAGTTACATAGTTAATTGTACCACGGTTAATCTTTTTTTTTATTTTATTATTAGAACTTTAGAGACTAAGTCAAACTCAGGTCTCATGAGACAGATAGAGAATGCCTATTCTCTATCTGTCTCATGAAAGTTGAAAAAAAAAGTTTCACTTACTGCCACTAAATCTAATGTGTTCTATATAAATTAGCATATACTTGAACCTTTATTCTGGATAGTTGTGTAAGTGATGCGCCACGGCAAATGTATGAACAACTCGGCAGAGCAGAAATGGAAGAAAAAAAATGGTAGAAGTCATAAATTTCTGAGAAAATAGGGATTTTGTTTTCTTTTTTTGGAAAACCCACTAGTTCAACTCTTGAATATACTATTCCATGCTTTAAATAGCAGGTTCAGAGATTTTAAAATGGTCAGGACTACTATATGATCAGAGAAATCCAAGTCTGCAGGGATATTTTTAGTTTTCTCGGGGCGAGTTGCAGAACTTTTGTTTTTAGAAGACTATTGCAGCACACAGCATGCCACTGACATGCAGATAAATATCTGCCTGGCCTGGGGCTGCACTGCTGCGACTGTGCCGAGTGTGATACGATGGTGACGAGGCAGTGAGCATTCATTGCCACTGCTGACCAAGTGCATCTGCTCACCTAAAATCAAAAAATTATTGTTGGGTTTTCTTCAGGCTGAAAGAAAACATTGTCTAACATGATATTTTTTTCACTTATTTGAGAGAATTTCAAGCTGTTCAAATGGATCTTTTTAAACGCTCTTTTAAGTGAATGGATCCTGAAAATTTGGTTCCTTTCAAAGAGCCATAAGTCTCATCGTTAGCTGTCAGACAACGGTAGGGAATGGGGGTATTGTAAAGTAATGCAAGTTAACATTTACCTCATCAACCACATATTGTAGAGCAGGTTTTGGAAAATTCTTCGGAAGAAACGGTTAGAGCTGTTTCGTCTGAAATCTCGTTTTCTGAATGCCAACATTGATATCTTGATATCTTCTTAAATACATTTTTGATTTGCTTGTGTTTGACATCATTGAGAACCTTAGAATCCACACTTTCAGAGTACTTCAAAACACTCTTTAGTAGACGTGTTTATGCTTTTGACCGGGCCAGCTACATTATACGTGCTTAAAATCAGGTTCCTTTGGTCTAACTAATGAAATGGAGCCTTAGGTAATTTTACCAACCTGACTAATACTAGGCTAATCATAAGTTATTGTAATAAAAGAATTGGTGTGAAAATGATTTACAACCTTTTTCTTGCAACAAAGTAAAAACAAAAAAAGTCTTGTTGCTATAAAAAACAGAAATCAAATAAAAATGTCTTCATTTTAGTACACATTCCACTCAGCCTCTGCATTTTGTCCTTGATCTTCCACTAAGCATGATTCACCACACCGTCGTTGACGGGCTGTTTGGATCTACTTTTCTCACCATCTTCCTGGACTTTCTATTCATTCCATTCAGCAAAAGTTGTTGTGTGTACAGTGGTGTGAAAAAGCATTTTATTTTGTTCAGATTTCTTATGTTTTTACTTTTTTGGCATATCTAAATGTTTCAGATCATCAAGCAAGTTTTAATCAAAGATAATATGAGTCGATACAAAATGCAGTTTTTGAACGATTAACCACTTTTTGCTTAATGCTGAGTTCAATTTCACAGTCCCAGACCTGATCACTACCAGACTTGTAGAATCAAGAAATCATTTGAATTGCACCTGTCTGGCTAAAGATCTAAAAAGGAAAAGCGTCACATCCTCATCAAAAAATTTAAGAACAACTGAAACAGTCTTTGACTTATTTCAGTCTTTATAGCATTGTCAAACCATTAGCAGGACTTTGGAACAATCACAGTGAAAGCTGTTATATATTATTGGAGTATACATTATTGGAACAATGGTGATCCGTTTGAGATCTTGTTGCATGACTTGTGGTTGCATGAAACACCATGATGGAAAACCCTCTGTGGCTAAATTAAAACGATACTCAAAGAAAAGAGGGCCAGAATGTGTCTACGGTGGTTAAAATAAAAAAAAGATGGATTTCTACTTATCTTAAATGCTTGATGCAGACATTAGATTTAGGGTCAGGGTAATTCACATGACTTTTTCCCTTAATGCCCTTTTCATCTGGGTATCTTTGTCTGTTACTACAACTAGTTCATTAGGAAAGATTAACTAACGAATCATCAGCGTGGAAAAAAGCAAAAACAGAAGAAATCAGGGAGCAAATACCTTTTTAACACACTGTAGGTGCATTTCTACACAAACATTTTTTATTATTCTAATACTTCTTGAGTACTGTTGTCAGACACTTTGATCTGTGTATTAAAAACAAGAAAGGGAAATGTCCTCTGCAAAAAATAACTTTTTTTTTTTTTCATTCATCTTGAGATATTTTGTGCTAAAGAAAGAGAAAGCAGAGTTCAGTGTTCTCCCTCTGTTGCAAAGCTTTGATCTACAGCAGTTTCTTTTTGGAATCTAATTTCAATTAATGTTTATTATTAGATTAGATTGGATATCAATCTGCTCTTCCATGTGCTGGAAAGACGCCTTCTACCTCATCCCACTAACATGTCTTTGTGTTTGCTCTGCTCAATTGTAATCTTTATCTCTTACTGAGTTTCAGAAGCATTACCATCATTGTCTAACTGTCTAAGTGTTCGTACCGTGTGAACTGGCCCCGAACATGTAGCATGTGAAAGCATTTTCTTTTTCCCAGACAAGTTCTTTATGTTCTACAAACAGATGATGTTCAGCTGGAAAATTAATTCAGATGTGCAATAATCAAGTTATCATAGTAAAAGTTAAAGTTGGTCAATAGACTTTACAGTCCAATAACAATGAGTAATATTGATACCAGACTTTTTCTTCACCATTTCTCATTTCTCTAAAATGTTGTTCATGCAGACTAGTCCTTCCAGGAATCACTCGGGTTGCATTTGTTTAGTAGTTCTCCAGGCTTTCCAAAGCCTTTCTAAAGCTTAACTTTGGCAGTTTTTTTTCCATCAGCCCACTTTTTGTAATTGACCATGGTAGCATAGTGTGTATCTTTTAAAAGATGAGGATACTGAAATTGGAAAACTAGAAACTGAGAAAGTGATGGGCTTAAAAGCACCATCACCAAACAGATAAACTTTAAGAAAACAGGAAAGAGCAACTACAGAATCTGACTGTATGTCCAGGGTTCATCTGGTAGCTCTTTGGGAATCATCTTGTTGGAGCTAATATCTTATTTGCCGTTTGCCAGATTCTACTATCTTTGGTAGTTTTCTCTGATTCAGTGAAACAAATGGAAACAGATTGTAGGTCTGAAACAGGATCTTAATGGAAAAATACTTGTAAATAAGGTTTGTAGACATTTTAAGTTTTCCATAGACCGTATCACAAAAACCTAACTGTTGCATGCCTTAGGACTAAGTACCCTTTTAAATTTAAGGCTATTTCCACACAGCACGTCTTGATGCTCAATTCAAATTTTTCTTGCTGAAATCAGATTTTGTATTTGTTTTTTTTAAATTATTTTATTTTGCTCCTTCACGTTTGTAGAACTAATGATGGATGGAGCCATCTATGAATCTATTTTAAAGTTTATTCAGAAGTTTGTGACAGTATCGTCACAAACTCATAAAAAGATGAAGGCAGCTAAAAAGAAGACAACACAGCTGATGGCAACGGCCTGCAGTGGAGCGTTGACTGCAGCCAGACAAGTTTGTTTGGATTTGTACTCAGAACTAGTAGTGGGGGGATTGGGATGCGATGTGCTTCAGTGACACAGACTTCTTTCATAATTATCATTTTCAGCTGGTGTTGATGTCTGTCTCACATCAATAACAAAAATTTTGGGTAAAAAATAGACTTGACCGTTCAGACTGCAGACGCTTTGAAACAATCGGATGCGTACCTGAATTAGTGCCACATACGGAAGTGGCACAAGTTAAGATATTTCGTTGGGTGAAAAGATCGGAATTGAGTTGTTCAGACTGGTGGCAATGTTACTGCTGTGTGAATGTAGCCTAAATGATTTGTATAAAAGGATCTTTAAAATGGCGTCCTGCGAGAAGGGTCTAGTAGTATACTGAAAATGAGTGAAAAGAAAACATTTGAAGGAGAATCACAAGGCCTGAGAAACTGTAGATGAAGACCAGTTTAATAGATAAATGTTTTGGGAGGAAAAAAAGATATGTGGGGTAATTTGAAACTTTTGCACAATGCTGTATGGTTGATCATTTACAGATGCTTCTTCTGTAAATGTGTGTGTGTATAATATGTGCATGCATGCTTACTGTGTTAAAATGGCTTGTGTATTTTTTTCATTTCTAACACAAGTGAGTCCCTTCGCATGTGGAAACATCAGCCTCTGTTTGATTCAATGTTTTACACCGCTTCCTGTTTCTTCCACAGGCCAGAGCAGCCGGTGGTATAAAGGGTCTGTTTCACAGAAACCCAAAGCAGGCTTCCCTGGACAGCCATGCTGTTGTGCATCCCGGCCGTAAGCACCCGTTCGGTGCCCACCTCCTGCGCCGCACCGCCAGCGCCCCCACCAGAGGCCAGCCCAAAGTTAAGAAGGGTTTCCCTGAGCTCGCCATCGACACCAAAGATTACAGCTCAGAGGGGGCAAGTGAGGAGCGGGAGTTTGAGGACAGAGACAAGGCATCTGCGGCCACATCCTACCAGTTCACTCCTTCACCACAGCACCACATCGGGGAATCGGTGGACCCCCACCGAGCCAAGGGCCCCTGGGACCGTCCTGACACAAACGGAGCTCTCCACCCAGAGGAGAGCAAAGGTAAGAGCTCGCCTTTTGCTCAGCGCCGACCCATGAGTGAGCCTTTAAAGCGGGCCAGCCATCTCCGCTTTCATGAGCCGCTGGACATGAAGCCAGGCGTGTTTGCTCGAGTGGCTCTCAGTAGCTCAGGTAGGGTGGGGATGTCCTCCAACTGCATCACCTGTGTGATTGGCTCCAAGGAGAGTCCCGAAGCTGAACGAAAAGTTGAGGAAACACAAAAAGGCAATTCTGGAAAGACGGATGCGGACAGACAGGAGAGAAATGTTTGTTCTGACCCAGACAAGAGACAAGTTCAACAAGATTCAGTTACCCAGACAGCAGCTGCCCCTCTTGACTTACAGCAGCCTCTGTCCAAAGCCACCTCCTGCGTGGAAGCCCAGTTTCAGTGCCCCCCTCAGGCTGCCCTATGTACCCCCCTGTTCTCCAGATCAAAGGCCAGACAGACTCTCGGTCCCCAACACTTCCGGCCTCATCCTCAAGCTCATCTCCGGAGCATTCGTTCCTGCAGCTTTCCACGCAGGCGCTCCCCTAACGCTGTAACACCAGCACCTTGCATGGCTCCGGATTGCAGGACCAGCCTATGTTGGCAGCAGACCACCCCCCCCAACTACGGGTCTGTCTGTGGCTCATCAACCACTCCATTAAGACCGCTGACTGCGAGTGAAGCTCTGTTGCTCAGCGACAGCAGCAGCTGTGACAGTCTGAGCAGCTTGGAGTCGCCTCCCATGCTGCCTCCACGCTGTGTCCTCGACAGCCGCAAGAGGGCGGTAGGGACCCTGCAGCGAGAGATGAACGCCCTGTTTGCCCAGAAAATGGAAGAGCTGCATCATAAGTCCCCCATGTTTTTTGCTGGTAAGATGAGTCTGAGGCCAACCTAATGGTAGCTGTAGACGAGCTTCCATTATAGGCTTGGAGTCTATGTTTGGTAGTGGATGTAGGTCGAACCTTAGTCCTCTGTAGTGAGAACCCTTTTCACCCATTGTGTCCCTGATAGTCTGGTGGTAAACATGAGTCCATGGTTGTAGTCCTAGTACTCTGTTTTTCTTTATTCTACCATTCTCGTTGAGTCAAATATTTTATTCCAACAGTCTTCTAATAATTAACTTGGTTTGTTTCTCTAAATATGCCCTTCCTAATATTACCAACATGCTCGACAGATGAGAACAGTGGTAAGTTTTTTGTAAACTGGGATTAGTTTGAAAGCTTAGCTTTCAGACATCTGTTTGACCAGCCAGCAGAGAACTCTGCAGCTCTTTAATTCTCTTTAAGTCTGTGAACCCAGTGATTAGATGGCTCAGATTTTATTCAGAACTCTAAAGTTCTGAACAAAGGCAGAGCCAGCAGCTGTAGCAGTATGTTGATTTACTAGACGAGAACGTTTCTACTCCATGTTTTTTTACTTAGATTCTTTTAATTTGGCACAAAAAGCAAAATTGTTTTCTTTTTTTTTCACTTTAAGAATGTTTCTCGAAAATATATTTTGTAATGTTAAAGACTTTATTCTCGCTTAAATTTTTACACATTTGGAAAAAGACACACATCTGGGTTAAGCAACAGAATCGAGTTTGCAGGTATGAAAAATTCTTTCTGTCAATACCAAGCAGTTTTTGGTGGAGGCAGTGTGGTGCTGTGGGACGGCATCTCCAAGGCCTGCCCTTATTGGAGCCAGTCTCAGATCAGATAAATCAAGATGAGATTCTCTGAGAGGGTGAAATGGCCTGTTCCAGCCCTGCTCTCAGCTCCACTTAAAAGGTGTTCAGCTTGAGCCTTCTGCCCATGACAAGTAGTCAGTAGTAGTAACTTCACTGGCAAACAGCTAAAGTCAGAGGCTGCAAGACTTCCTGTTTTAAAGAAAACTAACACCTTCCTGGAAAGTACCACAGCCAAGCAGAACACCAGGCTGGTTGTAGCTTCTATAGAGAGAAAAACAACTAAGAAAACATGAAATTAACGGTTGAAATGACAGCAACTACCACATTTTGCAGACTATGAGCAGCTACTGTTTCCACCTGCTTTGAGCCCTGCGATGCAGCTAATATGCAGCTTTTTACCAACATGTTTTGGAAGGCTGGACTGCTGTGTGATGAAGAGGACAGCACAAGCTTGCGATAGAATTTGCTTCAATGAAAGAGACAGTGAGAGCGACAACGAAAAAGAGATTGACTGTTAAGTTCTGATGCTGAAGACGAAGACTTTAGTAGTTTTAGTGCACAGTAGGAAGATGAAGATGGTTATTAATTACTTTTCCTGCTGTACTACTGTATTTTTCATTAGATGTGTAGTAGACACTAGTATATTTCTGTATTTTTCCAGTACGTACTCCTTTCATTAAAAGTAAAAAAATAAATCAAATTTTCTGTGTAAATACCTCATGTTACAACATGGACGCTTGCATCTTAGAAACCGATGCAGCCTATGTATGTACACTTTTTTTTTTTTTTACTTTCAAAGTTAGTACGTTAAATTTAACATTGAAAAATCAAGATGAGAGGAAGTGTACTTATAGTCAGGTGTTCTCAATAGTCGGGAAGTTACAGTAATACAAATTGGAGAGTAGTAGAAGAAGAAAGTAGCAGAGAGAAAAAACTGCTCAGTTTATTCTACAGTAGCCTACGCCTGTAGCAGCATAACTACAGAATTACTCAGGATAACCTATAAGCTAACTAAAAGCTTTATCAAAAGGGAACATTTTCTTTCCCTTTTTTTTTAAGTAGAGACACGGTGTCTACTTAAAGTACACAGCTCTTAGTTTAGCCTCTGGGACTAAAACTGGGAGCTGGTTCCACAGGATAGGAGCCTGAGAACTAAATGATCTGCCTCCTATTCTAGGAACCAGCAGTGAGCCTGCAGTCTGAGAGCAAAGTGCTCTCTGATGGAGCTGATTATTAAGGGCTTTATATATGAGAGGGACTATCTCAAATTTGAATCTGGATTTAACAGGGAGCCCATGAAAGGAAGCTAAAACAGGAGAAATATGATCTCTCTTTTAAATTTTCATCAGACGTCTCTCTGCATCATTTTGAAGCATTTTGTGGACTTCCTGATAGTATAGAATCACAGTAGTCCAGCCTTGAAGGAACTCTACCAGCTCTACCGTGACGTGCTCTTATTGTTTGAGACTATAAAGAAAAAACACCCAAAATCCAAATCCAGAAGAATAATAGAAAAAATTATCTAGGTTATTTTAGAAGGCATCAGTAATGTGGACTAGTAGCTCAAACATTCACACTAGAGCTTTATTTTTTGTTGTTTTAATATAACAGTGGCTCACCTGTTGGATTGTATATTTTGGAAGTTTATTCATTTCGCCCCGGCTCATTAATTGCAGCGTTCCTGAGCCTCATTTTACCTCCATGTTCTACAGCTTCTAATAAGCTGGAGTCCTGGAAGGTTTCCTGTGTGATGGGCTGAGCTGAGAGTCACGAGTTTCTGATGTTTCCTCCATGAAGAAACCTCCTGCTCACATGATAAATTTCCTTGTTTTGCTGTTCTGCTTGGACCCAGCTGTTCCACCCTGATGCTCCCCCCTTCCCCTCTGCCTGTTGGTAGATCATGTGATGGAGATGTTTTATATGCAAATGGCTCTTTTGGGGAAAGCAGAATGCGTTTAGAAATGTTCTGGCTGCGCTGGAGTAGATAATAGTCATATGATGTTGGCAGATGCTTACTGTATGCTATAGTAATCCTGTTCCAGACCCAGTTTCTGTGCAGCACATCATGATATTAGAGAGAAACGTGTCCTGATGAGTTGCGTTCTGTCCTACAAGCTGCTTGCCTGCATCTCTTCCTCTTTCTTGTTGCAGTTTGGATAATTCCCTGTTTTCCTCTCTGTTCCTCTTTGCACGCTTTCCCTGTTCCTAGTGCAGAATTGAGGGGATGACCAGAGCCAGGTAAACTCACTACATGCATGCCAGCAGTACTGCTACACCTTCACTTCACTGTCCTTTCTGACACCAACCATCTTTTCTCTGTCTGCCCTTTGCTCCTGGGGATGGGATTTATTTATTTGTTCGTTTTTGGGGGGGGGACAAAAGTTTTAAAAAAGCCTTAAACAAGAATAAAAACAGAAGAATGGTTCCTAAAGAACCAGGACAATCAAACTAACTCAGAAGACTGATGGAGAAAAAGGGACAAACCCTCCGTAGATTTCTGTACAAAAGGGGCGAGGCGGGCTCACAGTGGGTGTTTTTCAGTAACTGGGTGGTCTTTAATTTAAACGGGGGGTGTAGAGTTCTTCCTCTCTTGCAAGCTTCAGCACCATAATCACAAATATGCTAATATGTAGACAGTTTAAACAAGTTAATAATATCAGAATTTCTGTAGGTTTTACATTTCCACCAATTTATTTTCTTTTGCAGCACTATTTCCATGAACAAAGCCATTGTGAACTAATTCATCCTTACTCTCTAAACCATCCAAGGGTGTGTGACACGATTCTGAAAATGGACGCACTGTGTCCATTTTCAGAATCGTGGCTAAAATTAATGTCTGATAGAAGCTTGAGGCTTTCAAATCAGCATAGTGACTGCATCCAGGGCTGTGCTAGCTATAGCCATGTGATCTGGTTAAACCCTTTGGAAAGTGACCGTTTCTGCATTTCTAAAGTTTAGTAATAAACTAAATCATTAGTTAGACCAGTGAATGTGCTTTTCTCTGCACATTCACTGGTCTAACAAAAATGAGATGGAGAGTTTGTTCCTCAAGTTTAGTTTTTTTTTTTTTTTTGTCTAAAGGATAGAAATAAGTCGTTCCCGTTATGTATTTTTTTATATTTAATATCTCTCTTTGCTTTTCACAACAGCAGAAAGACTGCAGTCTAATACAGAAATTCAAGTAGTTTTTTTCTCCTCAGCATCATCCATTTACATCTCATCACTATTTTCACCTGTGAATCATTTCTTGTGTGTTAATAAAAACAGTAAATGTAGAACTTTTTGCACTTTTTGCAGCTCAAATCGAGATCCACAGTGTGAAAAAACTTGATTGACCAGCACAGAGTCCTGACCTCAACCTGACTGAACAACTTTGTAATTAATTGGTGCAGAAACTCAAAGCAAGGCCTTTCGGACATCCGTGTAACATCAGTGTCTGACCCAAGAGGTCAGTTTCTGTATGAATGACCAAATGGTCCATCATATGGATTAAGAATCAGATGTCATTTAAGTTAGAGGGTTTGTGAATCTGGACGCCCGAATAAGCTTGAATATGTATTGTATTAAAAACTAGCTAGCTTGTTTTAGATCCACCTGTTTGGTCCACTGCCTTAAGTATTGTCTCTGAACTGAAATGCAGAACCAATCTGCTGCTTTTTCAATTTAGTTGCTGGTTCATCTGCAGGAACCTGCCTAATAGCAAACAGATCTGCAGGTTGTGACAAGGTCATGGAGGCGAAGCCGGAGTAGCAAAGATTCGTATGAAAGTGGCATTGTTGTAGCGTGGCTTGTCTGCTAGCACGCTCCTGGCTCCTGATGTGGTCTGAGGTCGAGCTGGCAGCTCGTGTTTACTGGAAGGACTCTGGACCATGTTGTGATGTGTGGAGGGAACTTGGCAACATCCTCACTGCCGTCACTCTGCAAGAGGTTTTCCAGATTAGCTCGATTCCAGCTGTGTTGTGATGGGTCATATAGGCTGGAGAACGAAGCGGGTCCTTCCTGCTACATTTCCTCGGCTCTTAGCGTTGCATCTCAGCTCCCGACTGTGAGACATGGGGAAAACATGGCGTACTGTCATAATTCTGCTGACGTTCCATCTCCTGGTCACATCAAAACACATGCAGACACGTAAATAAAACTGTGTTATTAAGATTACATGCCATAGCATTACACTGATGAAAGCTGGCTGTGAACATTAAACTGAACAGGATGATGGACTCCATGTGGTTACTAAGGTTTCTTTGCTGCTCTCTCCTCAGACTCTTCCGTGGTGCAGGAATCAAGCTCCCCTCCTCGCATTCCTTCACTAAAAGGGGGAAATCCCAGTAGCAGCTGTTTGATCCGCTCTGCCTCCAGTCCGGAGCAGAGCCTGTCACCGCATCAATCCACTCCTACACCGCTGCATCCACCATCAGCTGTTCCTTTAGCATCTACAGCCAGCAGTCCTCTGTACGGCGCAGCGCACAGTGCCACTAAAGTCAGCAGAGACGTTAAAGCCTCCACCTCTTTCCCTTCCAACAGTCCTGTAGAGATGGTTGAACCGTCTCTGTCCCCCCGAGTCGCCCAGGCAACAAGAGGCGCCTTGGAGGAGGAGATACCAGAACGGAGGAAAACCCCAGAAACTCTCGCTCCAGGAGAAAGAAAGCCTCATCAAAGAGCAGAGCCCCCAGGTGAAACACGGCCCCCGGGAAGCCTCGGGCCCCCGGCTTCTCAGCCTCCGCAGGCCAGGAGAGCTCTCTTTAGCTCCCCGCCACAACCTGTCCCAGTAAGACGGGCAAAGAGTGAAGGGCACGTTCTGGGGGAAGGAGCCAAGCCGGCCCAGTCGGCTGTACCAGAGGTCTGTACAGACGCCACCATGAACGACCGGCTCTGGAGCAAACTGGAGCCTGGCAGCCACCGAGACAGCATGTCTTCGTCCTCCAGCATCTCCTCCAACGACACGGTGATCGACCTGTCTCTACCTAACCTGGCTAGAAGGAGCCTGGGCGTTCTGCCCAGTCCCAGTAACGGCTGCGACGCCTCCCGGATCGACTGCCGCCGCGCCGCGCCAGCTCCCTGCGACACGGTGAGGGTCAGTAAGAGCAAGTCCAACCCCAACCTTCAGCAAAGGAGCTGTCCCAAAGATGAGCTTAAGCCCCGCCCATTGCAGCCAGCCCAGAATGGTGCAGACGAGTCACCTGGCAGACTGACCCAAAGAAGGCACACCTGGTGCCGGCTTTACATGGAAGGACTCAAGCAGGCGTCACCCAAAAGGCCGAGTGGCGCTGCAACCTCAGCTGCGTCCATGTCAAAGAGTCTCGGAGACCTGACCTCTGAGGACATCTCCTGCAACTTTGACAGCAAGTACCGCAGCATCAGCCGCAGCTTCATTGTACGGCCCAGCAGAGATGCGCTCCGTAAGGGCAGCGCTCCGAGGAGCCGGCCGCAGAGCGACCTGACGGAGCAGCTGCGCAGGCTGACTGACGTGGAGCCGCTGAGTCCCTGCGACTTCATCCCGGAGGGCGGAGCCAGGGAAGCGGGGGGGCAGGAGGCCGAGGAGGCGCTGGTGAGACGGACCTCATCCAGGAGCCAGAGCAGGGTCCGCTACATCGCCAACAGGGCCAAACAGGCCCAGGAAAGGAAGCGGCTGCAGGGTTTGCTCCAGGCCAGGAGTGCTAGCTTCAGCTTTACTGGGAGCACTGAGAGCACTGGCAGTGGTGCTGGTCCCATGGAGGAGCGGGGGAACCCAGAGGGAGCATGCTCTGTGGGCCAGAGTCCCTGCAGCAGCCTGGACCTGCTGAGTCAGCTGGAGCCCCCCTCCCATGTACAGCCCCCCATGACAGCTGACAGCGCCCAACTGTTCTTCAGGCTGCAGCTCTGAGAACGGGCTGACTTGGAACTGATGGTGGGAGACTCAGCTAGAAACTTGATTTGAATCCATTTCTCCAGATTTTTTTTTTGCCGGTTTCTCAAAACAGACTGTCACCAAGCAGAGCATCTGATCCCGTCTCAGTTAAACTCAAACGACCACTTCTCGTAGAAACCATCAGGTGCTTTTCTACAGCAGGAACTGGAGGCTGGGATGAGCCCCGCCCCCTCTGCTCACCTTCCTATCGCTCACTTCCTGGTTCAAGCTTACACACTGAGGATGCAGTTACTGTAATACTGTACTCACCGGTCACACTGTTCTGGTTGCCCGAGCCTCTCTCCCCCCCTTCCCCAAACACACACACACACCCCGTTCTCTTCACCATCCTCTTCCCCGGTACAGTTTCTTTTAAAGGAACAAGCTCTGCGCTGTGGAAGTTGGAAAATGGACTATAGTGAAAAGTTTTTATATAATATATTAACTGATATTTGTGTTGAATCTGACCTGCTCTCATGTGTCTGTATTTTTTAGACATGACCTCACAGTAGCAATAGATACTAGAGAACAGGATTTTAATTTTTTTTTTTTTTTTTATTTGCTTGAACTTTTTAGATGTAAATTAGATTGTTTATGTGGAGGCATTGCCAACTCATCCATCTGTTAGCAATATTTTGAACATGATAGAATGTCATGAAGAATAATGTGCCGTTTGATGCTGAAAGTCTTGTCTTTGCTGAAAAAGATGACTGGTTTTTCAATGCAAGGATTGAAAATGTAGATTTTTAAGGGACTAATTCTGGCCGTTCTGTTGTAACCGGACTGAGCTCCTATTCTGTTGACTGTAGTCTGTGGCATGTCCAGGCGCCAACACCCTGTTCTTTAACTGAGCCGCTTCGACCTGGCCCTTTATGTTGACCGCATGCCTTTTTAAGCACACTACTAACTTCCTTCGTTTTACCAATTTTTTTATATGAAGATTTAAGATTTTAGCCGCTTCTCGGATCACCTCGTGTTGGCGAGCAGGGCATCGCGTCCGAATCCCTGTTTTCGTTTCTCCGCGCTCCTAAAGGAAGACGGGAATGATCTTGTTTGTTCCGTTCGCCCTGCCCTCCAAGTTCTTTGAGCAGACACTCTGAAGACAATATTGAGTTCAAACAATGTGTAATTATGACATGAATAAAACTCGGATAACACTGAATGCTTTTCACACCTCATTTGCTTCATTTGTGTCTAATCTGTCAGAAGCCGCCCGAGTTCCAGAAAGCCGGAGGATTCATTAGCGGAGCAGCTAAACTGAGGCTGACGCAGACTGACATGAACAAGCCTCTGGCCTTGGTGTTGGCAGCTCCAATTATGTCCTCTGCTTGGGTCTTCGTTTAGCAGCCGTTACTCCTCCCAGCCTCTGCAGCAGGAGGGGAGAAAGAAGAACAGACCCCCCACAGGAGCAAGGAATGTTCCAGAACAAAGAGACTGGGCAAAAAAAAAAAGAACAAGTTCAACGAATCGTTTAGAGACAAAAAAACATGTTTGTGATAATTTCTTGTGTGCCAAGAAAAGATCAGTCTTCCTCACCACGTTAAGACTTTTTAGAACGTTGCTTAAATTGGTTTGAGGATTTTAATTTTATTTTATTTTTTAGAATAATCAAGATGTTCAGTTCTTGTAAATGTCCTGCCACAGGACGGAACATCCTGATTCGCATAAATCAATCCAGTTTATTTGTGTAGCCCGTTTCAGTAAAACAGCAGTTCAAAGTGCTTTGAATTGTGAAACAAACTTCACAAAAACATCATATAGTTAACAGTTATGAAAACCAATAACGGACATTACATCTGGTCAAGTGCCATCTTTAAAATCATCAATACACATCAAATATGTTGGTCAATGTTCCATTTATTTAGGTTCAAAAGCTACTAAACTGGCAGCGTTTTAATCCTGATTTAAAGGAAGTCAGTGTTTCAGCTGTTTTGCAGTTTTATAGAAGTTTGTTCCAGATTTGTGGTGCATAGAAGCTGAATGCTGCTTCTCCATGTTTGGTTCTGGTTCAGGGTATACAGAGCAGAATCAGAAGACCTGAGGGGTCTGGAAGGTTGATGCAACAGCAGCAGATCTTTAATCTATTTTGGTTCTGGGCTGTTCAGTGATTTATAAACTAGCAGTATTTTAAAGTCTATTCTCTGAGCTACAGGGAGCCACTGGAAGGATTTTAGAGGTGTGGGAAATTTCCTTTGGGGAAGGACTGGTTTCCACACACTACACCAATGTGAAGATTCAGCAATTGACCATTTAAATGCCTAGAAAGATGACATAGAAATGAATGGCATACATAATTACTACATGTTTGAAATTACTTCAATACAAGTGGCTGATGAGGATGAAATGCCTGGTAAACTGTAGCGCATATCTGGGAACCCTCCAGGGATATGTATTAGTGTCCATGATTTTATATATATATATATATCAATATCGCAAGATATCGTTGGATATATTATGTTATTATATCCAACATAATAATTGGATACGTTCCTGTTATCCAATTATTGTAGTGCATTGTTTTTTTTAAAAAAAAACAAACAATGACTAATAAAAACAATGAAGGAAAAATCATTAGAAATCTGTGGACGCTGTATAAGTTATCAAAGAAGTCCAACAAACCTTTGAACTGACGCTGGAGTTCTGATGAACAGAATTTCAAATCGTCTCCTCTCTCCCGAGTCTTGAAATCCGGACAGACTCCGCTCAGCCCCTCCTCGCTTTCTCAGGACACTGGTTTGTCACTCAGAGCTTCATCCATTGTCCAGTTGGTGGTGTGAAAAGCTGACGGCCACCTCCAGTGCACTGCCGGACCCTGCCAGGCCTTCTTCAGATCCGTAGGACTTTGTGAAGCACGACATGCTTGTTTTAGAGCCACAGACTCTGCTCCTGCCAGCTCACAAGCACAAAAGACGGCTTCATTAGGATTCCAGGAAAACCACCGAGCCCCTCTTAAAGCCGTATTTATCTGGACAATTTGGCACGACTCGGCCTCTCAACCGAAACCTCAAGGCCCCGTCTAGCACTTCAACCCTGACAGAATGTTTTTGTCTCGGAGTGAATGCACTTTCTGCTCTCAGGCTGAAACCACTGCCTGTTCTCAGAGGCTCTGAGCAAATAAATCAGTTTGTAAGCATAAGCTGTAGGACAGATTTGGTAGATTCTCTTCCAAAAAAAAAAAAAAGGTCTTCGGCAAATAATGCAGCAAACTGTTAGACCTGGGGTTGGAGAACTGGAAGGAAGCTGAACTTCTTAGGTTGGATTGTAATTTAGCCCAGTGAGTTGAAAGCTAGAGCAAGCTGTTCTCCTCTTGACTTTCATTCAGTTGAAATGTTTATTCAGGGGCTTTTCTGTGTTCAGTCTTGGAGATGAGGATGGGGGAGTTTGATCTTCCTCCATCTGCAGGTTTTGTTGCTCCACCAGGACCCATTGCAACACACTCCCTCCCCAGAAGTGGTGGGCTCCTGAACTTTCCAGCACCTCCACACACACACACACATTCCCTGATGACTTCAAACTGTATTACGTAACCTTCCAAAGCCCACATGTAGTGACTGACATTTCAAACCTAATAATCCCAAAATGTGTGTAGCACAGATCAACACGGCAAGCACTGCGAACAGATGACAGTGCAAAAATATTCTGGTTAAACTGGTAACAGTCTGCCTGCACACATGTGGAACCTCCTCCTCATCTCTCTCAGACTCAGCTTCCTGTGGTCCTGGGTCTGATCTCCTCCCTCTTTGGACCCACCATATAAACCCCCAAACTGCTTTCTGCTGCACCCAGTTCCTCCCACACGCCTCCGACAGGACCTGGAATTTCTCCTCATACAGAACTCCCCACTTTTCATCATCTCTGGCAGGAATTAGGTAAGAGGTCTCCTTTGTAGCTCCATGCGAAGGCATTTAGCCACCAAAGTGGTTTTCATTAATTATTGTGAGACCCAGCCGTAGTCATTATCCTATTCTCTCCAGCTCTGTGGAAACATGAGAGCGGTTTTGGCTTTGGTTTGTGTGAGCGCCATGACTGCGTGGAGCCACACTGCAGGTGAGAAAAACTCCACTTCACCCATCAGATCTGAGGGGAAAAAATCAGTTTGTCTTGAAGCGGGAGGAGAGGAGGTCGATTATTATCACCTGGAGTGGTTGGGATAGATGGGTTTTCTGTTGGGGAACATCATGAAAACCCAGTTGCTAGTTGGTGTCAACGCTTCGCCTGTTTATCAGGGCAGAACGCCAAACTTTTCTGTTTACAGCTGAAATAAAACGGGCTCTGAGAGACTCCTCCTGTTTGAAATCTGAGGAGGAGTAACTACGAGTTACATTTACTCGAGTAACTGAAAAACAAAATGGACCTCTGCCGCACTTCTTCCCATTATGATGAGGTAATTCTTCTCTGACTACCTCTACCTTATTCACTGAATGATGAATAATGATGTTTTAGCCATAAAAAAAACACAACACACATTTACAGTTTCTGTTAAAGTTGCAGTAGGTAACGTTTGGAAGAATGTTTTGTTTTTGTTTTTTACGTATTTGTTAAATATAGGAACATATTTGTTAACTCACTATGTCATGACAATATAATATGAGGCAGATCATCTTTGAAAAATCCACCTGCTCCCTGTGGTCCTACTGCCACCAACAGAATTACACCACTCAGAATCAGCCAATCAGAGCCAGGAGGAGGGTCTTAGCACTGCCAATCACCCTTGTGTACGTGCTGCTCAAGATTGCTGGTTATAGTACATATGTGCTTTATTATACGTCCACTGAAATAAACTAAAAGGGGTGGTCAGCAGATATTTTGTCCTTGGGCTACAATTATTTCCTGTCTGTTAATTGGCTCAAAAATAATCAACATATGATTCCGTTTTAAATTATTTCCAATTTCATAAATATTTCTGCATTTAAGTGCTTTATAAATAAGCATGTGATCCACTGACTTGCAGCCATCTAAGCAAACTGCAGGATTTTAGAATCTTGAAAAGTTTTAATGAAAGGAAAATTTCCTTTAAAATGTATCCCTTTAAATAAATTTCTTTCATCAATGCTGCCACTCTATACGATAAAAGCTTTAAGTAAATTATCCTTTAACGCCTGTCTTGCAGCTTGCGTTTTCTGCCTGGTAGTTTTCTCGCAGAGGCAGTGACATCACTTCCTCCTGCAGTCATATTTCTGCACACTTGATGCCTGAATCTGTGCCAGCCTACTCTGGCTGACCCATGAGGAAGGGTCACGCTCCCAAATCAATCTCAGCCTTTACCCCACTGGCTGTACTGGACTGCTGGAGTCCCATCAAAGCACAGAGGGGGCAGCGTCCACTGTGGCAGAGTCCTGTTTCTCACCAGTGGAGGGGCTGCTGCCACGCTGCGATGAATCAATTAACCCTAGGTGGAGGGGGTCAGCGGCAGACAGGACCGGACTGGACCCGACCGGATCGGATGTCTCAGGCATCTCGGCAGATTTTCCGTCCTGCCATCCTCTCCGGAGGAGGCTGACAGAGTGTCATGGGCTTTGTGAGATCCAGCCAAGCCGGCTTTGTTACGGCATGCAGCTCTGAAAGGCCCCGCTCCCCTGGCACCTCCGCTCCCGTCTCTGACCGACCCTGGCAGCACATGTTAGGTCCTGCTGGACACGCCGTATCGCCATTGGTCACTTATGGCAAAATGCAAACAACTAGGAGTGACATGAGCGACAAAAACAAATGGCTGGGTTTGCCCCTCCCCATCCCCCGCCCCGTCCCTTGCTCTGATTACACAGGGGCCCGAAAAGGATGGGTCCACAATCTGATCCCCTCATGGGGGGGCTGGTCAACCCCCTCATTATACCTCTCAGCCCTCCGCTCAGCATGGAGCTGCTTTCTGAAATCTCCTGCAAAACAACCTCCAACAAAACCGCCATTGTTCTGCGGGGGCCGTTTGGCTAACTTACCGCTGTGGCTCTGAGGAGAACATGATGCGGCTCAAAGCAACAATCTGCTTCATTAGCCATCAGCCGAACAAGTGGCAACTCTAAATCCTTTCATTGTCTGCATATGTTTATGTACAATCGCATTGCCATGCTTCTTCATCACAACTCCACCCTGTTGCCTTTGTCTCTCTCATTCCAGATGCCAAGGAGTTATCCATCACCACTATAAAGGTATCCTTGTCTCCACCTTTCATTGAGCATGAATGCCTGGAGGAGGCACAAAAGTTGCTTCTTTTAAAGTCAGGACTCGATTCTGTTGAGAATGACATCACAGCCTGGAATAATTTGGGTTAATTAAGTAAATTTATGTTGGTTATGTAGAAAATTTTGACGTTACTCTAGAGGTCTTAATTCAACATTCAAACATAAAGGTTTACGTTCATTGGGATTACTATGTTTTTTAAACGGTTTAGGAAAGCCACAGCATTGTAAGTTTCCTATAGGTTAATTCTCAGTTGGAGACACACATCTGTGCATGCATTTTAAGACAACGCCTCAAGACAAGATGAGAAGAAATCAGCAAATATATGTAGAGACGTGTGGAGCTGCACCAGGTCCATGAAGGTTCCAGATTCATCTGTTCAAACAAAGCAAATATAAACACCATGGGAATGTCCAACCACAGTGGCAGTTTGGACAAAAAGATGTTTTCCCAGCGATAAAACAGGAAATGCCTCTGGAATTTGGGATGTCTAATTGCAATTCAGGAAATGATCATCTGGAATATCTCCCAAGCCTACGATTCCAGTCTGGAAAGTCTGAGGTTCCTCATCAGTCCTGACCTAAAAGTTATGCATGACATTTTTTCTGCAATGTTTGTAGCCTGATAGTGACTGAGCACAATATTCACACCTCAGATTTTAGAACTTGTAAACGCCATAATCAGGTTAAATAAACATGACATAAAGCTTAGGCGGCATCCAACTACATTTTTATCAACAGGATTGTACAGCACCACACATTTAATGTGATAGAAACTAACCCAGATACAGTTAAATATATTGCTATAAGTTATGTTGTTTCAACATTACGTAGCTGTGTTATGCAGAGTCAAAGGCTCTATTCAAGACTTGAGAATCAATTTTAAAAACTCAACTAGAAAAGCACCTTAGGTTGTAATTTTGAGTTGGAAAGTTCTACTTTGTTAAATGTTAAAGTTTGGGCACCTTAACATTTGCAATGGATGCCTCAACTGTTATAAAGGTATACAGGAATACATGACTCATGTGCACCTCTTATGTCCCACATGAGCAGCATTAAACACAGCATGACTACCTCAGACATAGAAATGGTGACGGGTCATAAAGACACTGCAACACTTTTGTTCCATCAATGAAGTATTTACAATAAAAGGCTTGAGGTCGTTAGTGCCACAGCCCATTAAGTGTATTATATTTATTTAGACGGAACATGCAAAGAAAAAAAAAAATCCCCATTTGATTCAAATTATTACCTACATGGAGCTAACATTTATTCAGAGATAAGTATTTCTCTGTTTTAATTTTCATATTTCATCCATTCACATTCCATTCTCTTAGCACCGTGTTATGACCTGCTTTTCCACAGTGATCCGCCTCATACAACTTGTGCCGTTTTCCCAGGATGACCCATACGCCATGAGCAGAGGCTCCCAGTTGGAGGGCTACTGCATTGACCTGATCTCAGAGCTGTCCAAGAAGCTGGGCTTCAAGTACAACGTCCACCCGGTGAAGGACGGCAGGTATGGAGCCATGGACTCATCTGGGAACTGGAACGGCATGATTGGAGAAGTAATCAGGGGGGTAAGTTAAAGATGTCAAAATGATGGGAAAGTATGGAAGTCTTGGCTTCGATGAGGAACGGATACATGGATAAAGATTAAAACACAGCAGGTGTTTTACGGGAAACAACACTGCATGGGAACAACGACCCCCAGGGTTGACCTGTCCTCCACCGCAGGGATTCTAAGTCTAAGTCCCTCCTTTTTTTCAACCGGTCCTTGTAACTTGGTTTCACATCATCCATTGTATAAAATGTGGATGCACCGAATGACCATGTTTCTGTGGGTTACTGTGTGCTTTTGTGTGTTCAGTGGGTTGAAATAATTCTTGGACAAGCACATTTCAGTAGCGATACATAGTTGTGTAACCTGTTCTCATAACACACATTATTTTTCAACTCAACAGACAGAAGCATTTTTTTAAATGTTTTTTTTTGGGGGGGGGGGTTGAGATTTTGGGGGGGTTCCATATTTGTATTGATAAATAATAGACTGAAATGGGTGGGGGTTCAAACCAGCAACTCACTGGTTACAGGTTGAACTCTCATGTCCTGAGCCACCATCGTCCCTCAATGATTTCTTCTCCAACCTGGTAATAATCAGCCCCATGTTCTGCGCTTTATTTTGATCTGAGAGTCTGGACCCTCGACTATCGAGAAACGATAGATTGCTGGAGGCGGGACTCTGTTGAAATCTTTAATGTTATCCAATCTTTAATGGTTGTTCATGATGTATGTAATGTGCCGGTTCAATGTTACCAGAAACAACCCCGTGGAGAGTACAACTACAATATCTTTACCAGGAATAAAATGTTTTAAACATTCCTCTTGCTCAAACTTGAACTGCTTAATATTTGGAAGAGCAACTATGTTCACTTCCTCCAATGTGCGCCTACGGTTGTAGTTTGGCAAACTGAAATTAGGAAGTCTAAAAGTCTTAAACAGTTTGGAAATCGTTTACAACTCCTCTTTCTGTTTGCTGATTGGTCAGGATGAAAGGCAACCTGTGAACCTGAGAAATCCAGTTCAATGGGAGGAATCTCATTGAGCAGAGCTGCATAGTAGACAGTTCTTCTCGATTCAGGCTACAATCAACTATTATTACTGTTAAAGTATGAAACGCTTGGTTGAATGTGGACTGAGAGAACGTTGGGGAGCTTCGGCTGACAATGACGTGCCTCCTGTCCTGAAATTGTGACTCTCCTTGTTGCTGCAATCTCTACCAGGAGGCTGATCTGGCTGTGGCCCCGCTGACCGTCACTGCTGTCAGAGAACGCTTCGTGGACATGACCACGCCCTTCATCCAAACTGGACTCAGCTTCATCATGCGTAAAAGCGCTGACTCTGAGGACCACTCCTTCAGCCTGCTGTCCCCGTTCTCCACAGAGATGTGGGTCGGTGTTCTCATTGCTTTCCTGCTAACAGGACTCTGTGTGTTCTTGGTGGGCAGGTGAGTTCAGCTCCAAAACAGAACGCTCCAAACATCATTTCTGATTTCAGCTTCGAAAATGTTCGGGGTGCGCGGTGGTAGAGCGTACTCAGCACGTACACAAGCCTCAATCACGTCTTCTCCTTCTCTCACATCTCCATTTCTTGCCTATTAACTGAACGATGAAGGCCACAGCCTAAAAACAAAGAAACAAAAAATGCAATGTTCATAAAAATAAAAATACTCTGCATTGTAATGAACAAAAATGTTTCTGGTGAGGCTAAACTTTTCACAAACAAGTGGGAATGTTTTACTTCATGCCGCTATTTTAATACTTCAAAACACATAATGAGTTAATGAATACATTAATAAGCATTAATACACACACAATAGAAACTATCGTAGTGCCAACTCAGAGTTTAACATCTGCACACTTCCTAATTTCCTCTCTTGGGGATCCAGCCAGTCAGGGCCAAGGAACATGAATGCCCCTTATGGATTGGTTCCTCTGGTTTGTCAAGTAGAATTGTGTCTTGGTAATTCAACTTCCTGAGCTGGATTTCCTGTGAAATATTTCAGGTATGAAAAAAAATAAAATCTGAATAGGCCAATTTTCCACAAATACATTAGAGTTATGTTCCACAGAAGCCTCTGGGAGGGACGTACTGCCCGGTCGTTCCAGACATTCATTATACAATTGATTATTTAAAGTTACAAAACAAATTGAAAAAGTAATAAACAGCCGTTATTTATACAATAACATCAGAATCCAATGAAATACAGTCTGAACAACAAAAAAGGAAAAAAAAAAAACATGAGTGAAATATCGGCGTATGTTTCCTTATGATGCATTTATTGAATTTTTGTATCATTCCTAGCCAAAAGTAAAAGAATGCCAATTGACACTTCTAATGTCACCTTGACCAATCATTTTAAAAGGAGATATGGAGATATTTAAATACATAACTATAACATACTGTAGATGTAGTTTCCTAAATAACGAAGCCATAAGCTTGACGCTCTCCGTCTTTCCCCTTCGGTCCATTTGATGATGAAACGACAAAAAAAAAACAGACTGGATCCTCTTGATAGAGTTTAACGCTTTACTTCCAAAATAAAAACGGTTCAAATGTTACTTTTCCACAGAAATAATAAAGAGTAAACTAAAGAGACGAATGGGAGTCTAAAGAGAGAGGTCAAAAAACTGGGTGGCTTCACTCCAGCTGCCCAACTAACTCTCTCTAGCCAATGTAACAAATTAGTATGCCATAGAGATTTAACAAGTAATCATTTTTATCCAACTAAACAAATTATCATAAGGAATTTAAACATAATTGATCCTAAAGGTCTGAATGAACTAAAACTGAATTTAGGCTTCTACAATAGAGTTTGTTTTATTTAGCTTAAAATGAGACAGAACCTCATTGTTCTTGTGTTTGAACATTGTTTTACTGCAACCTCCCTAAAATCCACAGACAACCGGAATGGGTGTAAGTATCACTTTACACCTACCATCATGTAGTGCTTTAAGACATGGTGCAGAGTCACACAGTCAGCAGCAGATCTGGGCCTGCATTAGTTCACCCACAGAGCGAACAGATTCGGCCGCTCCAAGTGGCTGGTGCAGCAGACTGCTGCTTATAGACAGCAGTCTGGCGTAGCTCCAGCTCAGCATCCAGCACCAGACTCACACAAGTTAGCTGACAGAACCCTCCACCCACCGCTGGGCCCAGACAACACCGCTGTGGTCAGAATAATCAGGTGGGAGGGAGAGACGGCATATGGAGGAGAGGTGAAGCAGCTTTGTGAGTAGAAAGCCACTAATCTGCCTTGAAGCATCAGCAAGACAAAGCAGCTGAGTACCGACTTCAGGAAGAGAAAAACAGAAAGATCTAACCTGGAGAGCAAACAGCCAAACAGCTGCAGAGGGAGGCAGAGCAGACACTGTATTTTCTGAGGGTCTTCAGCGAAACAAACCTTCTCTTCCTCTTCTCCAAATGCTCCATCAGGAGGGTGATGGACTGTATGTGTGAGTGATTCAGCAGCTGCTCGGCCTCAGATAGGAAAGCCCACCAAGAGCTTATCAGGTCTGACCTTTCTACCCCCCCAGCTTCACCAGAACCATCAATGTCTACGACAAGATGCATTTCACCGAGGAAACACTCTGGACTAGAGATAACCGGGCAGTTAAAACACACGCCACCTGTCTGAATGTGCCGGCTGTACAGAACATAAACAAGGGAATGACTTTTTAAAAAATATCTCACTTCAGAATGTAAGATTTAAGCAGAAGACAAACATAAAATGAGAAAAAAGACAAATCAGCGAGTATTCATCTGGTTGCTCCCCTCCGTCCCTCCATCCTTCTGTCTGTTTGTCTGTCCATTTATTCATTGTCTTCTGCTTATCTGAGCAGAACCAAAATATAAACTCACACATGCAAATCCCAACAATGTAGAAGAGACATTTCTCTGTAACTTTAATGGATTCAAAACAGGAATTGAATTGTTTTCTCCAAGCAACATGAATATGAACGGTTTAGATTTCGGCCCCTCTAACCACACCGCCCGCCATGTTTCCCCTCTCAGAATCAGCCCCATGGAGTGGGCCGACCCAGAAGCAGACGAGCACAGTTTTACTCTGCTGCACAGTTTCTGGTACATCACAGGAGCGCTGACCCTGCAAGGTAACACTGGACATTATGCAGACGCAGGAGCAGCCACGCCCTCTGCTGGCTGTCTTTTTAGTCACATCTTTCTCAAAATTCTGCGATGCCTTGATAAAAAAATAAAAAAAACAACATCTTCTGATCCTCACATCTTACCATGATAGATTGTTTTCTGTAAAACAAACTGTAACCCTTTAACATCCCTATGGAATCCTTACAGATATTATCAACGCTAAATTTTGTTGCTTTTTTTTTAACAAGAAAATTTGTACCAGTCGGTTTTAAAACGCAGCTTTTATCAGATCTTACATAGGGACTCGTGGAAAAAAAATAAAAAATCTTCAAATTCTCCTCAGTTTTGCTTTGCTTGTCCACATCCTGTGAGCCGTTCGAATTCATTACTGCACAGCTTCAGAACCCAGAAGGTTCCGTTTTTATCTCCACGTTCTCCGTGGTTCTCACCCCCGGTCTCTCGATCCTCTGCTCTGTTCTCCACAAAACTAAAAGTGACGCTTTCTTCACAGCTCCTATTTTATGAAGCAACGTGTTGACAGCCAGACTGCTCTGTGCGATAAAGTTCCCATGTTTGTTTGAGGGGGAGTTTCACTCTTCCTTCCCTCTGGCTGCCTGCCTGTGTGGCATTTAGAGCCAGTGGTGCTGTAATGTCAACGCAGATTTAGAAAAACGCAACATTCCCATGATAAACATAAACCTTTTTTTTTCCAACTCTAAGCACTGCTGCTTTTAGCAGCCGGATTGTGGAGAGCTGATCCCGTCTTTTGTCCCCGCAGGTGCCGGCCCTCACCCTAAAGCTCTGTCTGGGCGGGTCGTCGGCGCCATCTGGTGGATATTTGCGGTGCTGCTGCTCGCCTGCTACTTTGTCAACTTCAACTCGGTGTTGCGCAACAAGAGCAAGCACACATCCATCACCAGCTTCGAGGAGCTGGCCAACCAGGACGCGATCGACTACGGAACAGTGGAGAACGGCTCCACCATGCTCTTCTTCAAGGCACAGAGACCCCCCCCCCCCCCCCCCCCCCAACACACACACACACACACACACACACGGCGTCCGCCAGGGCATCCGACGCCTTTTAACTGGCTGACCACATGAAATGACTCGTTTTTGTTTCTCCAGAATTCCATCTACCCCGTGTACCGCCGCATCCACCAGCACATGGAGCGCAAAAAGAGCTACGTGTCCACCATGCAGGAGGGGGTTCGCCTGGCTCAGGAGGGGGGCTTCGCCTTCATCGGGGAAGCCGTGTCCCTGGACTTGGCCGTGGCTCGGTACTGCAAGCTGACCCGGGCCCAGGAGCTCATCTCCATGAGGTCATACAGCATCGCCGCGCCTCGGGGTGAGGCGTCTGACATCTGTCAGCATCACATTGCACTGCTGCTTCTTCCACATTGCTGGGCGAAGAACAGAAAACGTATTCCTGTTCAATCACATCACCAGTGTTGTATAGTAACGAAGTAAAAATACTTCACTACTTTACTTAAGTATATTTTGGAGTACTTCATACTTTCCTCGAGTATGAAAATTTTTGATGACTTTCACTTTTACTTCACTATATTTCCGAACTTAATTGCGTACTTTTACTCCGATACATTTTCAATGTGTGGTTTAGTTACTCGTTACAAAAAAGCGAGAGAGAGAAACGCAAGTGTTTTGACCCCACCTACTGATTAGCAAGTAGCAAGTAGGCTACCGAACAAAGTCCGTAGCCTGCTTGCCTGGGCTTGTTCATCACCTCCAATAGGATACACCTGTTTCGCTTCTCCCATTGTTGGGGAAATCAGAAATCAGAACACCTTACAGCTGGCGGGTGGGAGGGACGAACAGAGAAGAGTGCTGCCCACTGACGCGGCTCAGGGATTACGTGACACGCAGCGCCGTGCCCTATAATGCACTGTAAGCTATGTAATGTGTTTGAGGCAGTTGACCAAAATCCCGGACAATTTTTAAATTCCCCCCGGACATCTTTTTAGGTCTGAAAAGTAGGACATGTCCGGGAAAAAGAGGACGTCTGGTCACCCTAGTTCAATGGGGGACAGAAGCCATAGCGATAGCAATTTAGACTAAATTTAACGAATATAGGAAAGGCATGCAAGTTCAAAACCACAAACAATTAACATGTGCTACTCTTTAAAACTGGAACAATTTATTAGCAGGTTTCATTTTGCCTGCACTTGGTTGGGTACATTATTTTAAGTTTATTTGACAAGTTTACCAAAATATAAGAAATGTCATTCAAACTTGCCTTGTTTTACTTTTTACTTGTACTTTTCATTACATTACTTGAGTACATCCATTTTTACAGTAATTTCCATACTTAAGTACAAGAAGTTTCAGATACTTTAAGACTTTTACTCAAGTAACATTTCAGTCAGTGACTTCGACTTTTACCAAAGTCGTATTTTGGAGAGGTACTTGTACTTTTACTTGACTCTGAGATTTCAGTACTTTATACAACACTGCACATCACACATTGAATCAGATGAAGCCATAATTAGTAATGATATTAATATGCATGTGGCAGGCTGCTATTGTGAGCTGAGGTGAGTAAGTAAACTCTGTTATACCGTAACTTGTTATGGTAAAAATTACAACAGGTTTGAGTGTGAAATAATCTTACTCAAGTGAAATGAGAGTAACTTAAAAATTATATATATATATTTTTTTTAATATCTCTGAAATACATTTAGAAATAAATATTAAAAAGCTTAATTAATTAAGCTTGATTAATCAAATCAATTTCCAATTAAATCATCTTCTCCACAATCATGAAAGCTTCGGTTCCAGTTGGGAGCCGTGCTGCAGGGGTCACCGTTTGAAAACCTCCCAGTGGATGGCATTCACAGAACATTTTATATATACAGCAACTTTTACACGGCAAGTCACTTTGGCTACTTCACACCACATTCTCAGCCTCTTCAGTTTATCTTTGCAGACAACCCTTCATGATGTTTTAATTCTTCTGAAATGAAAAACCGAATCTAATCGGAAGCAGCTGTTTCGGGATGGACTGGCGATCGGCCCGGGGCGTACCCGACCTTTCACCCAGTGACCTCTGGAGACAAACGCCAGCTCCTCTCATTTCTTACCCCACTAGGTTCTCCGCTGGTGAAGAACTTGACCATCGCCATCCTCCAGCTCAGTGAGTCGGGGGAGCTAACGCACCTGCGGGAGAAGTGGTGGGCCAGCAGCTGCGTGGGCTCTGATGAGACACACGCATCGGACGCGCTGAAGCCCTACGACCTGTGCGGCCTCTTCCTGCTGCTTGGACTGGGCCTGGGCGTGGGGCTGCTCCTGGCCCTTCTCGAGCTCCTGTCCAGGGCCCGCAGCCGAGCTAAAGACGGCAAGGTAGGCAGAGAGACTCACGCGGCGGGGTGGGGTCATGTGGTGTTCCTGTTCTTTACGGCTCCTCTGCTGTTCCCCAGAAATCCTGCTGCTCGGTGTTGTCATCTGAGCTTCACCAGCGTTTTGGGAGCGGAGGAGAGGGAGCAGAGCAGGAGAGCTCCGACAAGAGCAAAGCATGAAGCAAATGTTCACGCTAGCTGAAATAAAAGCGTTAAAGACAGGAAGAAGCTGACTGTTCCTGTTAGCTTTCTGTTCCTCTGTAGCAACACTCATGTATGTTTTTACTTAATGCTTTTTGTATTTTTGTAGAACACCCTGAGATCAATGTAATGAGGCAACCTCAGAAAGACAGTTGCTCTGAGTATTAAGCTCTCTGGGTTAGTATTTTTTTTTTTAATTTACACTTCAGTTCTTCTCTCCTAACACACCGCAGCTCAGTGTTTCATACTAACACTGTTGTTTTCCCTTGGACTGTTCAAATAAACTTTCCAACAATCCAGTTTCTTTCCTTCTTTAAAGAGTGCAGCGTTATTGGTCACTATACCATGGAAAATCATTCCTGATTCAGTTGAACTATACGCATCCTAATTTGAGACAGAAATAAGAATTACTCAAACTCAAAGTTTGAGCATGCAACAGGTCCTGGGTTTGATTCCCGGCGCCGGATCTTTCTACTGGTTTCTCTCCGGGTAGAAAAGTACTCCGGCTTCTTCCCACAGTCCAAAAGCATGACTGTTAGGTTAATTGATTTCTCTAAATTCTCCTTAGGTATGGATGTGTGCGTGTATGGTTGCCCTGTGATGGTCGCCTGAAATATCTTGCTGGAGATACGCACCAGCACCCCTCCTGACCCCACTAGGGACAAGGGTGTAACAAAATGGATGGATGGATGGATGGACACATAAACCAGCTCAAGAGACTCGGTTGCACACAGAATGAAAGAGTTGGTGGGAATCAAAATGCTAAAGACCAACACAAAAAATTAGAGTAACCTGAGGAATATAGTATCGTCTATAAGCGCTGATCCATGCAGCGTGTTGAGATGCTGCCCATCTCCAGCAGCCATTAGACAGGAGGTGGATTGGACACACACTTCTAAAGAGAGACCTGAGAAACCAACTAACTTAACATAAATGTTTACGGACAGTGGTGAGAGAAAGCTAGAGAAGAAACCTTACATGAACAAAAAAAAACAACATGCTAATTCCTTGCAGAATATATTGGACTGTTATCCTTTTTTTTTTATTTAAATGTTTCAACTTTTGGTATTTCAGGAAATAAAGCACATTTGAAATAACAATTTAGGCCACTTTAATGTGATAGTAACTTGCGTTTGTATCACCTTCCACCATTGGATTTTATTTGATTAGTATTATGTTTTTAACATGTCCTGTCCCGCATTGTTGTTGCCTGAGTGCCAAGGTAAAACCCAACAGATTTACGTTTACGAGTGGAATGTTGCGACTTAATGCTCCACTTGGTATAATCTAAAGTTTCATTAGAAAATTGCTTTGGGTTCAAATGTAATGGAGAAAGGGATGAAAAAGATAGGAGACAAGAAAGGGAGAAAAAGGTTAAAAAGGGAATGGAGACATGAACTGGAGGAGAGAAAGAAGAATATGCAAAACGACACCCTGTCTCCAGCAGTTTCTGCAGTGTGTGGTCTGCTTCTGCACCTGCGTATATATATATATATATATATATATATATATATAAATATATATATATATAATATCACTGAAAATTACATGGTACAAGTTAATACAACATGTAACAAGAGGCAACCACAGCCCAACAGAGTTTATCTGAAAATTCCTGAATGTGTTTGATTGCATGTGTATGTGGTCTTATGTTTAATACAGCGTAAGGACTGAGGCCCAAACCCTGAGCCCCAGAAGAAGAAGTGCTGTTTGGTTTAGGCTGTGGAAGTAAATGATAAAGGATTGTGGACAATCGGAGAAGGTTTTCCTGCTTTCATACCCCACAGCCAAATGGCAATCATGCAGATGCCCATCACCATTTGAAATGGTAATGGAGGACCACTTGGGGGCGCTGTAGGATTGCTGTAACTTGTGTTCAGTGATGGCCTATGTTAGAGCAAAGAACTGGAAGGAAAAATCTCAGCCCTCCTAGCTTCATTTTCACATCCTGAAGGTTTTCTTTTTCCTTGACATTTTGTAACATATAAAAAGACTCTGTTTGCCACATGGAGTGATGATATAATTTAGAAATCATAACAGTTGATGGATTCAGTGTAGCACAATGAGAACTTTAATATGAAATCTATTCTTAACTTCTTTTAATTTCTTTCCGTCAGTATTGCGGGATTTATAAATTATTCCTAAACATTTCCAATGCTCAGAGGAAACAGATGAGCTCATCTCCAAAGCACACAAAATTCTACTTAGTCTTTTTGGAGTTCACGACATGCACCAAAGCGTTGCACCCTTGAAAAGAACAAAAGAAAAAAACAACAACCTCAAAATAGATATTCGCTTTTATTAAACAAAATCTATGGTTCGAGCATACGGCGTGTGCAGTTTTCTCTCTTTCCGCATATAATCACGGGTCATGAACTTTCAACTCCCATCATGCATTGTGTCCTTCTTAAAGGGGTTTTATCATGACAGAAGTCTATGAAATAAAAGAAAATAAAAGTAGTTTGAGCACGTATTTATCCATAAACAAAATGAATTGTTCTAAATCAAATGAATACTTGCCCAATAAGATAATTATACCTATTAATTCAACATTATCATGTTCTTAACATATGTTCAGGGCTCTACACCTGAAACTAGTTCAGGACAAGGCAAAGGTCTTGTGCTTGGTCTGGTGGAACAGGACCAATGTCCTCTCAGATGCAGATTTGTTCATACTAACATTTTCACCTGATTTGGCCTAACTGATGAACTAATCAAATGAGGTCAAAGGTCACTCGGCACATTGAGACAATGACATCTGCAGGATGTGGCATTGAATCTTTATGCTTCTAAAATATTTCTGAACACTCTAGTAACCATTCTTCGTTATAATAAGTTATGCATGTCGTGATTTTTTTCTTATGTGTATAAATAGGCCAGATTGGACATATTTTCAGGGCTCTACAAAAGCCACAACCAAAGTCACTTTAGGTTCAATTCTTATTTCATCCAAAGTGTGTCAAAACCTGTCTTTGAACATGCGTCCTGGTGTATTCATGGATGAACATTTAACCCTACCGGAGCCACGTTTAGACTGCGGGAGGAGGCTGGAGGTCCTGGAGGGAATCCATGCATGCACAGGCAAAACATGCAAACTCCATGCTGCAGGAACTCTGGCTGGAACTCAAGCCCAGGACTTTGTTGCTGCGGGGCAACAGAACTAACAACCATCAAGCAGATTTTTTGCATTTTGATGTTACGATGCAAGAGTAAAAACGTATGTTTTTCCTTGACTTATTTTAACACAGTAAAAGGATTCCATTCAGAAAACGTTTCTTCTACTAACATGTCCTGCTCAAGCCAACCCAGATATGATGCTTTAGATGTCGCAGTCTTTAACTGTTGGTATTTTACAATTTAAAAGATGTTTTTTTTACACTGCAAATGTGGACAAAAAACCCCCATTAAAATACAGGTAAATAGAGTCTTCTTTCAGTTTCTGTTTTTATTTGTAGTCAGAAAGCTCATTGAAAGCTCGACAGCAACATTCCTCTGCCTCTAGTGAGTCATTACAGTAAATATGATTAGGGTAATTGTTTTGGGGTTTTTTTGTTTTTAAAACCGACTCTGTGAAATGACCTCCGCTTGAACCTGCTAATCAGCTTCAGGACTCATTGATTTAGTGTCGGCAGGAGAAGCCGCCAGCAGAGACGCGCGGAAGTGGAGAGAAAGGAGTTGTATTGATTTTGTAGCAGGCAGCTCCTGTCAGCTGCAGTGAGGCGGCACATCCACAGCCTTCAGTCACACGGCGCGGCAGACAGGGGAAGTGCCTACCGAAGCAGATTGAGCTGCAAATCCCCACGATTTCCTTCCCGAAGCTCCCGGTTCCCCCATCCCGTCCCACTGAGCAGCACATCGAAACAGAACAGAAGCTCGCAGACGTGCGCGAATAGTGATGCGAGAACGTGGATGAGGTGGATCTATAAAACTCTGATAGGTATGTTATCAAATTAAGCCGAGATTTGAAGATTAAAAGAATGTTGGTCCAGCTGATAACGCTGATAAATAAAGGATATGGCATATGGATCTTTCTCTCTCAAGGAAAAAGCATACGTCTGCTGAAATGTCAGCTACGCTTCTCAGAGTCAAAGGTCAGGTCGTCCTCTCAGACGGCTGCTTACAGGTTTAACACCAGACAGGGTCTCAGGGCCTCTGAGGCCTTCAGAGAAGCCTCAGTACTGAGAGTTTATGAAATTTTAGTCTAATTTCTACATATTAATTACTCTGACACCTTTTGAAGAAGAATTTCATAACAGATGTGAATGCTTAAAAATCTTTTTAAAGGGGGATTTTTGTATTTTCCAGGCACATGGTGCCACTTCACAGCACAACCAAAAACTGTTACCTTCCGTTTTCATAGAAGTGCTTTAAAATTAACTTCCTAATTTGACCCTTAGAAATTGACGTCTGTTTCTTTATGAAGCTCTTTCCGACACGCCGACTTCATCACAGTAACATATATATACGCTCTGCCTCTGCCTTCAACGTTGGTCTAAGGAGCAATGCTCTGAGGTAGTTTGTATAAAAAGCTCAGCAGACTAGTGATGGGTTGGTCACAAACGTTCCAGCTTTGAGAGCTGGCTCTTTGAAGCGAACAGCGGGAGCCTACTCCTCACTGTGAGTCGGTTTTCATTATAAAGGAAGGCTACAAACGCAGCAGTGGAGAGAGAGCACACCCTCAGAGAGGTGGAGGGCGAGACAACGAGGTAATGGGAGAAAGAGAGAGAGACGACTCTCCACTGGCCTGATCACTGCATTCCGGCGCTGTTCCGCCCAATTCAATCTCAGTAACAGCACAGTCGGGGTTTTCTCCTTTTCACTTGGATTCTCTCTGGTGGAATTTCCTCTGAGCCAATCAGCCAACAGAAGAAGAAGAAGAAGTTGTGATTGATGAAATCAGTTTTCTGCGGCGTTTTAGGATTGTGGTCTGCCTGTAGTTTTAGCGATGGCAGCGGACGAAGTGAACAAAGCAGTTTAGTTTGTGTTGGTCATTCTTCCTAAAATTGAATCAACATTAACAGCGACCACAGACTGGCGACCTGTCCAGGGTGACTCCCGCCTCTCGCCCAGAACGTTAGCTGGAGATAGACACCAGCACCTCCCGACCCCACTAGGGACAAGGGTGTAAGAAAATGGATGGGTTAACAGCCACCTCTATCTGCGTTTCTCTTTGAAGTGAAGGACGGCTGTTCACAGCACAGGCAAGCCCCCAGGAAGAAATCGTTTCTTGATAGCTGAGAGCCCAGGCCGTTTGTGTGAAGCAAAGTGTAATCCAAGGGATTAGTTTGTACCAGGCTGGAATGTCCCAGTCTGCCTTAAAAAAGTCAAAAATACTTCTCAGCATCCGCAGCAGTCCCATCTGTTCATCTGAAAACTCATCAATGCACCAGAATTTGAAATTATAATTGATGTGTCACAACTTGAAACTACAGACTTAGAGTCTGGTTCTTCCCTCCATCATTCAAGCTAAAGTCTACACATTCATCACTTTGATTTTCTTTGACCTTGACTCTCTTTTTTTCTCTCCCATTTCTTCCATAATTTGCATGCTACTCTTTTTTTTCTGCTCTTCTTCCTACAGCATACCTTTTCATCTCCCTGTTGAACATTTTGAAGATGGCAGAGACGGGAGAACGTCCTGCACATACAGTGCAGCTTGTACGTGGTCAGTGAGGGACAGCGCTCACTGGATATTGAGAGGTATTGCCCCGGATTTCATGCAAACTTACCAAATATGCTGTAATAAACCTTTTATTTACTTCTAATGATCCCAAAAAAGCAAAAGCAGCTTTTTTGGGATCAGCTTTTAGCTTTTAGAAGGCCCACCTTGTATTTCATTACTGGTTATAAAGATTATTACTTATTTAATGCAGCGGTCTCCTCACTGTTAAAGATGTTCTCTGGTTTTGTTACCCATTTACAGTGGCTCCACCATGTTTCTTGTAACAAAAAATGGTGAGTTTGCAGGAAATCTAACAATATTACTGGGTAATTATGTTACAGGACGATATGTTTAAACACTTAAGTATGTCCTTGAAAACAGCAAACCAAAAAATACCAAAACAATTAAAATAAATATCTTTTTTTTTGTTGCCCATCTGTTGAATCCCAATCAGCCAGTGAGTTTTCAGGATCAGGATACTTTGGACCTTAATGAAGCCAGCATCTTATGAACACGCCCGCTCGTTTACTACATGCTGGATAACAGAGGTTTTAGGGTGACTGTTTATTTTAACTGCAGTAAAATGTCTCATCACATAGGGGTACTCTGGTTTCCTCTAACAGTCAGGTTAACTGGTTTTGTCTAAATTGTTTGTGCTGCTTGTCTTCTGTGATGGCCTGCCAACCAGTCCATGGTGGACCATACCCAGTGACCACTGGAGAAACACGCTAACTAATAATGACTAAAAGAACTAGAAACATGTGAAACGAGCTGCTAGACAAATCCTTAGAAAGGAGGAAGAGGAGGTAACTACTGCTGCTTCTCCACTTCGCCATATAGAATAACTATATTTATATAGTTATTCTATAATCATCAATAGCTATTCAGTTTTAATTGATAATTATGCTATTTTACAGTCCTTGTGAGGACTTCGACCAGAGTCAACTGGGTTAACTAAAATGTTTCTTGGTTGATGACATTGTAACGTCTTTTAGCTTCATTACAGAGTATTCTTTATGCTGAAAATAAAAGCATGCTGTACGCAGGTGTTGTGTGTAAATTCAGATCTTTGTTATTATGGGAAGCTAAATGGTCTATCTCTTACCTGGATTTTTTATTAAAATTGTCTTAATTTGAATCATTTTTTATGCTACATATTGAATATGGCCTCCGCTGCTGTCTAATCAGTCTGTTGACACATTTTCATTTTGTGCGTTGAAAGAATAATTTAATGCGACTCGTCTATTTGTGATAAACCAGCTGTTTCATCATTTGTTCTTCAGCACATTTCGGATCCGTGGTTAGAGATCTGACAATACAAACACTGAACTCTGGCTGCCGGAAGATGTTGTGCAGTCTGGGCATCACTGTGATGGCAAATGTTTTTCGAATCCTTTTTTGCAAACTGGAGGTTCCTCCCCTCCAATCTTCAGAGTCTCATACCAGATCAGTTTTTCACACCATCCTAAGCAGCGCTACGTCTGTGGATGTTTTGGAGTTGCTCTTTGGCCTCTCTCCTGTTCAGGCACATGTCCCTTTGAAGCCCCTTGCTCTTTTCTTCAGCCGCCAGCAGACTCACTGACTGACAGCCGTGGTGGAAGGTTTGTTTTTGGATCTGCTTGTGAAAGGCTGTGACAGTCAGAGAGGAGTCCTGCTGATGTGTGAAGCACCCCACCGCCTTGACCCGTAGACCCTTTCGCTCCCCCCCCACCTCACTTATTGATGTCTGCAGATGCGCCTGCCTGCATGATAATGGCCCACACTGGAGGACCCTCGTACAGTGTTTGTCTGTAAATCACACGCAGCGTGTTATTTGAACACCGCATGTGTGTGTTATGGTACTCTGGGTGTATACACTGTTTGAGAAGTTGCTTGCTGCATTATTGATGGCCCTCAGGGAGGGATGAAGGCGTGAACAGTGGCAGCAGAGGGATGGAGAGGACAGGGAGTTGGTGGAGACAGATTTCAGAGCGGAAGAATGCAGTTGGAGGTTTAGTTTTCCAACCTGGATGGCTGCAGCATATGCATATGTAACTTGAGGTACAGAAAGTACCTCAAGTTACAGGATTACCTGAGATACATTTCTTTCAAATTTTCACAGTAAGAGCCATAATCTGTACTCTTTGTGTTTGTAAAATGATAATGGTGAGAGGGTCTCTGATCTCCAAGTCCAGAAGCTGCTAGAAACGCTGCAGGACCTTCAGAGTGCAGCAGGATTCTTTGCAGCTTAAGTAGAGTGGTTGGTTGGTATATTGTGGAAATTGTGTGAAGGATTGAGTGAAAAGCAGCCACATGGCTAAGGTTGACAGCACTAACCATATTTTTGTCCTTAATGTGAAAATAGGTTGGGATTGTGCACAAGGAGGCTGCAGGTCTTATTGCATAAGCATAATCCTAGGCAGCAGATCAAAAACAGGTATTTGTAGTCGGGTTTAGGTTCACATCCATACTTTGAAAATTCCTTGACTGGGACAGTCCTAGTGGAGGAGTGTCTAATTTTCTGAAACCAGGAAGAACTTGACTGGCTTGCAAATTTCCAGACTGGGCTTCATGTTGCTGAACTGACTTCTTTACACTCCTCTGTTATTGATCGTTTCCTTCTCTTCATGTGGCCCCATCGTTTCACTACGCACACTAACATCATCACCGTTCATATCAGAAGTCCTAATTTCTGCTGCGCTTCTCTCCTCCCCACGGCTTATAACCGTGGGGGGGCCCGCAGCTTCAACAAATCGAAATATGCAGACATTTGCAATTACAACGCTACTGATTGAATGGTGCTTCGACTTGTGATATACTAAGACTAACTATGTGTAATCTTTTGTGCAAAGAAAAAGCAGAGGTGTAAAAATCTATTCTACTGTAAGAAAAACGTCCTATTCTCAGTAAAAGGAGTAAAGTTCAAATAGTATCCCAGCAAGTCATGACTGGCTTTTTGAAGCCTCTTTCACAAAACACTGTAAGCTGTGAACATGTGGTCAGTCCATCACACCACAACAACTAGCACCAATCGTCAAACACAATAATGGAACATTTAATATGTGCTTTGTGGTGAAAATATCTTCAATGGTAAAAAGATCTCAAAGACAAATTCACTCACCTTTGTTTCTAAGTGTGCCTTTGAAAAGTCTCTCTTTACAGGCCACTTCTAGAAAACAACATTAACTGGTATTTAGTCAATTCTGTTCCAAATTACTTTATTAATCTCATTAACTAGAAACACTTGTGCAGTAGCTATGCTAGCAGGGACCACCATGCAAGTGATTTATTCTTAAATTATATATTTTTGTGGTTCATATAAATTAATAGCATGCTAAATTCATTATGGTAAAATTACATACACACACACGCGCGCTCAAGGCAGCAATGCTCCTTTTGACAGACAACGAATCTGAGTGCTACATGCCGAATGGGACGCGTTGAAATACAAAAGATGCGTAGATATAGATTTACCGGGAAGCTTTTTTTAATGACCTCTGTGCTTACTCAGGCTGTTCTTATAGTTGCCACATGATTACAGATTTATTCCCAAGTGGTCTGAAAGTAAACAATTCAAATTGTCTCTAAGATGAGACTCAACTTAGCTGAGTCCGAGAGTCGTTTTGTTCTTTTTTGCAGAAACTGCAGAAAAATAAAGCAAAGACCATTCATGGTGGGGTAAGGTTGCCAGCCTTTTGTACAGAGGAGCTGCTCTGGGGCTACAATATTGATCTTCACTGCATAATGCAGCTTCTTTGATGTAAAAACATCTATAAAAATAATTTAATAAAAAATACTATAAAAGTTTATTCCACTTTAAAGACCAAATTATCGATTTGTGGAGATCTGACAGTGTGAAAGGAAGGTTGAAATAATGTGTATTGAGGTTTTTGCTTCTGGTTTTTTTATGTTACATATCATACCATGAAATAGTGGCACTTCCCCACACTGACAGCTGGGATGTTGTACTCTACAGTGCAACATTACACAGGATGACACGACCTTCCCTTTTTTTTGTAAGACATGTAGGCTATTAACACATGTACATATATGCATAAGCTGAGACCTGAGCAGCCTCTTGGACGCCTCCGAACACACATCTGATGTTGTATGCTAATCTAACCTTGTGTGCGCCCAGACCCAAATCCAGAGGAGTATCCAGAGAGAGAGAAAGAGAGAGCAACAAAGAGCTGCCTTCTTTGCTCAAAGTGCTTTGACCCAGGCCGCTGATTTCCCAGCTTGCTCTCAAGCTCTGGTAATGAGCTCGTGGAGCTCTATGAAAATCCGCAGTTGGTATTGAAAAGAGGCCTCTGAAACTATGATTTTTCAGTGTGAGTCATTGGGGGAAAGTGAATGGCCCTGATTAGACATTGAAATCGGCTTGTATGTGACAGGTGGTGCTTCTAAAATGGCAGAGGGAGGTGACAGCTTGGAGTAAGTCCAGCAAATCCACATGCAGACAGAGGAAGAGAAGACATCAGGTGACGCACAAAAGAGAAGCTCCTCGAAACGACGTGGAACAATTTGATGACTCCGTCGCACCAAAGCTGCTATTTGTGAACAAATCTGAAAGTTCTCATTTATTCTTAAAGAACTTTTTTTTTTTTTTTTAAACAGTGAATGACTTGAAATTACTTGCTTACTTGTTTTTATTGTGGCACTATTTACATGTAAAACATGGTTTGCAACTTTACAGTGGTAAGAAGCCCGCAAATTAGATAACTTAATATTAGGAAATGTATTTGACCAAAACTACACAGCTAGCATGTGTGAGACGTTACACAGGGCGGGGAGGGGGGAGCAATCAAAAATACAAACAATGAGGAATAACAGGACCTAATGAAACTAAAATGACCAAGACGGGATGAACAAAGATTAACTAGAACATGAGTGATAAAACAAAAGAGGAACAGAAACACAGGAATACACAAAACACAACGCAAGAGTCCTGACACAGGCTATTGGATTAGCTTTCAGCTTATCAAAAGAAGGAGATGCTAACAGGTATCACTGAATGCAACAATATTCAGGGTCTGAAGGGAAGCTGCTCCGTTTATACCAGACATGTGAAAACCATTTTCTTTATGGGCCACACCGAGATCATCGATGTTGCGGCAGAATGTGTTGATAAAACTACTTGTTAACAAACTGTTAAAATGTATATTTTTTTCTCTGTATTCAATAGTACTTCTTTAAATGTAACAATTTATAAATATATTTTCTCATTGATGTAATTTGGTCCTCAATATGGCCAGAAGGGGGGAAATTGTTTAAAGTTTTGTTTAAGGTGCAACAACTCCAGTTGGGGGATGTTACTACCCAACAAACTGAAATAATTAGATTCACAAATGCACATGAACAATAAACTGAGTTCTACAAAATATTATATTTTATGAACGATTCATTAAAACGTAATCCCAGGCTTCAGGCACACTACTCGATCCCTCAGGAGACACAGGAAGGTGTCAGGTAAAGACAGTTATGTCAGTTATTCCACACACAACAAAAAAAAACATGCAATGCAAAAATCAGGCGAATCAGCAATCAAGACCAAAAAAGAAACAAACACATTAGTAAATTAAATAATACAGCAAAACAAATACAAAATGTGAGAAAAGACTCAAATGCAATGCAAATTGTGGAAGAAGCAGTTCATGTTCAGTCCTGCACCCCGTTGCAGCAGCAGGGTCAGAGGAGGCATGCGCTGCCCAATCAACCAGCTGCCCAGACAGCAGCGGATGCAGTGGAGAAGCAGCTCCAGCTACGTTTTCACAAACAGACGGCAAGACAAGACAGCAGAGCGTCCACATGCACTGCAGCTTTTACTACAACAGTGCGCAGACCAATCATGTGCCTAAAAAACAAAAAGCCCATCACTTCTGAGCATCATGATGCAGGGGAGGGCACTCGGCATCATGAAGGACTCCACCCATCCTGCACACAGACTAGAGGGGAACCACAAACAGAGATGATCCTGAGAGTTCTCATCATGACCTCGTATCGGTCCACCATTTCTCATCCAGAACTATTAAACTTCACAGAGCTCTGTGGTCTTCAACTCCTTGAAATTTTTGACTCAAATTTGTAGGCATTAAGGTTTCGCATGAGCCTTCCGCTGCAGCTCCAATTTTTTAAAAAAAAATCATTTGTTGCCAAACTGCCTGTCAGACCTCGTGTTCAGTATCTGGCCTTCTCCAGGTCAAGAACCTTCTACAAAGAAAACACTTCTTCTCATTTCACAAAACTTGCAGTGAGACTTGGGTCGTCCTCTTCTCACTTTCTCTGCTTCCTTCTAGTGGAGTTCATTCACTTTTGTCTCTCTGCTCCACCAGACCCGTTTACCGGTTTCAGGACCTGATCAGAACCGCTGAGTGTAAACTACCTTGAGATATAATGAGATTTGGTTATATATAAAAGCAGGCTTTAATGCCGAAAAATGATCAAATGTTACAAGCCATACATGTCACACAAATGGAACAGATACAGAGTTGCATTCACCGTCCATCGCTGGGCCGCACTGAGCTCACCTTATGGATGGAACCAAGTGAGGCAAAGATTGTAGAGCGAGTTTAGCTTTTATTCTTCTGTGCGATCCATACCCTCCCTAAATCGTAGTCTAATCACTTTCAGTCTGTTTATGACTGCTGGCAGTCACCCATAAACATGATTATGTAAGCTGCAGCGTGTGCGTGTAAGCAGTTAAAAGAGGCTAAAAGAGATAGAGAAAAAGATAGAACCTACAACACTTCAAACCAGACATTACTACCCTCAGTTTCACTATCATCACTCAGAACCCTGCTCAGAGATACTCGGTTTCCTATGTGGTCTCATGGAGTCTCCTGATGGAGCTCTTCATCTTTAACAGATCATGTAGGAGTCAAGAGGGGTACTGAAACCACATAGTAGAGGACAAAACTTATCTGATCATCAGTGACAGTTGCAACAAACATCAATCAATCAATCAAATTTTATTTGTACAGCACATTCCAGCAGCAAGGCATTTCAAAGTGCTTTACATCATTACAAACACATAAACACAAAGCAACATAGAATCAACAATCCAAACACGACATTAAATAAAGTTCCATCATTAAATTTGTAATTGATTATGTTTCAAATACAATCCTAAACAGGTTGGTTTTTAGTCTAGATTTAAAAGAAGTCAGTGTTTCAGCTGTTTTACAGTTTTCTGGAAGTTTGTTCCAAATTTGTGGTGCATAGATGCTGAATGCTGCTTCTCCTCGTTTGGTTCTGGTTCTGGGGATGCAGAGCAGAACCAGAACCAGAAGACCTGAGAGGTCTGGAAGGTTGATACAACAACAGCAGATCTTTAATGTATTGTGGTGCTAAGCCGTTCAGTGATTTATAAACTAACAACAGTATTTTAAAGTCTATTCTTTGAGCTACAGGGAGCCAGTGGAGGGACTTTAAACCTGGTGTTATGTGATCTGTCTTCCTGGTTTTAGTGAGAACGTGAGCATGAAAATATCCAGCCAATCACACCTGCATGTTTTGTTCCTGTCCATTTCTTTCACTTCTAGAGCCAAATATTTGACACACTGGAACAGTACTAAATGTAAAATTAACTCTGACCCCTCGTTTTTTTAATTTTCTTTTTTCTAGTGTCCCTACACTTAAGTTGCCTAACTTTCCACCATCAACTGCAAAATGATTTTGCAGTTGATGGTGGACATTTAACGTGTTTGATTTAACACGTTAAATCAAATGTTAACATGTTAAAAAAAAAAAATCCAAGTTAAAACCAATATTTGGTGTATTTGTAAAACATTCTCCATCTATCCACTCAAAACGAAACCTGCACATTCATAAAAAGTAGAAAATCAAAAGGTAAGTCAGACAGCAGACACTCCTAATCCTTTAGCAGAAACACACAGCCAAAGAAATGATTTTCCATGGTTTCAGTTTTTACGTTGTCAAACTTTACCTGTGCCATTCTTACACTTACGCTGTCTCATCTGTTAAAACCCTGCTCTGAAGTCAGTCAGAGAGGATTCCCAGGTCTAATCTTTGCGTAGAGGTGACTGAGGGAATATTGGGGAAAACTGAAGCAATAAAAGCGAGACTGAAGCAAAGAGATTTCCTTATTAATTGTCTGTCTGAATATTTCTTTTCGTACCCATAGAGCAATACACTACATGGTCAGTTCTGTGAACTCATGAAACGCCTTGCAAAAGTTTTCACAAACTCTATGGAAGCCTGTTTCTGCCATTTATTTATTTAAAAATAAATAAATAATCTCATAATAATGAGATACTATCTCATATCTCAGATACTATGTCATTATTTTGAGATTGACGCTTAAAATAATGAGATATCTCAAAATATCTCGTTATTTTCAGATACTGTCTCATTATAATGAGATTATTTTTTTATTTACTTTTTTAACAGAGTGGTGGAAACGGGCTTCCATACGTTTCCGGCACTCTGTTAAAAAAAAAAAAATAAATATTTTTTTATTTTATATTTTTTTAGATTATTTATCTCATTATAATGAGATAGATAATCTCATTATAATGAGATTATTTATTTTATTTTTTTTAACAGAGTGGCAGAAACGTATGGAAGCCCGTTTCCACCACTTTGTTAAAAAAATAAAATAAATGATCTTATTATTTTGAGATTGACGCTTAAAATAATGAGATATCTCAAAATATCTCATTATTTTGAGATATCTCAAAATAAAATACTATTTTGTATTTTATACAAAATAGTATTATATAGTATTATATCTACAAAATAGTAAAATATCTTATATTTTGTATCTTATACATTATTATTTAGTATCTCATTATTTTGAGATATTATCTCATTATTTTGAGATTATTTATTTATTTATTTATTTTTTAACAGAGTGGCGGAAACGGGCTTCCATATTGTATTGACATTTTAATGCAATACAAAAATGTTTTTAAAAGTAAAAAAGAAAAAAGGATGCAGACCCTGAATAGAAAATAAAAAAGGCGACTTAAACAGCAACTCTGACAGATCATCAGTAGAGCGGTAGCTAATCTACCACATTGATCACTTATTAATAATCTTAAATAAACATCAAGCAATAAAAACACAAAACTGTAATGGACTGCATATTCTGTTTTTTTTGTGTGGCGATATTAATATTACTCTTATTATTATTAAAAAACATCCATTTATTATCTAGTGTGAACAAAATCTTTTTGTACTGTGGGAGGAAGCCGGAGCACCCGGAGAGAACCCATTAATCAATCAATCAAATTTTATTTGTATAGCACATTTCAGCAGCAAGGCATTTCAAAGTGCTTTACATCATATCAAACACAGAAACACAAAGCAACATAGAATCAACAATCAAAACACGACATTAATTCAGGTTCCATCAATAAATTTGTAATTGATTACGTTTCAAATACAATCCTAAACAGGTGGGTTTTTAGTGGAGTTTGCATCCATAGAAGGTTTACCTGTTACACTCCTACTGTGTTATATGGAACAAAATACCTATTGCTATTTTTATTCACGCTCACAATCACAGTTTAAAACGATGTAGACAGCATTTTAATGGGCTTCTGGCACGAGGCTCCGTACTCCTCGTTCACAGAATTTCGAGCAGGGACTCTGCCGTCCCTCACGGATTTTTGTGCAATTCTTTTTGTAATTCTTTTTTTATTTAGAAAGAGAGATTCCCATCACATTCGTTAATTACAGCTTTACCCATCTGAGCTTGTACATGAGTATACAACCGGAGAATCCAAGTGATTTTGTCCATACTGCCTCTCTGGTATTTTCTTTTACAGACTATTACTAAATTTTGTTTTGAACAATAACAAAAATGAACAGAATTGAACAATAATGGGGATTGCACCATCTCGAGCAATAAAAAAAACACAAGAACATACAAGGGCAGGGCACATAGTTCTCAAGAACAATCAAATGAAGTCAGATCTAATTGGTTTTACATACTCAGTCCAATTGGTCCAGATCTTATAAAACTTTCCTCTTTCAACTTGGAGGGAAAAAGAAATCTTTTCCATAACATAAATCTGATCAACAATTTCAATCCATTCGTCGATAGTGGGTGGGTCTGGTTTTAGCCATTCCCTTGTGATGGCTTTCTTACTGGCTGCCAGTAGAATCGCCAGAAGTGTTTTGTCTTGGTTGGTCCATGTGTCCAACTGTATGTTGCCCAAGTACAACGTTTCACATTTGAATGAAATTTTTACATTGAATATATTTTCAATATGTTTGTGGAACTCTTCGCAATATGGTTTTATTACTTGGCAGTCTCAAAAAACATGGAAGTGGTTGGCTCCTTTAGACTGGCAAAGTCTCCAGCAGGCGTCCCCGTTGTTTTGATATCGTCTCTGAATGGGTGTAACAAAAAATCGTGCAATGTTTTTCCAACAAAACTCCCGCCATGTGTTTGATCCAGTCGAGACCCACTGCAGTTGACATATTTCTTCCCATCTTCTTGTGAGATTATTACCTTAATTTCCTTTCCCCATTTCCTCTTTATGTATTCTGTATGCTCATGTTTAGATAGCTGTATGGCATTGAATAACTTAGAGATAATTCTGCTGTCTGATCTGGGTTTAATTAATGTTAGAAATACCTCCATGAAACTGGAATCATTTTTTCTCAACACTTCTTTAAAATTTCTATTAAAATAATGTCTCACCTGCAGGTACCTAAAAAAATCAACGTTTTCCAGTCCATGATCCTTCTGTAAGGTTTCAAAGCTCTGAAATATCCCTTTGTGGACATATGAATAATAGGTAGTAAAGCCCTTTGAGATCCATGACTTGAATCTGTTATCTTTTCTATTTGGTGTAAAATCCGAATCATAGGCTCACCACCTCATCATTTTAGATGCGTCTCAGAGGCATTCAAAATATGATGCAGCACTTCTTTTTTTTTTCACGTCCGAGCGAACGTTTCTTCCTTTCTTCACGACGTCTCCGTTCTGCGTTGCAGACGTCGCAGCCAGGTAGGATGGGTTCTCGGATCCTGGGAGCTTTGGGAAGTTTGGGGGGGTATTTGTCCAATATGACAGATTTCTCTTCCTGGGTCTTTAATGTCGCTGACAGACTTGAGGTTGGGCCAGAGGTTGGGCCAGAGGTTGGGCCAGAGGTTGGGCCAGAGGTTGGGCCAGAGGTTGAGTCTTTGTTGTCTTTGGGCTCAACCTCTGAAGTCATTTTTGCTTCACAGCAAACTTCCCCAGCCGGGGAAGTCTCTTCTTCAGTATCGTCATCTGAAGACTCATCGTGCTGCGAGTCTTCTCTATCCAGTATTGTTTGCTTCCGTGTCCCAAAAGTGTTGAAAAGGTAGTCAGCGTAATCCATGTTCTCGTCTTGAGAGCTGCTACAATCAACGGTGACACCAGGAAATAGTGTGGTCACAAGTTTTCTCACACCAGTTGTTACTAAATACCCGGCGCCAAAAGACAACGGAAAAAAGACGGCAGCTGTTAGAAGTTTCTCCATATTACAATCCTAGTAAAAGAGAGCGAGGGGTTGAAGTGGTATCTGTCAAAGTGCTATTTGTAAAATACCTGATGTTTCGAGATGGACGCATTCATAACCCCGGATGTTCTTTGATCTATGACATAGATCTATGTCATAGATGTCGTCATAGCTACAATGAGCTCACTGTAATTCTGGGGGAATGTCTTGCTTCTGAACGTTGCTATGGAAACGGTCAGATCAGTTCTGCATGACTCAAACTATTAACCCTTTGCAAGTGTATATTTCAGGAGGCTGGGGATTAAAACAGGGATTTTAATAGTTAAATATTAAGTTTAGTTTGACAATAGTATATTAAAACCATTCATTTAAGTAGGTTTTTTTTTTATCATTCTATCAGGTTTAAAATTTTGAATCATACTTGACTTAAAAATATCTTGAAAGTAAAATTAAATGTAACTTACAGACGTTTGCTGCTGCTGTTGTTGTAAAATGTGACAAGAAATTTTGCCCGCTTGAAGAAGAGCTACAAAGAAATAATTTTGGTTTAATCATTTTACACGTTAGCATAAATATAGAATAAAGAACGATCCCAATGAAATGATGCTGCCGCTCCATATTTGATGGGTTGTAAACAACCCACTCCAACACATTTGTTCCGTATGGTGCGGAAATGTAAGTAATAGACAGAATGTAATGTCTTCCAGCTTTTTCTGTGTAATTGAGAGCTTGACACCAACAGCAGCCCACACTGCTGATAGCTGGGAAGGAGATAAATGAGTCCATTTCTATGCTCTCCTGTAAACTGGTTATGAGTCTGTTGGTTTTTTGTGTATTTTAACAATTAAAACTGGTAAACAAATGTTGATATCTGTTTTTAAAAGAATAAAAATGCTGGTCATTCATCAGATGACCAGCATTAGCAGCTTTTGGTGACATTATTATTAATAATAATTAAATTGTTTTTGAATACGATGCAGGATTTAAAATGAACTGATGAAGATGGTCTATGTGTCAAGTCTGGCCTGGGAGGGATGTCTGTGGTTCCTTTCTGGACCTGTTACCCCTTCAACCCAGTGGGATAGACTAGCTGTGCAAATGCCTTTCCACACAATTCAGCTTGATTCTCATCTCCCTTCAGTACTCTGTCTGAGATTTCTCCCGCTGTAAATAAATTTTCCAGGGTAAAGCAGAGGCTTTCGGTAACAAACCCAATCCCAAAAAGTCAGCTATCTGTCCAACAGATTGAACGGATTTCTGAAGTAATCGCAGAACATCGAACTCTCTCTACATCCAGACACCTTTGTAGTTGCTGACATCCCTGCCGTGGGATTTACTCACTGAAACGACACGACAACAAAAACAGTACGGTCCCTGTCAAAATCTTTTTAGTGTGTTTATCATGGCTTTTATTTTTAATCTCTTGTCTGGTGAATTTCTTTAAAGCCCCCTCAGCCAAACATTTTCAATGGTTTCAAATCTATGAGAGGTAGCAAACAAAGGTATCTGTCAGGAAAGAACAGACTCCTGTTTGATTGTCTGCCAAGCTTTGTGCTCCTACGCTCCAGTCATGGTCTTGGTATCTAAAAGGATGTGACAAAATCCTTTCCTGTAACTCCTTTCTTGCCAGTTTGTCTGGCATTCATTCTTTTTTAGCACCCTTGTTCAGACATGAGTGCTTACAGCTGCCTGCGTTTAATCTGTCTTGTAGCCTGGTGCAGTTCTAAGCATCTCTTACAGCAGAGCATGTTCTTACAGGTTTGATAATATTGTACCTTGATATTAAGGTAGAAAAGGGGTTCCTTCTCCTCTTTTGCCCTGTTTGTTTGTCTAGTTTATTTTGTTACTTTTAAAAATTGTGGAGTACTCACCATTTAGACCAATATTATACTTTTCAGATTATTATGCAGAGCAAGTTCCATTAGTTTCTTCCAGAGAAACAAAGCACTAAAAAATAGATATAGTAGAAGACAGCAGAAACTGGGGTGAGTTGAGTCACCCCTTGTTGCTAGGAAGCAGTAAAGGTATATTTATATTTCAAGCTTAGAAAGTTAGCTATATTGATTAATGATTAGGGGTTAAATGCATAATGTTGGGTCAGATTTTGATATTTATTGAGAGCAGTAATAAATATCCCAACCAGCTTTTCTGTACAAACGTTTTATGCTTCATCCTTTATAGCTTGGCAGTCTTTCTGAGAACAGCACCCTGTCTTTGTAAAAGAAAAGATGTTTCATGATATAATGTCCTTTGTTTCTTCTTCCCCCCTGGACTTCAACTTCTCACATTCCAGCTGACTTCTTGAATTTTACTAAGCTATCTCAAGATGTGAAACTTCCCAGTGTTTTCTAATTTCTATCTTTCCTATCTTCTAATTTTTCTCCTCTTCTTCATTCCCTCCTCACCCCCAACTCTTATATGCATCTTTTCTTTCCTGCTAAGACTTGCTCACTGCTTCTGCCTCATTTTCGGGTTGTTATCCAGGCCTTTGATGGAGGGAGCCTTTGAAAAGCTCCAGAGGACGACTCGACAGATCTCCCCCACTGTGTCGGTGTTAGCAGCGTCTAAATTGGGCTGTGTAGAGGAGGTTGACTCGTTGCTCCTGGAGGGAGAGTGGGAGGCTGGAAGCTGATCAGACAGCCCACTGCTGAGGGTTGGTGGAGCTGCTCCCGCCTGCTACCTGGAAGCTGAAGGGAGACAGTGGTGCATATGGCAGCAAATCCTTTAATCACACTGACTCACACAGCCTCTGTTCCCAGCATTAGAGGAGTTCTGTATTTTGGTAATCAGTCCTTTTCTCATTCTTTTTAATATTTCCACTTGAGGTCAATTACAACTGATTTCAGTTTATTGAAGCAGCACCAAAAAGGCTTGTAGTTCTAATGCTTAGGAAACAGTGAGAAGTACTGGAAAACCTTCATTATACTTGATAGATGTATAAGTATAGTTTCCAGTGAGTGGTCTGACATGGATCAGTGTAGTTTGGTATGCTACATTATTGTCTGGTGGATTCAGAAGAGTGTTTCCACCACTAGCAGCATTCAAGTGGGGTGAAACGCAAACAGATAGCATTGGGTCAAACTAGTGCAGTGGTTCACAATGTGTGGGGCGCGCCCCCTAGGGGGGGCGCAATGCCATTGCGGGGGGGGGGGGGGGGGGGGGGGCGCGGGAAGCAGTATGGATAAATGAAAAAAAAAAACAGTTACACAAAAGTGTTTCACTGTAAAGATGGTTTGTAGTTTTGTTGCAACCTGAAGTGTGAAATAAACTTCAGTGGAGTTTGAAAATATGTGTATAGGTTTATGTCTGGTTGAACGATGTGTGTGCCCAGTTGATTTTTTTTTTTTTCGTTTTTGGGGGGGATTTTATTGTGATCCAGTGAACTAGTGCAACCACAAATTTGACTTAGGTGCTTTTTGCAAACTGAATTTGTTTCTGAACTTGGTGTGGATCACACACACCACCTTTTACTCAAAGTGGTCTATTTGAAAGATGCTCTTACAGATCCTTTCACCTGCGTGAGAGCTCTCTATGAAGGTTGTCTTTTCGGTGAGTACTTAAGTACAAAAATTGCCTTGATTTTATTTATTTCAATTGCATTTTTTTGTGTTTTCCTTTTTAAGACTATAGTTGGTGTTAATGTACTATAAATGTAATGCATTCCAGTAACACAGAGTTATTTTCACATTTCCTGTTAACATTTTTTAACACAAAAACACAGGGGGTGAGCCCCTTCTACTGGGCGTAGTGAGTTTTCTGGGGGGAAACCCTGCTCTTTGTCTTCATACAATTTTTAGGCACTTAGAGAGCTTTATGGGATTTTTATGTAACCTCTCTTTGTATTCAGACAGTCTTCTTACGGCTGAGAAACAGCTCATGTATCTCCAAGGTCTTCTGTCTACTATTAGTAGGTTGCAATTAGCTACACACCTGGAACAACAGTCTTGTTCCATTGAGCTCATGTGTGCAGAGGCTGGCCTGTTCACAGTATTGACCCATTGTTCTGTCTCAGGGTAGCTTTCTGACACACATGCAGAAGCAGAGGCAGGATGCAAAGTATATGACAAATGGTTTATCCACAAAAGGATAAGTAATGTGCAGAGAGAAAACTCTGGCTTACGGGTAGTGGTGTCTGGAAAAGAGGACAGCAATTAACAAGAGTGGAGGTTTTCTTGAAGACAAAAGTTGATAGAGAAATGGAACATCCATGAGCTTTCTGCTAAGCACTAGAGTCTGGGCATTGATGGGGGAGACCATCCAGGTAGAGAGAGGGATGATGGCTGGGTTTGGTGGAGAGTCTTTGTTGTTCTAGAACAGATGGCTAGTGAAATCTTTTTCTGAACAGCGGAGATGTTGAAGAGCAGGCATAGGTCAGTGACGCTGCTGTGGGAGATCGTGTGAGGGAAGTTCCTGAGGTGAAGGAGGAAGGTGGTCTTGGACTGAAGGCTGGTCTGGGAACCAGTTAGGAGGTTAAACCTGAGTGTTACAGAGAAGCCAGGCATTAGCTGGTGAAAGATGAACAAATCTGTACTCGATGAGGAAAGACAAGCTGTGGCTTCAGTCTACCCAGAATAGGTTAACTGATGAAGGATCATCCAGCAAGAACCTAAGCAGGTGATTAGATTATTAAAGCCAGGTGTTACAACTGCAGCAGGTTCACCTCAGCCTCCAGCAGAGACCTACTGTTCAGGAGGAGAGTCTCACAAGGACTCACGCCCACACGCACACCCCCACACACACACATGTTTGCGCAGCTATCTTTGCGGGGACTTTCCATTGACTTCCATTCATTTCTACAGCCTAAACTAACCCTACCCATTACATACCCATTACTAACCCTAACCAAAACTCAATTCACACCTTAGTCCTAAATCTGACCCCTGACCCAAAAACAGTGTTTCCCGTTGTGGGGACCAGATTTTGGTCCCCACAAGGAGCAGTGGGTCCCCACAACGTAGTATATGTCAGGAAAATGGTCCCCACAAGGTATTAGAAACAAACGCACACACACACACCCCAACTCACACCCCGACACACCTCCAGAACACAAAACTCTAAAAAAATATTTGTTCCTACATTCAGCCTAAGAAGATGAAAATATATTGCACTCTAATTAAAGGGCTATAAGATACAGTCCAGCCCTGTACATCTCTATATGTAGTCAAAATCAATTCAGTTTTGGTTTCTGTGACCTGACGTTTGACTCAAACTTCTTTCCTGGAGCTGATAACAAAAGAACTACATGATAGAAATAAATTAACTAGAAAGCCGGTTGGATGGAGCGTTTTTACAATTGAAACGGACAAAATAGCTTTTGAACTGCACCAACTCATCCCATACTGTGGAAACCACACATTCCTGAACATTGGCATAATTGATACAAAACAAAATACTTGAAAACTACCAAAATATGTCAGGTTATGCCTAGTTCACACAGGATTTTTATGCTGATTTCCAAAACTTATAACGACACCCAATAATGAGGATGGTAATCTTAAGAAATATTCTTGCTTGGAAAACATGCCTGTTTTTAACTCTGTGAAGTAGAGCTGGATAGAGAAGCCAGAAATTATCCTATCCAAAGGTAAGACTAACAATACTTCCAAAATAAAATCACTCTTGTAGAGGTAAAAAAAAAAAAGTATGGTGGACTAAAATTACTCTTAGTACATTTATTGAAAAATCACCTGGGTAATTGTAACTAGTTACTACCACCTATTGTCAAGAGCTGCTAACCGTTAGCATTCTCCCAACGTTAATAACTTGGGTATGCTGTCTGTCCAACTGACAATGCTTCGTCAACGCTAATATCTGCTGAAACGGACCTTCACACCCAGAACTAACATTGATTCCTACACCAAAGTACAGACAAGTCAATGACATTTTGTAGCATATAAAAAAATATTCTGTTTTTCTATTATTTGAGACCATATGTCACAAGATGTCATAGAACAAACTGAGCGTGTAATTTTGGTCACCATGACCTTACATTTTTATCACTCCTTCAGCAGCCCCTGCCCCACTGCTTTCATCAGTTGGCCCCAGGCAGATCTCTGCGCCTCTGCTGTGCCTACAGTTCAACAGGCTCGACCACCTGCTGCTGGGAATGCTATTGACTTTACCACCATGGCCGCTCATGTGTCTACAAGGGCCCTTCCAGATAATTAATGCAAACATATTGTGTGTGAAGTGTTCCAGTGATGCTATAGCGTCTTATTTCACACACACAGACACACGCCCGCACGCCCACACATCTCTTTAATTCTACATATGAAACCTATATTTGCTTGGCTTGTAAATATCAGTTTGATCGCTGTGTGGGTTTCCAGTCCTAATTAGTGCTTCCCAAATGCACCCCCACTAACGATGCCGTTAAAATCATCCACTCACACACACACACACACACACACACACCCACCCACGCCCACACACACACACACCCAGGCAGTAAGTTCATGCAATACACACACAGAAAGCAGAAATACAGAAGATCGTCTCGGATAGTGCTCCACAGCAGGAGGTTCAGGTCTGCGAGAAAGAGGTTCAAATAGAAAACATTTCTCTGTCGTTTGTTGTGATCCTCTGAAGACAATTATCACCTTCAACGTGACACAAGGTGAAATTAACCCGTTTAATCCCACCGGCAACAATTGTTGCCAGACATTTTTTCTAACTTCTGGAAGCTGTAAAAGAATTGTTTTGACTTTTAGCACCTAATTGAAGTTTTTAAATCAAATAATAGAGTGTCTACTCTAAGCTCTGACCAGACCTCTTTACTTCCTGCCTGTAACGCTGGAGGTACACGAAGAGAAAGTCAGTAAAATACTTTCATAAAAAAAAGATATATATATTTTGAACATATGTTCTTTAAAGTGTCTTCTACTGATGTATAACGAAAATTGTATCCATTCATCCATATTTTGATCATAAGAAGAGTGAATGTAAGCATGGCAACAATTGTTGCAGCTAGCATAATACAGAGACAGCACTGTGCTGTGTGTCCATGGTTTGCCTGTTTATTCTATATGCCTTGCTGTTCCCACACAGCTTGTAACTGTAAGATGTTTAAGATTTTCTAGACCTGAAGGAACCTCAAAATGTTGTGTTCTACATCACACAGTTGAAACCCTCCCCTATTTCACTGCCCCAACAGGTGATCCTTTCCACAAAGTGGGGCCTTTGCACTGAATGATCACTACAAGATGAAGCCACGCCTGTGTTGCACCCTTATTCAGAGTTCAGCAGACTTTTCATTTCTAAATGTTTCTTCGGCGTACATCTTTGGGATTGTTCATGAATTTACCAAAAATAGTGACTGATGGCTGGCAAAACATGCAGACTCTTGAGTTATGATAATATTTCTGTTATGTGTGTGCACAAAACTGGTTCTTCATTTGAGATATTTTATTTTAAAGGAGATTGAATTGCAGATGCTAAATAGATTTTTGATTTGATTATGAAGTTGTAAATTCTAGATTATTTAAGTTTGTTGTGATCCTCTGAAGCATTGATCCGACGTCAGCATGTCGTCATGGCCAATCTCAGAGCCCTTAGATGTTTTAGGTCATGTGGACCTACAACAACTCTTTGCAAAAGTTTAATTTTTTCCCTGTTTCTTCATATTTGCTTCTAAGCAGATAGATGTTCTCACCTATTTTCAGCTCAGACCTTGAGTCTGACCTGAACAGCACATTGTGCAATCTGTGGTTAACAATGTCAAGTGGAGACTGAATGAGTCTTCACATCTCCAGCAGATAATCCCTTTCTGAAAGTCATCTTTTTATGAAACAGCAAAAAAAAAAAAAGTACACATTGTCCTTTATTAAATGTCAAGTTTTCTATTAAAGGTCCTTTGTGATTACCTTGCAGGAACTAAAATGAAATATGTTGTTGCTTATGCCGTGTTATTTATGTTTTTGTTTTCTTGTTTTTTACAAATTGTTCAAAAGAGATCAGAATTCACTGACATTTTGTGACGACTACTGAGAACAAAAAGCATCTGAAAATCAAATTTGATTAGTTCTTTGCTGCTTTTTTCATGTATTTGTAGACATAGTAGTGGTTAATCGGTTTAGGACTCCTTTTATCCCGGAATAATTCCATGGAAAATATTACTTCTAGTTCCTTTTTGCTTGACCTTTTGTTGTCCCACCTCTCTCTCTTTTTGTTTTCCACTTTGTCTTTGTACAGCTTTGCTGCTTATTTAACTCCCCTTTGGGATCAATGGAGTATTTTTGCATTGAATTTGAATTGCTTTGCATATTTGAGTACCATCTTGTTATGAGAGGACTTCAAGACTGAGTGGAGAACTGTCTGCTGGTGGCATCGGACTGAACTCAGCATGTCACAAAAAAAATAGTTTGGGGTGAACGTGCATGGCAAAGGATTGTAATTTTTTAAAACTTTAAATAAATACATTCCAAAAAATAAATAAAAGCATGTAGAACACGACATCTCATCTTAACTGTATTAGGCTTAAAATTTCTGGGAGATCTCCAGAAAATCTGGAAAACTGTTAACCAAGATCATTTCGTAATATTACAAGACTGCTGGATGGGAAATCTGACTGGTTCCACACAGATAAACAGGCCCCAGTTTTTTGTTGTCACAGTTAAACCAGGGAGGATTTCTGCAATCTTCACCAATGGCTTTAAAGCTGCAGTACGTCATTTTTGAAAAATGCCTTTACATATCTAATACTGTCACTATGCCGTGACGGTGTAATATGAGACATGTTAGCAAGGCCACCGATGGCAGATAAAGTTGTCCTGTAATGGTAAGTTGGTTCTCCGCCATTAACGAATTGAGCAGAGTACACAAGCTGATTGGCAGCGCTAAGACCTTCCTCCTGAATCTATTGAGTTGTTTCTGACCTGGAAGAGATGCATTTCTGCAGACTGCATCCTACTATGATACAAGTGGAGGACCTTAGTTTACTTGATTTTTATTATGCTGTCATGAAACAGTGGCAGTTTTAACAAATATATAAAAATAAAATATCTTGTAGAAGATTTATGCAGCAGCTTTAAGGTCAAAGACATATTTCAAAAGTGTTTTCCATCATCGTTCGACAGGAGTCTATGACTGTCCACAAGCTTTTCTGTTTATTTCTAATCATGCTCCCTGATCCAAAGATCCCTTGACTTTTGCTTTTATCACACACTTCGGCTCCTCTTTATGCCTGAGACACGTCTGCCTCATGCGAAGACTGAAAATGAGAGACAACTTTCGTCAGGCAGAGTTCAAAAGCAGCCCTCTCCTTGTCAAGTGGAAATCGCCTGGTGGGATCCTCCCTCTCTCCTTCCGGGATGTCTGTTCGCCTGCCAGAGAGAGAGAGAGAGAAAAGGGCCGAGAGCAGAAATAACACAATGTGTTTACTGTCCACCAGGAGAGGGAAGGACTTAACTTAAAGGCACACCAGAGACGAGCAACATCAGTGAAAGGAAACAACTGGATAGACAGAAACAACACTGGTAGCTGTCATAGTCTGAATACGCTAAAGGAGCCTCCTATAGCGATTGACAACATCAGTAATTGTTCTGTACCTCATTTTGACAGAGAGATAGAGAAACTGAAGTAAGTCACTAAGACTAATAACTGTAAAAACTCTTAGTAATATTTTATTCCGATTAGAAAAGATTTTCTCTAACGATACAAACCACTGCCCTCTTTCAGTTTCTTTCATCAAATTCTTCAAGATAATTAATTTTCTGCAGTAAAACATGGATATTTTCCATCTGACTACTTCTTGGGAACCTCCAACAGAATGTCCAGGAGGTTTTGTTGGAGCTGTTGTTCAAGAGTAATTCGCCCAGCTTTAGACCGTCTTCATCCAAAACTCACAGTCTTGCATTTGTTGATGGGCTAGAAATGGCTCAGTGGCTTGGATATTTCTGAAGCTCTTACTCTCAATTTTTAGATCAGTCCTCAGATTTTTTTTTTTTATGTGGTTTAGTGGTAAATAAATGTGAGATCGTTATAGTGGTGGATAGCCTAAATATTGCGTTTAATGCTTTCTTTGACTCAGTTGGCTTTAGTCAAAAAATGAACAGTTCTTCCTGGTTTCGTAGTGTTTTAGACCAGGGATCCTCAGATTCAGGACTCGAGGGCCAGCGCACTGCAGGTTTTAGACGCGTCTCTGCTTCAACACACATGAGTCGAATAATCAGGTCATTAGCAGGACTCTGGAGAGCTTGGCTGCACTGATGAGGTAATTCAGATATTTGATTGAAGTGTTTTGAACCAGGGACGCATCTAAAGGTAGCAGGACACCCGGCCTTGAGGACTGGACTGAGTCCTGCTTTAGACCTTGTGCTGAAATAACAGCACTTCCCCGTTACCCTGTCTCTGTATTATCAACCTTTGAGTTTATTTCAAATTAGTATTTAAAACCTCAGAAAATGTCCTTGTAATAGATCTTTACCAGACAACGCTGCAAAAACTTTTAAAGAATCTGTTCTATGTTTAATTTCCCCAGAATCTCAGAGAGACACAGCTGAAGGCAAAAATTCAATCTCAAATTGATGCTATAGTTCATATTGTTACTTCCTCATTGTGTGTGGCATTAGGCGATGTTATCTCTAGGATGTTGGCTTCTTGACGTCATTCAGAAGTGTATACTTTGAAGCAGAACACTTGGATATTTCAGAGAAAATGCTGCTCTTCAAATCTAGAGTAAAGTAGAAACATAGTCTACTGCTGTATAAAAAGATCCTTTGTCAAGATAGAACATTGTATTTTTCACCATTAATACAGGAGCGTAAGAATAATCCTATAGGTTTCTTTTTAGTGCAGTTGCCAAACTTACACAAAGTCAAAGCTCTGTTGAGAGCATCGATTCTTCCAGCTTTGAGCAGCAATGAGATTCTTCTTAAATAAAATTGATTCCATAAGAAATAAAGTGATGCAGCACTGAATCTAACTGTAGAACCTGATATATGTTTTGAGTCTGTTTAGCTTTCTGAGTTATCAAAAATATTAGTTTCTTCCAAACCTTCCATTTGCATGTTGGACCTTGTCCCAACCAAATTATTTAGAGAAGTGTTCCCTTTGAACATTTATGATTAACCTATCTGTACCTACACATTTGTTACAAGTTTTAAAGTACAAGTGGCTGCGCTTTAAGAAAACTCTCAATCAACATGATTTAATAAATTAAACACCTACATCTAATCTTCCTTTCCTATTTGCAGCAAGGAAATGAAGAAAGGAAGAAACTAGTTGCTAATCAAGTGTGTAAGAATTTAAATGGTACTGATCTGTTTGAAGAGCTTCAGTCAGCTTTCAGATCTCGTAATTTCGGCACAAGGTACAAATAATATTCTCTTGGCCTCAGACAATGGACTTAGTTCACATTTGGATCATTTTTAATTTCAGACTGAGCAGTTTAAATCCTCAACACAACAATATAATGATGATATTACCTTAACACATTCAATCACATGTGAAGAAAAAAAATACTGAAGGAGCTGCATGTCCTTCATCCGTTTGTGTGTGAGTGCGTGGGAGTGGAGGGGGGCGTGTGCGTGTGTGTGTGTTACCTCATTTTCACAGTCAGGGCCTTGTCCCGCAGGAGCTCTGCTTCATCAAGTCTAGTTGTGGGTAGCAAAGGGCATCACCACTAGATTAGTCTCTGATCACCCTCCCTAAATAATTATCCCGCTGGCCAGGCTCCTGCAGCATGCAGACTTAATTGATTTAATGGAGTGTGCTCCCTTCCTCTGAGTTGGTGCCTCACTCCTCTGTTTTTCTGCTCTGCTTCGAGTGCACATTTCCTCCCTCTGAGTTAAGGATTCAATTTCTGAGTCAATGAGGTGAACGGGCTCAAAATTAATGCTTTGTCCTAATTTCTTCTCCTTCTGCTGTCGTGGTCACATTTCATTACACTTTAAATGTCTAAGGACTTAGTTGACATCAGCAGGTGCTCTCTTTTCAAGGACAGTCGCAACATCAAACGTTCTCAAGGCTTCAAAAGGCAGCAGAAGGTTTAAACCTTTGTGACCCTGTTTGTTAACTACAAAAGAGCTTTATAAGCCTTTACAGGCTACTATTTTGAACCACTGTATATAGGAGTTTGCATGTTTTCCCTGTGCGTGTGTGGGTTCAGTCAGTGTACTCCAGCTTAACTCCAACAGTCTAAATGGCTGGTGTGTGTCCAAATGTCTGTCCTGTGTGTTACAGATACCAATCTGTAATGGATTGGGATCCTGTCCAGATTGTGTGGGTATGGAAGACAAACTATTTGTTTAAGCTGAAATTTTACCTGTTTAGTAACCCAGGTTATGCATTATTCTTTTTCCACTCACTGTTTGGTAGGCTTAACATTAGATATCAGTTGCTTTAATCCTACTTCGAAGCTGGAGACCAGCATAAGTAAGTAGTCTTGTTTTTGCCTCTTGCCCAGTGGTTCTCAGTTATTTCCTCAGTTTTTCTTTTTACTGACACAAACTTCTCCATCTGTCCGCCTTCATCGGATCTGTACACCATTGTGCATCTGTAGGCTACTTCTTCTACTGGGTTGAACAGGCTAGTTTGAACACTGCTGCCGCACATTAACCCAACCCTGTTGTGCTAATTCAATCCAGACCTGGACTGGTGCATTAAGTACAGTTATACTAGCAAACAGAATGCCACACTTTTAAAATATCAGTACTGTATGTTTTGACACCGCAGCTGCTTTTCTAATCTTTTAATGATGACTTCTGGCTCGATGTTCCCTTGACATTTTTAAATTCTTGACCTATATGTGGATAAAATAAACCAAGCACTTACCCACAGTAACCTTTGGTTTGGCCTCTAGGAGTATGAGACCCTCTCAGAATCCTGTATTCGCTCAGCCTGCTGTCAGACGTGATTTGAGTGCTTTGTGATTATCTCTGGCATATTGATTTGGCGTGTTTAAAGATTGACTTTGACACGAGCAGCAGAAGCAGATGCTGGGCTAAGTCGAATCTGCAGCCATGAATATCCTATAGCTGTGGGCTAATGCTCGACCTTATTGCTGTCTAATGAACCGCTAAGAGGCAATCACTGCCATTTGCCCACCTCTCTGCTTCCAGGATGAATCATACGCTCGTCGGCTGGTGCCAGCCAGCTTGCACTCAGAGCTGCAAACCAACTCACAGCTTTTATAAGGTGGAGGGTCAGATTAGTTGTGGGGGAACTGTACTCCCTGCTGAGCTTCAACCATCTCTTCACCAGCTGACATAATTAAATGTAAACAATCAGCAAAAGCAAATAAGCATGCAGAAGAAGCACTTGCTATTAGCGAAAAGAGATAATGAGGCCGTGGTGCGATTGTGTAAATTGAAGGGGCAGGTTGAGGCATATTCACCCCTGTGTGGTGCACACTTGCTAACACGGCGGGTTAATTGGTTGGTGCAACAAGACATACGGAAATCAGTGCAACCCCCAGGGAGCAGAGGGAAACAAGCCTTCAAGAGTTGGACATATAAAGAAAGCAGCAGTAACCTCTACATGACTGCCTTTATGACTAAGGACAAAACAGGCAATGGCAGACAGTGCTTAGTTTGAAAATTAATGAATCGTGTCACCCCCCCTTCTCCCCCTAGCTTTTAAAACACTTACTTCCACCCTTGATCATTGAGTTTTATGATAAAACCTCAGCATGGCTGTGAATGCACATTTAATTGGATTAAATGTTGCTCTGTCCTTGCACATAGAGAGTCTCCTGAGATTATTGGTGGTTGTTGCCATTTTATCCACGAATTCTCGGATTACAGAAAAATCTATTATTGATGAGTTTTATACTGTAGCTGCATGGTGGATGTTAAGGTATGACCGATAAACAATATCCCACAGCTAAGCCAGAAGTAAAATCTTATGAAACGCTCCTGAAGCTCAGAGAATGAAACTTCAGGCTGTGGGAATATATCAACTTTTCAAGGAAGAATCCTGGAAGTTTTTTTAAATTTTCTGACTCCTTTTTCGAAAACTGTAACTCTGTGTTCTTAAAACAACCAGAGGGGTTGGAGTTTGATTCCAGCCAGTCGTAGACAAAGTACTCTGTTTCTTTACTCTAGTCAGTGCTAATACTGATCAAGTTATTACTTAAGTTAAATACCTGGAGTATGTGCTTTCAGAAATACGTACGTATTGAGAGTATTTAAAAAAGCGTTTGTTTTTAACATTTCACTTAATTATAGTGCATAGTAACTGGGAAAAAATGGATTCTATATGGGACAGATCAGCAACTTCTCATATGTAATAATTCATTAGTCTTATATAGTGCTTCTCTAGACTCTTGGAGTTGCTTTACGATTTTCTGCATTAAGCATTCACTCCTCAGTCACACTTAGACGTAGTTCTGGTGGTCACCACATCAACATCGGCTGCAGAAGATCTTTCCTGCCAACAGCCGTCACCGTCTTCAATAACTCTTTTAAGAGTCTAAATTAATGAGTTACAACAACATTTAATTTCCCTTTGGGGTGAATACAGTACTTTTGAATTTGAATTGGAATCTTGAAGGCACTGACGGAATACACCACAATATCAGCTTTTATATTTCTTAGAAATTGGACTAAAAGTAAGGGAAATATAAACATTTTTGTGATAGATTTTTACACATCCTGCACTGGAACAGGATGTTTTTGTCGCCATGACTCAGTGCACAGTAATGGCGCCTGCAGGTGCACATCACTAGCTACATAGAAGTTAATAGATAACGTAACGATGTACATTGATGTGCAAAGCAACACTTGTAGGAGAAAATGATTCCTACATGTCACCACCTACCATAGACGGGTGTAGTGTGTAATTTTACAGTCTTGTCGGTGGAGCAAAGTAACACAGCCAACAGAAGTAGCAAGTAACAGAAAACAAGAGAAATGTAGTGGAGTGAAAAGTATATATTTTATCATTAAAATGAACAGGAGTGATAGTAACACATGTAAAAACCCAAAGTGCAAATTCCCAACAACTGTAACTGCATACCCAAGTAAACGTACATTTTACATTGTTACTGCCCAACTCTGACTCCAACCTTTCCCTGTCTTGTGTCAAGACATAAAGACCAAGTTGGCAACCAACTTGATTTGTGAATGTTGAATATTCAGATGACTGAATGCGAGTCGTGTAAAGGTTCTTTCAGGCGTAAGACTAAAAAAATGCTTCATTCTGTTTATTGTTTCTAACAATAGTTTTTAAATTGCTGTAGACTACTGTTGTGTCAAATAACCTTTACTTCTGAATCCTGAAGTTTTGAGAGCTTTGAAAGCCTTCCTGGAGTTCTTAAATTATTTAAGTGCAGGCTGCCCCTGATCTAATGCCTGGGTTTCACAGGCTGATGTTTTGTTGGACCGACTTTGCATTTTTCAGTGTTAATGCACAACATGTCTTGGTCAGAACTTTCAAAAAAAATAAATAAATTATTAGGAGATTTTTGAATAAATTACCATCTACTCAAGAGCGAGGTTTAAGATATTACAGCCAGATGGGTGGACATCAGAAAGCTGAACACAGACTTCTCAGTCCTCTCTCCTGCAGACAGGAGAAGTAGCGTAGGATTTGCGTATTTGCTTTTTATGCCAAACCTGTGACATCAATCAACTCCAAGCATGGCATCCGAATATTGCTAGTAGGCGAATGTTCTCATGGTGCTTTTACAATTGCCTTCTTCCCTCCAGCTTAATTTGTCGTCAGTTGGCTTGTTTTATTATGAGTGGGTGTCTTCCAGACATGAGTAATCCTGGGTTTCAAAACCTATTTTTCAAATTATTTAATCCCCCTTTTTGGTTTAGTGAAGCAAAAACAATTTCAGTTCTGTCTACACCCCCTCATGAAATGAGTCTCCTAACAAATGGTGCCTGATCAAAGTGTTCTGCAAATTGAACTCTGCAATGCATCCCAAATTGTCCTATTCGAATTTTCATTAGTTGATATTTTATAAATGTACCCAGGAATATCTGTTGTTTTTGCCTCAGACCTAAGCTTCCTGCTTTCTACCTTTCTGTCAAAGCAACTAGAAACATGGTCAATTTCTTGTCAGTAGTTTTGCTCTCTAAATCGGGATTACAACTCCATCCCAGCAAATGATTACTCAACTGCCAGAAAAATGGTCAGTATTGTGCTTACACCTTGTGTACTTCTAATTTTAGAGAATGAATTGCTTTTAAATAGTTTGAACCTAGTTCAGACAATGCAGGGTAGATTTGTTTGAAGGCACCTGTCAGAGGAGACAGATTATTCACATACACAACAATTTAAGACATTTCTAATCAGTAAGTTTATTGTTTATCCAAATTAATCCTGGAACTGGATACAATGTCTGACTTTAGGACAGGTTTCAACTTGGCGAAGCTATTTGTTAGCAGTACTGTGAACTGGTAACTCTCCAACACAGACTGCTACAGGAGATCCTTCCTTCCTTCCTTCCTTCCTTCCTTCCTTCCTTCCTTCCTTCCTTCCTTCCTTCCTTCCTTCCTTCCTTCCTTCCTTCCTTCCTTCCTTCCTTCCTTCCTTCCTTCCTTCCTTCCTTCCTTGCTTGCTTGCTTGCTTGCTTGCTTGCTTGCTTGCTTGCTTGCTGGCAGTTAGCTGCCTTGAGTCACAGAAAGTAATGATTTCACAGCATGACTAAAACTTTTGCCTAACAGAAGTCAAGCAATAAAACTACATGAGATAACAAATAAAATAAAGCTACTATATGAGATTGACTAGTCCTGCCAATAAAGAAATGTAAGAACTGTGAGTAAGACCAACTGACTTTATTTTTGTAAATGAATTTAAGACATTCTTCATTTTACATGCATGAATTTAAGACTTTTTAAGTATGTACAAATACCCTGTTCTCAAACATTTCTCAAACAAATCAGGGAATGTTGTTGCCTAAACTTAAACTATGACTTAAAACTTAAAGCAATAACCAAAATATGAGAAATGAAGTAAAAGTTTATAATTTGCCTCAGGGCTTTGTCACTGACTGATGCAAGTCATGAACAGAGACATTAAGAATATGCTTCCTAACTCCAAGTAGCACACAAAATTTATCACATCTCAAAGCAAAAAACATAATGTTTTAAAATGTAAGGATCTAAAATTGGCAAAAGAATAAGACTGAATGAACTGGATGCACGCAAGTTTAAATACTTCAATGGCAGGTGGCTACAAAATTAGTTTAAAACCAGCTGAGCTGATTGAAATGACCTCCTTGTTCCTCCAAGATGTACTGCATAAAGAAAAAGCAATAAAACTTTCTTTGAAATTGAGTCCTTAAATTTGACTGTGCAATTCATTACATGCAAGTTCAAAGGGACATTTTGATGCTTTGCTGAGTGACAAGATGCTGATTATTTTTCTGTAGGAGCCTTTTGCTAAGGCGCCCCGGCTTCATCAAATCACATCATTTCCAAATGGCTTTAAGGATTCGATTCTACCATTTTGCTGTTTTGTTTTTTTAACTCCTACGGCGTAATGCCTCCAATAGAGTAAGTTGATATGTTCAAATTTTCCAGGGGTGCACATTAAGTAAACGAGATCTGTGTGCTGGGGCTTGACCACCCTGTTTAACAGTCTCGTTGTGGTTATAGGAGAGCTGATTCTCAGAGGAAAACAGGTACTGCCATCAGGCTGTACGTTAATGCAACACCTCCTTTGTGTCTGTGTCCACAGGTTCCACTCTCCAAAAGGTGCCTCTCTCCAACAACATTGTGTAATACTGTGAACTATATCTAGCATGATTTACAATGTTCTTATTGGCTTGGTTCCTATTGTTTCTTTTAATTCGCTCCAACGTGTAGGGTCCATGTTGATGTTCTTTCCCTTTCTTTTCTCTTTTGCGTTCCTCACCTTAGTTACGTTGGTCGGGTCCTTCTGTCATGATTTATGGGGTAGAGAGGTGGTGAGGCAGACGCAGAGGACCCAGATTGTCGTGAATAATGGTGTTTAATGATGAAATAATCTAAAGAAATCCAGAAATCCAGGCAGCACAGATGAACCGACTTAACTAAGATCAGAGCTGGTAGCAACTGGAAACAACTGAACAAAAACTACAGACGCGACAGCAGACAAATACGTCAAATGAGACAAGGACCCAACAAAAAACATGGAACACAGGTGACATTAAATACACAGAGGGTAACCAGGGAACGAGACACACGTGAGAACAATCAAGGGGTAGACAGGACAACAGGAGACTTAAAAGACACAGAAACCCAAAATAAACACAGAAAAACTCAAATCAACACAAAGAAAACCAAATCCTTACAATCTCTCTGTTCCTTGTAACCGCACAGAAACAGGAAAGAAATAGTTTTGTTTTTCTGTCCCTTCTATTTCCAGAATAAACTGGGAAAAAAAATCTAATTGTTTCACTAAAATCTTTTTGCTCTATCTTAAGAAACTAACACTCAATCGCAGCTGCGCACTGTTGATTCCCGGGCACACACTTCCAGCTGATTCTTCTGTGTTGTTCGGTGGCTTCTTCAGCTGGTTGCCCGGGAATCAAAACTCCGCATTTGAAATTAAAAATTTGAATGATTCTGGGGGAATCATTCAAATTCTCCCAGATTTAAATTTACAATTGACTCTCAATACTTGATGCCCAAGTATTGAGCATGAAGTATCAACCACATCGCCATCCCCACAAGCCAATTACACCTCCTCAATATGCTAGGAAGTAGGTCTTTCGTGAACAGTTTTTTTTTATATCCTCCTGAGACCCAGCAATACATTTTTGTCCTCTGTGGAGGACATAGGTATTTTTGTTCATAACTCTGAAACCATACATGCCACTGTGTTAAATCCTGTTGGTCCTTAGAGAGGACATCCTGGGCCTCAAAATGTGTTCATATTTGCCACAAGAGAGTCCCGATGTCCTCTCCAAAGGACATACTGTAATAAATAAATAATAACATGTTTTGAAACTTTTTCAATTGTAGTGATGTTTTTTCACTCCAAAGAGTCATGTAGTGAAAAAAAAAAAAAATTCAAAAACTTTTTTTTTTCTGGGTCTCAGGAGGATATTGGTAAATATTGTCATAACAGCAGTATTAATATTGGATATAAACAGTTTTCATATTTGTGCATCTCTAACTATTACTTTCCTGTGGCTTAGAAAATTGACTTCCAACACTTCTTAAGGGAACTGTGACAAAAACTATACAAAGAAAATATTACATTTAATAATAAAAATAATAAAGCAACAAGTCACAGACACTTAAAATTTGTACACTCTCAATTTCTGTTTATTCATCTTCAGTCAATTTCATAGACGTACTCTCACTAAGCCCAGCCATTAATGGCTCTTTGTATCTTTGGAACCTTTGTCAGAAACACATAGGCCAACTACAGTTTATACGCCACCAATTGTTTGCGACCGAGATGGTATTGAATTTATTTTCCAGTTCATCTGTGAAGCTTTACTTCTGCTAAGCATCAGCTACAGCAGCCTGCTGTGTTCCGTCTATCTGCATGCTTCTCCGCTCCACCAGTATTCATACGCCCACCACACACTTCGCGGCTATTCACTCCGGGCCAGCCAGCAGGCAGAAAATCCAGGAGAAAGGCTCTTGTACTCCATGCATCATGTGAATCAGTTAAAAGATGCCTACATGTCCACTGAAAAACTATGAAAACCCAGACATTTTCATCAATGAATAAAATCCCCCCCGGATGTGGACATGTTTGGGGAAAAGACAATGTCTGGTCACCCTGTGTTAGGCTAATAGTTTTTAGCAATCGTTAACAACTCACTGGTGGAAGTGAGAACATTGGACAACACAAATAAATATACTGCTGTGCTGGAACACACGGCACTAGACAATAAATTAATAATCAAGGTACTCAAATCATTCAATGAATTGTTACGGCCCTAATAGGAAGATCTGCTGACTCCTCGCTCAGAGTTGTTTTCAGTAGCTGATTGAATCGCTCTTCAGCTAGGACACAGTTGTGTTTTTCTTATCACAGAATGCACAACCAAAAGCAATGGACTCAAGCGTATAACGCACCTTGAGTTTATCTTTAGTCTCATTGATTACTGCAACAGTCTGTCTAAAAATCAAGCAGCTGCAGCTGATCCAGAACGCTGCTGCTGGTGTTCTGACTAAAACCAGGAAGACAGAGTACATCAGCCCAGATCAAAAGTCCTTCCACTGGCTCCCTGTTGCTTGGAGATTAGACTTTAAAATACTGTTGTTAGTTTATAAATCACTAAATGTCTTAGCACCAAAATACATTAAAGACATTTTGTAGTCTCACTACTCAGGTCTTCTTGATTTAGAACCAAACATTGAGAAGCAGCATTCAGTTTTATGCTCCTCTAATATTGATCAAACTTTCAGAAAACAATAATATATAATTCTACCTTGAAGTAGTTCTCAAGATTTTTTTTTTTTTTACCATAACAATCAAGTATGTTCACACACTTTTGTGACTACTTTATCCTACAACTTAGATGACAATATCTGTTTTCAAGTTAACATAGAACCCGTTAGCCATTCTTTTATTTGCTAACATATACTACACGTAGGCTATTCAATGGTTGTGGCGAGACAACAGAATCATTTAGACACAGACCTGTAGTTGAGAAATCCAGATAAATAAAAGCAGAATTACAAAATTACGAATCCTCTCCACTCTCATCCCTGGTGGCTTCCCATGGAGCGGCTGCAGGTGAGTGTGCGTAATTACTCCCATCTCTGCAATTTCAGGGTGAGTAGGTGGATTGACAAACTGCATACAGTGATATTAATTGTTCCACTACATGAAATTGAAAGTGCAGGGGGGATAATCAAGCAGCTTTATTCACATGCTGTAGAAATATCTGTTCTCCTTGATGTTTTCTTTTTGAGTTTTAATAACCAAAAGTCCACTAATAGTTCACCTGTTTATCATTGGAGCCATAATAAAAGATTATGCTGTTGCATAGAAGGTTTATAAATTGGTGATAAATTGAGTTGTGATATGACAAGAATATCATTATCAATTTTCTTATTATGATTTTTAAGAGAGATCACAAACATTTCATCACGATTTTAATAGCCATAGTTCTGAAAGTAGAATATCGCACTAAATTATTTTAGTGAATAAAATAATTGTCAAATTTCACAATTTTGCCAAATTGTGTAAAGCAGACTTCACGTTTTCAAAATAAGTTGCTATTCTTAAGACACAAAGTCTAAATTAATGGCAATCTAGAGCAACAACTACAAACTGATGCCAACTTATTTTATATTTGCCTTCAAAATTAAGCAAAACTCCTAAAATAATGAGTGCTGCTAATAAATACAATTTAACAGTCTAAAGATTATTATTGTAGGCAAATTCATGAGCGGTTACCTTCATCGTCAATATAGCCATACGACTGGTAGCAGTAGTGGTTTTAATATTGTTTCATCAGAATTTTCACACACTCAGAACGTCTCCTGTTTTTCCATCGTTTATCCAGGACATGTTGCTCCAAACACGACCTACACTTTGTAAGGAGGAGCAGACCGTATAATGTAGACTCTCATTATACGTCTATAATACATTTAATTCTACTCCAGTCACTACTGGAGTAGAACCGTTAACCGTTTGGTGCGCAACTTGCCAGTGGAAAAATGCCTTTAATCATCTTAATGAAAATCTATGCCTTTATAGATAGCTGATTGTGGGCGTAGTCTAATTAGCATAGATTTGAGCTTTACCACAGCAGCCACTCTCTGTGTACATGTTATGAGGTATTGGGAGTGTGATTATTTAGAATGTAAAAGTTGTTGGCCAAAGGCTCATTTATTATAGAAATCTTCTTGCAGAATACGACTACTGTGTGATGGTTTACTGTATCTCAGCCTAGTATAACACGATGTGTCCCATAATGCTGCATAGAGACACCAGGTGCGTTCTCCTGACACAAAGATAAAATGACATCAGTTTAATAAGTGTCACTAGTCTGAAAAAACCCCTACCAGGAGGCAAAAACCATAAAAACCTGCAGGGGGGCCTAGACGCTTGTGAGGGGTTTGAAACTTTTATGTGACAAAAGTTAATTAGACATGTTCATCTCTTTCATCGAGGCCACCTTTCTTTGCAAAGGTTCCATAACTCTATCCAGCATAAAGGAAACACACAGGCATTTTGGCACCAGTGTCAATCACCAACGCCGCCCCGGGTTCATTTGTGCCTTTTGTTGCTCGTTTTTTATTCAGCGGCCATCAGTCTTGTAAAGAGGCAGAGAAAGGTTTCCCAAATTAATTGGATCAACGATTAAGTAGGAGGCATCCTGCCCTGCTGAGCATTGACAATGGTAGAAAAAAGGGTCAACACAGGCAGTGGCTGAAAATTGACACTTGAATTAGATAATGAAGAATAGAGGGCAGAAGAAAAACACAGAGGCCTGTCGGTGTGAGGTCTTCATGGAGGTCCAGACTGTAACCTGTTCAACGAGGGACAGTTTTTATTGACTAGTGTTTTGTAGTAAGGCTGGCATATGAAATTTTAAAACAAATTTCATATTTCAGCATTTTTTAAAGTAACTTTGCCATGACATATATAACTGTAAAAATGTCAATTTTACTTTTTGAAGTCACTTTGCAGTAGAATCTATCAATCTAGATCCCCTTCTCCAAGTTATTTAAATACGAGTTGAATATAGTGACAATGGAGCAGTAAAATTGGCCGTAGAATAAAGAAATGTTGCCATACTGGTAATTCTGGCTGATAAAGTTAGTCTGAACTGCTTTTTTTCTTTGGAACTCTAAACTTTCTACATAAAGTTTGTTGCTACACTTTATGTACCTGTCAAGCTTTTCCTTGCTCTTGATATCACTGTCCCCAACAATGTCAGGATGCAGAAATACATTAATACACCTCAGAGTGCTACAGCAAACTATGTCCAATGCAGGATTATCATTTGTTCATGGATGCAAACTCGACTAAAAACCCACCTGTTTAGGATTGTATTTGAAACGTAATCAATTACAAATTTATTGATGGAACTTGACTCAATGTCGTGTTTTGATTGTTGATTCTATGTTTCTTTGTGTTTCTGTGTTTGATATGATGTAAAACACTTTGAAATGCCTTGCTGCTGGAATGTGCTATACAAATAAAATTTAATTGATTTGATTGATGTATATGGGGGCCACTGGAACCTAATGTAGCAGAAACAGGGATACATGGGGAAAGATGAGAAAGATACCCACTGCTAAAATATTCCATATGCCTATGATTATATTACAAAAACAGTTAGGCTCAAAATCTCTAATACCACCAGTAGATTGGCATGACAACAATGTTATTTTTCTCTTTGAAAAATAATAACTCATCTGTTTTTATTTACATTTTCAATTAATATTGTTGGTTGCATTATTGTTTTTCCAGAAATTATAGAAAAATATTTTTAGCATTACACCAATCACGCCTTTCTTATAATAGCTTAGCAACTTTGTTGCTTCCTCTGGTATTTTCAGTGTGGAGCAACAGGTTTAGGCAAGCATCGACAATCCTGCTTCAAATTCTCAATTAACCAAGTTAACGCTGCTTTCACAGGCTTCATGTAAATGCCACGCTACCACTAATGTTCTCAACCCTTGACCAAGACTTTCTTAATTTATTTGTCATCAATCAATCAATACAGTTTATTTGTATGGCACATTTTAGCAACGTGGCAGTCATCTTGAAAACACAAAAATCATTATAAAGTCATTGTACTGTCAAAAATTGTGATACTTGACATCTTGTCAAGTGCCATCATTAAAATCATGAGTTCAGATCAAATAAGTTTGTCAATGTTCCATTTACTAGGGTTCAAAAGTAACTCTGAACAAGTGGGCTTTTAGTATAGATTTAAAGGCACTCAGTGTTTCAGCTGCTTTGCAGTTTTCTGGGAGCTTGTTACAGATTTGTGGTGCATAGAAACTGAACGCTGCTTCTCCATGTTTGGTTCTGGTTCTGGTTCTGCTCTGCATACCCAGAACCAGAAAGCCCGAGTGTTCTGGAATGATGCCATGGCTTCCATCCAGTGCAAAGGCACTCAAACCATTGCATGCAGCTGTAGTGTTGTGCATGAATCCGTTCATGAGTTAAGTTCACATTTTTGAGAACATTGAACTGAATGATGCTGTGTCTTAATCAAAGAACGTGAAGGTAACACAGCTCACGACGGAGTACCTTAAAAGCACCATGTAAGTGAGGGTGAAAAAATATTGTCACTGTTTTTCTTAGGGATAGATTTTGGATGATTCAAGAAGAAAGATCCACATCATTTCCTTTCAAGGTGTATGCTCTGTGTCTGCTCTTTATGTCTAGATGGGGATGGGCAACTGTTAGAAAAATTATCCTCCTGTTCATTTACTCATGAGTTTATTTTACAAGTTATGTTTTCATATTATTCTTTTTATATTATTCTTTTTATATTATTACTCTCATATTATTCTTCTTTTTATATTTACTTAACTTTTCTTTCTTTTGTAGTATATTATTAACTTTGTTTAGGATGTTTGCTTGGAAGCTAAAAACGTTAAACATTCATGTGTTATTAGTTCCATCTGTAACTGATTAGTTGTGGTCAGCCACATGCCCTTATAAGGGCATGTCCATAGGAGGTTTCAGAATGTAAAGACGGTTGGTCAATTCTCTGTGTGACTGTGTGAAGAGAAGCCCAACCTCCTTTTTCTATACAATAAAGAGAAATGCAAAGAAAGATCTGGCAGAATTGAGTCCAGACAGTGTTTGACAGCGATTCGTCGCGTCTGTTCTCAATTCTCCTATTCTGCAGAAAAGAAATGAAAAGAAACCTAATCTCTGTCTCTGGCTGATTCTTTGCAGGTTATGACAAAATAAACCTATCAGCAACAGAGATAGTAAAAGTTTGTTAAGTCATGTGCACAAGCTCCAAAAGTGGAAACTATTGAGAAGAGCAGTAGTTTTTGCTGACAGATTTATTTTTTTTCCCCGTTGTGGACAAAGCAGAGGAGTTGGAACATAAAACTCTTGTTTCTGATCTTCCTGCAAGTGACTGAAAGAAGAGCAGGGATGGATTTTAGCGATATAATTGAAGACTTATCTGATCAAGCTTATAGTACTTAAACAGAATAAGTATTTTCTGTCTTAACTCCCTTAATTGTCAACAATATATATGGACAACCACACATGGTTGCAATTATCACAAAATTGTTAGATGAGTATTTTTATCTAAGACGTCAGTATTATTAACACTGACCACAGATACAAATGTGATCTGATAAGGAAGGCTGGTTCTGTTCTGGGACAGAACCTCTGGAGATGATGGTTCAAAGGAGGATTACTCATAAAATCAAAAAAATGTATGGACAACCCAGAGCATTAAACAACAACATTGACTTCAGTCAGAGTGACTTCATAATTGCTGGAACAGTGACTGCTACAGCAGATCCTTCCTGTCCACAGCCATACAATAACTGGAAGAAAACGGAAAACCTGACTTCCCTCTGGGAATTCAAGTTTTGAATTGAATTCATTTTAACCTGGTCGATATTAGAACTAGTTTTTCTAAGGATGAAATCACACAGTTCAGCTCATAGAAGACCCTTCTGCTGCTAGCACATTGTAAATAAACCCACCTCTAACAAAACTAATAAACTGTATTCCATGGTTTAATAATGACCTTATGTTGGAAGAAAATGAAAAACCTCTTTGGTAATTTCTCCATTTCAGATGTGTACAGCTGTAAAAAGAGTTACTGGGGGGGAAAAAAAGCAAACAAAGCCTGGTTGTGTGAATAAACTGCAGCTTTTTGTTAAACTGACAGCTGCTGAAATGCTGCCAAAGGTAGATTAACCATGTTTCAGATGTTGTTGCGCAACACCCCCCCCCTCCTTTCTGTCTCTACTGTCTCACTCTCTACTTCCTCTTCTGAGAGGGGAGATGTGCTACCAGCTCTCCTTCTAACGGGTTAATTGAGTTTCCTAAATCTGCCGGGATTTACCCTGTCCAGAACTGAAGTAAACTCTGTTTAAGCTGGTTTCGAGAAACGATTCGCCTGGTTTTCTGACGGCCTACATCCAGGTGTCCCACCCTTCTTCCCCCTGTGAATTAGCCAGACTGAGCAGCCTACAGCCAACTAGTTTCACAGAGCACACCTGTTAACGGTCGCTCGTTCTCTATTTTACAACTTGCATTTCTTATTGAACCAGGTAGGTTTTAGTGACTCGGGTGAGTCCCAAGGATGACGTTTTAAATTTGGGCTACCAGCAACCTAAAAACATTTTAAACTTTTTCCTCTCCAGAATCAAACATCACAGCTATTTTACAACCATCAAAGAACTTTAAGGTGACTCATTAACTGAATGTCCACAACATCTTTTAGATTTTCTTTATGCTAAATATTTTATTAGTAAGGCAGTTTTGCAAGGGTCAGTACAGCTTAATTCAGTAGCAGAAATAATCAAATCAGTAAAATCAATCATCTAGTCTATCTTTCCCTACTGCTGACACTGAGAACTAAAAAAAAGAGAACCTTTGAGAGAGACGGACGGAGTTTGACGTTTCGAACCCCAGACCTGGCTTGATGATGAAGAAGATGCTGCAGCAGGAGGAAGATGTTGATCGGCGAAGGCAGGAATCTCTGTGATGATTGAAGATGAAGAAGGTGCTGCAGCAGGAGGAAGATGTTGATCGGCGAAGGTCAGGATCTCCGCAGGTCTGATGAGCTTCTTCTCCGCATGGATGGTGAGGTCACACAGGACTTGGTGCTGGCAGGAAGGAAGGCACCAGTTCTTCTTCTTTGTCTTTGCCTTTGTCTTTATCTTCATCTTTGTCTTTGGGGTCTGAACCCAGCTGATGAGAGAAGTGCGATGTGAAGCCACAGGTTGTGGGCCTGACCGGTTGGTCTCCATGAGCAGGACAGTCTTCGGCTCTGTGGCTCCGGCTCTTCTTCAGCTGCAGAGTTCTTTGTCCATCTCTTGGCTCGAAGCTGCCCGGAGGATCCAACGAAAGGTTCCTCTTTTGCACCCACCTTATATAGGGTTTATCCACCTTTTGGTGCGTTTTCATTGGCTAGTACTGTTGCTGTGCTTGTTTGTCTCGGGGTTGCTCAACCTCCTGTCCATTGCCTGCACAACCTTTTACCTAAATAAGGCGTTGATCATCTCTGCTCTCCTGTTAGTTCCCCTTTTTCCCTTAACCGTTCACCTTTCACCTACTATCTACCTACAACATATTAGTGATGTTTAATTGCAGTTACACCATTTCAAGTTCAATGTCAAAATCACATTTATATCACATTTATTTTCTTTAGCTTCTCTGATTTTAGCATTCATTTATAATTTTATAACCATAACTTATATCACATTTATTTTCTTCAGCTTCTCTGATTTAGCATTCATTTATGATTTTATAACCATAACTTATTAATTATACTTATTATAATCCTAATGTGAGTTATTACAGATGTTTTTCTGAAAAGAAACCAAGAATAATACATGATTCTAATTATTTAATACTAAAGTTACAGTTACTTGTTTTTCTTGTAAGTGTTCTCACAAATGTAACTGTAAGTATTATTACAAGTAAACCAATATTAATATAAGTATTTTACTTTGAATCTTATCCAATTACTCAAAATGTTTAGATTTCATTCTTTAAACTTTCATGCTTTAAAATAAGGAATAGTCTCAGCTATTTTTATAAATCTGCAGGCTGGAAACTTCCTCTTTTTCCAGGAAACCTGCTTTTCCTGTTTCATGACTCTCTCTGTCTGACTATGATTTCTTATGATTAGATAGAAAAAAGTAGAATTAAAGCAAAGTTTGCATGAGACAAAAACAACACACACAACCAGATTTATTTTATTGACACCTAAGTCTACTGCTGGGCCTTGATGTCACTTGAGTGATTCATTTTAAAGATAACTTTATTTATTATTACTGTTAAACTAAATTTATTGACACTTAAGTCTACTGTTGGGCCTTGATGTCACTTGAGTGATTCATTTTAAAGATAACTTTATTTATTATTACTGTTAAACTAAAATCTCCAGCATGGGGAAGTGGGATGAGCTCGGATTTTCTTGACACAGAATATGTCTGCACCCTCTGCAAAGCTGTCTGGCTTTCATTCCCAGTTGTTCAGTTGATGGTTTTTCTCCTCTAGGTGGTCTCAGTAAAGCAATGACAGCTCGTGCAGAGATGTGATGTATCTAGGCCATGAAGTAAACCCATAGGCAAAGCTTCTGCTTTTCCTGTCGGACACAAACCCCGACCAAGTCACAAAATAAAAACTCACAGCGAAGGCACGGCGGTGGCACCGAGCCTTACTCAGTGGTAGAAACTTCTCGACAATACCAGCTCCTCTGCACCTCTTCTTCCCTCCCCTACTTAATAGAAAGCTTAGAAAGCCTCAGCTTATCCCCTCCAGACAGTATTTATTATCGAGTCATTTTTACAATGCAACTAACTACAGTTCTTTTTGTACATTTTTTATTTTAGTCTCAGTCTATACATGCATACATACATACATCCACACATGTGACATTATCAACCCCTTGCATAAACATATAATTGGGAAAAAAAATGGTAGAGAAGACATAAGCTACAGCTTGTGGTAAATGGAACTGAGTGTTTCATCCATCCATCCATTTTCTAACACCCTTGTCCCTAGTGGGGTCGGGAGGTGCTGGTGTCTATCTTCAGCTAACGTTCTGGGCGGGAGGCGGGGTCACCCTGGACAGGTCGCCAGTCTGTCACAGCTGACTGTTTCTTGTATTTTATAATAACTTGTAATTTGAAATAATTATTTAAAACATGAAGGCAGGAAAAGTCACTGAACATTTGTATTTGCGCTCCAGGCCTACCATCCAACACACTTTTTATTGAGTTGAAAGAAATATGGCTTTTTATGTGTATCTGAGTTACAACAACTCACTAAGTCACACTAAATGCACACTAAATCAGGTAAGCTGGTAAGGATGGAGAAAATGACTGGAACCCCCAGTACTGGATTTTTTCACTACTTTCATCCACTTGGGAAAAAGTACTCCAGTGCAACAAAACACATTCCTATCTATTGCACAGTGTATAAGATGCATTTGATATATACTGGAACAGGATGAACAATAAAGCACTTATTATTTACAGAATAAATAAAAACCAGGAAACACTATGGGACAGTGATTTTTTAATTCAAGTAATATCAATACCTGATAACAAGGCTGAAAACAACTAATTTGTTCAAAAAGAATTGTGAATGTGCACTCCAAGCCAGTTTGATAATCCATTTGCCCTTACTCATCCTGTTCACAGTGACCCACTTGCTTTGTTTCTACATCATTTAGTGAGAGATATGCTTGTCGGGGGAAAAAAAAGCCCTCCAAGTTTCTGCAAGGCCTTCATGGCCAATAGATTCTGGATAGAGGGGAATATACCTCCTTCAGGGTCCCGCAGAGGCTGCGTGCACTGTTTTGTGTTTTCAGTGAAAAGAGCAAGATCAGCAGGGGATTCTAACTGCATCTCAGGGGCCCCCTTCTTTATGAAAACACTCTGCTTTTCCACAGTCCTTGGAATGTCCCGAAAGATGGCAGGAGCTCTAGGTGGCTCTAGGTAGCAGACGAGGGGCGCTGTCCTTTTTGTCCCCAATTTCTTTCCCTCCAATTGGACAAGTCAGAGGTCCTTTAGACAACAGACTGGACTAGGGGTGGACTGAGGAGAAAAAGCTGCCCTCGAGCTCCTGACAGACTGCCCCACATAAGCTAGGCTTAAATTTATTTATATATACATACAGTATATACAGTACATACATCATGCTTATAACAGGGTAATGTTACTTTTACAAGCATGATGTACTCCTGGTAACAGTGTAATGTCACTGGTAAGATTACACTGTTACCAGGTGACCCATACATACACTAAATACATGTTTAGAACAGATAAATGTGTGGATGTGTCACAACTTTCTCCAGCTGAACAGAAACAAAACTGATTATATATATATATGTATATATATATATACATATACAGTACAGACCAAAAGTTTGGACACAACTGTGTGTCCAAACTTTTGGTCTGTACTGTATATATACAGTATATACAGTATATATACTGTATATAAAATCCTCCCAGGTTGATGACCCGACGAGCTGCAGGTGCGCTACTCCATACCAGGCTGCTCAGGAGAGACTCAGAGTCACACGGAAACACAAAACAGCACAGATCCTGACAGTATATTCATTATTTAATTCAATTCATTTTATTTATATAGCACCAATTCATGGCACATGTCAAGGCACTTTACAAAAAGGCAACTCAGTTTAGTCAAACATGCATTTCAATAGATCATTGAACAAAATAATTATTATTACTTGGATCAGTACAAAAAGTTTTCCGTCACAGTAAACCAGGCGGACTGCATGAAGTCTTTGACTGGACCACAGAGTGACTGGATATAAATTCACAAAACTTCACACGTTCTTCAATATATTTTTTTCCTATTTCGTCGGGTTTATGAATCTTACCACATGCCAAGTCCATTTTTGCACTCTCTGACAGTGATTCTCCGCACACCGGCTCTGCTATTCAGACAAAGCATGTGGTTCTTTTTGATGGGCAACACAGTGAAAATGGCCCTGGAGGGCAGGAGCGTGAGACCTGGATCTGTTTCCTGCAAGCAAAATATCTGTCTTTACTCCTAGCATTTTTCTGCACCCATGAGAGACACACTTGCATCCAAGAAAAATGAAGTCGGCATTCAGTAAGTTAAAGGTAGAGAAGACAGTGTAATCACACACTGTGGATATACACTTGTCTCCAGCTGAACGAGGGCGGAGTCACATTTCAACAGAATGAGCTGGAATAACAGACTCATCCATCCAACAATAATTTTCATTTCTTTCTCTCTTCCCAGATAATAAGAGACAAAGTATAAAGGCAAAGAATGTGAACAAGGTGATAGAGAACGTTACATTTCCCTAAAAAGGGAAAAAAGAGAGTTTATGGTTCATAACTTGAAGGGAAAAAATGCTAACATTTTTAAACGTTGATCAATCAAGTAACCTGATTTTGTGATTTTAGAGGGTTGCACAGCATGGCCAGAAAACAAGCCATGCTGTGCCAGAAAACAAAACAAATGCAGAGAAAATTTGAAAATTGTAACCACTCAACTACAAAAGGTTAGAATAAATTACAAATCAATTAAGGTCCTTCACCTGCTGCATTGATCATTTATCCACAACTTTCCTCATGAAAGTCCTGCCTGTCATTTCATCTGATCTGATTCAAATAGTAAACTTATCCATTTTCAGTAATATGTTGATCACGACATATTACTGAAACGACTGGAGAGCTTGGTGGGACTGTCCAGTCCAGTACTTAATTAATTTGAATCTTACATAACAGGAATTTCTTTCTTTCAATAGGTAATTTCATATCAAAGCAGATGTTATTCACATACGGGGTACCCCAAGGATCAGTCCCGGGACCCCTCCTATTCCACATGTATATGCTCCCACTGGCTCAAGTCATAACTGAATATAAGATTAGCTATAAAAACTATGCAGATGGTGACCCATACATACACTAAATACATGTTTAGAACAGATAAATGTGTGGATGCGCCACAGCTTTCTCCAGCTGAACAGAAACAAAACTGAAGTTATTATCTTTGGACCTAAAGAGGAACAATCAAAGCTCACAAATGTGGTTGTTACATTTAGAAATGAGCAATTTGGTCCAAAATCTGGGTGTGGTGATGAACTAAAGACAGTTGCAAAGTTGGTCTTCTTCCCAGGCTTAAAGGATTAAAGTCAGTTTGTAAATCACTCAATAGCTTAGCGCCGATATACATTAAACATTTGCTATTCTTACTAGCAACAATATTTTAAAGTCTACACTCTGAGCTACAGGAGCCGTGGTAAGGACTTTAGAACTGAGGTGATGTGCTCTATCTTCCTGGTTTTAGTGAGAATGTGAGCAGCAGCGTTCTGGATCAGCTGCAGCTGTCTGGTGTTTTAGGCAGACTGAGACACTGTTGCAGTAATCAATGAGACTAAAGTGGATTGGTTGACAGGTGGCTTTCTGTTAATACCCACTTTATCACAAACAGAACAGAAATCCCCATGAGATGACAGAACCCTTGCAAACCAGGTATTTTGAGCTGCAGACATTGGAGACAAGCAAATAAATCCCTGAACACCATAGTCAGGTCTAAACAGCAGGGATTTAACTTCCTGTAAGGAATAAGTGAAAACAGGCTCCTGACTTAAACCAGTGACATCATTTTCTGCTCAGAATAAATGTATAAAACTTAACATCCCCAGTTTTTTTCAGGGGAAAGTCAAACTGCTTCCATATGTGCTTTTTCCATATCCTGCTGCTGTTCTGGAATTTCGTTCATGCACATTGTCAGAATTCTCACACTGTGAGAATGAAGGCATAAAAGCAAGTAGGGGTCAGAGCGGAAAGCAGCAAGAGGGACTGGGGGATCTGGGTGTGTGGTGCGAGAGTCTGTTGAGCTTTGTTTGTGTGTGTGGTTTGTTGTGAGGGGGATCCCCAGGACAGGGTTTGGACTTGGGTTTAAATTCACACGGGAAGCGAGCTGATGGTGGGTCTTCATCCTGTTTTTAGCTTATTATCCACTCTAATAATTTCAGGCCTGACAAGACGAGGGTCCTGAGAATATGCAAGGAAATGAACAGCAGTTTTCAATGCACTTTCACGATATTCCTTTAAAAACACACACTTATCTGTCCAAGTGACAGATAAGGTTGAGTATATTGAACGCTACCTCACTAGTAATCTCTTTGATGATAGACTAGCATAGGCAGTCATAGCGCTGTCAATCGATTAAAAAATTTTATCAGATTAATCACACTCTGGAGCTGTGATTAATCACGATTAATTGCCTAACTTTGTAAGCATGAGATATAAATAAGCACACAGTTGCTCAAACCCCTCCTGCCGCACTCCAGCCAATAAAAATGCACATCATTTTCAGGGGTTTTTTTTGTTTGTTTTTTTTTTTTATAGCAGAAAGCAGGTAGAATGTAGAATTTGAATTGTTTGTCACTGTACACAAATGAGGATGCACATAGACACAGAAATAAATACATATACATATGAGCTTCCTGAAGTACATGGTGACCTCCTTTGGTTTTCTTGGTGTTCAGAGTGAGGTTATTCTCTGAACACTCTCTCTGCCTCCTCACCCTGTGAGGATGAGTCCGATCGCCGTGGTGTCGTCAGCAAATGAACGATGAAGGTTGTCGCTGTGGGCCGGACAGTCTTGGGCGTAGAGGCACCACAGGAGTGGGCTCAGTGCACAGTTCTGTTACCAAGCATTGTATCTACACCAAGGGCTGTCAAAGTCAACGAGTTAATCTGAACATTTTAACACGCTAATATCACATGACAGAACAATCAACCTACCTATTTTTACCTAAAAGCCTCTCTCCCACTGCTTCTGCAGCCAGATGGCAGCAGATGGGTTGGAACAGATCGTGACCAGGGTGAGAGGAGTCTTTTAAAACGCTGCTGAGGCAGTGGGATCTGTGGAGTTCTCCAAGAGAAGGCAGAGAGCAGCTGATGGTCCTCTGGGCTGATTGTGTGATTCTCTGTGTGGTTCTCCAGCTGCACAGCAGCACAAAGGAAGACTCCCCAAAGACAATAGCAGATGATATTTTCAAAAGAGCATTGATAGAAGGACACCAGCAGTTTTTGAGAAATATTGTTTCTCTTGAGAACTCTCAGGAGTGTCTACTCGGCCTTCTTTGCCAGTTGTGCTGTCTTTTCATCCCAGGCCAGGTCATCCATCATGTGAACTCCCAGGAAACAGAAGTCTGACACCCTCTCCACCCGGTCTCAGCAGATGTATGGCTGAATTATTGAAATGATTAAAAAAAAACAAATCTACTTGCTGCCGCTGTTTGTTGCTGCATTTGGGTCAAACTCAATCACCAATGACATGACAGTTTGCTGTTTTATAGTAAACAAGCCAAAAATCCCAATCCCATATTGGGAAAAAATAATAGCATATACAGTGGCAGAAAATAGAAGTCAGATAGGAACAAATGTCAATGGAAGACACCCAAAAAAAACCAAGGTTCTGGAAGGAAAAAGGAAGAGCTTTGTGGTTGGAGGTTGAAGAGGTCCAGATCCAAGGACATCATGCATGCATGGTCAGGCCAGATGCTTAGAAAAAGAAACTGTCTCACAATCCCAAAATTCCCTACCACTCGCTAGTCTCTCTCTGCTCTTTTCAAAGAGGGCTAATGCCAAGCAAAAAGGAAAGACTTTCCCCAAGCTGCAATTTGCAACCGCTACTCGACTCATCATAGTGAAGTCTGTGTGTGTAGCCTATGTATTTTTATCCTTAAAGCTCTGGAAGCCTCAACCTCTGCATAGCAGATATGGGTTAGCAACACAAAATATCTTCTTTAAGAGATGCATACTCAATACACACATCTGTTTCTTACAGCTCTGTGCTTCAAACTTCTATAATTTTATGTGAAAAGTCGGCATCCAATCACTTGAAGAACATTTCTATGATTAAAGGAGTAATGTCCCAGCAATATACAAGAGAAACTTATCCATTAACTCATACATTGCAGCTGTCTAATTAAAAAGTTAATCAACTGATCCAGAACGCTGCTGCTAACATTCTCACTAAAACCTGGAAGATAGAGCACATCACCCCAGTTCTAAAGTCCATACACAGGCTTCCTGTAGCTCAGAGAATAGACTACCGTTGTTAGTAAATCACTGAACGGCTAGCACCAAAACACATTAATGACCTGTTGTTGTTGTATCAACAATCCAGATCACTCAGGTCTTCTGGTTCTGGTCTGCTCTGCATCCCCAGAACCAGAGCTTTGTTGCCTTGAGCGAAAAGATGCAAAAGTCGTTCCGCGGCAACAGGAGGGGGAACATCTCCAAAGTGCAGGACTGTCATGTATATTCTGTGTAAATTAATCCGGTATGAGAATTGCATCACTTTACTGTATTGATTTCTACTGCTGATTTTTTAGTTTAAAGTTGTGCCGTTGAGCAAATGAAACAAGCAACTCCTTGAATGGTGTGATTATGACACTTTTTAGTTGAGTAGTGAATAAAAAATGTCCCGACAAAAAAACTTGTACAAGGAAAAGGCAAAGGAAAATATATGCATTTGTTGACGAAAATGCATGTTGAAGGAAAATATACATTCCTTGGTGAAAACACGTGTCAGGAACAGGACAAGTAAAATACATATCTTTCAACTGGAGTTTCTGCAGTTAAGGCCCCAACATACACGAAGCGGACGTCCGCCGGACATGTCCGCGCCAGACATGTCCGCGTGCGGGTACTCAGTGTCGCACATTAAACTACCCGGTGGAAACAATGTTCACATCGAACTGGTTTTCGTGTGACACCGGGCTGATAAGGTTGAGAATAAGGGTTTTATGAGTTCATGTTGTTTCAAAGTTGAGCTCAACATGAGAAAAGTCACAAAAGTTGACACGGGGACGTGATAGACAAGCGAAAATGCTTAACGGCAACAGGTTTTACATATTCACGCAAATATTGACATGGTGAATTATGCAGAATTATAAGAACAAAACACAAGACATCATCCCAGACATCTTTATCAGCAGCGGAGCAGAGAGGTGGACCTACAAGTTGAGTCTGACTCAACTTATAGGACTTAATCTCCCATGGGGCATTTTGAGTTACAGTATTTACAAATTCTGATAGTGTGCATTCTAAGCTTTCCAATGATGTCAAACAGATAGTGATCAAAAATAAAAATAAAGGTGATATGGTGATTCAAATGTTGGAACTTTACAAACAAGATCAGGGAGAAGATCTTCTTCATCATTGTTAAGTTTCGCTCCCTGCGGTTACTGTCTGATCGCCTGCTCATTTCCTGTTTAGATTACCGTACTCTAAGCGGTCAATGTCTGACCGCTTAGTGTCTGTTTCTCATTATTCTGGGAGTAAATATGGGCAACAGCGCCAATGTTGGGACACTCCAATGAAGTTGTTCGCAGCAACACTCGCATTGGAGAAACCTGGAGGATGTGGTTTTTGACTCAAATAAACCCTGATATTGCATTTTGTCTTATAGAAATTAATCGCTGGCCCAATCATAATGTAAGTAAGGTAAGTCAGATTACTTTATTATTTTGCAATCCATACAAATTTATCAATATTGTGGCACATAATTGGCATTTTTTGCTTTTTGTTTTTTTACGTGGAACCTTTTAGATTCAGGCAATGTAGTCATAAGAACTGTGGGATGAATCCCAGTTGAAGCTTTGCCCCGGTTGGACATCTGCTGGGGGTGTGCCCTTGATCCAGGCATGTGCAGAGGGCGGGGGGGCGAAGGGGGCTTGAGCCCCTGCCCCTTTTATTATTGATGCCCCTAGTGCCCTTTTTGAGTTTTTTTTAGTTTTTGGTTTTTTAATTTTATTTATTTATTTTATTCTTTTTTTAATCTGTATGCCAGAAGGCCTGTTTGTGCCCCTCAGCAGTAATATTTAGTTAAATATAATAATTTAGTAAAAATAAACTAGTCTGGCTGCCCTCAGTCTAATAATGACTCTCAGAGCCTCCATGTTGTTCAGACTCCGGGTCCATGGTGAGGAGGGGGAAGAGGAGGGGGCGGATCTCTGTCCTCTATCAAATTATGGGCAAGAATATTTTTTCATACTCTGGTTTGTGAATAAAAACGTAGGTCTGATGTTGACGTTAGAAAAACTGTTTCTATTTATATTTTCGTAATCGTCCTCACAATAACGGGACAAAACCCGTCTCGCCCATAAACACAGAAATGTTTTGGCTGCAGAGAAACTTCTGACTTTAACTTCATCATTCTGCTAAAGGCCCGGTTCGCTACAGGCAGCTTGAGTTGGTTCCACCGACAGATAGAAAGAATATCTGTCTTTATATCAGACATCCTGATATAAGACACGGTACCGACTGTCACCATGAGTCGCAACGCAGCTCAAAGCCCCGGTACCACCTGGTACCACCTGGTACCACCTGCTCTCTGTTCGCTCTGCTTCTCCTTAACGTTTCTACCAGGCGGGTTAAAGCCGCTGCTGACGGGATCTGGGCTGGAGGTTCGCGGCTGTAAATAGATGTTATTGCAGAACCTCAAGTGTTAAAGGAAGATTCAGAGCATTTAGAGTCACAAAATAAACATCAGAGAAAATATTGCAGCAATAATTAGAACCGCATCAAAAAGCCAAACATGTCACAACGAAATGAATCAAAATGTCTCCAAGCATCGGCGGACTGACGGGGGCCACTGGGGGATTCCAGGTAGACTCCAGAGATGCGCATCGCAGCAGCTGTTCCTCCAGGGCCGGCCCAAGGTAATATGGGGCCTTAGACAGAACTCCCCTCCCTCCTCCCCCCGTCCTACTAAGAACCTCAGCATCACTAACATGTTTAAATATCGATCAGGTGAATCTGTGAGAAGGAGACCAGGTTTATTGGCCGAGTTTAAAATCAATCACTGATTATTGGTTACTTGCTGTGATGTATTTGTGAACAAACCCAATTCAAACACAAAGATTACACCATATTGTAACCATGGTAACACAACAATCAAACTATCAAGATGATTCTTTAAACTTTTACAAAGTAAACTTCCTAATTAAATCCTAAATGTACTATTTATTTTTCTCAGCTGAATGCATTAAATAAAATGTAATAACATTGTTATTCTCTATAAATGATGCTACAGGTTTAGATCTATGGTCTGTGTTACAATTAAACCATTTCTAGGGGCCCCTGAATGTCTGGAGGCCCCTGAATGGCCCCTACCAGCAACTACTGAGTTTTCTTTGCCTTGATAATCTAGTCTTATAATTCTAGATCTAGAGGTTTAACATCAAACTATTATATAGAGTTAACCCCTTTGAGCTTTTTGATCTATAAATCAGTCTGCAGCCAGGTTTTTCTAGAGGTTAAATAGATATTATTAGGGCTTCATTAGTAAAATGGCCTCAAATTTGTTTATTTCATAACTTTATAACCTTTGACCTTCTCTCCTCTGGTCTGTTTAACAGCTACAGTCTCAGATCAGCTCAGCCCTCCAGGACTGTCAGCAGCAGAAACAGAAACTTTATACATGTTGGGGAAAATATAGACTAGATTTGCTTTGCATTTCCCCGCATGATGGCAATGATATAGTAGGATCCAATTAGCTTCTTGATTAATATGGGTTGTTGCTGTGTTGTTGTACGGAGTTTTTAGCTTTAGTTCAATGTGCCCTTTTTTAACTTTGAGCCCTTGCCCCTCCAAAGGTCTCTGCACAGCCCTGCCTTGATCTGTGGTTTCTGGGCCATGGCTTGCCAAAGGAGCCTGTTGACCTGTTGTTGGGAGGTGGTTTGCATTTGACCCTGAATGACTCAGGGGATTGCAAGCCCACCGAGCTGTTAAGACATTGACTGTGAGGAGATATCGAGCACCTTGAGTTGATCATGAGTTGAAGATTTTTATGTCCCAAACAACTAGCTCAAAAACTAAAATGGAAGAAGATAAGCAAAAGTACTATAAGTTGAGCAAGTTTGTGGTTAAGTTAAATCTAAAGAAAAATAAATACTATTTTGCACAGCAATTAGAACAAAAACATGATCAAAAACTGTGGAAAACTCTAAATGGGGAGTTGAGCAGAAAGATTCCGACACAACATACTTTTATCGAATGTGGAAACGTTAATATTACAAATCCAAGAGCTGTAGCAAACCACTTAAATGACTTCTATTGCAAAACCCACAATTTGAAGAGACCAGTGACATAAAACTGATTGTTAAAAAGTAGATCTAAAGGAATTTATGAAAAACAAATTATGCAATTTTGAGTTTTATCATTTTAATGCAGAAAAAAATTACCAAAAAAAATTAAAATGGTATGTAAAGACAAGCAACCAGGGTTTGATAACATAAACGAGAAACTATAATCTACTTACCAGCAGAATACACTGTCATGTTATCAATACCAGTTTTAAAACAACTGCATTTCCACAGGCCTGGCCCCAGCGCTTGGACAATAAGCGTATTATAAGATTTTTCAAAAGGCGACCCTTGATCAAATATAATCATATTTTTCTAATAGTAGTCATTTGACACATTTATAACATTCCTAATCAAAAGCATATTCTTCATGTGCAGCATTGATGCAAATGATTGATGAATGGTATACATAACCAGGAAGATGTGTGGAGTCGTCCTATTAGACTTTTCAGCAGTGTTTGATGTGATTGATCACAACTTGCTTTTAGAAAAACTTGAGCTGTGTGGTTTCAAACCATCAGCACCAGCACCGATGAAGAGCTACTTGTAGAATAGATCACAGTAAAATAGAACCTGTTTTAATTTGCACTAAAGCAATACTAAGTAAACTTCTTAACTTCTCCACTCCGGTTGATAACTCCTGTGGTTCAACACAAAACTGTCAAGGACTGAATGCTGGGGAGTCACTTCATAATGTGAAACACAGGCACCAACTACCTCGCGACCACAGCGCCGACAAGTATTCCCCAATCTGTATATTGTGGCAGAGGCAGTGTAGCGCAGGATTAATGATGAAACTGTAAAACTGAACTTAACTTTGACACAAAGACCAAGTTCGAGTGTCAGAACATCGTGGCAACTGAATCCCAGTGTGCAGACAATGAAATGACTTGTGGTGATTCATCTGTCCCAGGTTCTCCTCACAATAATGATGGATTATGAGCAGCGTTGGCACAGCTATCGCTGCTTTCCTCTGCCTTCTGTCTTCCTCTGAGGACTGAGTGATGAGTTATTTTTCTGCAGCTTGGCACAGCATGACACATTCATCTCCCCAGATGGCCTCACCGGTGATTCATTTAGTGGCCCTGCCTGTTGCTTGGTTGCATGTCTAGGCCAGTGGAGCATCACACATACTTCAGATGTTGGCTTCATGTGGCAAATACCGGCAGCCAATGGCACAGGTTTTTACCTTTATCCAAAGGAACTTCTGGATTATCTTTCAGGCATGTAGCATCTGTGTTTCAGAGCTTTGGTGGCAGACAAGTGGGACTTGGGAAAAATTTTGAAAATTTCACAGCAGTTAGAATCATCACATCGTTAAAGTGGTTTGTGACTTGTCTTTGAATAAATGGCCTTAAAAGTACCTCAAAAACCAAACAGCATACTGACATTGAACTTATCCAATGCTAGGAACCAATACTATTTAAAGATGATGTCAGGATCCATTTGAGTGTGAGTTTTGTGTACATGTGTGTGGTCTCTCTTCCGGAGGGTCTTGTGTTGGAGATGCGTAACACTGGCTGCTGCTATGGACCTGTGAGGTAACAGTTCCCTTTGTTTGGATGGCGTCCTTATGGGGCTGGCCTGCTGATTTCCAGATGCCTCAGAAGTTGGAACTCGGGGTGACAGCGTTCCAGTAAACATGGTCAGAGAAGTCATCTTACAACATCTTACAAACATCAAACATGAACCTTTTAATTCGCTCAGCTTAGAGTTGCAGGCGCCACATTTAATGCTGATTTAGATGCATTTTTACATGCCTGTCTTGTAACATCAACATGTTTTCACCACCGATTCCTTTTGTTGATGCAAACACAAAATGAGCCTTAGAAGTGATATCGGGAAGTCGTCCTAGTTTCTTCATTAGACTGCCTCCGAAGACAGGGAAATCTGACTTCTGTAATGGAGACCGTCACAGTCGATTGTTAAGACTGTGAAGGCAGAATTTTCCAATTCCAACTACAACTGAGAAACCAGCATTAGATGACTATTCGACACTTGATGTGTTTTGACCTCCCGGCACTAAACTCATGATCTTGTTGTCATGTTGTCTAAGTCTCCCTCCTGGACATAGGTTTGCTCTCTCTGCCCGTTTCATGTGACAATCAAATAAATCAAAAGAAAACCTAGGTTCTCTCAAAAACCAAGACCTTTGTGTCCAGCGTCATCCTGTCTTCTCCCAGTCAGTTTAAACCCAAGAACTAACTACTAACCTTCTCTTTGTCAGTGCCATCTTGGAATTGGATCAATGTCAAATAATCCAGTATCTGCCAAGCTGTAGCTTGTAAATTCATTAGCTTGGATTTAATGCTACAATACTTTGGTACTGTCAAGTAGAGTAAGTTTGTGGCGGGACCAGAAAACCCAAAGAGAAGAAGAAGAAGGAGAAGACGAAGAACAGTGGAGTTAGGGGACAAAATAAACAATGCCGGGAGAAACGATATAGTTTCATTAGTTTTATGTTGAAGAAAATTGATTTGAAAATGTTTCTTTTGCTCAAAATTTGTTACTTTGTAACTATGTTATTTGTGGGGGTTTTTATTTTAGTCTTTAAAATGTGTGCATTTCCCCATATTATTTTTAGTTTGTCTGATGACATCATTGTAAAACATTAAATCAGATGTTTTGATCAATTACTCTTACCAGTTGCTACTTGAGTACCTTTATTACAAAGTATTTTTCTACATTTGAGTAATTTCTTGGACAACTACTTTTTGCTTTCACTTGAGTAAAAATATTTTTGGTTAAGTACTGCTACTTTTGCTTAAACTGAATTTTTAAGTGCTCTATACCCACCTCTGCCATTAAACATCCACTGGGAAAGAAATTCTGATGTTTTCATGCTCCTGAGAAGGTTAAAGGTTATACATTTCAACAGCTCTTTGGACTAAATGGCTCTACATTTTTTCCTGACAAGCTCTGATAGTGGTAAGACTTTCTAAGCGTTTTGGGTGACGGCGGCGATGGCGGTAGGAGTTTGTCCTGCAGTTGGTGAGGCACCAGCTCAATTACCACTCCTTCCACCTTCATCATTGTGTCCGTGAGCAAGACGCCTCCCCCGCCTTGCCTGTCGATGTTGGTTAGAAGGGCTAATGGCACAAAATGGCAGCCTCGCCTCCGTCAGGGCAGCTATGGCTACTCTCTGATAGCTCGCCATTGTTGGCCTGTGGATGGAAATGACATGTAAAACATCTTTGCCATTCATATATAGACTTTTGAGAATATGTCATCCACATGCACGTACATATTGATTATTTCACAAATAATTATCTTCAACAACTCAAAAACTTTTAGTTTGTCTCTCTGGAATTGAAGGCTTTATGTGCACGTTATGATGAACACCTGCCATCTTAAAGATTACAAGCTTTAAACAATGATAATAATAAAAAGTCGCATCTGTAAAATGTAAGTTTGAAAACATACAAAAAAAATTTCTTTAAAAAATTTAACTCCATCCTGGAACATGGATTTCTGCAGCTGGCTTGTTGGCACAGCCTTGTGTTTGTATTGGGCACCAGGGGGTTAAGATGGCGGTGTTTGCAGTGAGGAGGCAGCGGCCGGGTCCAGGCCAGCAGCCAAACAGATGTTAGTTTGTTTCGGGGCTGTGGTTAAATAGCTGGGTGGCGTTCCAGCACACAGAGAAGAGACAAGGATTAGTGCAGCGAGAACTGCAGCTGCACAGACAGAACAAGGACAGTGGGAGTACCAGAGAGCAATAATAGAGACTTGACGCTGATGAATCAGTGGTGAATAAACAGGATGCTTTACCAGTTCAACCTCCTTTCCTTCTTCACCATCATTCAAACCACTGGCAGACACAGACATTCATTAAATTTTTATACGATGGACATGAGATTCATTTTGTTACTTTTTTGCAGAAACAATTGTAAGCCAGTGAAGCCAGTTTGAATCTTATTTGTTCATATCATAAAGTAATCTGTCAAGGTGTGTGTGTGTGTGTAGGAGGATGAACCTACATCTGAAAGCACAGTTGAGATTATGAAATGAGGCAGAGAAGGGGAAACATAATAAGAGGGCCTGTTTATATTCCTGCTGTGCAAGCAGGAGGCTCTGGGGTCTTGGGACCAATTTCAGCCTCAGTTTGTGTTGAGAAGGTGACAGAAACCTCCACGCTGCAGGTAAACAGGACAGCCTGCTTCTCTTGGTTACTCAGCTTCTGCCAACAATGAGTCTTCATTTAGAGATCTTATTCATGGAAGCAGGAGAAGATTTTTTTTAGGCATTGTTTAGAGAATGCCACGCGGTCAGATTTTCATCACATTTTAGCTATTGTTGGGATGGGCCTGGAAATGACCTTCAACTTCGTTGGATGTTTTTGCAGCATATTCATCGGTTGCGATCAGCGTTGTCTTCATCTCACCTTAGTCCAGTTTGATGGACTACTTCTAACCAGTATCAGTGCCCACATCTCCTGGCAGGACACCAACTGCAGGCCACTACGTCACATAGCAGAGTCTCTCTGATTGGTTGACGCTCCGCGTCCAGCGGCAAAAGTTCACATCTTTCAACTCCAGCGTCTGATGTGTCGGATGTGCTTGACGCACGTCAAACGGTCAAAATAATCGAAACGCTTCAATCGCACAGCGCTTGACACGTGAAATGAGCATCCACATAGACTTTGAATGTAAACCAGATGCACCTGACACTTAAATCGCATTTGGTGTGAACGCACCATTAGAACTTATATGAGGAATAGATCTATAAATATATGTACACAAAGCAGATCTCTCCTGTCCCTTGATGTAGGATCCACAAGGCTCTCAATCTCTATCAGACTCTGTGTTCACTACGTCCATGTTGGAAGAAGAAAACATGGATGGTGAGGACAGAGGCAGGGAATGCTCCAGGTAGTTTCAATGCTGGATGGCATAGTAGTCGTGACAGAAACAACCCCAAATTTGTTGGCACAATTCAAAGTAAAGAAGAACAACTCTCTGTATCCTCTCCTGTGTCCTGAATCAACGACCTGGCAATATTTACCTTGGACAGCTTTCATTTTTGTTGCTAAATGTTCTCAAGTAATCTTTTCAGATGTGGAAACTCTTTTGAGAACTTTATTGAGTAATACTCAAATAACAGCACTAATATATCTACATGCTTACTCTGACAAGATTCCCAATCAACATTGTTTTGTGTTTTATTAGCTGTAGACTATCAAACTGTATTTAAAAGTAGTACACAATTGATAATGATAATAATAATAACTACTATATCCATTTTTATTTATTTATTTTTTTACTCGAAGTAAAATCTGAAGGTATGCAGCACATACATCCATACAGCCGCTACAAAATGAATGCCGCAGACGCTAACAGGAACAGAGTACTGACTGGAGAACTAAATGTTTATACATGCTGCAGACTCCTGAATGGAAATAACATTTCTAATCCATAAAGCTTTCATAGAGTGACATATTTTACAAGCTTTACATTTTTAACATTCATGACCATCTTTCAACTGATGTGTAGTCAAACATGGTTATTCTATGCAAGCTTCACACAGCTTCCACATTATCCATGTAGTTCATACACCACGTGCACATCAACACATTAGACAGTCAAATGTGCTGTCATTTCTGTTGTTAACATGAGGGTAGGCTTAGCCTTGGGTAAATATGACTGTTTCATTTGGAAATCTGGCTCACAAAGATAGATGTTGCCTACTCGTTATTGATCCAACAAGGGATTTGTTCTTTCAGACAAGACTGCCATTTTCCTCCTTTTCACTGGAACGAGAACAAGAGACTACTGGAGACGGCCTCCAACAACAAAGCAACCAGTCAAATTTTGGGCAGAAAAAGCTTTGATGACTAACCTCACTCCCCTTCATCTCTTTTTCTGCTCTCTTTGTGCTGCACTTCTTCAAAGCTGCAACCGTTTTTTTGTTGTTGTTCCGCCGCTCTTACGTCAAGCAATTTATGTAATGCAATCAGGTTTTTGTCTGTCTGAACGCAACAGGAAATGGCGTAAAGGAAAATAAACAGATATGCACTTGTGTATTTTAATTATTGTACAATGGTTATATTACATGAGTGTGAAATAGACGGATTATGCACTATGGAAATAGGAAAGGATGCAGTGTGACTGCGGTTTGGTGAAGAAGCAACCTGGTCTGGAGCCACACCTGCCTTACAATGCGTCAGTGAGTAACAATCTATGCAGCAAGCAACTGCCTGGAGTGGCCCAAACCTAACATCAGCAGCACATTCCTTTACTTAGAACAAACTTAGAATCCAGAAAATCCAGAAAACAAAATTCTTCCAGGACAGGAACACTTAGTTTTTATTATTACTTAGAAACTGTGGAGCACTCATTACAAATACTTAGCAGCTACTTTTTAGACTCCTATCCTTCCAAACCAGAAAAGGAATTAGACCAGAGGATACTTACTAATACTTATCTACCAACACTGAATAGGAATATCTAGTTTATTTACTTTGGATCAACATTATTAGACTACTTTTTAGACTTCTGCTCTTCCAACCCAGACATTAGACCAGAGGATACTTAGCAACCCTGAACAGGAGTATCTATCTTACATACTTTAGATCAACATTAGATTCTTCTTCTTTTGCTCTTTCCTTTGGTTTGTTATTTTGTTTGTATTTCCCTTTAATTCCTGTAAGGCACTTGGTATTGCCTTGTTGCCGAAAATGTGCAATATAATAAAATTACCTTACCTTAGCATGAGCAAAGTTCTGGATACCAAGATGCATTCATGTCTCTACACAGCAGTAGCTGTACTTTAACACAGTAACCTGACGTGTGTGCTGTTTCCATAGGTCAACATGTGGGTAATTACAGTCCTTACATTTCACGTGCTACTACAGAGGTGAAACAGCCTGGTAATTATGTGTTTCAGTTTGTTAAAATTCACTGGATCTATTGACTTTGTTTTTATGCCTGTGGATTTATAGAGTTTTTCTTGTCCTTTGCGTATTTAGAACATGTCTGTGCACACAGCAGCTTACATGAGTATATGGGAAAACTAAAGTAAAGGGAACACTGAGGCAACAACATGAGATTGTTCCAGCTACAAATGCAGCATGGATTCAGCACAGATTCTCACCACATCCTACTGTGATCCTTCCTGTGTTCAGCTCAGTGTCAAACCAAAGGCCCAGTGGCCAAATCCGGCCCGCCGTAAGGTTTTATGTGGCCCCATGGACTCTATGAGGACAAATAAATTAAACTTCCAAGATAATATTTTATTATTCAAGTCAAAGCAGATTTTATCTGTAAACTGCCAAATTAAATCAATGCGGAAAGATGTTCAACATTATGTCATTTCAAGAAGAACTCATTGAGAGCGATTTTAATCATTTATTAATGGGTAGTTTCGATACTCTTCTGGGTTTTGCTGTGCGGTGTTCTGTTATGTGATGTTTTGATGTTATCTGAACAGGTCTGTGTTAAAAACAACTTACCTAGTCAAATAAAAGTTAGAAAAAAAATCTATATATTCTGCCACAACTGTTTGACCCGCCTTCCCTGCTGGTGGAGGTCAGAGGGCGCGGTGGCACGGATTGTGGACCTGATAAACGACTATGCAAGCACAGTCCGTTTATAAACATAGAAATCTTTGTCCTTTTCCACTACACAATAGTGTAGTGGAAAAAAACAGCTGCAGAGGAGCCACTCTCACAGTCTTTATTCACCTTTTGTGGGAAAAGAGCATCTTTTTCCAAAATCGTATGCACACTATCCATGCCAAACAAGGAGAGAAACGTATGGAAGGTGAAAGTTCCCTGTTTCCATTTGTTGTCCTTCAAGCTGGATTTCCACCAGAAACAGTCTTTGATATCCTCCAAGCAGATGCCACAGAGGAAGCCTTTCATGACAAGCCAAGGTGGGTTGAACCTGAGAGCAGTCCGTGTTGTTTGACAGCTAAACCAGCCAGCAAGCTGGCTTTTCACACTGTGTGTTTGTTTTTTTGTTTTTTTTGGTCTGAGTGTTTCCTTTTGTCTTTGTGTGTTCAAGTTTGTTTACCCGTGAGACAAAATAGTACCTTCTGTTCTCAATGCAAGACGCTGCAGAGAGTTTGGAAACGGTTCTACGTTGGAGCTTTTTATTAACTTTCAACTTTGCACACACAGCAGTTAGCAGGTTCTGCATATAGGACAATTTTTTTAAAATAAATAATGTTAATTTAACAAATTCCACTTTACATTCTAAATAGAGAGATAAGTGTAAGTGGAGCACCAGTGTTAGTAGATACAAACTGCATCTTCACATCGGGGCTTATTCATAGAAATCTGATTTCAAAAAGTTAAAACTGTTTATTTTACCAGAAGATTCTTTCAGAGTTGTAAAGTCTCTGCCATTAATAAATTTGGTCTTATGCAAATTAGGGCTGCATGGTGTTGCATTGATTAGCATTGTTGCCCCAAAGCAAGAAGGTTGTGCATTTGAACTTGCTTGTCTGCTTTGGTGAAGAGTTTCCATGTTCTCCCAAGGCCTCCGGGCGCCATGTTCCCAAACTGGAAGGACAGTTGAGTGGGGAAAGTTCTGTCACTTGCCAGGATGCTCTTGTAAAAGATTTCTAACCTCAAGGAGGTTTTTCTCATCCTGGTTGAATAAAGTTTGATGCACCTCTACACTTACGAGAGTCATTTTTGCCCTCAGTTCTGTTATGTTCTCTAGAGCATGTCATGTTTTCTAGAGCTGCAAATGATAATTGACCTTCAAAAATATTTTATGGAGAATCTATAAATTAACTGAGGTTTGAATTATATACTTTACCACAGTTGTTACGCTGTTCAGAATTTAGTAGACTTTATATAAAAGTAAGTATCAAATGGATAGATTTGATAATTCGTTTTCTATTACTTCAATTCTGTTTTTTTTTTAGGTTTTAGAATAAAGAAAAAACATCCAACTTTGACAAAAGAGAACAGTTTCTTCACTTTCAAATTGATATCAAGACTGAGACTTGGGTCCCAGAAATTCAACCACGTCATACAATGTGCGGAAAAGTAAATAATAATAATAATAATAAACACTTGGCTGAATCTCAGGAAATAATCAAACACAGCTATAGGAAGAGGATAAGAGGTACTGATTTATTAATAGGTTCATTAGAAATGCACAACTACACTGACCTTTAGCTCGGTGGACTAACTGTGGGGTTAGAAGGGCCACAATGATGTTAGGGCCCATTTCAGATAGCATAGTTAACAAAGCAGATACTGTGAATAAACGTACCCAGCTCTGTGGTACTCGGGGTTGACAGTTTGATACCCACTCCATCCGCCTCTGCACATTTTGGTACATTTCTTAAATGATCCTACTGCACATTCGCTAGGATCAGAGTATGCTATTTATAATGACGTTATTTACATATTGAAGCTTTTGCCACTATTGTATCATATGTTCTTAATATGATTATTTAAATATTTTATCTTTGGGTGAATATACAGGCTTTAATTGCCTGTCACTTTGCTGCTCTGAAATTTCCCATTTGTTGCTCAATAAAGGATCAATTAATCAATCAATCTTATCTGTATAGAACATTTGAGCAACAAGGCAGATCAAAGAGCTTTACATATTAAAAGTACAACAATTAAAAAGTCATTTAAAAAAAACAGCATACAGTCAACAATTGAGAAACCAGTAACATAACAAACATCGTCACTACACATCAAATATGTTGGTCAATGTTGCATTTATTATGGTCCAAAACCGACTCTGATCAGGTGGCTTTCTAGTCTAGACTTAAAGGAACTCAGTGTTTCAGCTGATTTGCAGTTTTCTGGAAGGTTGTTCCATATTTGTGGTACATAGAAGCTGAATGCTCGCGTTCTCACTAAAACCAGGAAGACAGATCACATAACACCAGTTTTAAAGTCCCTCCACTGGCTCCCTGTAGCTCAAAGAATAGACTTTAAAATACTGTTGTTAGTTTATAAATCACTGAACGGCTCAGCACCACAATACATTAAAGATATGCTGTTGTTGTATCAACCTTCCAGACCTCTCAGGTCTTCCGGTTCTGGTTCTGCTCTGCATCCCCAGAACCAGAACCAAACAAGGAGAAGCAGCTTTCAGCATCTATGCACCACAAATTTGGAACAAACTTCCAGAAAACTGTAAAACAGCTGAAACACCGACTTCTTTTAAATCTCGACTAAAAACCCACCTGTTTAGAATTGTATTTGAAATGTAATCAATTACAAATTTATTGATGTAACTTGACTTAATGATTGATTCTATATTGCATTGTGATTCTGTGTTTGATATGATGTAAAGTACTTTGAAATGTCTTGCTGCTGAAATGTGCTATACAAATAAAATTTGATTGATTGATTGATTGAATGCTTTTTGCCAGTTACAAAATAAATGCACTGCATTGATCAAAAAGGCAACAAGTTCATATTATCTAACTGAAACTGAAAAAAAAAATTTGATTCAAAAATGACTCACGCAAATTTTGGAAAATGATTACATCTATTTCTGGCAACTCTTATTCTGATCTTGCCACTCTGTTAATGGCTGACTGGAGGCCGGTGTCAGACAAGGTGGGGATGTTAAAACTGTTTTAATACGCACTTTGTTGATTCTAATTTCTTTCGAGACTCCTGTGTTTGCCAGCCACTCCTTTAGAAGCGCGACCTCTCGTCCGAACTTTGCTTTCTCTGAACTGTATGTCAGTGAGGCTTGGAGGGAGTAATGCCAGGTTAAGCTGAACTATGAGGCTGCAGATGATAATCAACTTTGGGAGCTTTTTTCACTACTGGGTATCTTGAAGTTGTGCACCCACTGAGACATCCCACCACTGGGAGGCTTCCAGGAATGCCCATGATGGTCTGCTGCAACAGATTACCAACATGTGAAAACATACTCAATAGGAATATCTATTGGTAAGTGTGCACTAAATAAGCACAACACGCATAATTAATTAAAAAACAAAAACTACCCCGCTCCGTAATTGTCATGAACTTTGTTTCTTTAACCAAATGTTGCAGTTCAGAATGTCCCAACTTCCTGTGAGTGGATCCTTTCATCCCAGCATTACATTAATCTCGTCTTTCTAGTCTGTCTTTAATCCAGCTCTTCTCTCTCAGTAGAATACTCAGTTTAGCTCAAAGGCAGGTCTGTGCATGTTCCTCACCCACCCACACACTCTTTCTCACACATGCAAAACCTCCACTCCACACACCCCCGGGGGATCTGAAGTCATGGGAAAAGTCTGTGACCAGGCTACAGAACTGAGTCCTGCCACAAGACACAATCGTTGTGCAACACATTAAAGCCACCAGTTTAAGATGATGTGGGCTTCCAGCACAGCTCTGACCTGTGAACATGTAAAACAGACAGAAGTCAGTCAGCAGAGAACTCTGTGGTTCTATCTATTATTGCCTGCATTGGATTGTAGCAAGTGACAAATTAATTGCAACCACAGTGAGAAAAAAGTAAATGGGTCCCATTCACATGTTTAGCAAATGGTAAGATTACTTGAGTAATGTACTTAAGTATAGTTCTTGGGAAGGAATACTGTAATTGAGTAGCATTTCTTAAAGATTTTGTTGGTGCTACTGGCCTTTATTTAGCAGTTGTCAGACAGGAAAGTGGGTTATGAGAGACCAACTTGCAGCTGGAACCCGAACCCACGACAGCCGTGTTGAGGGTTAAGGCCTCCGTACAAAGGTCGTGCTTCAGTTCTGTGCCGCAGTCAATTTTCGTCATACACCACGGTCTGGGAGGTTGGCTACAATCCAATTTAAGCTTATTTAAGCTTCTAAATAACCTATGCAGCTGTAGTCACAGGACCATCAAGCTGCTTGGAGCTTGATGGAGGCGGTCCGATAGCCTTCACCTTGAGCTTGTTTTCTTCATTTCCTGTGTCAACCCTTCTTGGCTTCCTGTGGTCCATGTTCAGTGTAGTAAACATCAAGTCACTAACCAGCACAGTGTCCACTTGTCACTTGTTGGGAATCAGAAGTCTGCAAACCAAACTGTTATGGCAACCTCAAATGGTGGTGCCCAAACCATTATGAATCTGAATTTTCATAAATGTTTGACTCATGTAATTATTGATAATTTGTTATTCATTAATTTATAAGTACAAACATTTGCTTAGTTTAAGCAGAACCAAAAGTGTTGGGAAGTAGATTCATGGAGCCAAAAATGCACTCCAGCAGCTTTAGCTTTGGCTATGAAAAACTACAATTGCTTATGGCAATTATTAATAAAATTAGTAATTTAGATGAAAAATTACTAAATCAAGGCACCACTCACTTATTGAGAAAAATATATATTATAGCTATAAAGTTCAGTCTTGGTTATCACTTATCATATCTGCCCGATAAGGCCCAGGTTTTAAAATAACAATTGGAGGCACAAGTTCAGCACTGGGCTTATCCTGAACAGCAAGATGCTACATATCCTGGAATAAACATAGACCAACTCACTACGCTAACACACACAACCAAAACCGAGAGGAAGACGAAATGGTGAAACTAAAACTTTTAAAGGTGAAAATACATAAAAGTAGAACCATTGAAATGATGATGTCACAGTTCAGTAGGAATTCTGACCATTGAAACCAAAGATTTGTTTCATGAGGAAAATGGGATGTTAATTAGTTTTAACTAATTCAGGTTCATTTACCATAGTATGTCGTTTATTCTTCATACAGCAACACCAGAAATGTGCAATAATAAAACCTTATACTGAGGAAGTAATGTTTTTACCAATTTCTGGGCTGTTTGAGTTGTTTTGGTTTTAGACTTGAATGGCGTCTGTTATCTGCCCTGAGGGCGCGGGGAGTGATGTCAGGTCTCGGGTTGTTTGAGTTATTGTTTTGTATTTCTTTCTTTGATTAGATCAACCTTGTTTCTATTTTACGTTGGTTCAGTTCTTCTTAGTGATTCTAGGTTTGTCATGTTTATTTATTTATTTCTAGTTATTCTTTGTTACTTTTCAATTCATTTTCCCAGTTCCCCTTTTGTGTCCCCTCCCTCGCCCCCGGTGCAGTTCTCTCAGAGGCCACAAGCACTATACATAAACGTTCTAATGAAGTACACAACTTTGGTTACTGTAGTACCTTCCAACCATTGGCCATCATAAAGAAGTCCAGGGTCAGTCTGGTAACTTTATGAAATTTCTGTATATTCCCAGTATATTAAAGGCTGTTCTCCATGTTTACTGTTCTTTGGTACAGTGTGGTACTGCTGGTTCCCCTTAATTTCTTATCCCTTTGCTTATAACTAATTAGTCCGCTTTCTGGCCTTGAGCTTTACTTTTCCTTTCTCCGTTTTCTCTTCTTATTCTGCTAGTTTTTCCCCATCCATCTTACCACAAGTGGATTTTGGCTCAGCCCAAATCCACCGAGCCTTGTCCTCATTATTACAAAAAAATCTGGCTCAAATGACTGCAAAGCCACAGTTTGTTGTGAACACCAATTATAAGATAATTAGCAAGTGTTTTGTTTTGAGTGCACTGTGCAGTAATGCTGCCTCAGCTTCAGTCAGAAGGCCAGCATCATGGTTTCAATTAAAAGGCTCCATGCTTCAAAACACACTTCAGGACAGTTTAAATTTCACTTAGGACTAAATTTCTCTTTGTCTAATATAGTAGAAATTATACAATATTGAGAAAATTATTTTCAAACAGAAATCTAGTAATGCTAATAGTAAAAAATACGTCCTTCATTTTTATCCCACTGTAACCAGGCTGACAAAGACTCACAGCTCTGTTTGCTGATTTGCTTTTAAGTTAGATTTTCCTGTACAGGTTATGTACAATAGGTATGATGTTGAGAATAAATAATTCTGTGTTTTCCTTCTTTCTCTGTTAGCTAGTTGCTAAGCTAAAGCTAAAAGAAATTACATGTTAGGAAACACCCTAAAAGATAAGATTATAGGATACTAGGAGCTAGGAAACGACCTCTTTGGGGCGTAACTTAGGTAGAGGCTAACAAAGGAGATCACAACCCCTTCTGGGGTTGCTACCTCCAGCTTTATTTTTTATTTTGGTATTAATAAATGGAATTCATGAATCCAACTCACTGACTCTTCTGTAACCTCATATAACAAGAACTCAGCATGGAGAACGGTTAATTCTCCACAAGGAGCAGCCTGAATCTCACCCGGAGTATCTTGGTTTATTAAACATGTTTTGATATTGATCCCATTTTCTCAATGTAAGGATCTGGTTCGAAGTCAGCTGCTGATTGGTGGATTGGCTGTGGGGGCGGGTACAGAGACAAGTCATCCGCCAGCCTTCTGAGTCAGAGGGGCTCAAAAACTTCTCGATGTCTTTCATTTTGACAGCTGGTGTCAAAAAATATATATATAACATTTTGAAAGATCTAGCAGAAATAATGAAAGAGTCAGCCTCCTATGACCAGACTTCTCCCGGCGTCCATGATAGATTAAAGGACTAATGTGGATGGATCTAGAGAAACTCATCCATACATTTATCTTAAGTTGCATTAATTAGTGTAAGTGTTCTCACGGGTCTGCCTAAAAAGTCAGACAGTCACAGCTGATCCAGAATGCTATTGCTCACGTTCTCTGACTGAGAAGAGAAAACTCCAGAGGTTCTAGAGAGAAAGTGTGTCCAGAGAGGGATGTAGTACTCTCTGGACAGCGGGCAGAAGGAACTGAAACTGTCAAGCTGCGATTGGCAGTACAGGTAAGTTTTCCTTAGTGGGAATCAAAAGAAAACGCGAGGCAACCTGGACCACAAGAGACAAAGCAACTTGAGATAAAGAACAGCATTTCACAGAGACGCCAGAAGTTCAGTAGAGCTCTAGAGCTGGCTAGAAGTAGCATCACAGGTAATCGTCCAGTGAGGAATAAAGGTTCTGCAGCTCATTTTATACACCAGCCAGCTTGATGAGATGATTGGGACCAGGTGAGCAGCAGCACAGAGGTCTAGAGCGCTCCAGCAGTGAGTTCCTGCTCCAGACAGGAACTCACACGCAAGTATATTTCAAATATTGTGTGACTTAAACTGTGCATTTGTTTAATTATATGCCATGACTACAGTCATTTTAAGTTTTTAATGTTATTTTAAATTAAAAGGGTGGTGTGCTACAACCCAAATGACTTGACTTGATTACAACACCTTTGCTTCTCTACAGGCCATTTCTTTAATCCCTCAACACATGCAAGTCTAAAGATCTTTCTGTCCAACTTAGAACAGCAGTGGTCTGTGAAGCGCTATGAAGACTGTTGTATTTGGCTGAGAGTTCCTGCTCTTTCTCAAGAGCAGGAACTGATATTTTCAGGGGAACCAAATTTTACACAAGATCGGTTTTCGCTCCATCTGTTAAAAAACAAACAAACAACAAAAAAAACTGTTTGTATTCTAAGAGTTCACTACACTGGATTTTAAAGCTCTCGTTTGTAGGGGCTTGTTTGTTTCAACATTGTGAAAATGATGAACAGCTTCCTGTAAGAACAAAGAAAATGGGCTGTTTGACGCACAAATGATTAAATTTTGTGTGCAATATGTGGCTACAAGCGCCACGTAAATGGCATTCTTACTTTGAGTTTGGTATTAAGGCAACACGGCTTTCTTCTGTGGAGTTCCTCAGCAACTTCACTTCAGTCTCATTTCAAAAGCTGCATACAGACAGTAGTCTTGTCCAAACGACGCTGTCTTCTCATCTTCTTTGGCCTTAATGTTTACATCTTATTCTAGGGCCTGTTTAAGAAAGCTTTGATTGGTAAAAGCTCAGAGTAAGTTCTGTTTGGTTGCAGAGTTGTGAGTATAAGTCTGCTTTACTCCTTTAACTGAGACTTGGCACAAGGAAAAGCTTAGAAAATGCATGTCCTGTCCTGAAGGAGGCTGTAGACAGAGAGCAAATACTCCAGAAATCTCCATCAGGACAGGGAGATCAGACCACTATTACGATTATTATGATTTCCAGGTTAATATGCTTTCTCTCAACTTATCTCAATGACATTACTGCCAACACATCACTAATATAACATAAGGACAAATTCTTTGTGCTGCACTTTGCTTTTACAGCTGTCACAAAGCTGTATTGGTTCTCCATAGCAGACTGGAGTGTATCTCTGCTACATCATTCTGTTCTATTTTCCTTTTATGTTGAGGTATTTTTATATCTTTTTTTTGTGTCTTTATTCACGCTTGAATGAGAGACAAGCCTCCAGCCACTAGGTGGCAGCAGTGCTCAAACTAATCAACAGGCTGCCTGTTTGGCCCAGTAGAGAGGTAATCTACATAGTCAGGGACGCTCCGTGGTGGGAACACAAGTTCTGAATCTCTAGCATCAGCACATCAATGAGATGTGCTGAGATTCAAATTCAAAAAATGCTTTATTGAAGCCAAAGGGAAATTAAATGTTGTTGTGGCTCATTTAATGAAAGAGTTGTTATGGATAGTGACGGCTGTTGGCAGGAAAGATCTCCAGCAGCAGTCTGTATTACAGCGAATCTGAACAAGCCTCTGACTGAAACACTCTGCCGTTCTAAGAGGATGGACAGGGTTGTCCATAATCTTCTTGATTTTATGAAGAAGCCTTCTTTGCAGCATCATCATCACCTCCACAGTCGTCCCCAGAACAGAACCAGCCTTCTTTTTCAGGTTGTTGAGTCTTTTTAGGTCCCTGGCTCTGATGCTGCTGCCCCAACAGATGATGGCTGAAGAGATTATAGAAGAGCTGCAGCATTTTGATGCAAACATTAAAGGACCTTAGCTTCCTCAAGAAGTACAGTCTGCTCTTGTCATTTTTTAAGATTAAGAGGAAAGGTGACGGAAAAAGAAGAAGTGCTGTGATGTGGTGCACACAGCTTTGAATGGCTCCAGTCCAGATTTGCAGTACAACCACTGTGCTGGTGTGGCACATAGAACACAGATGTTCCACCGACCTGCCGCGCTCAGGCTAACGCCATCTGAACTGACAAAAGAACAAATCTGTAAATTGATTTGTTTCTGTTTGTTCAGTCAAATGATTAGTTCATTTGAACAACATAAAACACCAAAGCACAGTGGTATCCAGAGCTGATGGAGGAGGAGAGACGGAGATGTTTGTGAAAGGAAAACAGAGGACTTAATTAAAGCAAGAGACAACAGCTGCTAGAAAAGACCAGAAAATGTGGCAAAGTTTATTGTAGCAATGCAGTGTTTAGTCTAAAATGCACATCACACAGACTGAGCAAACTTAAAATTGATGTGCTTGCATGCTCAGTTTGAGGGATTGCTGTAAAGTCAATGGCACACAGCAAATGTTTGTCTACTGTCATTATCCACTCAACCAGCAGGAGTAGCAGCCAGACATTCCTGGGGTGAGCTGTTTTAAATGGACTTGTCATGAAATTGTCAAAACGTTCTACTTAGAGCAGCATCAGTGAATCTGTGATCGATCTCATTGGTCCCTCGAAGAAATCTGTTGATGCGGATTCATCTGAATTACTTCAGCCTGGCTCTGTATAGCAGCAGCAGCAGAGTTGTTTTTATAACGATGCTGCAGTGATATGATGCACCTAAGCATCCATTTTTGTGTCAGTTCAGCTACAGTTAAACTATGAATGATTTATGCACAAAGTCTCACACATTTCCACGGAGAAATGTAAATCTAGGAAGTTTATGTAAAGCGAGTTCGGAAGAAGACTCAACAATCCAAATGTTTCCCCACTCAGACGAGATACAGATGCAGAAATTTAACTTTCACATTCCCCTGCATGCATTGTCCAAACGAAGCCGATAGCCTGCAGGCGTCTTCACCTTTCTGAATCAATATTTCAGCGCGCCGAGGCGTCGCTCAGCCTCCATCCACCTGGAACGCAGCCAACTGCCAGTTTCTGTCCAACCAGCAGCCTCTGCAGAGTATGGCTTCTGCCCACACACACATTTAAAGGAACATCCAGACCGAAAAATAGCTGCCGCTACTCTTTGCTTTATTTTACCAGGTGAAGGGATTTAAAATGCAAACCTTTATTTTTTTTTTAAAGTGGTTTGAAAACTTGCAGTCGATTTACATTTCTGTAGAACGAAAAATAACCTTTGACCTTTGCCTTTACAGAAACAGCCGGTCTTGCCAGAGGGCATAAAATGTGAACACTTTGCTAATGCACTAAAGGCTCGGTACATTCCTGAGTTAGTTTACATGGTAGGTGGGTGTATAGCCATGTAATTATGTTTTTGAGCTGCAGTTATAATCTTCAACCTTTAAATTTAGTGCAACTCCCCCAAAACAACAGTTTTTGACTCCTTAGAAACATAATGTGCTGCTGTTTTTAGAAGTATATGTAAACAGAATATTTAAATAAGGAATGTCCTAATTTCAGCAGCATTTAGAATTAAAAACAAAATATTGGCTTAAATGGAGAATCAAATCAGACTAATATCACAAAGTCAAGTACTTTACATTTGACATTATTAAATCGCCAAAGGTTTGGAGATTAATTGGGACTTTCACAGGCATAACCCAATAACTCACTTAGATGTAAAAAATTTTATAAATTATTTATCTACTTGCTACTTAGATTTTTTTGACTGAAGATTAATTGTATTTGTTTCCAACCACCTAACAAATAACATCTAAAATAGCATCCAGTCATTACACAAGGAAAGAAGCATAAAGATGTACAGCGATTTTACTGAGCAGCAGTCAGAAATATAACTCTTATCATTTGCTCACACAAAGGATCAGGTGGTCAACAATAAATTAACCACAGGACGTGGATCAAAAATAAACTGAAACTCATTTTATATGTATTTATTTCACACAGAGCAGGCATTTCACTATGAGTCTGTATTTTTTATGAATATGGATTACAGGAGAATACCCGAATTTCAGCGTCTCAAAGATTAAAATACTTTGAAATACCGGAAACTCATTGTGTCACTCCCTTCTGAGCAACTATAGATTGTCTCTCCGTCTAGATAGGTATGTTACATTATCATGGGTTTGATGGGACACATTTTATCTGTTTATTTATAAGGAACCCCATTAGTGTCCACTGAAGCGGTTACGGATCTTCAGTTGACGAAATACAAGATGTACCAAGCCATACCGCGGCAACCAGTAGGAAAATTCACCTGCCTAAGAACCATGTAACCAGTCCGCTTGCAGTGGATTGCCAGTAGCTGATATGATGCACTAGTGTCTTCATATCAACTACTGGCACACATGTTATGTTATAAATTTATAGCATAAAAATCCACAAGAAACACAAGAAAATGTTTGTCTTTTAGATAGTTGTCCACTATTGCAACTGCTAAGCATGAAAAGGTTAACGCAACATTTCTGGAAACCTGTTTGGATCAGATCAGATTTTAATGAGTCACATGTTCTGAAAGAATCAAGACTTATCTTAGTTCAACTCAGTGCAGGAAAGTCACGCCACAACCCATAAGTGACTTACTGTGTTTGCTTCATTGCGTAAAATACGGTTCAGAAGAACAGTTAAGCTAATTTCCGTAATAAGTAGCTCACTTGGTCAAAGTGCCATCGCTTAAGATTCCACGTGGTCGGGACCGAGTTTCCAGGAAATGTACCATACAGCAAAGTCAGTGTCACTCACTGGACACTGACCTGAAGGTCTGTTGATAGAGCCACTTTTCTTTGTTGTATAGGAAATTACTTATGTGCAGACTGGTGTGATCTCTGTGTTATCTGAGTATTGATGTGTTCTGTACTGCTCTGCTTCTCTGTCCTGAAGTCTGCTTTTTGTTGATTAAGGGAACAGTCCCAATTCCATATATGTGTCTGGGTGTGGGTGTGTGTGTGTGTGTGTGGGTGTGTGTGGGTGTGTGGGGGTGCACGCGTGCGTGTGTGTGTAGGCGCTGTAGTGCAGTTTCTCTGCTGGAGAGCTTGAGCAGTATGTAAGCTCAGAGTGGCTTCAATAAGTTGACCAGCATTAACAGTGGTGGACACGTGTTGGCTCTCCCACCCACTGCTCCTCTGAATCCTTTTAACAGATACTTGACAAGTGAACGATGGAAGTTATAAAGAGGAGGACAGTCTCACTACACCCACATACATACACTAAGGCTAACTCGAGGGCACTGGAGTCAAATGTTCTTCATACTGTGAGGAACAAAAACACAACAGACCACTGTATAAAATAAGGCAGCAGTGTGCTTTCTCTGTTTTTCTTGCCTTATTAATCTGGAAAGCTGTGAGGCTGATTAACAGGAACTAAATCCCTGGAAATGCATTGAAAAATTAATCAAATGAATGTAATAACAGCTGCTGCTATTAACAAAACAACCAGCCAGTTCTCCTGTCACTTATTGATAAAGATTCTTCTTTTTTGTTCATCTTGGGATTTTAAGTACGGCATAATTGTAAAGAATTAGGGCACTTTGCCGCTGCGCTCGGAAAATTTTCATTTCAAAATCTGATAAAATGCTGTTGATACTGATATCACTAAAACATGGAGGAGCAACCAAGGAGGCCATGTTGAATCTGGAGGAGTGTGACAGAAAGTTGGTGAAGATCACCCTGGGTATGATGCTGCGGGAATGCTTTTCTTCTGCAAGACTGGGACACTGCTCAGACTTTCAGAGTGTGTGATTGGTCACATTGCGACCAGTGAAAGAGCCCCATTTGCTCATGATCATCATTTTGTTGCTTCACTATTTAGAACCTGCTGAAGCTCTTGGCTAAGGGATCATTTTTATGCTTTAATTTGTACTTGTGGTATAATGGAGAATTGCACAGTGCAGAAGCTGAAAAAGTAGAGCATAATGTTAGATTGTGTCATCTACGATTACGACTTCACTTTTGCAGATGCGCTATGTTTACTGATCTTTTAAACTTGCTGACTTTTGATTGTGGGCATTGCCATTAGCACAATCCTTTAAAACAGTGTCAGTGTCCGTCAAATGCTCCTGAGGCCACTAAGCCATGGTGAACGTCAGGGTTGTTTGAGTCCTCATCTTTGTCTTTTCCCCACAGAAATAATTTAAACACTCAGCAAAAATTCACTGTCTATGACATAGGCCAAGATGTTATGGTTTCTAAATCAATTCAATATTGTGACATTAAACTGCTAGCCTGTAGCTACCAAATAACTGTGTGCCAATATTCACCTAAAGATTTAAGACCACTGTCCATATTGGTCTTGGACGGCTCATGTTTTAGTAACCGTTTTAGAAAGGTGGTGTTATTCGGTGACTCCCTCAGCTGTCCAGGTGGTTGTGTCTGCGCCACCGTTACGGTAGACCACATGCTGGGGAAACAGAATGAGACACCTCTTGCCTCACGGCCTACCAGCGCCATGAAAATCTTTGAAAATATGATTTTCTGCCCTTGGTGAAAACCTTGGAGGTTTACTACAGCAACAAAATGGAAAGCGTCTTCAGAGACATAATTGAGTTGATCTAAGCAATAGCTGCATTGCTTAGATCAGCTACGTCATGGAGAATTTCTGGAGTGACAAGAACCTTGACTGCGTTTGACCATCAAGAGCTGACCGTCAGAAAGAGCCCACAGAGATGCCAGCTATTAGGCTGGCTCAGCTAGCTAACTTTTAAACTGTATTTAAAAGTTTAGGTTTCTTCTGCTTAGTTTTACCAAAAATGCCAAAAGCGCTCTCCACTGTTGTTAATAAATACTGTTGTTAGTTTATAAATCATTCAATGACTTAGCACCAAAATGCATTAAAGCTCTACTGCTGTATCAAGCTTCTGCTTTCAGAGCATTCAGGTCTTCTGGATCTGGTTCTGCTCTGCATACCCAGAACCAGAACCAAACATGGAGAAGCAGCATTCAGCTTTCATGCACCACAAATCTGGAATAAACTTCCAGAAAACTGCAAAACAGCTGAAACACTGAGTTCCTTTAAATCCAGGCTGAAGCCCCACCTGTTTAGAGTTGCTTTTGAACCATAATAAATGGAAAATTGAAACCACATATCCAATGTATATTGATGATCTCGATGATGTCACTCATCAAAATGTAATGTCTGTCACTGGTTTCTCAATTCTTGACTATGTGATGTTTCTATGATTTCTAATTCTTGTCTCCTCATGGTGTAAAACACTTTGAACTGCCTTGTTGCTGTACTATACAAAGAAACATGATTGACTGAAACTTTTTTCTTGTGATGTACTAACAGAAAACATGAAAGATTTTTGTGCACAGACCCTACAGTGGGGTCCAGCACCCAGTGCCCCCCAGCCTTTTACTCATTCATGATCATGGAAGGTCATAACGCTAGTTAGTGGTAACATAGCTGCAGGCTAGTGTGACAAGTCTGAACTTGGAAGGTCAGTTGTGCTAACAAGCCAGTGGCTAGAGAAGCCATTGGATTCCACTTTCACTCGGTGGTGGTATGTCACTCCCTTATCCCTGCTTGTGTTCATTTCCTTTTCTCTCCTTTTGGCTATTCACGCTCACTTTGAAGCCATTTTTACCAGTAGCAGTGCAGGTGTGATCCCAGTGTCACAAAGAGATGCCCCCAAATTGCAGGAGGAGGAGGAGGAGAGCTGGAACTATCATATTGCACATGATTAATTCAATGCAGGAGCTTTGCATGGAAAAAGGAGTTGTGAAGGAGGCTGTACGCCTCAGGGCATCAACAGACTCTCTTCACAACCTGGGACCTGGTCTCTCTCTCTCTCTCTCTCTCTCTCTCTCTCTCTCTCTCTCTCTCTCTCTCTCTCCCTCTCTCTCCATGCCTGACCGGAATGGTCGGCGGGGATTTGTAAGTCATGCACACCTACAGCAGCGGTTTAATATTGACATGACATGACAGAGGCTGACCTTGGAAGTTTTCCACCCTCTTGATCCCCAACTGGCTGTTTTGCTCTGCTCTATTCTTTTTCCTCTGTTCTTGTCGAGCTCTTTTTATGTTTCACCTTAAATTTACTGTTCCCGGTCACCGTCCACACAGAACTGAGCCCAGAGTTCCACCTCATTTTTCTTCAGCAGGTCAGCTCCAGGTCAGCAGGCTTAGCAGTATTTGAAGATAAGAATCTCAAATTGTAACAGGACTTCTATTTCCTTTGTATACTGCAACTTTATAAGGAGGCATTTTCTAACTGCATGAAAGAAAATCCGATTTAAGACTCGGTGCTGCAGCTTCTGGGGTTCAGTCACCGCCAGAACGTTGGGATGCAAATGCTGCGGGGCAGCAGCTGTATTCCTAAATGTTGTGTTTGCTTCAACTTTACAGTGCTTTTGACATGACTGAACAGAAATGAGGTTAGCTGGTATTTTTTGGCTGTCTGCGGTTGTTGCTATGACATTCACGTTTTTTTTTTTTTGCAATGAACTGATGCGCAGTGATGCTTCATCAGTTGGAATATGCGTCCAGTTGAGGCTTTCTCGTCAGATCAAAAGTAGCTTCTGAAAATAACAACCTTTTTCAGCAGGTATTAGACATACTTTTTTATCAAGCTCAAATTTCTGCATAAAACATTTGTCCTTTGGTTTGATGCAATACTGTGCATCAAACTAAATGTCCTGTTTTTATTTGATGTAAGTGGAAAATGTGCATAAACAGAAATAAAGGAATAAAGAAAGTTATCTGTGTGGAATTATTCCATAGTGGGTTTCACGAAATACATTAACTTTTCCGTAACATTCTCATTTATTGAATATAACCATGTAGCTAATCACCATGGTTTAACAACAATGGCATTGCATATTGTTTTGCTATGTCCATGAAACACATTTTTGACTTTGCCAAACCATCTGATTAGGAGTAAAAAAAAAAAAAGAAAAACAAACCTCAAGCCATGGATTTATGAAAACATTTTTAATCTACCCTGCAAGAGAGACAAAACTAATCTCCATAGCACAATCACTACAGATTTACTTTAACATTAAACTAGAGAATTATCTTTTGTTTAAAAAGGATTTAAAACGATGAACAGCTACTGCAGTGTGCAAAATGTTTTAGTTTCCAAATCCAATGATAAATTTAGATCAGTAGCCTGATAATAATAAACTAAATTGTGGCCTCATGTTCGGATGTAATTGATGAAACACAAAGTTCACCGTTTAAACTTTATTTCCAGGCCCTTGCATTAGAGCGTCTTTCTCATTCAGCCAATAGCAACTCCAGAAGGCCCAAGTTTTGAGCTTAATGCATTTGAACAATACGTAACCCGTAGCGCAAACTGTTGTAGCTGAGGTTGATCTCAAAGAGGAAATATTCCAACATACACAAGGAATTAACAGGAGCTGCTTAATGTGATTGTCTTAAAGTTTCCTGTAAAGGTTGGAGGAACATCGAGTCAACACAGGAAAACTGTGTCTGGTTCTTGAACATGCAAAGCCTGTAGCACAACATTTTTAACGGTAGTAATGCTCTTGCTCACATGTGCATGAGTAAGAGAAGGGAGTACATGGGCGTGAGTGTGATTGTAACACACACATACCTACATTTGGGATTCACAAGCAGGAAATTAATCTATCAAGTAATGACTACACATGAGAAACGTAGAACTAGAGTAGCTTAGAAAGGACTAGACACAATAAATAAACAAAACAAACTAGAATCACTAAGACAGGACTGAACAAACTGAAACGAGGCTGATCTAATCAGAGAACAGGAACTGAGGGACAGAAATGAACCCAAAACCAACTCAAACAACCCAAGATCCTGGCATGTCTCCCTGTATTTAAATGAAAGACATTGTTTCACCACATTTTTAAATTGTGGACTAAATAATTAGCAAGACACACTGCGTTTTGTTCAACGGCAAACTATTTATAATCTCGTATCACTACTGACTGCGAAAGGCACATATTCGTCCATCTTGTTTTATGATGTTTGGACAGAAGCAGCTCAGACAAAAGCCTAAGTTCACCTAACCAGTGGCTGAAAAGCCGTTTAAAAAATCGCAACCATCTGGATTAAATAATAGGAGCTCTTCAGTGGGTACATGTGACAGGAGCCCTGCTGCGCAGGCAGCCTCTGAAGGGCACGTCATGTCAGTTCAGCTTCACCGGCGTGACACAGATGTCCCAGCACCCTCTGTAAACCACAGTCAATTACAACCCCCACATTATGCCCCCCGAAGGCTGCAAGGAAGGCAGCATGGTCAGTAACACTGTTCATTCTTTACTGGACTGCTTTCACCCCAGTGCTCAGATGCAGTCAGGTCTGCTACACAACTGCAGCGTTCTTTAACCTTGGTTTAGGACTCCTGTTAAAAATAGGTTCTACGTGTTGTGTCTTCAAAGTTATTTTGTTGAATTTCCAAGTGATTTCTTATGACTTTCCAGATGCTTCAAAGTTGCAGTTTGTCATTTTTTAAAAACAGCACGTTTCTTCACATATTTGTTAAAATTGTTACTAGGTGGTGACGGTGTAAATTGAAACAGATCATCTATGAAACAAATCGGGTTCCTCCGCCTTCTCCCTGTGGTCCTATTGCTATCTGCAGAAATACACCGCTGGGCCGGAAACAACCAATCAGAGCCATTTTCTCATCACTGTGGAGTTGAACAAGCTATCGTACATCTGCTTCAACAAACACACTGTCATCTAGACAAAGCAGACAGGACAATGAGAATCATGTTTTCCAGTATAACTTATTTATATATATATATATATATATTCCTTAAATATTTGTTAAAACTGTCACCATGGGATGAGAGTATGATATGAGACAGACAATCTTTTAAAACATCAAACTCCTTCCCAGTGCTACTATTGCTGTCTGAAGAAATGTACCGTTCCCGACCCAAAACAACCAATCAGAGCCAGGAGGAAGATACTGGCAGTGTCACTCAAACCTTGTGTACGCCATGTTAAATGTACTAATGGTGGAGAAACAAGGAAAACCATTTATCCCCATCATCTATGGCCATGCTAACTAATCTGAGCATTCAGGACAGCTGTCAGGAAGACGCTGTAGCGTTGCAAAGAGCAAGGGACGGAGTCGGAGGGGCATGTGCAGCGCACGTACTATACAAGGGTGATTGGCAGCGCTTAGACCCTCCTTTTGACTCTGATTGGTTGTTGCTAGTTAGCGCTAGGAGAAGGCCGAGGAGTTTGATTTTTTTCATAGATCATCTGTCTCATACCATACTGTCACAACATAGTGTCAGTTTCAATAATAAAAAAAATTAAATACATAAGTAAATACTGCTGCTTTAGCCTGACCTGCTTTGTCAGAAACTCCAAAAGACACAGGTGGAGGCCTCAACAATCACCTGGATCTAGGACTACCTGATAAATAGACCGCGCAGTTTGAGAGACTGAAGGACTGTGTGTCTAACCAGGTGCAAAGGAGCACCACTGTACTTCCACCATTCATGTTCACTCTATACACTTCAGATTTCCAGCACAAGTCCGACTTCGGTCATCTCCAGAAATGCTCAGATGACTCTGCAGTTATCGAGTGAGTCAGAAATGGACAAGAATCTGGCAGACTGCTCTGTGTCATGGTGTGGGAACAATTATCTCATCTCAAATGATAAAGGAGAAGTTCATAGATTTCATGAGAAACAGGGTCAAAGATCAGATCCTATTTCCATCATGGGAGGAGAAGTGAAGGTGGTTGAAGGATATAAATACCTCAGTGTTCACCTGGACAACAGACTGGACTGGAGATGCAACAGTGAAGCCGTCTATAAGAAGAGACAGAGCAGACTGGACTACTTGAGGAAGCTAACATCCTTCATGGTTTGCAGCAAGAGGCTGCATTTCTTCTATAAGTCTGTTGTTGAGAGCATAATCTCGTCTGCTGTCATCTGTTGGGCCAGCAGCATCAGACCCAGGGACCTAAAAAGGCTCAACAGTCTGATAAAGAAGGCTGGTTCTGTTCTGTGGACGACTGGAACCTCCGTAGATGATGATGATGCAAAGAAGGATTCTTCATAAAAGCAGGAAAAAAAATATGGACAACCCTGATACAACAGCGTTATAGAAAAACAGTACATCTGCTTCAAATTTCTCTACAAGAGATCTTCTTTGGCAACAGCCATCACTATCTCCAATAACTCTTTGAAGAGACATTGAATTTCCTTTGGGATGATAAAGTACTTTGGAAGTGAATTGAATTGAAAAGCAATCACTACATCTAGTGTTAGCTGGAATTTCTTTGTGCCACAGAACATTGCACTACATACGTAGTCCTGCACATGCATCCGCTACTTGGGTTTAGGTATAAAACAACGCTGTTGGGACTGTTTGGCACATGTGCGTTCCAAACTTGTCCTGGATATTTTTGATGTGAATATGCATACAGGCACACCTGCTTAAATCTGGAGAGATCAAGGATAAGCAATGCCAGCCTACTGGCCCGTTTTTGTGTGCGACCTCCTGACAGCCACGGCTCGTCAGCCAGTGACAGACATCCTGCGGGGCCGGCTGTGACGGCAGCCGACATGATGTGCAGAGTTGTCGGATTGACAGGCACAGGACCTGAGACGTTGATCACTTTTGTCAAGCTGGGATGGTAAAACGCTGCAGCGACCCATAAATATTGAACCTGCCCAGAGGCCAGTGACCTGCACCGGCTAATAGCGGCCTTTCTGAGGAACCCAGCTGCGTGTGTGCGTGCGTGGGGGCATGCGTGTGGGGGGGGGTGTGCGTAAGTGCAGCAGAGAGAGAAAGGTCAAGTCTGCTGCATTTGATGAAATGTTGGCTATAGTAGGTGGAATAATGTAAAAGTAAGCAGTATCTATTCTCTTCACTTTTTGAAAGTATTCTCATACATACATACATAAACAATTCAAATCCACTGAGCATTGGAAGCATATGTGTTGTTTTCAGCAATCTGTGTCCATGGCATGGACAATGATTAGATTTTAGCTTTCAAAAGTAAATCAAATTGGACCTTTGTGTACACACCTACAGCTTTGCTTTAATGGACAGAATGACTATTTGATTGAACTGCTGAGGAAGTGCAAACCACTCGTACTTCAGTTCGTTTTCTCACTAAATGTAAAACTGTATGAAAGGACACTAAAACTGGTTTAAACCAAGCTGGGTATAAGATTCATGGGATCAGTGATGCATCAATCCCAAACTAAATCAAACAATGTAACACAGACGTAAGTTTTATGTCATACTATAAAAAGATTTCTATTTTTTTAGACTACGTCTGTGAGTAGTCTTTCGTTTTGGTCCCATGTGCCTACAGGTGCTTTATCAAATCCAGAGGACCTCAAAGACTGTATAAAAAGTGAGCTACTTTTAAAATACATCAGCGACATCTAGACAACAAACGGAGGAGTTCCACTCTAACGGGTTTTAAGCTCTAATCGACATGAAGCGTTGGACGCTTTTTGAAACACTGAAATGTGTGAAATCATTCATACCGACACAGCTGAGAACACAGAACGGGATCATTTCACCTGACTGAAGTGACTGAGCTAACGCCATAACACACCATGAGGCTCAGCAGTAACTGCAGAGGAGCTCCAGAGACTGATGAGCTGACTGCTGGATGCTCTTCCTCGTGTGACGGCTGTGATTGGATCAGTCACCTGAATCTGACAGCTACATACAGCTATATATATATATATATATATATATATATATATATATATATAATTTATGTGAAATACCAAAACTAAGTGGTATACAATTGTGGAGTAGAAAGAAAATCATACATGATTCAAAACATGTTTTATAAATAACAGTAAACTGAAAAGTGCGGTATGCAAAAGTATCCAGACCCCTTTTTTCTGAACGCAACCACTTGCCTTCAGAAGTTTCCTGATAACAATTAATGACTAGAGTCCCCCTGTATGTGGATGTGTATTTAACAGGGAGCCGATGAAGGGAAGCTCAAGCAGGAGAAAATATGATCTCCTTCAAAAACTACTTCTGTAAATCCCCCATGTTCATCAACAGTGTTGGACTTACCTACACAGATCCTTCGTCTGCACATCTGTTGAATCTGATCTGCGGATGTAGCATTTGATAAGTACAATTTATAGTAAAAAATGTATTTGAGTGATTCATAGTTATTTATGTAGGAAAAATCATTTTACTGACTAAATTTATTCTAATTCAACTTGGTTTATCCATATAGCACTAATTCACAACAATAGTTTCAAGACACTTCCCAAGAAAAATCTAATTCATATCCAGATATATCCAATCAACTAAATCTAATCCTACACAAACACACAAAGTCATATGTTCTGATTTGATCCTGGCTACCAATCAATGCATTCAGGCTCTATTAATCATTCAAATGTGCAAACAGTTTTCTAAGGAAGCCCAGCTAATTGCATCAAGTCAGTGACTTTCAGCATCCACTCCTCTTGGATTAGCATGTAGCAACAGTGGGCAGTCGCTCTCATTATGTCAATGACACTGCAGCAAGAAAAACTAGAACTGGAGAAATATGATTTCTTATTTTACTTTAAGGTAACCTTTGAAGTTCTTTGGGTATTTAAAGACTAATTTACCTTTGAAAAATCGGTTGGTTGGCCATAAACAACATCCACTAGATGGAGAGGGGCCTAAAGCTAAGCTATACTCTACACACACACACACGCACACCCACACCCACGCCCACCCCCACACACACACGCACGGCTTTGGAGCTCACACTAATGAATGTTTACATGAAATGCTGGCAGGCAGAGTAGGCGTAAAATGGAGATCCGGGGTGCACTAGTGTCTAGTTCAGAGTTTGCAGCTCGTCTTTTGCTTTTCAAGGTTTCCTCTGTAATTATGGAGGGCTTTTTTTTTCTTCTTCTTCCCTGCAGCTGCTCTGAAACAACCATATCTGGGTACATAAACCAGATGGGAAATGGAAGCAAGAACATACTCTTGTTATTATTGTTAGTATTATTTCAGGGTTTCTTTTTTTTCTCATCAAAACATTTTACATTATAAAGCAGCAAAATAGTACAGGAAAAAGGGCGGCGGGGGGTGAGGGGGGGGAGTACAAACACATAAAGTGGAACATTTTGGGGGAAGCAAGAGATCTTAAAAACCAAGAATACCAATGATGACCAGGCAGAGAAAAAAAAAAAGACACACAAGTAGTGCCAAGATAAGGACAGGTTGTCACCTCTTACCATAGGGTGCGTGTCCCATTTTTCCCAGAAAGCATCCCCCTTTTCTTCTTGTAGTCTTAATTTAAAGGTCAAATGCTCCATGGCCTGAATACTATTAATGCAACTTTTAAAGCCACTTTGCATTAAAAGTGTCATTATTTACCAAATGACGCTTCATGACAACAGTCATAGACATTCATAAAGGTGTTATGTCATGTTTATGACAGTGTCATGTCAGTCTTATGCACACCGTGTCAAATAAAGAGTCGCCATAGCAGATGGATATATCCTAAAACTAGTGATGATGGCAAGGAAAAAAAACGATAACTAAGCAGTGGCTTAGCAGCCCAATCCCCAGTATCAAACAGTTGATGGGCATTGTTAAAAGTGCCAAGTGTCATTATTTACAAAATAATGCAACGTTGGGAATTTTAATGGACCTTTAATGCAACTTTGCATTCAAAGTGTCATAATTTACCAAATGACACTTCATGACAACAGTCATAGACATTCATAAAGGTCTCATGTCATGTTTATGACAGTGTCATGTCAGTCTTATGCCTTCAAATAAAGTGTTACCAAGCTCTCTGACAGTGTGACGGACACCCTCCCAGAATGGCCTAATTACAGGACGCTCCCAGAAATTATGAGAGCGGTCAACAGGACAATGACTGCATCCCCACTAGCACACAGGTGAGAAGTTGGAATACAGACTAAGACGAATACTACTAATGGGTTTGTAGAAAGACTGTTTTTACTTGCAGTTTCCTGGAAGTTTGTTCCAGATTTGTGGTGCGTAGAAGCTGAATGCTGCTTCTCTATGTTTGGTTCTGGTTCTGGGGACGCAGAGCAGAACCAGAACTAGAACCAGAAGACCTGAGAGGTCTGGTAGGTTGATACAACAGCAGCAGATCTTTAATGTCCTGTGGTGCTAAGCCGTTCAGTGATTTATGAACTAACAACAGTATTTTAAAGTCTATTCTCTGAGCTGTGTAAGGACTTTAAAACTGGGTTGATGTGCTCTGTCTTCCTGGTTTTAGTGAGAACGGCAGCCGCGTTCTGATCAACTGCAGCTGTCTGATTGATTTCTGCAGGCAGACCTGTGAAGACGCTGTTGCAGAAATTAATGCGACTAAACATCAACAAGTGGACGAGCTTCTCTAGATCTTGCTGCGATAGTTGTCTTTTAATCCTAGAAATGCTCTTCAGGCGATAGAAGGCCGACTTTGTAACCGTCTGTATGAGGCTCTGAATATTCAGGACTGAGTCCATCACCACACACAGATGTCGGACCTGATCACTTGTTTCTATCTGTAATGACTGAAGCAGTTTTTGAATTATATTTTATACTGGTTATATTCTAATTTACTGAAACGCACGCCTGATTCCAGAAGTGTCACCGATGCTGCAGCAGGGTGAAGCAAAGAAACAAATGAAACTGAGCTCTTATTTGGATTGACCCGAGTTATTTGTTGAGCCAGACTGAAGAACAACAAAGCATGAAGTCTGTCACTACTTTAGGATAATTAGGAATGAACAGAAACTGGGCCATTCAATCTGGACAAACATCTTTATTTCTGGTAATGCATCTATACACTGTACATTCAGTCACTGTAGTATATAAGCATGGCTATTTTCAAACATAATCTCATAAAGTCCTTTACAATATAGTCCGAGTCGTTAAGAGAAGGGAAGGAGAAAGGTGTCAAAACACGGGGGAAAAAACGGACGTAGATGAATAAGCCAAGCTTCTTTTCATATTATATATGTGGCATTAATACATGACAAAGCTTGCCTCTTACATAAAAATATTTCTAGAACTGTATATAGTATCAGCAGCAGCACAGGGCTGAAAAGTAATACATGAGGGCGAGGGGAGAGGAAGTCATGTGGGCCGGCTATACGATGCTGAACATTTGCTTAAAACCTATATGAAGAAGTGAAAAAAGAGAATTCAGTAAAAAAAACTATTTAGTACGAAAAAGAAAAAAAAAGAAAACAGGATGAAATGTTCATGATGGGAATATTCTCTGTTCCTGAAACATTTTCATTAAAACACAAACTTAAAAAAAAAAAAATAAGAAAAAGGAAAAACAAACAGCTGCTGTAAGAAACGATATGGAAACACCATGTACATTTATAATACAGTATCGTAAACGAAAAACATATTTACACGTGTAAATTTGTATTGAAATCTTCACACTGACTAGTATTTGGCCTATTAATACGGACTGTTATTGCTGCTTTGCTGCCCGTCGCTTAGAAAAAAATGATTCTCTTTTAGAAAACAAGACATCATTAAATCACTTTTTTTTTTCTTTCCTTTGCTTTTGCACGGGAGAGCAAACAGGCCAATGTTAGCGCTTCCCTCCGCCGTAGAAAACCAGAACATAGAGGGTATGAGCTCTGAGGAGTAAAAACTACTAGAAAAATGTACCAACACAGGTCTGCTGGAGGGAGGCAACATCAGGGAACATCTGTAATGCTGGATCAGAAAAGGCCCGTTCCAACACTTGCATCAGCAAAAGTCCTTATGTACAATCTATAGTAACAATTTACCAAGTTTTTTTTTTTGTTTGTTTTTTTTTTTTCAGGATCGTTTATAAAATGTCCTCTGAGAGCATGCATATCACTGGTTCAGACGTCAGAAAAAAAAACACACAAAAAAACCCCAACAAAAACATTTGAAGCATTTGTTGAGAGCGTTTTCTGCGCTGCGTAGAGTTCTGTAAACTGCTGATTCAAGGAAACACTGATTAAAGCGCTGCAGAGCACAGAAGGGCCTCTTCACTTCGAAACCTGCTGATGGGAACTAGACGGCAGCGCCACCGTCAGGTTTCTGACTCTGGAAACCTTTCGCCCATCTCTCAGGCACTTGAGGTTGTCCGGCATTGCACTCTTTTTTTTTTTGTTTGTTTGTTTTCCTCTTTTAATATTTGTTTTTTTGTTTTTTTTTGTAAATGTAAGTTGATCTAAAAATGGCATTTGGCTTTTATTTAACACCAATGCTTTTCCTGCTAAATAAGACAAGTTGCTTTATGTTGCATAACACAATAAAAACCCTTACATGTACAGTATCAATGCCCAATAAGTGACTACATGAATGGCAAACCTTTTTCGTTTCTCATGCATAAAGAAGATGAGATTCCTACAGAAAACTAATTGTGAACACAACAGACAAGCAGTAAAAGTATCTCCACGTACAAAAACGACATCCAGGAGTTGACTGTTTGTTTGTTTGTTTGTTTGTTTGTTCGTGCTGCTGTAACAGTCCAGCCCGCAGAGATCTGAGCTGCTCCAAACGTCCTGAAAAGTCCTGCCTGCTGAACATTTTCCCGTCTATTTACAATCGGCTGCTGGAAACCGCAGCAGCTCTTGCTCACAAAACGCTCGCTTTGACCCTGTGGCCACTGGATGACAACGGTGGCAGTAAAACGCGTTTGAACTGGATTTTTTTTATTTTATTATTTTTTTAAAGTTTTGCCAAAAGTGCGATTCATTACTGTAAAATACAAAACAAAAAGAACCTTTTTTTTTTTTATTTACACGCCTTAACTTGACAATCAGACATTTTTGTGGTAATTGATGAGAGCCCACTGAACGGCTCCCGGATGACGAAGCCGGTCTGGAGGAAAAAAAAAACAACAAACAAAAAAAACACGCCGACTGTCATTCAAACGTTACGAGAACACAAGGCCACGCTCACACTGGAGGGAAAAAGGAAAAAAAAAAAAGCTAAAAAGTCAAAGTAAAACTATGGCAACCAGCGTGGATGTGTGTGAGACTGTCCAATAAGTGCTCAGTGAAAACAGAGAAGGTGCCTTTAACTGTGCCTTAATGGATCCGTAGCTGAATGACAGGAAACCTCCTGAACAACCACGCCGTGGTGGAGTTTGCATCTTTTATATTTATTATCCATCATATTCATTTGAACTGTCTCTGCTTCCACTCCACCAGCACTGACAAAAGCATTTTTGTTTTCTTGTACATATCGCTATGTAGTCTGTAGATAGCTTATAATGTCTTGAAAAGCCTCTGCCTGCTTCCAGCCGTGAGCCGACGCTGGAAGCCTTTTATTTGGGGGGCCTGGCCCGGCCCTTTGGGCTGCGGCCCCTCGCTGCAGCTGTGATGTAATGACGGCCTTCCAGCAGTTTGTTAGTGCGGAGTGAGAGTCTCGTTTCGCTTCCTGGTGGGCGCGGCTGCGCTCGGTGAACTCCGTGTCCTCGTCTGTTTGCAGGTCTGAGTGTGAACGGTGAGTCAGTCGGTGCTGGATTTAGAAACGCATGTCCCCTGGCTGCTTCTGCTCTCCCTTCACTCTTCATGGGTCTGGATCAGAAAACACCTGCGTGTTTCCTCTGATGGGAACTTTTTCTCTGTCTTCTGGACGATTTGGGTTCAGGTGTCGGTGACAGTGGTGCCGTGGGTCGGCCCAGAGCTACTGGAGCAGCAGGCTGTGTCGAATGGGATGAGAGCAATGAGGGGGAATGATTGAGTGCCGAGGCTTTTCTCGGGGTTACTTGTTAGGGGGCGCTTCTTTGTAGCCAGGTTTGGGCCAGAGCTGCTGTTGGAGCTCCTTTACCACCCTCTCCAGGTGCTCCCTGGCCTCCCGCTCCTGCAGCAGGTCGGCTCTGAGCTGCTCGCGGTCGGCCTCGGCATGCTGCAGTTTCATCTGGAGGTCCTCGATCTGATAAACAGAGAAGAGAAGTCGTCTTAAGAGACAAAACCTTCAATTCTATTTAAATAAACTTCAAACACAATGATCGGTCAGAAAACTGTGATAGGTGAAGCCCTAGTCTGGTAAAAACCAGCCCGTTGTCCTACACTTTGCTTCGTCCAGAGGGTCTGGACTCTCGGCTATCGAGAAATGATGGCTTCCTGCAGGTGTGGACTCTGTTTTAAGTTTGACCCAACTGCTTATGTTTGCCCGTGACTTACACAAGGCGCCAGTTTGACGCTATGAACCTCAAACTGGCGCACTGTAAACAACCAACCTCCACTGCATAGACAGCAGTCATAGAGATGGCTGATGTTCATTGAAGATTTGGAAGCGTGACCAACACAGACTGAACGGCTTTTGTTCACTTCCTCCTCTAGCTGCCAACGCTAAAACTACAGGCGGGCCGCTATTCTAAAACGATGCAGAAAATCAACGTCCACAATTTCTCGTTCTGTTCGCTGATTGACCTGGTCAAAATTTGACCGGAGACAATCTGAGTAAAGGAGGTAGAACCCATGACCGCATGTAACTGACTGATCAAATAGTTCTGATATTGTATGGAAAGAGTCATTTTATTTGTGTTGTAAGGCCTGAAAAAAAAACCCAACTGATTCCTCTCAGCTGCTGTTCTTTCTCAAACCCAAGGTTTCTTAATGTTGTCACGGCAACCATTCATGGTTCTGTCGTGAAACAGCCTTGCACGGTCGAAAGTTCCCACTGGCAAAATCTCTCATGGATGAATTGCTAGAATCAACCAGAGACCAACATTACTGTCATTATGAGCCATTTTGAGTTTCGACTCGTTCTTTTGTTCAGGTTCCTATGCGCCGAGTAAAGAATTAGCTCCGCCCCCTGCTCATTAGCTGCATTAGCTGTGAAGCCAAGAAGCACAGGAAAAACGGAGGAAGGCCTGTTGCTCCTGGGAACAGAGAGTTAAACACGGCTGATTGTGGGTGCAGGGTCCTCCCTCAGGCTGGAGACGTTCAGCCGTCCCAGAATAACACGTCTTCCCATTGGCTGAGGTGGCTGGATGACCTAACACAGAGCGCTGATAGGCCAGCTCAGTGTGACCTCACCACACCGTGTGCTCCTCACTGCAGCCACATCCATTCAAACTCAAACAGAGGGTTTCACATGGAGATGTATGCAGCAGCAGCAGCAGCAGCAGCAGCAGCTGCAGCAGCAGCAGCTTGGCTGCTGAACGTCCTTCCACCCAGTACTTTCCAGAAACAGTGATCAGGTTTTGCTGCCAGACAACTGGTTGGAACTGGACCACAGATCAAAGATGAAGAGCTCAGTGTCTCACACTCATCCAAGCACTCTGCTGCTCTCACGTCCTAATCCTGTTTGTTTTCCTGGCCGCGCTGACAGCGTCTCCTCTCTGAGACGGCCGCGCCTCCGCAGGAGGACGTGGACGCAGCTGGAGGACACAGCCCCCTTCTTTGTTTTGTCTAAAGCTGCCTCAGGGAAGCTGACGCCTCTTCCTGTTTCCTCTTCCAGGGGGAGGAACCGAACTACACCCGTTCATTTCTGACTGGGAGGAAGAGAACACTTTCTGTCTCCCCCTGTCCTGAAAGCGAGCAATATGACGGCTGTTTACATACAGCAGCTTAGCCACCTTCAGGGTCTGACGGTTTTTCAGTGTTTCCACATTTGGAAGTCAGAGGGTGAGAGGCTCCAGTTTGTGCCGGACCTGTGCGGAGTATTTGGCGCGGAGACGGCCGGCCTCGCAGCCTTTATCGCAGACCCTCAGCTGCCGCGCCTGCTCCAGCTCCCTCTTCAGTCGGATCCGCGACTCGTTCGCCTCCTTCATCTTCTTCTCGCTCTCGGCTCGCAGACGCTCAATTTCCTTCCTCAGGCTGCGCTTGGCCTCGGTCGCCTCTCGGAGCTTCTCCTTCTTCGCCACCCGCAGGAATTCCAACTCCTGTGAAGAAGAGACGGCCACAGTTAGCCCCCAAGTTCTCCATGTGCAACTCAAGGTCTTCTTATTGGCAGATTTCTAAATTCCTCGTGTGTTTGTAATCAACAAATGACTGAAACCATTTAAAATGTTAAATAAAACTAATGTTACAAAGAGTGAAATTAATGCTATTTTTAACAACCGGTAGAGTGTGAGGCTTATCAGGAGCTTTATTAGAATAGAATAGAAGAGTAGAAAACCTTTATTGTCTTTTAAATACTTCAACAAGTTTTGGACTGAAACTCCACGGTATGAGATAAGGCATCAAAAGAAATTAAAAGACATAATTAAAATTCACCCCAGGTAAAATACATTCACTCAAGACAAAAGGACAAGGTATGCATCAGTGGTTATTCACTTAATATATGGCAAATGAAAAAAAAACAACAAAAAAAAACTTAGAGAATCTAAAAGTCCTGGATTTACTGGCTCTACAGCGCCTGCCAGAGGTAACAGTTGGAACAGAAAGTGGCCAGGATGGATAATATCCTCCATGATGTTTCGCATCACAACCGAGCAAAGACCCTTGGGGTTCCTAGAAACTGGGCTAAGAGCAAAGTTCACAACTTCAAAGTTAAAGGAACAGTTGCTACGCCACCTGGAGACAGTAAAAGAAGCCCGTAAAAGACCTGGAGTGACTGCAGCATCCACTGGAAGGCACTGCTAGGTGCTGCAGGGTTCCATGTCCAGACTGGACAGAGCAATGAACCCAGCCGTAACCTCAGAGTCCAGCAAGGCTGGGTTTCAGAGGAAGAAAGGCCCTTCAAGTCACCTGACTTGAAGTCTACATGGTGAGATTTAACTAAGGCGCTTCCAAACCCAGCTGTGGAGGAAAGGACCGGTTCCTCCGGTGCCTGCCTATAAATATCACGTGCAGCAGATCAGAACAGCAGAAGGTGCTCCACTGCATACTGAACATGCTTGTCATGAATGTGCTGAATATTTGCGTGAGTGCAGTCGCCAATAAAAGTGACTTTTTAGTTTTGAGAAACCAGTTGTGAGATCAGTTGTGTTGAAGTCCTTCTTCTTTGATTAGTTTGTTGCACATCACTGTTAGCAGTGTGTAGCTGGAATGTGGAGTTAATGAGCGCAGAGTCTAACTGTACCTGCTGGAGGCTCCGCTTGGCCTGCAGGGCTGAGCCCAGCTTCTCCTCCTGCTTCACTCTCATCTTCACGATCTCATGCAGGAACTTCTCCTTTGACTCCTTGGAGTCCAGCCCGCCGTCCAGCGCCTGCCTGAGGCTCTCCAGCTCTGACTCCAGCCCCAGCTCCGAAGGTGCCACGGTCACAGCGGGGGGTGCGGCGGCAGGGGCGGAGCATTCTGTCGACGTGACGGTGCAGAGCGGCCCTTGGGTCCCCGGTGAGCTCAGGTCCTTGGCTGAGCTGCTGGATGAGGTGAAGGACGGCGAGGACAGGGAGGACATGGAGGACGTGACTGTGGAGGAAAAGATCAGAAACACGTCAACGACTGCCACACGTTTATGAACACAGGGGGCCGGAGCGCTACTCACAGTCGTCACGGCTCTCCACCTCCACCTCCACCTCAGAGTCCTTGTCATCCTGCGGCGGGGGCCGGCAGGCGGTGGCAGGTGGGGGGCAGGGGCCCTCTGGAGCCGGAGCTGGCAGTTCCTCCGTAGCTCTTCTCTTACGAGGTCTGGAGCTGTGGCTGGCACCCTCATCTGAAGGCTGGGACGTGTTGGCGGCAGACGGGGATGTGGGCCCCGTCTTCCCCAGAGGGAGTGGCGTGAGGGCCACGTTGGGGGCCACAGCATTCTCGAGGCTCTTGTAGTTGTAGAAGCTGGAGGACAACGACAGGTGATGTTAAGGCTCATAGTGTTCTGCTCTATAAAGGTGGCAGTCTAGCCCTGGACCCCTGAAAACCCAGACAAGTGAACAGCCATGATGTTCAAACCGCGGCCGTCTGTGGCTTTAAGAGATTAGATTTTCTCTATGCTGTGACTGAATATAAAGAGCTAAAAGAATCAAATGTTTCCATAAGGTAGCAGATCAACTACAGGGTGGATCACAGGGGGTTAGATCACAAGGTGGATCAATGGGTGGGTCACAGGGTGGTGAGCTGGACTCACCTGTCTCTCAGCAGAGCCAGAGGGTGGGGGGGCGGTTCCTTCTCCCCAGCAGAGATGTGAGGAGACCATGGTCTGAAAGCTGAAGGTCTCTGTCTGGACTGCAGGCAGTTGATCCCCTGAGAGACACAAGATCTCACTTTAGACCAGCAGACTTGATCTGAAGTGATCAGGACTTGGAAGTGCTTTAAGGTCATAGAAAAGTTGGGAGATGAAAACGCAGCTTCCATCTGAGCTCAGCCACACCAACCTTGTTTGAGGCAGACAGGGACTGCAGCCAGTCGTGCTGCTTCTCTTTGTCACCAAGCGGAGACTGTGATGGGACGTCTTCCAGTTTGGACTTTTTCACAGGGATGCCATCAGACGCCTAAAAGACAGACAGGAAGTTGACATAAAGACTCCATGTTAGTCAGGGCGTTGTGTCTCCTTTATAAAATCACTGCCACTGAGAGTTTCACAGTCATGTCAAAAATACTTCATATGTTTTATATAAAAAGCTGGAAGAGTTTTCACTTATTCCAGATGGAGGGAAATGAACATGGGAAGTGTGTGTGTGCTTTTGTCTGTTAGCTTGACTCCGACATGAATGATGTCTGATTCCGTCCGACCTGAGTCTAATCTGACCTCTGCCTGGAGCACATGAGACTCTGACTGCCGACAGCTAATAAAGCATAATCCTAACAAACTCTAAGGGGAATGCATATCAGAAGGGCCGCCCTGATGTGGACACTCCAAAACAGAGCAGGCGTTGCCTTTTACGCACACATCTTTATCAGAAGAAATTATTATTACATTAGAGAATCTTCTCATGTTATTGTTAAATTGTTAAAAATTGTTAGCAGAGACCTCAACCGAGAGGCTGAATTTATCACTGGCACAGAGTGGAACGTAATGGCCGACAACTGCTGAATAGTTCTTCATAGTGACAACACTGCAGATGCTAAAACTGTGATGACAATATGTATTTATACTCTGTTACCAGGGTTATAATAGTTATATTGCTATATCTATTATAGTTATAATAGTTGCATTTTTCATGATAGCTTTATTTTGTTGAAGCTTTTTGTTTGTTAAATTCAGTTTTTTTTTATTTAGTTTGTCGACATGTGTTTGCGAGGTTTTATTAGTTCTTATTAGTTAAACATTGTTTAGTTTTAGTTAGTTAATGGTTAAGTTTTTATTCGTTGTAATAGTAGGTTCGTTTTTTTAGGTGCAGAATTCAAAAAGGTCAAAGGTATTACATTGTGATTATGTATACATCGACTGAGGAATGAATAGCAGAATAGCAGAAGATCCCGTTTTCAAAAAATGTAGTAAATTATTGCTGAACAACCAACTGATACTGCGTTTTCTCCCAGCTTTTGCTGTCGCCGTTTCGAGGACTAGCAGAGAGCCGCCAGGAGGAGCACGGAGTCCCGTAATTTGCTGCTTGCGTGTGGAAAAAGAGAAAGTCAACTTCACATCAGTTCAAAAGACTAATAAATAGATTTATAATACACAAACAAAAGATATTATATCTGCAATTATAGTCTATTTTAGTTTGTTTTATAATTTGTGTAATATAGTTTCAGTTACTTGCAGTTTTTCTCCATTACTTATTTCAGTTAACAAAAATGCTTTCTCAATTTCGGTTTTGGTTATTTCGTTAGCTTTAGTTAACGATGATAACCTGGCCTTTCACACACCCTGGAAGAAAGCTCAGTAAGAATGAATTTCCAACAGAGTTCCTCACAACAGACACTGCTTTGATTTTACACATTAGTCTGAGTTCATGTGTCCCTTTGGGATGCAAGTCATCACAGGTCGCACTGCTAGCTAGAGGTTGCTACACTAAAACAATCCATCAAGTGAAAACGCACTTTGAGTGGATCTTTCTATTTATGGGGAACTTCACACACACGCCCACACACGACCCACACTCTGCATCACACACGGCAGCGAAGGTGTGTTTGCATATGGCCAGCCAAGAGAGAAGGCAAGAGGTGACTGGGGCAGTGTGAGTGTCTGACACACACTCACACACGCCGTCTGTCACACACCGATACACCCAGAAAGGCAGACAAGCAGGGCTTTGTCACTATGACCTCAGCTTCTCCCAGCTGTGGCTGTCACTAGCTGCCGCACAAACACACACACGCACTCTGAGTTACTGCAGAAACTGAACAGAAAGTGTGTCGCTCTCTAAAAAAAGAAATAAATATCTATGGTACTTTTTCTTAATGGAAGCTGAACCTGACTGGTTCAGCAAAGTCAAATCGACCAACACAGAGTGTTGAAAGCAGACAAAAGCATTAAGAAAGATATTCCCTAAAAAAAAGAACAACCAAACTGCAGAAGTTGCACAAGGCAAGGCTGACGATACACTCAAAGGCAAAGGTCAAATCTCAAAAATCCAAAAGTCCGACAGCAACACAAATCAGGCTAGACCATACTGTGCACACCTCCATCCTGAGGGGGCGCTGTGCTCCAACACAATTCTGCTCTACCCATTATTCTATTTAAGGTAGCGCTGTCTAGAAACTGTAGCTGTCATAAAGCAGCAGACTGCAGGCTAGCTACCTGAGCAGATAGCCCCACTAACTAATCAGCTTATTAGGAGTTTTCAACATTTGTCTTACCAAACAGCAGAGGCTTTCATGGCAAAATGTTAGAACTGTAACAATAGCAGCAGGGGTAATTGTTAGTTATCTACTTTAAATAAAAGAAATTACATCATGTTTCACACGTTGTTGTTGTAAACACTGGCAATGTTTTACTGCAGAATATTTACTTATGACTTTCATACCATGAAGACCTCAATAGCCAATGATTCTGCCTTTATAATCGATTTAAAATGTTAAGCTGAGCACCTGAGTGGGGATATCTGTTGTTGACGAGGGCTCTACAGGAAGTGGAGGAGCTGTCAAGGTATAAGAGTAACACGGTGACTATAATCTGTCTTTCAGTGGCTAAAATGAGGCTCAGCTGGTTTGAAGATGGTTGGTTTGTGGGTTCTGGGTATGAGCACTTTCATCTGTTCCCTCCCCCCCAACACAAAAATGTGATAAATATGTCATCTGCTGTGAATCCAAAAGTTATCTACAGCAGACACTGTAAAAACTGTTGCACGAGGAATCTGTTTTGCTCTGGAGGATGTGATGCTCTTGTTCTTCCTTCAAGTTTACAGCAACACAATGTCAGGACTGGACAGAGGACAGCGCTCTGAACACACTGGGACAAAGCAACAGGTGGTCCTTTGCAGCCGGGTGAGGTCGTCCCCCCCCCCCCCGATCACGTTGGCACGGCGGCCTGCTTTGCCACTTGTGGATGTAATCAGAGCTGCTCTGGCGGGGAATTGGTGAGACTAGACGGGCGAGCACTCCCAACATGACAGCTGTCCTCGTTCCACTAGACTCCTGAGGGCTCAGCTCCACGACTTTCATTAACTTTCCATTACATCATGGGAGTCCTTTTCTGGCCAATTAGTACAACTTCAGAAGCCATATGATACAGAAAAAAATACTATAGGTTCACAAAAAGGCTGAAGATATTTTGGTTTTGTTTGAGGAAGTCTCCATCATCAAACTGCAAAAAACCCAAATAAATCATTTAGAGCTGGAAAAGTTTGTGACTGACCAGATGGATCCAGTTTGTTCAGCTTTTCTGTCAATTACCTCCAGTACTGATCGATTTGCAGTCAAAAGTGACTAAAAGTATTCTGAAGTACTCTGTATTTTTTGTCCCCATGTTTCAGTGCTGTCAGAGTCCTGGAAGCAGAGCTGAACCCAGAGAGGCTGACAGTTTGTGGGTTATCTAGAGATGAGGAGATTTGTCCTAGATTTGACTGTAGCAAAGCAGGGCTAGAGGCAAGTGGCTAGCCTACAGAGCGGCTGATCCTCTCTCTCCAACACACACACGCACACACAAAATCTGCGCCTCCATGCCACGTGTCAGTCCTTGTCTCGTGGATCACTGGTTGCCAATACTGCGGCTCTCCGGCAGGACGAGATCCGCTAGAAATCTTGGCTGGAGCAGAGCGTTTAGGGGTCAACAAAACCAGCAGCTGAGCCTGTGGGTCTCAGCGGCGGAGAGGGCGGGAGGGCGACTCGGAGGAAGAGAGACAAATCTGCATGTTTAAGGAGCGAGACTGAGAGGCATGAGGCTGGGAGTTTTCATCCAGCACAGAGGCAGAGGGCTGGTTCCTCAGACCTCTTCATCTTGATCACCTAGAAAGATCCCATCACAAGAGTGGATGTCTTTCTTGGTGCTTGAACATAGTCAGACACACATCTCTGACTCAGGGATGTAAACATAAGAAATCTTTCTGCAATCAGACCTGAACAGACAAGGCCCTCCACGGAAACCCTTTAGTGGTCTCCTGATGAAGCCCTGACCGACCAACAGGAAGTCGCTGCGCATGATGCAAATGGAATCATGCTCATGCTCTCCCGCAGCTGTCTGCGATCCGCCGTGGCTCGCACTGCATAGACAGGATGTCACACCTCTGAGATAAGGCTTAAAGATTAGTCGGGGTGTGTTAGACGTGCTCACACTGCACCGTCTGCTGCAACACCTCACACTAAGAACAGCACAACTCGTACTATCGGCGCAGCGTTACAAGCGTGCTTCAGTTACGAAGCAACTGCTTCATCTGCAGAGCAGCAGAGCTGAATGGACCAATCGGTGGCTCACCATGTGAGCAGGTTCAGATGCTTCTCATGCGATTCTTTAGCTCCATGTTCAGGAATGGAGACATTGCACCTGTTCTCCGAGACTTTTGTTGTTTAAACCCTCAGAGGTTGTCAGACGTTTGATGTGACTTAAGACTTTGAAACACAAGACTTCCAGGTAAACATACTAAGACCTAATCTTAACATTTTTACTGCTATTAAAATCAATTAAATCCTTTCTGGATCATCATGGCAACTGCTGCTAGGTCAGAGTTCAAACTACCCCTGTAAAAGAGTTGAATCTGCCACTCTCCTTCCAGTGTCCACCACTGAGCAAGAATTTCTCTTATGTCCTCCTTGCTGTTAACTCAGGTTACCGACATATGCTGCCTTTATTTCCAAACCAATCCCATTAAGTCCTGATATAGTTATTCAGACTGAAAACCTTGGTTTCATGCCAAGCTTCAATTTTGATGGAAATAATTTTCTTAAATGTAAATAAGATCATACATGTATTTGACTTATATTTGCATTTCTATTGTGTGTTTCATGTGTTTTAATGCTTGCTGTGTGGATTCAACCATGAGCAGCGGAGCTCTGCAGCTCATGTGTGTCTAATTTACGGACCCTCACTTTGCACATGGCAGTCAGGAATAACATTAAGTCATGGGGCCACATCAGTCAGAGAGTCAGCAGAATGTCTCAGCTGCTGCAGGGGCCCCATGCACATCTTCAGTCTGCGTGCGTGTGTGTCTGCTAGAGAGGCTGTTTGTGGCAGAGACAGGATGGGTGGGGTATTCTCCTAAAGACTTTCAAAAACCCTTGTTCTTTAACTTCCTGTGTCTGCTGCTCCACTGAGACAAGACACTCGTTTTCAGAGAAATCTACAGCAGACCTGAACTCTCTGGCAAGTTGCTCTGTTTCTGCTCCATAATGCTGAAAGGACAGATTCTGGAAGATTTTCTTTCAAATTATTTTATACCAGGAATCACATCCAAACACTTCCGGTTTAGACGAAGGGATTTAGGGAAGTGAAGTCTCAATGAGACTGACTGCACTCCACTTTCACTGTGCTGACCTTCCAGATTTAAATACCAGACTTTCTAATCAATTCACGCACAATCATCAGACCTTGTTAAATAATGCAACTTAATGATTTGATTTCCTTTCCTGCTCTGGCTGCTCACTGTGTTCGGTGAGGATTGCGTGACGCTCAGGAGAAAACAAACTGTTCAGAGGTTTGGTTGTAAAACCTAGGATCTCCTACCACTTTGAAAACAAGGTCAACAGTTTTTATCTACTTAAAAATGTGACGATAAAAGGAGGAACACTTAGGAGCACAAACACTACATTACTACGTACTAAAAATAAAAAATACAATCTTTTTATGAACAATGCTTATATTTCTGTGATGTAATGTTAACTAACGAAATAAATAAAATGAAATAACTGAATAAAACCCAAAAAGCAGGACGGAAGCAATGCGTGAACAAACAGGTTGCAGAACCGTGTTTAGAGTATTTGGGCTTAGATTTTATTCTTGTCTTACAACACGCTGGAAGGATGTTGACATTTGCACACATTCATTTCTGCTCATCTTTCTTAAGGCTCCACGAGGGCTGGGCCATAAATCGATTTCATCAATCAATTCAGTTAGCTGTTTATGAAGATTTAAGTTTTGGAAAGTCTGATTTTTATTTTCTTTTTTCACGTTCTCTAATTCCCTCTCCTGGGCTTCTGTAGCTGAGATTGATCAGCCTGGCCAGGGCTGAGCATCTTGTTTTATAAGTGTGCTTTACCGCTTGTGTTTATTTGGACTTTGAATTCAGGTCAACCCCTTAACAGCCGTTTGAAATAAAACCCAGTTCTTGAAAATATGGTAACACTTTATTTGAAGCAGTGTGCATAAGACTGACATGACACCGTCATAAACATGACATAACACCTGTTATGAACATGAAGTAGTCTTTATGAATGTCTATGACTGTTGTCATGAAGTGCCATTCGGTAAATAATGACACTTTTAATGCAAAGTTGATCTAAAAGTTGCCTTGAAAGTCCATTAAAATTGTCTACTTTGCATTAAAAGTCTCATTACAATACATTAAACATAAAATCATCTCAAAACATCAGCTTTTCCACCATGCTTATCAGTTAGTAATGTTTTTTTTTGCTAATATATTAGTTTGCCACCGAAGATGACAATGATAATGGTTAAGCTTCAAGCTTCTCTTGCCTCATTTTTCTGGTACTGCAAGACATTCCTTTGCAAAAGTCTTTCAGTAAATTTTGATGCAACTTGTCAAAGTCCTGTTGCTAGACTTATTGTTTTATTATCTTTTTAAAGAGAAGATGTCTTCTCCTAGCAACACTTCCTAACAGCCCATCCATGTTCAGTCATTGTCTAATCAGTGTTTTGGTAGAATGACCGACATCAGATTATTTGCTGCTTTAACTCTTCCCAGATTGATAAAAAAAACTTTTTTTATCAAAACGTTTTTTGATAAAAAAAACTTGATAAATCATCTATCAATCTTCTCAGACAGATAGATGGGTGTTTGATGTTTTTGATGTGTGTTAGCACCCTGATAACACACACCAAAAGCTCCACAGCTGGGAACTGAGAAAAGCCATGCCATTATAGAGCTGGTTGCACTACCTGATAATCAGACAAACATTGCATTTAATGAGAACTACCGGTTTGAAACCTTCTGAAACTTAAGCATGAAATCTGTTCGTTTCTGCACTCTTGCTAATTTTCTGCTCACTAAAACAGTGAAACTGTTTTGTGAGAAAAGTGTTGTGGTTCCTCTGTGATTATATAAATGCTGTCTTGAAAGCTTTTGGAAGAAAATATCTTCGGGAACTTCAGGGAAATTAAGTCAGTTTGAGGTGAAACCAGACATTGTTGTTTTTTTTTTTTTTTTTTTTTTTACAGACACCATGTAATGCTGAAAATATGAGAGCCAGTAAGCCTGAACAGCTCACAGATGACAGCCAGCCTTTATTAAGACAAAACAGAATCTCTGTCCTGATACAATCTGTCACTTTGGTCAACACCTTGTTTCCTTTTCTACCACTCCCTGTGTTTCCTAAAACCCTCCCCCGCCCCTCGGCGTTCATCTATCTGTCTGAGAGCATTTCCTGTGTCACAGATTACAGGATGTCTTCTGCAAACAAGCTAAAGTCCAGCTGCAGAGTGAAGCAAGCAGAAAGCTGCAGAATCTCCCAGTTGGGTTCAGACCTGTTCTAAACCTAAACACTCATTTTCTTCCTGAAACAGAACACGCAGTGACTGAAGCGAGAGGTGGTTTTAAAGTAATCTGCACACACGTGGCCACCGTTCGATATGTTAGAGACAATTGTGATAAATATGTTTCTGTTCATACAGAACAATATGCTTAAATATGTAAAATCAGGTTAGCTGGCAATATGTGACTATATACACGTAGTTTTGTCTGAAAAATGGAGATGAAGGCCTGTAGATGTTGGTGATTGGTTTGTATAAATCGGTGATTAAACTTGGATAGTCTTTTTGTGAGTGTTGTGTGACTCTCAGCAGAAAACATTCAAACTTTAGATGTTTGGCTGGAGAAGTGGTTGCAGATCAAGCATCCCTGCAGACTAGGCTGAGATAAAAGGCCGAGAAACCTGTTTTCTTTGCTTTTGTCTTGAGTCAGGAGGCTGAACGGGGCCCCACCCTGCCTGTGACCTGACTTTGGCCTCTCTGCATGTCTTTCAGAGGGCCCCCTTGAGCTGAGAAAAGGGCGGGGACCCTTCCTGGAAGCAAAGTGTCGGTTTAGTTCAGCCCTGGCCACAAAAGAATACCTGCACACGCAGAAGAAACAAGCAGGTGTCAGACAACACATGGCTCATCTCTTTATGCAAAAAAAAAAAAAAAAAAAAGGTCCTGCAGCCCTCAGAAGATGAGTTCAGCTCCCACCACCTGCTTATGTTTATGTTTGCATGTAGTGTCCTCTCTTTGCTCCACATCTGCCTGTTTCTGTGCATGCCGCTCGAGAGCCAAGCATGGCGCAGAGAAAAAGAAAAAGCAGCTCGCTGCAGAGCGAATCCTCGAGTGAGTGTTTGTGGGTTACAGGCGAACACAGAAGAGCTCCAAATTTGGCAACCAGTTCATCTCACCATCACCTCCTTGGCTGAGGAGTCACGGAGAACAATAGGGCTTCTGTCTTCAATGAAGTAAACAGCAAAAACACTTTCCATTGCTCCAGTTGGGCCGCTGCAGCATTGTGCTGAAAAAAGGATCCTATCGTCTTATTATTCAGAAGCCTGCAGACTTGCTGAGATGCAGTTTTGTGTTTGAGATGAACCGGTTTGCTGACTAGACTTTAAATGACCTCATCTAATATTCTCTTTGATGTAATTTTTCCTGTGCTCAGCACATAAGTGACTGTATTTACTCAATAACTTTGGATTTATTGGGAGCAAGTATGAACTTGTTGAGTAAAGCCGAGGAAAAAGACTCCCGCCTGACCTGGTGAGTGTGCAGACACATGGCAGATGTTGACACTCCCATGTGTACAGTCATGAGGGGCCTCGGGCCCCCAGCAGTACCTGCCTGTACTGTCTCCTCTCATGGAAGCCGTCATTCATCCCACAGCAGCTTCGTCTGCATCCCTGCTACTTGAAAGAAACACTCCAGACACACACTGTTCCGGACATCTCCGAGCGCTTTCCCAGAGGACCGCCCTCCTTCTACAAACCAGACGGCCTACTGCTATTCAAAATTATTATTATTATTTCACTGCAGTGAAATTGCAGTACTTTTCAACCTCCCACTCCCAAGAAGAGTCCAGGGGGACACCAGAATCAAAAACAGGAGAAGCCTCCCAGAACTGCTGAAACTGGCTGAAGGTTCAACGCTTCTACAGAACTGGGTAAAAGTTCAAAACTAGCTTTTTAAAACAAACAAACAAAAAGAAATTAATTGCATGAAATGCATCAGAAAAACATGACAGAAGAACATCTAGAATGAGGCATTAGCAATGACCTGCTTAGACAAAGTGACAGCAACTTAGCTAAAGCCTGACCTTGAGTACCACTCATCAATAAACAGGTAAGCAAAAGTGATTGCTGTAGTAAAAACTACTCAACCCTAGTCAAGAGGTTTCTTGGTCATTTGGTCCCACAGATGCATAAACACAAAAAGATGATTGTTTTTAACCAACTATCCTTCCTCAAGATATCCTGTTTTCAACTTGATCAGATCTTCAGATCTCTGCATCCTGACTGAAAAGTTTAACCTGAAGAGGCTGGAAGTCATTAAACAACCACACGCCCACGGTGATAAAAGCCTGGAGAAGTGAAAAACAATAAACAAGTCTTCTTCTACTACAGACTGTCTCCATGCATGTCTAGGTTTACAGACAGAGTGAAGAAAGGGGAACGATTGGGGAGGTTTGGGCAGGGGTTGGGGTCTCTGTTTCCTCTCGCCAAATTAGCTTTGGCAACAGTTTCCGTGGAAATAAGGAAAAGAGCGGCGCTCCTTGTTCAGAGCTGACCAGGAATTGGAAGGTTGGAAGTGATGGAAAGCTTAAAGACGGCTCTGGAGGGTAAGCAAACACAGCTCGGACATTTCAACAACTTTTCTATCCTGCTCTGGGACTGAATTCTAACATTAACATGAGCACAGTAATTCCTGGTGTATTTAAAATGAGGGTCTATAGAGGTTAAGAAAGATGTAACTTCAGCCAAGAGACATGCTTACATAAGGTCTCGTTAAATGCAAAGTTAATCTATAGTAAACAGAGAGTAACAAAAATGTTCAGCCAAATGATTTAAAGCAGCCTATAAGTTGATATCACACTAACAGTACAAGACAAAATAAATTTGCTTTCATTCTGATTTCATCAGTAAAACATCCATCTACCCATTATTTTAAACGCTTATCTCTCGTGTGGTTGTGAGGGTTGCTAGTGCTTATCTTCAGCGGTGGGGTCACCTTGGACAGGTCGCCAGTTTATTGGAGGGCAACACAGAGACAGACAGGACAAACACACTCACACTTAAAGCAAATTTAGAGAGTGACAGTCATGTTTTTGGACTGTGGGAGGAAGCCGGAGTACCCGGAGAGAACCCACACATACACGGGAAGAACATGCAAACATTCTGGTTGTGGATTCGAACCCAGAAACAATTGGTAGCACTGTTGCCTTGCAGCAAGAAGGTCCTGGGTTTGAATCCCAGCCCGGGGTCTTTCTGCAAGGCAACAGTGCTACCAACTGCGCTACTGTGCAGCCCTGTCAGTAGAAAATTTCAGGTATTTCAGTGTAAATGTGTTACTACAGTTAACAGATTTTGTGAAAATCAGGACAATAGATGCATGGGGTGATTTTAAAAGATGTCCAACACTTGTTGACAGTAGTAGTAGTGGTGTTTCCCATACAGGACAAGGGGGTTGATCTGCAGGGATGGACCTTTCAGTGAGGGGAATGTGAGGCTGTAAGGAAGGATTGGTGGTCCTTTTCCAGGCCTCAATGTGCCTGCTAGAGCCTTGTCCTCTTACTGGATCTTCTTGTCCAGTGAGAGGACAGACCACCAATGGTCCCCCTGTCTATCTCGTTGGTACCTAGAGTAGGAGAGAGGAAGAAGATGCTGCCTCATACGACAGGTCAACTCTCTCCACATGATCTGACCAGTTTGAGTTACAATGAGATGAGCCATCTTTGGACTAATGTCAACAATCCTTGATAAAACAAGAACTGTCCATCTTGACATGCTGAGCTGTTACGTAGGACTATGCTGAGAACATGGTCCATTAGTCATGGATGTTTAAATGTGGAGCAGCTAGACGAGGCGAACCAGACTGATGGCACTCTACTGCGACCTGGAGTCAGGTCAGGTGTTTGGCTTCATCCTTGTTATACAGTTCAACCAAATCCCACAGTTTGTCTCACAGCCATAGCAAAGACTGGATTTGAACTGATAAGTTAATACCAATGCACATAAACTATGTCAGGATTATAAAATGTGATTTTTATACTCTGAAAAAAGGCATCCAATCAAGATTGGAACAATTTAATAAAAAAGAAACTTGTACTTTCTTTTTTAGCCTGGTATTAATCATACACTATGCAAATTTGTTTTAGGTCTCTCTTTTAGAGGGATAGGTCCTAATGTTTGAAAGAACATTCTGCTTCAATTTTTTCATCAGTGAATATTTTTTGACAAGGCAGGTTTTGGTTTCTTTTGTATAAATCTACATCAGTCGAGCTAACAGTTTGTCCGTCAGACAGAAGGACTTCTGTCAGTCAGGTTGCATTGTGCAGTTATTTTACCAGAGGACAACGCTCTGCCACATCCACATGAAAATAGAATATGTGAAGCATTTCATGGTCACAGTCACAATCTGATACTCAGATGATCTGTGGTCAGTTTAAGTGAATGTAAAATTATTATTTTCTTTAAGCGAGGTAGTTACTGTTTAGTTATTAGGCAACGACTCTGTGTACTCAAGTTTCTTACTGGAAGATCAGTAGTGGTGCATTATTAACATCATCTGTATAAACCAACAGAGTTATTTACTAGAGAAGCAATGTTAACTTTTCTAACTTTTGCACAGAACCCCAAGAATCCTGAACTATATCTTTAAAAATAAAATCTCATTTACCAAAATACTATCTCCATAAATGAAAGTCATTTAAAAACAGAAGAAGTGTCAATGGTTATTAAGAGCAACAAAGTCCAGCGCTGTCTGAACAGCAAGATTATTTATTGTATGGTTTCTTTTCTTCTCACAAATGTATAGCTTAAGTCCTTTAATATTTCTATTATTGTTCTTAATGTAATAAATTGAAGAAAATATGCAAGGTTTGCTATGTAAGTGGGACAGAGCTGGAACCAGAAGGGTCTGATCTGCAGCCCAGCTGACCCTTTCAGCGCGGAGTGACTGCATCAGTGAAAGACTCATGATGGAGCGCTCCACTGTGACTTAGTAGCTGGAAACAAATAGTGAAGGGAAGGTGTGAGTCTGGGTAGGCGGTGGTGTTCAGATGAGCCTCCCTCCCTCAGGTGGAGCTCACTCAACCAGAATGAGGATCCAGTTCAGTCGGGAGCCTCTCTGTTTATAGCAAACACTCTAATGGGAAACGCATACAGTAGTATTTCTAATTTGGTGTGTGGAAATGTTTTGGTGCTCTGTGCAAACGTCTGCTCTTCCTGTGAGAGCAGCAGCCACACTGACTGGAGACGGAGCAAACATCCAGGAGGAAATGCTGTGGCTTGAAGCGGGACTGCCCAGCAGGCAGCGACCTGACTGGGCCGTTAGCGCCAGAACAGGTCAGCACTGACGGACGCGGTGGCCAGGCCCAAATCTTGCCTTTAGAAACCAGGATAAACAGAGACAACAAGCTACAAAGATTGTTTCTGGGACTGGAGAGGCTCGTAATGTCTCAACAAGAAAAAAAAAAAAGAAGAAAAAAAACAAGCTGCTGTCCTTCCTATCAGCCTGAGAACTAAACCTTCCTCCCCAGAATTTATGGCTGAGCAGAAAAATGTTGCTCAGCAGGTTAAAGTCGTCCAGATCATTGCATTCAATCTTAGCCTGATAGCGATGGTGGGAATTCTGGGTCATCCTTTCCAAATACTTGATATTAATCTCCAGCGTGTATTTAAACATGAACCAGTAAGAAGAGGTGCAGATAAAGCGTTCCTCTCCAGCCAGCCATCCACCTTCTCCTCACACACAGCCGCTCTTTGAGCGCGCAGCGCTCTGATGGCCATAGGCTGCACCCTTTCTCTCGCCTTCCTGTCTCCGTGGTAAGATGAGGTCAAACTGTCAGCTTGACACCACACCATCCTAACCAGGCTCTGCCCGCATTTTACACTAGCGATCAGCACACTGGGCCCCTCACAAGTGGGACAGCAGCTCACTATATGCTGCATAAAAAGGCGGCTGTTTCTATTGACGGCTGTGTTTGTTGTAGCGGCGTGTTAAGTGGGTCGAGTGTGGTCGCGCTAATGCATGTGCAGACATGTGGGGTCAGAGGGAGCGGCAAGCTGAGTCCATCGTCTGCCGTGGAGAAACAGACTCTCCCAGAGCGATGGCTGCTGAGGAGCAAACAGTGGCGATTATGAGGAGAGACGGAGCAGAACAGGAGTCTCTGCAGGACGGAGACACGATGACAGGACAGGGGAGTCCAGCTCCAATGGAGCCACCATCAGTCTAATCTTATTAATTAATATTTGAAGATATAAGATTCATTTTTGATGTCAAAAATGTATTTAAAAATGTTGAGAATGTCATTAAACGCCATAGAACTGCTTCGGATAAATAGAAGCAGGTATGTTTTAAACTAAAACCTTCAAGAATTACTGGAGAACAGAATGAAAATCGACATTCTTTTCTTGATGTCAAATAAATAAATACGTTCTCAAAAATCCTCCTTTTGCAATGCAATAATAAATATTGCATCTTTATATCTTTAAGAATATGGAAAAAGAAATCTAAAAAGACCAAAAAAAATCTTTATATCCTTGGCACAAACTTTGGCACCTTTCAAAGATAAAGACTAAATAAAACAGACATGGTCTCCAATTAGGGGAGTGCTGTTTCAGAATTGCCAATCAGTGGGTCGGATATTATGTTGGACAGATTTAGTTTTTGGTGGGTTTGTAGGGGATTAGCGCTCTCATCTGGGATTGTAAAATTTTACCTTCTGTGTGCTCCAGGGGGCGCCACTGGTTCTGGTTAAAACAGATCGGCAGTATTCCCCGACTTCAGCACAATTCGCAGTGCACTCTACTTTGTTTTTGGTCTGACTTTAAATAGCCATGATACCTCCAGATGACTGAACTGCGATGCCATTTGCTGTGTCGTTAATCTTCTCTTCCTTCTGGACACAGTTTTGTCATATCCTACCTGTTACCTGAAGTAAGAGGCTGCAGCTGGACTGACATTAGCCATTGGCGCCATTGGCTGCGTCAACCAAACTTTGCCTGACTCTGTTCCTTCCAGCCGCGTGACTGGTTCAGTGCGGAGCAACTCATATTAGCATAGGCTGTTCATCCTTTGTGTATATTCAAGGTCTACTCTATACCGACCCTTTCTATGTCTATCGAGGGAAAAATATTTTGCAATATATGTTACTACTGTTTTATTGCCCAGTTCTAATGAAACCTTTCTGAAAACCTTTAATAAACACAGACTTTCAGCTATGTTGACTCTTTGGTAAATACGTAAACTTTCCAAACCCATTTATCCCGGTAGCATTTCTCTTTGTGACCTTTAACATGAACCACCCAGAATGTCTGACAAACACTTGCAATGGAATTGTGGATTCGTGTCGCCAATGTTGCAGCCAACAGACATTGCTGTCCATGCATATTTTGGTGTTATTCATTCTGGACGCACTGCCATTATTACTCATACACAGTATATGTTTTACATTGTGTAGCCTTAGTTTTAATCAAATCTTCAACAATAGACCAAAATGTTTTCCTGGCCGCTTTAAACTATGTGCAGAACAAATAAAGCAGAGAACCTATCTCACTGTAGATCAGGGGTCTCAAACTCCAGTCCTCCAGTCGCTGTCCTACAGTTTTTAGATGTGTCACAGGTACAAAACACTGGAATGAAATGGCTTAATTACCTCCTCTTTGTGTAGATCAGTTCTTCAGAGCCTTGCTAATGACCTAATTATTATATTCAGGTGTGGTGCAGCATAGGCACATCTAAAAGTTGCAGGACTGCGGCCCTCGAGGCCTGGAGTTTGAGACCCCTGCTGTAGATGGTTAGCCCTCCCCTCATCATGGTGGAGGGCTAAGGATGGTGGGAAATGGGGATGTGCTCCAGGGTGAAGATCAGCGCTTAAATTGCCTCGAATCAGCCCGTCCTCCCACTTCCTGTCCCATTTAGCAGGTGCAGTAGAATGCAGTCGGCTGCAGCAGTGGTACCACCAGTGCTGTACTTGAATGCATTCTTCTTTTTTTTTTCTAGAAAGGCAGAATTTGCGTCAGAGCCAGAAGCCTTTCTAACAGCATGTCGAATTTAATGCCATGCCACTGGCTCCTTTCAACAAGCTCACCAGACAGGAAGTCAGCAGCTGCTTTGTGAGAAAAAGAGAAGTGCTTCAGTGAGAGACATTAGGTCACGTCCTCCACAGGCTGAACTGTGCATCTAGAAGATCTCTGACAAAATAGACAACACCATGTTCCCGTAACGCTGCAACAGGAAACCGCAGATATTACCATCATTAGCTGGCAGCCGGGAGTCGGCGCTAACACTTTAAAGACTTGACCCACAGGGGAGCACTGTGGAGAGCAGTGTCTGCCGCTGGATTCATGGTGATAATAAAAGTCTGGAAGGGTCTGACAGCTGTCACACACTTCCTCTCACTCCCCGAGGTGAGCTGCTGGCTTTCAGGCCTCAAGACCCGAGCGACGGAGGTGAGCGAAGACGAGCCGGCTGCTGGGGGGCTCGGCCTGGCGGCCCGCTCAGGGAGCAGCAGCATAAGGCTCCGGGTTGTTAGGGAGCACTCCAGTTGCGCTGTGACGGGAATGTTTTCGACAGCTTTCAGACACTTGGCATTAATGATGTTCTGCATGCCCCGTGGCCAGCTGGGAGCCGGTCCTCTTCTAATCAGTCTCCTCAACCATTTTACCAGCAGAGGCACAAACTCCTGGAAACAGGCCAGCTCTGCTTCACTGCTGTGTTTGGGTTTGGAGGGTAAAAATAGAGGTGTGCTAAAGGGAACAGAAAGGCTCAGTCAGTGGGAGCAAAGCAGAGAGAAACTGAGGACCAGTCCAGACTCAAAGTAACACTCTTCCATGTGACAGCTGTTACTGAGTCAAGACCAGTCAAGGTTTACTGTTTCCACAATCAGTGAAGTGATGAAGTACAATCAGAGGAAGTGCAGTAACATAGCTGGATATTCTGAAAGAAACATTTCTGAGGTTAATCAAGGTCCAGAGGCTTTTAGCAGATACCAGGAAGTGTGCAGCCTTCTGGAAGCTTCAGGGTTAAACTGCTGCCTTAGGATTGCTAGCTGGATGCACTGTGATGTTGATGTCAATGAGCTCTCACACCAGGAAGATTGGATGAATCTGTTCAATACTGTTTTCATATCTTCTTCTATTAAAGATCTTGAAGGAGTAATATTGGTCAAAGTCATGAACAAAAACGAGATCAGAAGCCCAAAATCATCTGTGTCCATTTCCTCCAGAGAACTTCTCCATATGTTTCTTTGAAAGTCTGCGTTGCATGGCTGATTTTGTCAAGGTAAGAGGCCAGGTCTGAGGGAAAGCAGATAAATCCCTTCAAACCCAGCAGTGATGTCTCAGTGGTGCAGGCTGTGAAAGGTGGAGGCCTCAATAGGGCCATTCAGGAGGAACCAATCAATGAGCACTGGAGGCTCTCCCAGGGCCCGCGCTGAGGAGGGGAGCGTTATTGCAAATCAATTGTCGGTCAATTAATTTCTATTGATAGCATCAGAATACTGACATGCTGTAATAAAATAGTAATCATGGCTCTTTAGATGTGGGCGGCAGGCGGAGACCGGTCGGGCCAACTGGTCGGCAGGTTGAAGCCGCATTCCCTAATCTCACTCTGCCCAGCACTGGTGCACTGAATCATCTGTGTGCATTAATGTGAATGTCTGACTCACGTGCTGCATGGTCACATTTAATCCCACAAACAGCGGCAGATGGCCTGTTGAGCAGATTAACATCTTAACAAGGAACTTTCCATCCATCCAACCAAACCAACCAGCTGTTTGTCAGCTGAACCCCAGAACCGTTTAGCAGCTCTGTATGGAAAATAAAAACCAAATGCTGAATAATCATATCTTAACTAATAGAACAAGTAAGAGATGTAGTGAAATCTTAACTACCAACCATAGCAGCCCATTTCTAGACCACAAGCCCTACAGCTGGATGACATCAGAACGTTGTGATGGAGAATGATCACACCGATATCTTATTCTGCCTGACTATGAAATGGAAGTCTAGAGCATCTCGACAGGCTATTTTACATCTCAGTAACATCATAATTTCCCCCATCCATAACCTTCCTGCTCAGTTCAAATTTGGTGAATTATGAGATTACCAAAATCTTCATGTTGGCTCTTCAGTTCATAAGGCTAACTAATTCAGATCCTTCAAGTACATGCAATCCAATAATATTATGATTAATATAGTGGGTCATATAATATCAACTGGTTAGAAAAAACAGTTTGTCTATGGAAGCCCACTCGATGGCAGGAATCCTCCAGCCTGAGCAAGAATGAGGCGACAGTGAGGGGGAATGACTCCCTTCTAACAGAGGTTAGAGTTCGTCTGCGGTATCCTTTCAGAAAGCCAAATCATCTTCAAACATTTAGAGATTTTTGACTCACGTGCAGAAAATCTTTTTAATCAATAATCCTTAGTTTGTCTGTTTGTTGTTATGTACTTCAGTTCCTTCTAATGTTTAAGTGTTCGATATATATTTTTTAAGAATTGGAGAAAACCTCTGTGACCCTATGAAATGGGTAGAAAGCCTGCATGTGTCGGGTCAGATGGTCCAACCATCTCAGTCTTCCAAAGACCTCTAAATCAAAAAGGTATCTCCAATGAGCACAAATGCAGAACCTTGCCTTGTGGCGTCAGGTGAAAGTCCTAGTGAGTCCATAAAGACAGGAAATACCATATTATGTTACAACATATTATGACATAATAAAAAGCTCAGGTCTGATTTAACCTGAACAAACAAGATTCTTGTCCATTAGAAAATGGAAAAAAGAAAAGAATCCCAGAAAACATTTTTCTTTATTTTTTCAGACCTAGAGAACTAGAGTCTTATTCGGGAGTCTTATTTAAAGGTCATGAGGCAGGCCACGGTTCAGAGGTTAAAGCTTTTCCTGAGCTGAATATTCATCTCCTAACATGCCTGCGCTGCAGATGTTATGAAGTAAACAAATTCTAACATTCTTCTAAGTGACAGGAAGCTGGGACCAGGACCAGTTCCTACAGGACAGATTGGTCAAAACCTGCTGGAAAACCAGGGGGAATAAAGGACACGTCTGTCCTGCTGCAGTCACCCAGAGGACAGGGACAGGGTGAAGTTGGGGTTGGCTTGTTTTTCTGCTCCAATAGGAGAGCATAGAGGTGTCTGTTAGAGGAGTTCACCCAGAGGTGAGCAACCAGACCCCCGCCATAAAAAAGTCTGAAGTTTATAGCCACTATTTGGGTTTGTTGTTCCGTTGTATTCTGCGGCGAGGGTGTTAGGAGTGGGGGCTGGGAGTATAGAGAAGGGGTGCAGAGACACGACAGAGACAAGTAGTTGTAAAAACTGAAGGAAAAAGCACAAGGGGCCGAGTGAGTCTGGGGTCATTCAGAGAGCAGGTGGGGGTCAAGCTCTTCGGGTCGGTCCTGTAGCCGCCATGCTTTCTGCGGAGACTGCGACTGTTGAGCATCTGACTCGAGCAGCACGCTCAGGGTGACATCAGCTCAAAGAGAAGGGATGAAAGAGCGATACAGCAGGAAGAGAAAACAGACGATACCAAGCTGCCATTTCTGTGCGTGTGAAAGTGTGTGTGTGTGTGTGTGTGTGTTGCTTGATGGGATAGCACTTTGTTCCTTGCTGGAATCCGTCTTAATTAAAATAATTGGTTATGCATTAAGTGTGTGCCTGAGGGGAGCCGGCTGCACTGCAAACATGTTGAGAGGGAAGCAGAGGAGAAGCGGCTTGTTTCTTCTTAAAGGAAACAGTTTTGTTCCATCTCACAGCAGAATCCCCCCCAAAAATCCCAAGAACATCTCGAAACATTCCTCAATTCTCTGTGTGATTCTGCATCTTTACAGTGAGTCTCCCTTCAGGAACCCTGTAATTACCCACCAGCCAAGTCTTATTTGCAGGTGATAAAAGATTAATAAAGAACCGGTTTGAAGGCTGAGAGCAAAACACATTAATAAACCTTGAAAGGACTTGCAGCTTGTTGTTGTTGCCACAGCAAACTGAAGAAGCTAGCGCGTACTTGCAGAGGCACATGTGGGGCTGGGGCCGCTTCCAGCTTCCGTCTGAAGGGGCCGGAACGCTGGAGCGCTGCTGTTCCCATCAATCAGGGTGTGTTTGGCGGATGTGTTAACTCTGAGGCGGCCACACGGACGCATGTGGGCCGGCGGCCATGCCCTCGCCACCAGCACACATTTCTGGAGTCACAGCCCATTAGCTTCAGAATGGCCCTGATCGGCTCAAGTCTGGAAACAGGGCATGGCTCTCCATCGGACTGGCTGCCTTACAGGATGCATGTGGGGTACTTCTGTTCAAGAAACTATAAATGAAAACTATCAGCTCTAACAATCAACTCTCCTTACTCGGGACCATTCAGTGCTGACCAGAGACACTGCATCCTCCTCCAGAGTCTGTATGATCCCACCAGCAATATGCAGCACAGTCTGATGAGAAAAGGATTTCTGTTTTGAAGTAAACACAGGTAGATAAGAAACCAACATCTGTGATTAGTGCGTCTCTAAACAAAAAAGGCTGAATCTGAGAGGAATGCTGCCGTCTATAGTAAGTCCAAGTGTAGACACAGCACTGGTCCATCGCTTGAGTTTAAGGGTCTGTTGATTTCTGAATGATTCATACGTCAGAGTTAGACTCAGGTACTTTAATGAAGTCAGCACTCTGTCATTATTACCTTGACACCTCCCCCCCCAAAAAAACATATTTAACAACACGCAAAAAAAGTTGTCATCACTTTTTTCTTCTTCCCATCCTGGGGTCACCAGAGGTCAGACGGAAAGCCAGTCCTGGATACAGGACTGCGGGGCAGCGGACTGAGGAGGCAGGAGAAGAAGAGCGGCTCCTGGTCAGCTCTCTACATGTCACAGGGAGCTGACCGATCCACAGAGCACAGACAACAGCTGGGGTCACTGTGACCTGCCACCAACAACATCGGCGCTGCTGGGTTTTTGGTCAGCATGACAACTGTTTGCTCATGTATCTGGCCAGATTGTGTGTGTGTGTATATAAAAGAGTGGGAGCCTACAAGTGAGTCAACCCGCCTGTTTGCAGACGGGCAACACTTGCTGTGAGAAGTGTAAATATATTTGTGTGTTTGCCTGCACCAACGTGCAGTCCTGTGTGCCAATATGTACCGACTGCATTACGTCTTTACTCTGTAACTGTGCCCTCCCTTGTGCCAATAAGCACACACAGAAACACCCACGCACACAAACGGTGTGTGTGTGCTGGCCCAGTCAGAGTGTGGGAGTGTTTTCTCTGCAGGTGAGTTGCATACCACTCGCTAAGCTGTGGAAAGATGAAGCGATAGCAGGTGAGCAGGTACGGGCCTGCCGACGCCGACATAAAAAGAGAGGCTTGATGCAGCTGCAGATACAACACACCTACTAAGATTTAACCCAAACATCTGCTTTCTCACGCACACTCACCCCAACACACACACCAATCAAGGAAATGGAAGCATGGCACTCAGCACTGACCTTTCACCCACTTCAATCTGTTAAATAAAATGCTGCCCATCAATCTACCTCTGACACAGCAACGCTCCTCATCTCTTCTTCACCTCACACACAGACACACACACACCCCTACACACACACAATCAATCACTTGTCAGTGAGTGTTAATGCACCTCATCTTTCATTCATGAAGAGGAAACAGGATGAGTTCATGTTGAAATGTGGGATCAGTGTTAACAGCAGCGAGGCAGTTGGACTTCAGCTCACAGCCGGGCCTCACCATGTCTTGCTTTCTGTTTCTCTGGGCCGAAGGGGAATTTATGCCTCTAACCCAGCTCTTTTTATCTTCGAAATTCTTTTCGAAGATAAAAAGAGCTGGGTTTATTTAGGATTTTTTATTTAGGATTTTTGAGCTTCTTGCTCAAAAATCCTAAATAAAGCAGCCCGTTTAAAACTGGAAAAGCCTCTTCGGTTTTTACGAGCAATCTTGGTATTTGCACAACTGATGAGCGCGAATAACGAGCTCGTAAAACCATCTAATAGAATTCATCTGATTCTCCCACACTGCGCTGGTTACGCACACACAGGGCCATCCAAACGTCCCGACCGCTTGTCTCAGCGTTCTGATGCAGGTTCTGAACGCTTTGCTTCGGGGTTAAGCTCGCTTTGCTCTGCTGCACACTCTCTGTCTGCCGCGGCGTGGCGCGCTGCTTGCGATTCCACACCCTCTGAATTCTTGGAATCAAATTTCCATCGCTCCTCACCCCAGCCCCACACATGTTTCCCTCTCTCATTTTTTATTTTTTTTACTTCCCTCTACAACTCAGCGTCTGGCATGGCCTGTGTTTTTCACCATAGAAACCGACAAAACAGTCCAACAAAGCAGAGCTTGGGCTCTGCAAACAGAGGCCAAATAAAATCCATCATATACTCGGCATGTGCGAAAGCAGGTTTTTTTTTCCCTTGTTCCCTCCGTCTCCGTGAGCTACTCACGCCCAATTTTAGAGCACTTCCAGCTCAACCACAAGACTTTTAAAAGCTGCAGGGAGAGTTGAGAGAAAAAACCCCCTCCAAGCTTGCTGTAAATTCTCCTCCGAATGTGCAGAAGTTCTTAGTGATGATTAAACCACTTTTTGTGAGATGACTTTTTTTATTCTGCTGTAATTATGATGGAAAATGATGAAAAGATCCCATCTTTTCATAAACCGACACGAAATCTTTTAGCACCACTGCATCCCAGCATAAAAACAAGTTGAACCTAGCAGTTTTCATCCCTTCCTATGAGGTAATCCCCTAAAATGTCAGATATTTGTTTAAGTTATGTAAGCGCTAAGCCCCGTCCAAACCCTCCACTGGAGCTGCCAGATGGGACAAATGACGAATCTCATGAGTTTGACGTTTCCTGGCCAGAGAAGCAACAAGGAAAACTTCCCTCCAAGACATTCCCTTAACATGAAAACTCTTAATGAAACCCACACATGTCAGAGCGCCTTGGAATCCGTGGAAAACAAAAGAGATAAAACAGGCATTCACATTATGTGGTGCATGGCGCTCTGCAGATGTCTTGAGTCATTCATCAAGCAGCCACACTGTCCAGTAAACTTTTGTGGTCCTGATCAGCAGTTTTTCAGGTGTTCTGACAGGACGTCCAAGTCTTCCATTAGACCTTCTCGGTCCAATGAAAACCTTTTTACTTTAATAAATTTTAAGTCTTGATTCCCACGCAAACTTGCATGAAAGTGTAGAGCACATGCTTACGTACGTTTGCAGAAAACAGAACTGATCAGGAGGCCTTTCCACACCGCAAGCTGACAGCAGGATCAGTGAGGACAGAAGCATCATCCCAAAGACTATCAACCTACTGGGAGCAACATGTGACCCATGGAGGACACCATCGTCACCCGTGTTCTCCACTCTCTGCTGCTTATCCTTTGCTCATTCCATTGCAGGACGTTTGAGATTTGTCGGTGGGGACTGTGGCTGTGTGTTGTGATCTCTCGTCCTTTTTGTCCTGTTGTGTTTTTGCAGTGTTCTAATGCTTTTCCATCAGCTTCTTGAAAATCATTCAATGTAATTTACATCAAAAAAGTCTAGAAATTTCAGTTTGACCATTTTCCAGGTCAGCATACAATCTAGACTGGGTTGCCCTACATTAAATACATGCTCTATCCTTCAGCTGATCATATGGTATGCCGACATTCCCTATAGCAGCTCTGAGACAGACTGCTGGAAATACAGTCCAGCAGTCTGGACCCTAACCCTAACCCTATCACACTACACTACCTAAAGACTACAAGAACTGTAGGAAGAAGTGAAGACTTCTTTGTACTCTTTTTCAAATAGAAAAATAGTGGTAAGCTAATTATTTTGTTTTTGGTTATGAATGCATGTGTTTTCTTATATTGGTTAATTGTTTACTTTGTTTTTAAAACCAGTTTGAAATAAATAAATGAATAAATAATGCAACTAGGAACAGAGAGACACATGAGGCCTTTCTTAGCAAACTGCAACAATATAGCCAGCCCCAGTTGGTTGCACATGGGTTACTTAGGCTTTGTGTAGACTGCTCTATGGAAACTACTGACATTTTCCAAACTTCTGGTATCCCAAAGAGCACTTCAAAGTTCCACTGTGACACCTGATTTGAAAAAGTGCCGGCGTGAGAGACTCCGATCACTAGGGACAAGTAAACTGGATCACAACAAAAATAATATGTTTTCACTCAAAACCAGCACCACTCACACAGGACCAAACACTTAGTCTGGTTCTGCTGGCATTACAATCAGAACTGGAATATCTTCTACCATTAGGATCAGGTTATATTTTATGTGCATGACATCTGTCTACATTTTTGGACTGTACTGTTATGAGTTCATATATCTGTATAATTGGAAATGAGTGATACAGTTTAATTTTTGTGATAATAAACATAAACAGTAACAGTAAAGTTGTAACCACTGACCAAACGTAAATATGGCAACCCTGTGCTCTCCTGACCCCGATCCTGCTGTAGAGGGACTTCAGGATGCATTATTTGCTGTTAAACAGGAGGAGCTGGTGTTAACCAGATTGGGGTCTGATTGAAGAAAGAACTCACTCAGTGAAAACACTTAAAGAGCTCTCATCAATAATGAGTGGCTCTTCCTTGGAGGTGCACAGATTCCACTAGAGGCACATCCTTTATGTCTACAGTTCTTGTGAGCTGAGGGTGAGCAGCACCAGGCCCGTCGCCCTGTTAGTCCATCACTCCGCTAGCCTGCCAGTCCATCAAACCATCGGCCTGTCAAACCATCGCCCTGCTGGTCCGTCAACCCATCGGCTCGTCAACATCAGCCCGTCAACCCATCGGCCCCCCAGCTGTTGCTGAAGACCATCAGCCCCAGGCCAACCCACGTCCTCTGGGATCTGTGGGTTGGGACAGAGGGAAAGGAAGGAAGGGAGCGCTGATGGAGGCTGTGGGAAAAGTCTACGTGACACGGAGATGAGAGTAAGGGAGACAGACTCTGGCAGAAGACGTCACAGGGGTTCTATCAGCTGTCTCTGGACAGAGTCAGCTGTCTGTCAGCAGCCCTCCTCCAGCTTTACATTTTCCCTGAGCTGAAGAGTGGCCTTGCTGTCCTGTCTGGCTCTGGCCATTATGACTGTTACTATCTGACTAGAAACCCTGAACTAACAGCAGGACTGCAGGGTGACATTAAAACAGATAAACACTCTGCAAAAATGACTTCCTTCTCCCTGCTGCGAACATCTCCGTGTTTTTCATGTTGATCTGCTCTGCAACCAGGACTCAGTTACATAACTGCATTTACAAACTATGCAGCACCCTCCTTCATCCTCACATCACACTCATCTCCTATGTTTGAGGCAGAGGAGCCGAGGTTCCCAGACAGACGTGTCTCAGTGGCTTCTGCAGCGCTATGGATCACAGTCACTGTTCATCTGGACAGTAAAAGTGAAAACATGACTTCCTCAAACCAAAACTGGAAGCCGATTGTTTCTACAGCAGACCAGCTCCAGATGAAGAAGCTGGTCAGTGAGCGGCCTGTTGGTCAGGGGTCAGAGGTCACTAGACACCCTTAACCTTATCATGCCAGAAAGATATTTCAGGCATGTTTTTTTTTGGGGGGGGGGGGGTTCACATTAAAATTATTAGATCATGTTTGCCATTTTTATTTTGAACAGTTGTAAAAATTTTATTGAAGTGTAACTTTCATAATATTAGCTGATAATCTAAAAGCACCATGCCAACTTAGAACAGACATGAGTTCAGTTGTTTCCTTATTTATATTTTCATTTTCCGTCAAGTAGAGGAAGAGATTTAGAAGAATTGATCAACTTTCAGCCAGTTAAAGTTCAAAGTCACTTCCTGAAAAAAAAAACAATTATTACTGGCTGGTGGCTGGGTGGTGAGCAGGAAGACTGAACATCTGTCTGTTGCTCTGAGCGGGAGAACATCTGTCTTTCTATCAGAGGCTAGGGGGAATCAAAGTATTGTTTCCAGCTGGAACTGACAGGTCTGGACATTTTCCACCAGCTATAATCTTTCTTCAGTGTGCCTCTTTCCCCTGACTCCTCTTACTTTTTCACTCTGATAACTGAATCCCCCGATACAAGATGTGGGCTGGTAAGTTAAGGCGGTCTATGAAGTGTAAAAGAGAAAGCTGCCTTTTCTTTTACTTCCTCTCAGAGTGATTGGAGTTCCACAGAGGAGAAGGTAGGAAGACCACAAATAGAGAGCCTAACAGCAGAGAAGTTAACAGCCACCAGACCAAAGAAGGTTTCTGTGAGCTGGCGTACCTGAAAACACAGAAAAGTCCTCATCTTATTTCTGTTTTCTCTCTTTCATGTGTGTTTTAAACTAAGCTAGAATCAGAACCAGCTTTATTCACCAAGAGTGTGCACGGGCCAGGAACTTAGACTTTGTTTTCACCCTGCTCTCAATCAAGGCCATTAAAATATAAATATATGAAAAGGAAATTAAGTAAAAGTCTTTTTAGGTTTTTTTTAGTATTTAGGTATATATCCAGTGTTTTTACAAAACTGCCTGGCAGTGATCAGCCTTCAGCAGTCAGGATGGTAGAGCCAGGGTGGACTGGACAGCTCACCACTCCATCACAAAAGGAAGATGTTTTTATTTTTCCATAGCAATACATTTTCATTCTATGTTGTGATTAATGAACAGGAGTCTATATGTATACATACTGTTCAAGGTCTGAAACCCCCCTGACGGTGGGCGGTGTTAGGGAACGTAACCCAACACGGGCCAGTCAGCCCACAGTAATCGATTTCATTGCGTAGATTAGATTTGGGGAGAGCGCTGGGTTGGAGCTGATGGTTCTCTGAGTGGGAAGGTTGGCAATCATCAGGCGCCTGGTTGGTGTTTAGGAGTCTGAGCAGAGTTGCGACTAAAACAGTGATGGTGGGCGGGCTAGGGGGGAGGGAGGTGAAGGGCAGCAGGCAGGCAGCTGTTAGTGTTTCAGAAAAGATTAGCACCAGGTTCAACTATAAACAATGAGCTCATTCTCTCTGCCTGTGGACAGCGCAACACCCCTCATCTGTTTTGGAACAAGCAAGTCTTATTGAAACTCCACACCAAGGTAGCCCACATGCCTCAGGAAAAGGGAAACTGAGAAAAGAACTAGACATAATCTTAAAGTTGAGTGTCTCTTGTGAAATGCATGGACACCATCACCAGAAGCAAAAATTATTACCATTACTGTGATTTTCCACTACTATTAGAGTTTCAGAGGTTTATTATCTGTATGTTTGCATACAGATAATAAACTTTGCAAATTTGCAAAACCCCATTGTCCTCTGAGGCACAACTATCTATCAGACTGAAATGCTCCATTAGAGGGCAGGTCTGAGTTTTCAGTCAGTTGAGCAGCGGCTCTACTGTCTGCTATCATGATATGGATGCTGGCGCATCAAAGAATGCATGTTGCACAAGTCTAAATGAGAGGAACTTAAGAGAAATGCATTTTGGAGAGGGTTGATCATTTATACCATTATGTGAACTTCACACACTTAACAGTGTGTGGATCTGTGTATGTGTACATTAGAGAGCAACTTCACAATATTTACCAACAAAGGGAGGTGATCTGTGGAAAGTGACCTTTTCCCGGTCCTCACTTTTTTTTGTAGTTCTACTGCACTCTACTAGTTAGGTTTAGTGTGAATGAAGTTTTGGTTAAGGATAGGGTTAGGGTTAGGGTTAGGGATAGACTAGTAATGGTTAAAATTATGGGAAATGTCTGGGTTAGGCATAAAACTGCTTCATGTGGGGATAAATCCTGGTCCTCACAAGAGGAATTGCTGCTTTAGGGTTAACATTAGGCTATACAAAATGAATGGAAGTCAATGCAAAGTCCCCACAAAACACAAAAACATGACGGCGTGTGTGACTGCACACGAGGGTCAAACAGACATGAGGACCAGGTGGCTGAGGGGAGGGTGCTGCCTGGTTGTTGGGTGACGACTGGTGAGTGGTGCCCTTTCAAGATCCACGTGCCATCTGCTTCAGCCAGCAGAGAGCGCGTCGCCGTGGTGCAGGAGGCAGCAGAGAGACGGAGGAAGATAATATGCTCGCTTTCTGGTGCCGTCTTCTACTTGTGTGATGTATTGGAGAAAACGGAGCCTTTCTGTGGTGTACGGCAGCATCAGGAAAGCCTGAGCCAATGTTTCAGAGAGGCCCTGCCTCCACTGGGACTCCATCATGTCACACTCTGCCAATCCAATTTGGAAAACCAATTTAAGGAATAGTTAATTGCAATTCTGCTCTATTTAATATTCAAATAAGCTCTGGAAGACGTTGTCTGTCTCGTGACCCCAGAAAATGTCCCATGCTTTTCGCTGGAGTTGGGAACAGCCTTCCACTGTGTTCCCAGTGGGAGAAATTTGATTTTCTGTCCGTTTCTTGTGTTTTTTTTTTTTGTTTGTTTGTTTTGTGGTTCCTGCTGGAGCATTCCAGAATGAATGCAGAGATGGGAGCAGTGAGAGGGGGAGTTAGGAAGCAGTCTGCCAGGGGCTAATGTTTACGAGCGTCTGCTACACCTGGCTCTCTGCTAGCAAAACACAGGCTGGCAGCCATGCTTCATTCTCCACTTTCTGTCTTCCTCCATCAGACAGGAGACAAGGTGGAACCGTCCCAGCTGTTCAGGAGGAAGGTCCCACTGAGAGGAGAGGGTCGGGGGTCAGGGCCCAGGCCTCGGGGTCAGGGCCAAACTAGGGGAAACCAGGGGGGAAATGTTGAAAGTGTAAGACAGAGGCCAGCCAGCATCAGTGGTGTTGCCTCAGCTAGAGGAGCGATGGAGGGCAGAAAACCCTGTTTTCCTTCGAAGGCTTCAGCTTTCCTGTTCACGTATTCACCAACAGTGATCAAGGCGACAGAGTGAGAAGACGAGCCTGAGGATGGTGAGCAAGGTCAGGAAGGTTGAGGAGCGGCAGGCTGGGACAGTTTCATAGTAAAGAGCAGAGCCAGACCTGGCTGCTGGAGCCATTTAATCTCTTCCTCTAATTTCCTGCCTCCTTATCTCTCCTCCTCCTCTTCTCCGTCTCTCCTTCCCCTCTCCTTTGTTGGAAAAGTCCTTCCTGCTCACTGTGTGCCAGGCGGAGGAAGCAATTAAAAATTAATGGAAGCTGAATGATAGAGAAACCTGCAAGGGCGCGCCGCCTGCTGAAGACATGCAAGAGTTGTGCTGGTCAGGTCAGCAGGCTGGGAGCTGCAGCAGGCATGCAGCTGCAGAAGTTAGAGGTGAGTTGCAGACATGCAGGGCTAACAGCCTTCAGGAACACTATAATTACACATCACTGCCTTTTAACTCACACTCAGCATGCCTGCAGGTTCCTATAGAACTCATTATGTAGTGTAACGCGTCACACTGCACACGCTCTCAAGCGCACGCCAACACATGCACGCACACAAGTGTGCCAGCAGCAGCTTGTGGCTTTCACACAGCGCGTTTGTTCGAAGTCTAAATTCTGTCTGCTCCCTGGAAAAGGCGGGAATCACCATGGTAACAGGAGACTCCGCAGGTGGTTGTGGGACTCCAAGCTAACACAGCTGAAGCTGCTGTTCTGTCTGACTGGAACAGGACGGATGTATCATGAACGAGTGTGTAACAAGTTAAGAAGTGAATATTTGACATGCTGGCGGGGTCCAGGCAGCCCTGCAGCCTCCGGTTGATCATCTCTGATCTGGATGCAACATCCCGTCAGACTCACTGTCTGCTCAGACTGATGGCCAGAGTGTGTTGTCGCGAACTGTCTTCCGGTGATTGTGGTTTATGTGACAGAAAAGCAGAACATGCAGTGAAACATTTGGAGCATCAGACCGATTCGTCTCCCATGAGCGTCACAAGAGCGATCAGCTGCTTCTGCTCTTAGAGAAGAGACAGGCTCATCAGACCAACAGTCCAACTAAAGTCTCAGAACATTTCCTCCATCTTTAATCATGTGAGTGAAACCACAGCTGCTCAGTTCCTCCATGCCGGCTGTGTTGACAGCATGCATCAGAACCAGACCTGTACTCAGACCAACAGAACCCCTGAGCACTGGGCACTCAACCAACTGCAGCCTGGGCTGAAGGACATGACCTCTGACCTTTGACCTGGACCAAACTGCACTGACCTGCCTATCAGAGCGGGACACCACAAACACAGTCCACCCTGACCCTTGACCTGCTGACTCTGACCCCACCCATCCACAGATGAGCTCCCAGAATTCCCGACTGGACAAGCAGAGCCTTTGTCCGGCAGGACGTCCCTCTGTGGACAGAAGGACGTCTCCCCCCATAGAATGAAAGATGTTTGGAATGAGAGAGTTGAAATGTTGGGGCGGAAATGAACTTCATGAACTTTTGCCAGTATCTTTGGTGTGAAGAAACAGGCAGGAACACATAAAACACTGTGCCCTCCCCAGAGGAGATGGGAGGACTTGACTAGGTCAGAATCTACTTATTTCTCCTCCTTTGGCTCAGCAAATACTTTCAAGTCTTTTTTTTTTTTTGCTTTGTTCATTAAATTGATCAAAACTATGTTGAATTCCAAACTGCTACCTTGACAACACACCTGCTGCAGGTGTGCCGTCATGTGTTCTAGTCAATGAGGAAGTGGACGGAAGCCTGACGGGTTCATCTCCGGATAAACCAGGCTCCTCCTGCTGACTCTGTAACCATTCATGGGACACAGATCAGATTTCCTTGTCAAACTATTAAGAATGAAAAGTCCTTCCCCTGTGGGTCTGCGCACTTTCACCCATAATTCAGATGAGCGGCCAGATCGCCTTCTCTCCATCGGTGACAGTCAGTGGCAGCTGAATGCAGATGAGTCAAGTGGAAGGCATTAGAGGAGCAGGCAGCCACGTTCAGCTAGTGATGACTGTTGCAAGGCTGGGCCTTCTGCACGGCTCTGTGGCTTTGAAGAGCTCAGGGTGATGCAAACTGAAAGTCAGTGGCGGGGATGGTTTAAAAAAAACAAAAAAAAAACCTTGTAAGACAAAGAGCAGGAGCAGGCGAAGCCTCACTGAGCGCGCTCCGAACGGTTTGTAGTCAATGCATGTACTGCTGCAGTTCAGAAGATAGCGCAGACATGCGGTTACACCCAGCTCCATCTCACAGAGGCCTGTGGCGGGCGGCCATTTTGGTTAAACCCATGTTGGTCTGCACTTGGGGTTTCACTACCGCACCCTTCCCCTCCCTGGTGCAGCGCATGTTCCTCCCAAAACGACCAAACAAATCTCAGCTTACAACGTCTGGCGCTGCCAGAAGGCTTGCAAAGAAGCCTGCAAGCTCCACGCGCAACAGGCCCTGCAGCAAAGCCTGCAGTGGCCCTGCTGCAGCAGGCGGCTGCAGGCATGATGCAGGCAGGGCCACTGCAAGCCACACAGCAGGCCTGCACCGGCCATGCAACAGACCCTGCAGCAGGCCTGATGTAGGCCCCCGGCGGGCGCAGCTCACCGCCGCAGCATGTCAAAACCCTACGCCATCTGACGCTGTTATGACTGGAGCCATGGAAACTGAAGGGGAGAGAGGGGAAGAAGAACACAGAATGACACTCACCTAGAGATGATGAAACAGCAGCAGGGACACGCCATGGAGACATGGAGCCATGGAAGAGAGAGAGAGAAAGAGACAAGGGGAAACTGTCAGCACCAAGTTCTTGCAAAGTGACTCAGTGAAAGCTCGGCTCCCGCTCTGGAGAAATGCTTCCTGATCCTCATTAGAAACATGGAGAGTAACTGCTGCCTTCAATGCCTTCCTCTCTATCTGGAACACTGGGGGGCCACTTTCCACTAATTGGGTTCAGAACCAGGAAGAACTTTCAAGCCAGATCTGTGTCTGTCTTCTGAACTGTTCCTGGCCCAGTTACTAACTGGTTCAGATTAGGGCTGTTGTAAACGATTATTTTAATAGTCAAGTAATTTATCAGTTATTCTGACGATTAATTGAGTAATCTAATAAAAATAATTAGAAAATATATTGGTAAATACTGGCATAACAGCAGTTTTAATGTCAGATATCAATATCGGCCCACGTTTTCATATTTGTGCATCCCTAAAAATTACTTTTCTGTGGTTTAGAAATAAGTTTATGTTTCCATCTTCAGTCAAGCAGCATGTGTTCCTGTGGGAGGCTAAAGGTGCAAGCTGGGCTTCCTGATGCTGTTAAAGTGAACTCATCTAAGTGTTTGAGCTCCTGAAGCACCACTTCTGGTTTCACCCTCCCAAACACCTTTTCAAAGCTAACTCACACACACACGTACATCCGCATACACACGTACATACACACTCATTTGCAATGAATGAGCAGACGGCGAGACAGACAGATCTGGACCTGCAGAACGTGTTGCTTCCTGAACCCCGGCGCCTCCTCTGATCGTTCTGTCCTGACGTCCAGAAGGAACCCGCCGGGCCCCCAGTCCTGAGGCATCATGGCCGCCTTCACAGTGTTACCTGGCCAGCTGATTGCTTTCTGCTGCAGTCTGGGACGGTTCTGACTGACTAGCTTCTCCTCCTCCTCTAACGCGTCTGAAGTGATCGCTCTAATGGATCAATCTGAAGTGAAATATTCTGGTTAAAACCATATTTTCATCTAAGTGAAGAGAAAAACGTTTCTTTGGGAGAGCGGGGGGAAGCAAACTGCAGCTGTGACTGTGAGGAGGAGAATCCCTCCTGACTGGGTTTCACTTTCACATGGTGATTAATCACTTAAGAAGATTGTGCCACCCAGCCCGGCTCTCCCCTGGCCCCCAGACCCCCCGGATGCCCCGGGCCCCAGGCTCTGAAGCTCATAACAGGATTGGTCTGGCTAATGTCTCAGTGCTTAACATATTTCAGGCCCGGCTGCAAATGGCACGTTTTCATCTGAAAGACAAATGGCACCCAAAGACAAAAGGCAGATGATGGGTCTTGACTTTCTCTTCTCTTTAGGATGGTGAAGCCCCCCGCTTGTCCCCACCCCCCTAGTGCAATCATCATTTGCTTTGCTACCCTCACCCTGCAGCTTTTTCTGTGTATTCAGAGCAAGCCAGCGGGGTTTCCCACTTTCTCTGCCGCTAAAGGGATTAGCGGTAATTGGGACAAAAGCGCTGTCCTCAACCTACTTTGGCTCTGGGCTCCCTCTGTAGAGGGCCGCTAAATACAGTCAGCTTCTCTGCAGGCAGCGCTCCTGACTCAGGGTGGGCTGGATGTTCAGGGAAGCTATGATCATGTCTCTGAGGTGGAATCACAATCCAAAATCTAAATTACAATGCTCCTCCCCGCCATTATGCAGGATGCAACCTGAAAGCACACTGTAAGGTCCTATTGATTTGACTTTAAAGCTCCGAGGGGCTCGACACAACTAGAGACCAAGTCATGAAATCGCATTTCTTTATAGCTCATTATGAATGGAATAAAGAAATTTTCTCAAAATTGTAGGTTTGTGAAATCTTTTGATGTTGCCAGATCAGGTGCAGAGTTGACGAATGAGAAGGGGGCAAAAGTGGCAATGGGCGAGAAGGACTGAATCTGAAGACATGATGGATATGATCGGGATGGTTTGCCGATGTTATTTGAAAAATTTGCTTTAAAAGTTTGGGGAAGAAGACGCGTCCTCGAGGAAAACCAGTTCATTCAGTCTAAATCAGAGTTAAGATTTATGACTCGCCCTGACCCCCAATCCAACCTAAAATCGTCAGGCTTCTGTTGCATGCTTAATGCGCCTGCAATACATGACACAGGAAGTCAAATAAAAATGAACGTCACATTGTTGTGAAGTCGTGTTAATCCGCCTACTATTATGCAAACAGATGAGTAGATATCTGAACCTGTGGAGCAAATAAAGAAAGCAAGTACGGTGCAGAAGTTAATCAGGGTGTAACAAGGGCAGCGCATTGCATGTGCACACGACTCAACTGTAGCAGCAGCAGAGATAGGACCCTATCACACACACCCCTGATGATTTGCACCTGACTTACCCGGTGGTCACAACAAGCCACAAGCTGGAGCTGGAAGGCGCTAAGCCAAAGCTAAAAATGGGAGAAGTTACACTACTTATTTAAATGGCGCTCGAACATCGAAAGCATTAAAATCTTAATTAAGATAATATGTTGGGTTTACTTCAGGTTCACTCAAACCTACAATTAAAGTGATTCGGTCGGGTTGGATCAGGCTTGGATACAATATGGGCTCAGGTCATGTTGGATTATTTAGGCCTGACCTAAACTCTAAACTCTAAATACATGACTGCATGTTTATTGCTTACTCTAATAACTTAGTTATGAGTGTGTGCGTGTGTGTTTGTTTGTTCTGTGTGTCTCTCTGTTGGCACGATGGGCGCTGTGAGAGTCTCCATATTCTCAGCAGCCAGAATAGTGGGTGAACTGGAATTAGCAGGCAGGTGTGAAGGAAGAATCCACACAGTGGGCCCCAGTCAAACCCCCCAACCCCACCCCAGCCCCCACAAGGGCTCATGCTTCAGATGTTAGCCATTTTACACCTCTTCACTGTCGTCAGGGCTTGTTTACAGAGGATAAAAGGAAAACTAGACGTGCGATGAATATTACAGTAGCATCCTCTGTGCAACCTTCAGCAAGCACTCTGCTGCAGGCAATCAATGAATGATGAAGGAGGACTTGCCATTTGGCAGCTTACTACATTAGGACTTAAGTCAACTGAGGTGAAAAAGTCACAAACTCTTTTTTTAGCAGCAGCTGAAGAAAGTCGAATCAAGTCAAGCAGCTTTCAGTACTGAACTTCTGACCTACTGTTGTGGAGGAGAATAAAAGTACAGACTCGGGTAAAAGGTGAGGGAGCGAAAGGCAAAACAAAGTCCTATATTACTCCTTACCCTCCAGCTTGCCCCCAGAGAGACCCAATGAACTGTCCAAAAGTCCGACTTACTGGTTTTATGACTGCCAGATGGCATCATAGGGGCCTGGGCTGCCTGTGAACTAGCCTCTACCCCTGTAAAACGCTGACCACTGACCCCGGGGACACATAAACCTGACGTCTAAGACAACAAGGCTCTAGCCATGTCACATCGATCAGGTCACCTGAGGAGACTGACTCAGAGGAGAAATACTGAAAAAAAATTCCATCTGCTTGAGTTGGTCCTGTTGTTCTAGCTGAAGCTCTAAATGCAGTGAATCACTGAGGTAGAAGTGCACTCTGACAGAAACTCCAACTTCATCAACTATTCAGAGGGGTTTCTGAGGCAGACGTGTCCCTCGGGATTCTTTTCCAGGTGTCAGAGAAGGTTCACGACCCCTTGCGACCTCTCCAAGAAGCAGCCAAAGCCACCTCTTGTGTGACTTTATGGTCTGGCCCACTGTAAAAACAGCAAAAGGGGGGCTGGGGTGTGGGCAGGGAGGGCGGGCGCTAGGGTTTGGGCTGTCTAGCCTTTAGAAATGCAGCCTCACTCTGCAAACACTATCTGGAGAAGTGATCAAGGGAGGGACACTTAGAGGCTTAATTGCACCAAATGTCCTCTAATGACAAGGAGCCACAGCCCTTTCTCTAACGGCCGCAAATCCCAGGCCAGCCCAGGGTCACACAAAGGTCAGGTTGAATAATAGTTCAGCGGGATGTTTGGGCAGCATCAAGAGCTGCTCACACCTGTCTGTCACATACGGCAGCGGGATAAGGGATTACCAACCAGAGAGGGAAGTTCTAACTCCGCAAGAGGAAGAAACCATATTCTGGTGCAATATTAGATGATCAGAACAATCCATCTGTAGAAACACTGGTGGCCACCAGAGAGGCTGAAACAGAGCATCGCTTCACCCTCACTTGTTCTCCTCATCTCACTCCTTTCCTCTCACATCTGGAAAGCAGGACTGGTTGTCCCTGCCAGTCCTCAAGAGCACGCACACACACACACACACCCACACGCACACCCCCCAACCCCACACACACATACACACCCCCTCACTGACGTCATCCAGATTGCTCTGCCTGATGGGAAGCATATGAGCTGAGAAAGGAACATTGGAGGAAGGGGGTGTTGTCCTCAGAACACAGAAGCTATGTGCCAGAAATCTCCCAAAACTCACTTCTTCCATTCCTCTTCCCCCTCACCATGCGAGGCTGCAACTCCTTTTTAAACAAGCCCACAACAAGCTCTTCCTTCAGCTCAAGTGGAATCTCTACCTCTAAACCAATTAGGGCTTCTCTTGCCTGTCTAAATGAACGCAACATCTGCTGCTGTTCCGGTATGCCAGGTCTGAGGCTTACACCAAGCGGTACATCCTGTTGTAGGTGGCTGTTGGGGATTGAGTTTTCCTCCAAACACAGAAAAGCAGCCACATTCATAGCTGGCTTTGGATGTGAAACGTCAGCTCAGACTCTGGTGCTCTTCTCTATGCACCAGTGTTAAAGCAGTCCTCTTGGCTCTAGAAGGATGACGTCTTGCCTGGCCACCATCTCCCTGTAGCTGCACCTCACCTCAAAACAACCAGTCTCTGTTTGGTGTTAACCACTAACACCCCTATCAGTTCATAAAGGAAGAAAGGCCAATGGAAAGACAGAAAAACACCTGGAAGTGGTCTGCATTGGCGGTGGACTACAGAGGTTGCAGCTGATTGGTTAGAAGTTAGGTTTGTGCTGATTATCGCTGTCAAGGTTTATCAAAGTTAGGGCTTGGAAACCACTGATGGGTTTCATGATACAGTTTCTATACTTAAAAGTCTTCTTCATATGATGCCAGAGGAAACACACACTGTAGGAGATTATAGAATAGCGGCTCTGCCCCTCCCCACCTGTTGATGTGCACTGCTGGTCAACTGGCTGAAAGACGGCTCCTACTTACACCAAGCCCACAACATCAAACTCCATTGAAATATTCCTGATTGTACTGGTGGTTGTGGTGTGAAAACTGAGAGAACATCTACCAGTATGACCTGCTCACTGCATCAATAACAGTACGTTAATAGTGTAATATATACGTTTGCAGAAGTCTGTGTATCAAAACTAAACAATAATGATGTTGATAGAATTATTTAAACTAACAATGTTCTGCATATATGCCTGCAGCAGGACCAACAGAGGTAACACCAAAGACTCAAAACAATAGACAGACGGAGGTCCGTCAGGTGTCTGTCTCAAGGTAAAGATACATTTGAAGTTAGTTTCCAGGTGAGCTCTTCTTTCTAACACTTGTGCAGCCCTCTCATGTCAGTGTGTTTGGTTTACTCTGTGTGCATAGTGACACCATGCTGCAGTCACCTGCCACCAGGAAGAAGCTGAGAGGGCTTAAGGAGTAGGTGGTAAACAAGCACACCCCACTCCCACCACTGAGAACTAACCAGCAGAAACAAGAAGCCCATTAAAGCTGTGTGAGCAGAGTTAGGTGGCGCTGGGAAATGAATTGTGAAGACTTTGCAGTTGGCATATAAGCCTTTTCGTGCTGAGAGGAGATTACCTAGTTTGCAGTGCTGGTAATCTGAAAAGCAGCTTGGAGAGATTTTTAAAGACACAGCAGTGGCAGCCTGTTCTCTCTCCCTTCTAACCAGTATGAGACCTCATAAGGCAACAAAAAACTACCGAGGTTGAAAAAGATCAATCGGAACGACAATGCATACAGGATAATCTAGTCAGAGTGGATAGTTTTTTTCATAATTCAGACTTTTCCAGGCTCAGACGTCCTGATTTTTTAGCCAGTCTTTCCAACAACTGAGTACAAAACATGTCAGTCATTTAGTTTTCACCTGTATGTTCAACAGCTCATGACTCAGTACAATGAGGCTCTAACTGAACAGGGTGATAGAGGCCTGTATCATCTTAAGTTGGCTTGGTTTATTTCTTGTATGGGCAAACTTAAATCTGGACTGGCTTCTCCTGCTTTAAACCCGGATTCTTTCAGCCACAGTTTGTCAGTCTGTGAAATCTTGATATTATTTGTAAAATATTCACAACATATTAGTGGTTATGCTTTGGTTTCTTTCTAAACTTGAATTCCCATCAAGTGAAAAGAGCATGAGGAAATAAGAACCTCAGACACAGAACCTATGAGCCTGTAGAATGGATTGATGGCATCAGATGTAAATCTGTAAAATCGTCCTAATAGAATTATCACCGTACAATATAAGGAAATGTAAAACTGGGATATTTTTGCTGAATAATGAAGTGACACTGATTTATTTTCTCTTCTTCGCTTTCCATCTTCATGACGTTCCCACCTCTCTCCTTTAGCTTCAGCATCTCAAGCAGTGAGAGTCTGTCCTTCTGACCAAACAGCCGAGCACTTGAAACATTACAGCCTACCAAATAACCTAGCAGTCCCATGTGTGAATTGTGTAAAAAGAGGGAGCAAAGCCCCGAATCTGCTCTGACCAACTGCCACAGCACCAGAAACACAGAAATACCAAGAAATCAAAGGAAGATAAAACTCAGTCTGTGTAAAAAAAATCCCTGATCTCACCACCAGCCAACCAGTGCCAATGAATGATTTAAATGATGTAATCAGCCCAGGTTTGTGATGGAACCAGTGTTGATTTTACCAGGGGCCGTCAGACTGCTGCGATGATCAGGAAGCAGAGGAGCAGCTTCTCTACGTTCACCCTAAACATGGCACTGAGGACCACAACAGTTCCGCCAAGGAAAGGGGGGATTAATGGCAGGACTGGAGGATAAGACTAACATCTGGTTAATAGGGAATGACAGATCCTCCATAATCCTTCACAACATTAAAAATGGAGGCAGAGTGAGGTTAGGCCTCACTCTAACCTGCAGGTTAGAATTAACTCAACCCTTTGAAAGGACTTTGCCTGATTGTATTTGAACTGTTAGCTGTGTTAGTTTAAGGGACTTAGTTGGAATGGGATTACATGAAGCAGGTAAACAACAGTATCCTTTACACCTCTGAGTTTTACCGTGGAGCTCTTCCTGTCGTCTCAGTGAGCGTGCACTACTACCCACTTCCCCCTAAGAGGTGAAACCTAAACCCCGGGGCGAGGCCTGTACTCTGAGCTGGCAGAGCTCCAACTGCAGGGAGAAGCTGCCCCTCAGGACTGCTCAAGGAAAAGCCTCTGCAGCTCGGAATGCAGGCCATAGGAAGCAGAAAGGAGCAAGATATTGTAAAAAAAAAAAAAAAAAAAAAAAAAGTAGTTTTGTAAGAAATGTCTGTGCTGCAAAAAGATGGTGGTTTACATGTAACAGGGCAAAAAGGAGCCGCCTCCAAGACAGAGGTGTACAATTTCACTATCAAGTTTGAACAAGGGGAAATCTGACGCTGCCTCTGTGAGTTTTTCCTCTTCAGTTTTCCTAAGGTAAACATGCTGGTAGGCCATGTAACAAAGAGAGAGAGCTTTGCAGCACGGGCGCTGAGGCAGGCTGTAATGTGGAGAAGAAAAGAGAGCAAGAGAAGAATAAAGGAAACGAGGGATAGACGAAAGAAGAGAGAAGGAAAGAAATAACAGCGATCCTCTGGTCAGGCACGCAATAGTTGGTTAGAATCAGGTCAGGCCCACATGAGGCCTCCCTCGCACATAGAAAGGATCTATATAGCAGCAGAGAGCACACTTGTGCATGCTTGTGCTACATTACACTGGGCTACAGAGAACCACTTATAGGATCAGTGCAGTATTTTTATGCCTTCAAGTCCTTGTTTCTCTGCATCATTCATTGATTACAGGACCTCGATTTTTAAAATTCCTCAAGGCAAATGATCTGCCTCAAACTTCATTGAATTAAGTTTTATTACTTAACGTGCGGTGTTCCACTCAGATGATTATTTGTGTTGCACAACACTCTTACTTCCACCAATCATCTGTTGACGAGCGCTAAGTGCTATTAGTATCTATGGAGGGAGACGAAGAGGGAAAGAATGTGGCGGCGCCAAAAAAGAGACAAAAAGTGTCAGCAGTGTGGGAAAATTTTAAACGGAATAAAAAAGGTTAAACAACTCAGTGCGTGTACTATCAGCTCATCCTCAAACACCTCAGCAGGAAATAGCATGAACTACATGCATGGAGCTCAGCTGCTAACAGATTACGTCTTTGTTCCCTTTGCTAAAGACTCACTTTTATCAGTGATTGTTATTGGTTTTTTTTATTGTTATTGTTATTCATCTCTCAGTACTTTGCTAAAACATCTTGTAACGTTGGATACCATGTATCCAGCATAATGAGATGCTAAGCAACCTGTTACCTACTCTGGTTACCATTATGACCTGCAACATCTCACTTGTTGGTCGTTAGCCACGACAGATTTGAAGAAATGGAGAAAAGATTACAAACAGTATTAGGAATCTGATCTGCATTATTTTGTACTGCTTGTACATTAATACCTTAACGGTTGAGAAATTGACATTTGTGCAGTCCATAAATTCCTGCAGTTCTTAAGACAAAGGTACATATTTTGAAAATTGATCTCATTCCTTAACTGTTTATTATTTATTTTCATTAGCTTGTTATAAAAATTGTTCAAAACAGCAAAAATATTAAGTCAATATTTGACTAAGAAAAACAAAGAGTTCCATCTGACCTTATAAAACGGTAGGATAACTTATTGGAAACTTTGTCGTCCTAGCTTTCATTTCATTTGTTAGGTAAAAATGCATCGTTGGGGTATGCCTGCTAACTGAACCATTGATTTTAAAAAAGCAGAGCTTGTTCCTTAAAAATCTACCTGGTCTATAGAAAGGAATAATGAATGACTTGTTCTGAAACAAATCAGAGAACCTGTGTGGTGCAGAGGAAACATCGGTTCAGTGCGCTCCATTCTGAGAGGTAATGTAAGGAAAGGTGACATGATGGCCTGAGCAGCTTATAGCAGATGGCTTCCTGCTCCCATGTGTAAAACAAGAGCCAACATGGAGACTTCTGGAGCCCTCAACCTGCTTCATAGGTACATTTGCACAGCCTTGACTCCTGAGAAGTCTAATTGCTCCTCTGTTACTCTAAGCAGAGTCCCAACCCTAACCACGTCCCTGCTTCCACTCCAGTCTGCACCAAAAGCTCACTCAGGCTGACGCCTGAAACCTGGAGTCTCAACTTACTGGAAACCCAAGCTGGCTGCTGGCTGGCTGAAAGGGAACCTGAGAGGAGGAGCGGACCAGGCTCCACCATAACAGTAAAAACACACTATGTAGGCCACACTTTGAGAATGACCTCAACACCCTGGGAAGGAAGTCCAAGCAGTTTCCTTTGGCTACATCTAACGACTAACCGAATCACTTTGGCCAGTTTAGTATTTAATTGTTTCAATCAGTTACAACTTTTAAGAGTCTTTGGATTTATCAAGCTGAATCATAACTGAGCAGCCTGAATCCTCAGTCAGTGGTGAAAGGTGGCTGTTCACACTGAGCCAGTTTTGTGGTTCTGGTTCTGCTGGAAGTTTCTTCATGTTAAAGGGCAGTTTTCTTCAACACTGCGTGCGCTACATGAGAAACTGTTGTAAAGTCAGTGACTGGATGTAGTCTACTGGGCTTCCTTAGCTATAGAACGTTTTAGCTCATTAAACTGAACTTGATGCAACAGGCAAGAAAAACTAATATCCCAGCTGTATCATACAAATATGTTATATCCTAAATATAAACACAGTTATATTTAACAGGGGTGCACGGATTGCAGTTGTCTGGTCGATTGCTGATTACAATCTTTATAAAGCCTGACCTGCCAATTCCGATTTTGGATAAAGCTGATTTTTTTTGGGTCTGAATTGTTGCTAAATGTAGCAAGAAAGTTGCTGAGTTGGCAACAGAGGGCTGAGTATTGTTAACTGCAAACGTGCAGACATGACCTGGTGGGGAAGACTAACAATCAAGCTTGTGTCACAGCAGCAAAAGAGAACAGTGGCTAATTTTTAGACTGAGGTAGATAAGACCAGCTTCACATGTATAAGCCAATCACTGAACCCAAAATGAAGGAAAAATGGGGTTGATTTATTGGCTGGTCGATTTCTCGGTGAACCCATAATTTCTAACCATCAATGCTGACCATTTCACATGATTATACTGTTGCTTATTCTATCTGTCTAGGCACTGGCTATGCCTTCTAATGCTACTTTATTCATAGAAAAATGCAATCACATCTCCAGTCAGTTCTATATTTTTTAGAGAATAGTCAAATCAGATTAATTGCAGTAACAGAAAAAGATTTTTTTGTTTACTGCTGAACCGAATAAAAAGAACATCTATTTCAATGTTTTTTTTCTTGATTAAAGCGTACCGAATATATATCAAACCGTGACTTTAAATCCTTGCGACAGACTGGCGACCTGTCCAGGGTGTACCCCGCCTCTCGCCCGGAACGTAGCTGGAGATAGGCACTGGTAACCCTCCCGACCTCATTATGGACAAGGGTGAACAGAAAATGGATGGATGGACTTTAAATCCAGGACACTTAACAAACTGTGGGGTACCATAACCATAACTATACGCACCATAACCATAAGCTCACCCCCCCGTCCCCTCCCACCCCCCAGTACTAATTATGTTTTACGGTAATCAACTTGAAAGCATTTAGTTGAAGAAACACAACTTGACTCTCTTCCCTTTTACTGTATTTTTGTTTTCATTAGATGCACAGCAAGTAAACGCAACTTTATTGAACCCTTCAGAGCTGCAGGACAGTTAGTAATGAACTACAGCTACTTTCACTGAATCATCTGAAACCCTTTGTTGTGGCCTGGAATGGCTGCATGATTCATTGAACTCATAATTAGTCATGCTCTTGCCATGGGCTGCAAATATGACAAATCTTACAAGACAACTTTTGCTGGGTGGACTCTGTTTCAGCAGGCTCACTCCATGCTGAAACAGGGATATATATATATATATATATATATATATATATATATATATATATATATATATATATATAAAATGAAGCCCCAGGGTAACCACCCAGACCTGTGGCCACGGCGGCACGCTGCTGATCTGCAGCTGGAGTTCTCTGCTTCCTAAAACAGATGTGCAGCAGCACGGAGGCGGCCGACTGACTTGTTTCATCCTCGCCCTGCTTTTAGACCACGCTGGAAAAGAAAACAGCCACTTTCTTGAAGTTTCCTGAATAAAACTCCCCAGGGCTCAGGGAACCTGATGCTTTTGGTTGAAATGTGGTCTAACTGTATGGGGTTTGAGAAATCTAAATATATCCTTGATAATAAGCAGTAAGATGAGGCTGAGATGAACTCGCTGCCACAGACCAGACAGGCTTGTGGGGATCGTTAGCACAACAGCAGCCGCAGCACCTGAGTCCGGCCCACAAGCCTGCCAGCCAGGAAGTAGTCTTGCCCATTGCAATTTAGTCCAAGAGAACTGCATCTGCTTAGCAACCACGTTCCAGCTCCAATCACAGCAGCATTTGGGATAATGCCGGCCCAGAGAGCTGTGCTCTTCTATGTGGAGGCGGTGCATTAGCCTCAAAAAGCAACACACGCGCGCACACACACTAGTGTGATGGCTGTCTCACTTAATGCTGCTGTTGCTCTCCCCGAGCATGAAAGGAAGAGGAAGAGGGTTTTTTTTCCCCTTAATGCTTGAGATACTGCCTAGCCGCTTCTAGAGAGGAAGGGAGTGAAACATTGTCTGGCACCTTGAAAAGGCGCACCAGAGTAAAACCATTATCGCTTTCCCCTCCCTCTGTATGCCACAGAGGTGTCTGACTGTCTGCCCCCCCCCCCCCCCCCCCCCCCCCATCTCCACTCCACACACCCACACACACCGACAAACAGACTAAAATAGACATGTGCGGTAGCTGCTGTTGATGCTGGCTGAGTCGTCCATGTTGGACTGAAACCCAGCACCCAGTCTGGGCTCTCCTCGCCACGACCCGCGGCTATTCCTGGAATCAACTGCCGGACGCTGAACTTCGGGCCAAATTAACACTTGAAAGGAGACTTTGTTCGGCACACCCTGAACACATGCAGCAGTAAACAATAAAGCTGCCCACGCCGTGTTTGTGTTGCAGTGGTGTAAAGGTGAGAGTAATCAGGCTGCTGGAGAAGTTCATTAGGGACCGGCGTGATTTCACTATCACACATGGTGGCTGAGGCCTCCAGACAGGGATCAAAGTTCACCGCTGTTTGGAAACACAGACAGAGGGACAAGGAGGAGGCTGAATGAGACGCAGTCACCTGTGTGAGGCTCACCACTTTGAAACTCTGGAGTTAAGTGAGAACACTTTCCCAGACATCCCTGCTTGAGGCTTCACACCAAAGACCACGTATACGATTGGCAAGGATGGACTGATTCCTCATCTGCCATTTTAATTCAAGTCCCAAGCTAACGTTCCGTCCACCAATTCATTTTTTAAACTATCTGAATAAAATATTGAGTGTGAAACAACAAGATTCCAGTCCACTCCAACATGGGTTTGTAACGGCTCACGTGTTTCTTAAATCAACTCCTCCTCAAATCTATGTTCACGCCGTCCATTTAAACTCAACTGATTTCAGTTTTCATTCAACCAAGAAGAAACAGACACTGATTCAGATTTTTCAACTTATCAGAAAAGCACATTAACTTTGAGCCAAGCACATCTGACGTTATGAAAGGATAAGAAACCAACCTGTGGCAATCACGCCACAGTTCAAATAAAAACTCTCCTGACGTCATATTATCAATCATTACATATCTTTGCTGGAAGCAGGATGAAGGAAAATCATCTTTATCAGCTGATCTGCTCAGCTGTGTTTCTCTCCTAGATGAAGCCATTAGAGGAGCTACTGAAATTAGCATTTTACATCTCTCAATCAGGAAGTACTTGCTTCAGTGATTCCGTTTCATTTTTTTGTCTGTTCTGTCTTCTCAATCCTGGCCGCTGGTACTGAGCCAGGTTCTGGTTCTGATAGAGGTTTCTTCCTATTAAAGAGGAGTGTTGTCCTCTCCACTGTCACTACATGCATGCTCAGTATGAAGGACTGATGCAAAATCAACAACACGGAAGAAGTGGTTGTCCGTTACCAGAATGTACGTACGTAAAAGGAGTAAATGGTGGAAGTTAATGACTCGATGCTTCTCTGGGTTTCCTCACACGGAAAAATTTTAAACTAACTTGAACAATAAATTGAACTGGATGGACTGCATTGTTTCGTAACTACGATACATAGGAATTCTTGAATTGTTAAGTATAAATAAATCTGTTTTCCTCTATCTCTTAGAGAAAAACAGGGAATTACAAACTGCTGTTTGGTGCCATTTTGCTCTGTTAGCCCATAAGGATAACATGAACCAATGGACCAGCTGTATTTTAGTCTTAATAAGTGGAATTCATGAATTCAACTCACTGACTCTTCTTTAACCTCATACGTCAAGAACCTGACAGAGAAAGGATAAATCTCCACAGAATGCATGCATGATGGAGTTGAATTGGCCTTTCTTTTTTTTAAGTGCGTTGAGATGACGTGTGTTGTGAATAGGCACCTTTAAATAAACTGTATTGAAACTAATTGCAATAATAAATACTTAAATGCAGTGCGACATTTTGGCCCCAATGATCAGTGAGCAGGTACAAAAAAGCAAATCAAATGTTTTCACACAAATAGACACGATAGTCAGTCAGACGATGGGAATCTGAAACTGTCTGAATCAACCTGAGATAAAGTCTTACGTCTTTCCTACTAATGTGCAGGGAGTGCTTAACTGATTCACCACCTGTGTGTTCATCGGGCACATGTGTGGTTGTGTTGGCCACAAATGGAGATGATGCTGAAGGCCATTTTAAGCACAGCTTTCTTACATTTGTATGCGGATGGTGGATATAGAGAAAAACCAGCGACCTTAATAGAGCAGGACAAAGAAATACTTCTTAAGTATGTATTATTATTGTATGTACATTATTATATTTGATATCAGCTGGTTTTGTGCCTTAGAACGTAAAGTTGAGGATGTGAAAAATTATTCAATAATTGCCATAAATGTTTCCATTCCTCTATATACAAAACAAGTCTTGGTTGCAAAGAGCCAAACTGAAGTAAATCCTAAAAGTCATGATTTTAGCTTTCCAAAGTGTGTTTGCTAATGTCCCATCTTAAAAGCTGCCCTTATAAGATCAATGGAAACCAGCCATTAGGGAAGAGGATCAGTAAGGTTAGCTCCAAGCATCTCCTGCTGTTTGACATTATGATCCACAATAAAAACAGCTGACCTAGAGCCCTGTATCTCTGGACACATGCGGTGTACCGTGCAGTAAAGCCATGGCTAGTAATGTAGAGTGCACAACTCTTAGAAAAACTGGAGTAATTGTAGAGCAGTCCTGGTTTGGTCCATAATAACGGGAAGCAAACCACGTGGGGCCCCTTCAGGTCAAATGGGAAACTTCCTTCCTCTGTTTTCTCTGCTTTATTCACTGGATATTTTTGAAGCCAGCTCCTTTACTTGGCCGGGGCTGCAGGCATGTCCGTGACCAAGACGCTGCTGTTGGGTTTGTTTTTAGGAGGTGTTTTTTTTTTGTTTCTTTTCTGCTGCTCGGGTAAATCTTTGTAAGGCCAGAGCACAAAGAGGCCTCTCGGTTCAGAACAGGACACTGGGCAGTCTCGTAACCGAGTCGACCAGCCAGTACATGCTGGTGTTTTCCACTCCAGGGTCGGACATTTTGTTCTACCGCTGAACTCTGGAATAAGCTGATCAAGTGAAAGGGAGAGTGAGAGGTTTGACTGTGGAGCCAGATCACATAATTTTCCAGTAGAGAGGAAGGACGGCTGGAAGTGAGGGAGGAGGATCTGGAAATCTGGTTCCGGTATCCGCATATTGTATGCATAAAGTCTCTAGAGTCCAAAAGCCTGATTGTAGCGAGAATAGAATGACTTGTTTTCTATTTCTGATGCTTCATTATAACACTGTCCTCAACTGGGAATACAGACGGAGCATTTTCTGATATGTCAGGATTGACAAGACCCTTTGTCAATCCTGTTTTCTCAAATTAACCCTAATGCTACATATACTGTGGATTGAAGCCAAACAGAGCTGTGGTTCTAATAGGATTACCCTTTAAGTTGCCAATACTTCATTTTGCTGGTTATTACGCGCCGTCACCACCCCATATTTTTGCTGTTTGGTTATTTTTTTGTGGAGGAAAAAGAGCCGTCTGCCACAGGATGTTAATTTGTACATACACTGGGGTGTTGCATCAAACTGACCCTGAGCTGACCTTGGGTTAAATGTACTGCAGTGGACTTGATCTCTTTTATTTCCTTTCAGCTTTAAAAAATATCTCCATTATGGAATATAGCTATTGCATATAGAGATTTTAGCAGCCTTTTGGAAGCTCAGTGTCAAGATATGAGGTTTACGTTCTCTATGGGAAACACATGAAACTGCACAATTAGCGCTAGCTAATATGGGACGCTAAAGATGTCAACTCCGAATTCCATTACCTAGATCTTAAATTAGCAAAACCTTATTTTATGCCGACTGCTCTCTCACATACAAAGTGGGATGGCATCTCTGATCCTGACATATGATTAATGTTGCAGGATGACAGTATGGTTAAAGGGAAATGTTAATTATAACTTTGGGAGATAAATTGGAATCGGCAGGTAGACCACCACATCTCTAGTACCCAGATAGCTCTACATCACATAGGTCATGTGGAAAGGTACAATTTGAGAAGTTTGAAGACAAACCTTTGTTCCTGCATTTTAAACTTGTATTTGTTTTTTTATTATTATTATTTCTTCTTTTTGAGATTCATCCAAAAAAGCTTTCAGGCTGCTTGTGATATTCAGATCAGTCTCTCTATTTCTGAGAGTGGTTTCTGTTAGGACAAAGTAATACCCTAAAGATCCCCTAAAAATGCTGCTATGAGGGGGGCAGAGCATGTCTACATTACATTCTAATCTGATTAGAGTGAATCCAACCCAATGTTTTAATGGTTTCTTGATTTAGTCTTAGAATGAATGAGGAAACTTTGCCCTCTAAAAAAGCTTCAGTCAAGAAATACGAGACCAGTACATCCATCCAGTCTTGTTTGAGGTAGGAAAAAGGGAAATTAGGGTATAAGACGGTGCATATTTCTGAGACTGTTGCACCAAGATGCTTCTGTCAGCAGGGTGGAGTCCCAAAATGAAGGCAGTGTGGTGTCGAAACCAGTGTAAGGGTTTGTGCCTGCCACGGCTCTGCGGTAGACATTTCGGCTGACAGCCTGCAGAGTTGTTGTGGCCGACAGCCGACACTCTGCTCATCCGGGCTGTACCAAGAAAAGGGGAAGTGGGAGGAAATTCAGAGCAGCAGAAGGTCATGTGACGCTGCATGGGTTCAGCTGTGTGCACTGCTGCTATGTTTGAAATCTGAACGATAAAAGGCCCCAGCGATGGGCTAGTGGTTGCTGTCACCCCACATGGGGTCGCACCATGAGGAAGGGCTTTCATGGGAGAAAACTCTGGTATCAGCAACCTCCCTGACCTCCCCCTCTGCCCCTTCCCGTTGATGAACCATTCAGCAGACCAGGAACCGACAGTAGACAACATTTACACAACCACAGAGATCATCTATGTTTGTGCAGGGGTCAGACAGAGACACTGAGTCAACACTGCTTCCATTCTGGACAGCCCAGGAAGGTTGAAGAGTGCCTGTCCAGAACAGCTATTTTGTTCCAGCAAACCTGAGTTTTCATTAAGCCCCGAATTGAACTTCAATCCCCTCTAAGGACAGTCAAGATGCGGCAAAAACTCAAATAGAAATCTAACAGACACTAAGAGCGGTGAAGCAGCTGCGTTGTTTCCTATCCTGTCCTCCATCCTCTGCTGTCTCCCTCCCAGTCAGGTTGGTTCTCCTCTGGAGGAAGGGAGGGTTAATGGACACATTAGCTGCCGGCTTCTCCCACTGCGACGATTAGGTGGCCTGAGGTCATTCCTTCACTTCTCCTTCCATCCACATCAGGGATTTATCATTTCATTACTGCCGTTTAGGTGGAGGAGGAGGAGACGTCCGTCCTGGAAGTATCGCCTACTCGTGTCTGCTATCAATCCGTGAATGCTGCTTGCTTCAAGAGCAGAGGCTAAGCTATGGCAGAGAAATGAACCAGAGAGTTTACAGAGACGAGCACTTGCTCTAATGAGGTTATTTTATATTGGAACTGAACTTATTGTATGTCAGCGTGCTGGAACACTCTTTTAAATGTTAATGTTTGAAGATGAACACATTTTTTATTTGATTCATTGTTGTTTAACTACCTAAGGCCAAGCAAGCTGTTTGAACCCATCTTTTCTCCTCTCACTGCCTGACAGCTTCAGGATGTTGCTCTAAATAAAGCCCATTTTTGATGCTTGCAGCAGGAATTCACACCGTATGAGTGCATGTGTGTGTGCCAGTGTGTGTACGCGTGCACTCCGTGGCACACACAGCTTTGTGCGTCGCAGCTGTGTGCTGGACGTGAGATGTATTGATCGATGCAGGAAGTGCAATCTGATGTTTCAGAGAGCTTCCTGAGTTAGACGGTTGCGCCACCGACAGTGAAAGCTGTGGGTTCTGGCCGGGTGGAGGAAGAGACTCGACACAGGGGAAGTAACCAGTTTTAGAAAAACAGCAAGAACAAAGAAAAAGGCTTGGAGGAGGAGGAGAAGGAGTGCAGAGGCAGACGCAGCTTTGGCTTTGTCCTTGGGCTGAGACCAAACAATGACTCTCCTTCTTTTTCAAAGAGAGCCGACTGCTGCTCCGTGGAAAAATCAATCGCTATCCTGTGTTTCAGGAGCCTGACGCCCTAAAATATGAGATATGCAATTGTGTGTGTGTGTGTGTGTGTGTGTGGGTGCAGTTAGAGCTTTGTCTTTAGTCAGAGTTGTAGAGATGTGAACAATCGCTCTCCGATTTTGATCATAACTAGTTGCTTACACTCTTCATTTTTCAAACATACAAATCTTCTACAATCTGTTAGGAATATTAATGTCTGGCAGCGTTTATCATCTTTAGAACAGTCCACAGCGCCATCCTGATTAATAGTTAATAAGTGGACATTTTTTAAAAAGTGCTTTTATTTAAAGATCGATAAAATCAATAAAATCAAATACATTCACTCTGAAATGTAAACCTTCCCAACAGCGTTGCAGTTCGAAAACAGAAACAAGATCCAGTATTTGGTAAAGGGCTAGATGGGCTGATCCTACCTCATTGATTTCATTTCTGCTTGGAGAAGACCCATCACATGCAGACACATGTACCCCTGAGTTGTCCACATTTCTTCCTTAAAAGTACCGGATGACTTTCAGACCAAAGTGTGGTTGTTCTGGCAGGAAACCAAGCCCAGAAGGGATTTTGTGAAACAGCCAGATAGTATCATAATGTGTATCTGTAAGTGGGGTTTTTGTGGTTTGATCAATTGGTTTGATCAATTTGGCTTTGATCAAACCACCTGTTTCACATTTGAATACAATACCGGTGTGTGGCTCAACGGCCTGTCTCTGTCTCAGAGGACGTTTGATTCTTCAGAGATGTGATGAGTGAGCTGTGCTGCGAGATTGAGGAAAATAATGGTAACCTATATATCTGCACTTCTAGTTCAGTGAGCCAAACCAAGGATTTTATCTCAGTTAACCTTTGAACTCCAGCCTCATCCTGCACGGTAAAACACTACTGCTGGGATACAACTATACACACCACACCTCCTCAGTCAGAGGGGGGGGTTCTGACAGATGAGTTCCTGTTTCTGTGTGTGAGCAGATAATTAAAACTGGCAGACCGACGAGGCCGGCGAGAACGCGAGGGTCACAGAGGAGCAGTGAGCTCAGCTGAGTCAGCGTAGCCAGAGGTCCTGCCAGACGTCCTGAGCGGCATCAGCAGCAGCAGCAGCAGCAGCAGCGAGCAGGCTGAGACCTCGCCTCAGGGGCCGTCTCACACTCCACACACCACCTCGTCTCAGAGATCTACAATTACTATCATTATAAGAGCCCTATTGTCTGCTCTGGAGCACAATGAGAGTGTTGCACGTGAATGAGTGTATGAAGAGAGAAAAAGATGAGGAGGAGGACGGGGGTTGGATGTATAATCAATGGAGTAAAAAGCAAAGAGCAAGTCTGGGCGCTGTGAACAGCAGCTGGAGTTCTGCTTCAACAGCTGCATGGATGCTTTAGTAGACCATGCAGATGCAGGTTCTGCCCCCTGAGGAGGGCGAAGCACGGTGATCCACTCTTTTAAACAACACCGCATTCTCGTGTTTCTGAACAGCTGATTAATTCTGACCAAGTGATCAACTCGTTTATGGCCTATTGCAACAGACCTATTTTACACACAATTAGAATAAGGGAGACTTGATTTGCACAATAAAATCAAAGAAGATGTTTTCTTCTTCTTTTTCTGAATTTTGAAAGTTATAAAATGTAATTCCAGACTTTGAAAGATGGCTAAGTGTGGTAGCCTGAGAGGCAGAAAACCAGGCTACGAGCTCATGAAGCTAACATTCAGGTTAGCAGCTGGTTTCATGGCGCTCTTCTCATATAAAGTGTACAAAATCACACTTGCAAAGAACTGTTTCAATCAAACAGTTAGAGGGCAGCTATATCCTGAGAGCAAGGCTTTAATGCTCCGCATGGAAACAATAAGTTGGGTCAGTTGGATGAACTTTCTCTGCCATTTACAACCGAGTCTTCCTTTGGTTTCAGGGACTGAGAAGAGAGGTGGCATGTCATGCTGGATGGGAAATGTGGGTTAATTGCAACCAAAGTCATCACCGTTGCAAAATAGTGCGGCAGCCTTCTAAGAAGCTGCAGCTGAGGTGTGGTTTTAATTCACAGATAAGGTGTTGAATGAAGATAGTCTGGCTCTTTGTCACATTCCCCAACTAGGCTGAACCGGCTGCGTCACGTCTCAGAGTTCTACTATCGGCTCTGTCAACTGACTGGTTGCTCTAGGCTGGCTCATTAGGGGAGGACGTCTGTTCGTCTGATTAGTTTAAGTTTAACTAGCCCCACCTTGACATAGAAGCAGTCGTGAGTCAGAGCAGACTAAACAGAACGGACACATCAAGTGTGCTTATTCATCATGCTGCCAGAATAATCTGTAATGCTGTATTCATTTAACAAGTATTGGACCATCTCTGGCTGTGTAATGTCCCTGATATGTTTTCCTACCCTCCTCCCTGGTCCCACCACCACTGGTCCCTGGTCAGCCAGAAGAAGCCAATCCCTTTCCTCTGAGCTAAAGCTTACAAAAACATCAGGACAGCAGCTAAAACACTTTGGCCTGGTTTCTGATTGTATTTGGGGTTTTTATCACCTGTGTTTCAACTTCAGCAAACATAAACCAAAGAGTATTTCCATGATTTAGATTAGATGGTCTCTGAGAGGCTAAATGTAGGACAGATCTACATGTAAGTCGAGATGGATGCTGAAGACAACATGTAGTCTTAAACATTTACATTGTGGGTTGGAGTCAAGAACCCACTCCAGATTTCATCTTGTAAATAAAGCAACGGGAGCGTTTTCCACTATGGTTCTGTCACCTTCTGCTCTGTTTATCCAAGAAAGAAGAAAGCATGAAACTTCCAGGAAAACCGACCAAAGGCGGGCTGGAGGACTGAGGTGGGGGAGGCAAACAATGACCACTGGTCCATGACTCAGGCTCTTTGGGGACTCTGACCATCCAGCGGTGAAGTGGGGGAGGGGCGGTCACTGGTATCTGTCCCCCAAACACAGATCCACATCTGATAGCCACTACAAAAGGAGGGACAATGGCTGGTCAGTGGAGCCCCCCCCCCCCCCCCCCCCATCACTCTACGCTCTCACAACAATACCTTATACCAAGCTGCTGGGAGCTTCCTTCCACATGGATGAGGTCAAGCCAATGTGACCCCTCTTTCCGCCCCCACCTTCCTGGTAGAAAGAGGAGGCCAACAAAGAGCCTCATTAAGGACATCAGAAAACACCTCCAGGCTTTCCCAACTCTACTCTCACAGCATATCATTGGATGGTTTAATCTGGCTAAAACTAATATTTCACAAGGAAGCAACTGTAACAATATGATTAATTCATACATGGTCTATCAATGCTTTATAATCACGTTCCAATCTGTTTTAATATTGAAAGGCCATCAGTATGAGGCAGGATTCCCAAGCTTCATACGTCCCCAGGTTAATATCGTATTTCATTGCACTACTTTACGTCTCTCCTTATTAATGCAGGTATTGCTGATTATTCCATGTCATCAGTGTCAGGATCCGGGGTTGTTTGAGTTTGGTTTTGGATTTTTGCCATTTTTCGTGTCCCTATCGTATCCTATTTTTGTCTTATTTTTCACATCTGTTCTTCCTTGTTGGTTCTAGTTGTGATTTTTCTTGTTTAGTTATTTCTGTTGTTCTAGTTTATCATATTTCTTTAGTCTAAGTTATTCTTTAGAGTTAGTATTATTTTCTGTTCCCCGGAGTTCTCTCCCTCGCTCTCCTGTGCCACTTTTCTTTCTCCCTCTCCTCAGTCTGCTTCCTCTCCTTCCACTCACACCTGCAATCCATTAGCTCATCAGCCCAGGCCTTTTTGTCAAGCTCACAACCTCCGTGGTATTTAACCCTCTCATCCTCACCCACCACTCACCGGATTCTTGTCTACTCCCGTCACTTCCTCGTGTTGCCCGTGATCTCCTCGTGTTCCCCTTGCTGGATCTTTTTTTATGTGGATTTTTGTTTTTTTGTGGTTTTGCCTTGGCTCCCTTTGGTTTTTGTAAATTTCTGCCTCCACATGCTTTATTAAATCTTCATATTCACTTGCTTCTCTCTCCTGCATTTGGGTCCTACAACAAACATCTACACCTCACGACAGTCAGAGAGTTCAGATGAGTTTAGACGGACTCTTTGGGTCAGTCAGCTCTACTATAATTGAACACCACTTCTGGGTTAGGTGTCATTAACACTAGATTATTTACTATTTATGAATTATTTATGTTGGTTGATAAATACTTTTTTTTTACCAACTAATATGATCAACTGAATATGACTGTATTGCATTTTAATTACGATCCAACTGGACCGTTTCAGCTCCCGTCCAAATGACTGTCCTGCACTGGTATGAATGTAATGCATTTAATTCCATGTTTTTAATGGAAAAAAGGAGGAGGTGTTTGCATTTCTGTGCTTTGAGATGATAATGTTGTAAAGCGTGACAAAGAGTTTCATGCATTCATGATTTTTTTTCTATTCCGTTGATGAGTTTGTGAGTTGTCCTGTTATGATTGTCAGAGTCACTTGTTGTTTTATCTTTAAAGCTGATGCCACATCAATAAACTGACTAGATTTAGGGTAAAGTAGAACTGAGATATTTAATATTCCCCTAGTTTGAGAACCAAAGTGTTTTGGTTTTTTTTTTTCTTTTAAGGTGTCTTTTCTTAACTGGTCAGTATGGGAATAATTCTCCAAATACTAAACAAACCACTTGGTTCATTTAGTTCAGCACCATGATGGAAAGGATGGAGGTCATGATAAGAAATCCCAGCTGAAGCAGAATTTCAATGGGATCTTCGGGGGAAATGACAGACACAATGATTGTGCACCAGCAAATAACAGAACAGAAGAGCAAGAATCTTCATATGGGTTCATTTAAATATCAATCTACATAAAGCAGACTTTGCAATTTCTTCCTTTGAGTAACTGTAGCAGTTTGAGCTCCCTGTACATCCAATGTGTTTCTCTACAGGGGTAAATTCCTTTGGAAATATAAGTTCTCCCAACTAAGAGCTGGACCGCTGGTTCCTGTCAACGATCCTGACGTCCACCAAGCTGGACATGATGACTTCAAGCTCGGGGGACACACATCTTCCTCCTGCATCTGTCAGGGGACCTTGATGCATTGTGTGGGTGGGAAGTGGGTGCTGTGTGGACGTCTGAGCACATGTCAGTGTGGTTGTAGGGCGGGGTGTGTTGGTGTGTGTGTGTCGGGGGTGGGGCGGCATCACTGTGGGAGACAGGCAGATGGGGATGGAAATGAGTAAGCAGAGAGCTCATGCTAATCTCCTACAGCTGATCCACACACGCACACACACCAACACATGTGACACTACAAATAACACACTGGATCAGGTCCAGTCTGAGTGAGGCTGAGGAAGCCTGTGCTATGAAGCAGCAGCATGGATATCATTTATAATGAACACCATCTAAACCCAGCCCACCTTCAGCAACCTAACCGTTCATTTATTAGCATCAAGCTAAAACCTTCTATCTGAGGATCCTGGTGCCCAACCGGGGAGGAGAGGGGGAGCTGAAGGGGGTCGCAGCTTTATCTGAGGAGGGAAAAGGTCATGTGCTCACATGGGGAGGGGTGGAGGGGGTATAGTGGTTGGGGTGGAGAAAGGGTGGGGGTCAGTGGCTTTGCCGTCCTACACAAAAGATAGTCCCAGGCTGACGCAGCATAAAATAACCATCAGTCACCTCATCGGCTGTTTACCAGCTCTGAACTACATTACAGCCCTGGTTACTGGAACTGACTGACTGACCGATGTTTTTTAAAGTAAGAAACTATCATTGAACTAACTAAAAAAAAACAAAAAAACACCTGGTTGGCTCAACAACAAAAGCTAAATCTGTTCTGAATTTTAATTTTATTTATTTTTTAGTTAAATTGAGCAAAGAAAAATGAGTGCGTAAGGAATGTGTTGCATATTGATGATCCAAAAAGGCAGCAATTATGAGATAAATCTGTAATGACACTTTAATCCACTAACCCTTGAACACACTGGATGTCTGAGAACATAAAAACTGGCAAAGATATTTTCATCCAAAGCGCTCTAACATTTGCTACTGCAGGGCAGGCTTTCTTCTCCATCAATAGCTGCAGCAAGGCTTTAAGCTTCACACAACATGGGAAAACTCAGCAACGCGCTGGGCTCGGCATGCAGGTCGGCTCTAAAGGGGTCAAAGGTCTGTGGATGGAGCCGTTATGTCTTACGCAGCCACATGTGATTTTGAATATTTCAAAGCTTCTTTCATTAAATAAACACAGCAGACCCCTCCTCCTACAGAAACATATCATAAATATTGAAAGGTCACAAAAACCTGTGTGTGTAGATTCAAAGCGGGCCATCAGGAGAAACGGCTTCTTTACCACGCTACATCTGGAGGAGGTTCAGAAAAGCGGAAAGCACAAGGAAGGTCGCACTGCAGCAGGAAGGTCACACTGCACTGCAATGCTGTGGATATTCTGACAGATTGGGAGGAGTGGGCTCTTTAGGCTGGGATGGTTCACAACAACAAAGCAGCGTATGGCCTGGGAGGCAGTTGGTTTTTGAGTGGAGTGATAGAGGTAGGCTTTGTTTATACCCCTATCCCTCTCTGCTCTAAGACTGACTAGCTACTGTCAATCCCAGGCAGGTGGATCGATGCAGACCACCGTCTTCCAGGTGAGCGCTCACTGAAACACTCCATGCACTGCTACCTCCATCTATCTTTGAGGGTGGATGGAGAGGCCGGAGGCCCTGGTGGTCAGAGGCCAACAGCCCAGTGGGCGGAACTGACAATGAGGTCTTCTGTTTTATTTCTCATTAATCAAACCTCAGTACTAACACTGGGAATTTCCAAAGTTTTCAGCTCATCCCAAACTTCCTTAGCTTCCTGTAAGCATTCCAGTGATCGGTCGCAGTGATCCTCCAAGCCTTCTTGATGGCTTTCAGAGTTTTTCCTTGGTCCTTGGATCATTTTCAGCGTGCTGCATGACCGTGTTCACAGAAACCTTTTCTGGATTGCTAACCCTCTAAAATCTATGAGTCATTCAGGCATGAATCCATTTAATTCTGTTCAAAAAGTCCCAAGCAACCTTTTCCTCTTGAGGCGAACCAATTGGCTGTTTCCTGTCAGATACCGTAACATTTTTTTCCTTTAACGGGAAAACAATCTTGAGTTAATTTTTTGAAGGACTATAACACATCAAATAGGAAGAGCAATGTAGAAGTTTGATATCTAACAGACAAAGGAAGAATTACAAGAGAAACATTAAGGTGTGTCCCACACCGTCTGATTATAGCTACAGAGTTATAGTAGACAGAGTTCTTCATTCTGATGTTTTTAATGATTTCATAAAGAGAAATCTGTTTTAACTGCTGCTTGAGTAAGAAAGTTTCCTGTTTCAGGAGAGATTTGAACGTTGTGTGTGTTGAGTCAGTCAGAGCTGTTACATCAGTACCCAGTGAAATGCAGACTGTCTGCTAAAGCCTTCACGCTTTCCACATGATCAGGCATCAACTGGGAAAATCCCTTTTTCTTCTCACAGCTTTAAAGTCTTCTGAAAGAAACAGCTTCTGGCAGGAAGACGTACCTTCCAGAAAGAATCGCTGCACTTATTTCAGTTTCCACTGCTGCTTCAGTGACCGCCTCTTGAAAGTTTTTTTGTTTTTTTTTCCAAACAAATAAAGCAAAGCGATGCAATCTGAGATGTTCTGCTGCTCGCTTTTCCTCCGTTTCTGTGCGCGCCGCTGCGCTTTTCCTGTCAGCAGTTGTGGTGAAAAATAAAGCCACAGTTTTAAGGCGCATCAAGCCCAGTGTGAAGATACCGTTCCTCAAAGTTAATGTCAGCAAGCCTCAAAGAGAGGTTTCCTTTCCACAAAGGAAGAGGGAAAGAAAGCAAGACTACTTCTCAAGTATAATTATTTCTGTGTTCGATACATCGGATTTCCAGTTTTGAGGCAGAGATGGAAGGGATTAGGAAACACTCTGAGGAAAACATACAAACCCTCAGCCAGTCGCTGCAGAAGCTCATACTCAGCTCTGGTTCTGCTGGAGGTTTCGTCCTGTTAAAGGGGAGTTTTTCCTCTCCACTGTCACTACATTCATGCTGCACAGGGATTACTGTACAGTCCAGGACTTAACACAAGCGATCTGCTCCATCCTCGTCCGGGAGGAGTGAATGAAGCAAGTCAGTGACTGACTGCTAGGGTTCCTTAGATAGAAATGTTTTAATCTACTTTGAAGAATTTATTGATTACACCGAACCGCTTGATAACTAGGGTCGATTAGAATCTATGTGTGACTGAATTGAAATGATTTTTTTGAAATGTGCCTTGAGATGACATTTGTTGTGAATAGCCATATATAAAGAAACTGAACACTGGTTTAAACCTCTGAAATGATGAACAGCCCAGAGACTGGCAAGTTGGTGTTTGAAGTCCCTCTGTTTTGTGTCAGACTGTCACTGTGAGCTCAACAGGGAGCGACTTTTCAATCCCACTCGATGTTGAGACTCTTAAAGGTCAATGTGGCATTGATTTCACTCTGCCTCATCGTGGATCACACCATGAGCCCCTAAGACGACGGCAGGCTGGCTGAAGCTGGCTCTAACCTTCATTATCTTTGGAATATGAAATAAAATTACAGGGGGAAAAAGGTGAGTTCTATCTGCAGCACGACTGCACAATCCATCCACAGAATTACTTAGAATATCTTTGTATCCAATGCGAAGATCACAACATGCTAAATGTGTTGACTGTTATATTCCAAGAATCAAGGATTTACTCTGTTGGGTCAAAGTCCCATGGTTAGCTTTTGGCTGGAGTTCAATTGCAGTAGATACCCAAAGGTTAAAGGTTGCATTTAAACAGGGTTAAACTGTGGAAGGAATTCTGGTGCCAGAGTGGAAATCATGTGGCGCACCAACATTTCAAAGACAACAGGATGGTTGTTTCCTGTTGCAGACGGCAGGACTAACAAAGCTAACCATGGGCAGTTTTACCTTGAAGCCATTAGTGTTTTCTGGAATAAGAGATCAATAAACTGATAGAAAAGGTATTTGGGGAAAATTGAATTGAAATACCAAGTATTTGGCCAATTTAATGTTGAAGTTCTCATGCACCTCATGCAATTAATCTGAAACTTTTAACGCATTAATATTATGTAGAGAGCCGTCCATAGGAATCAGTCAGGCATTACAAAATCTGACACAACATATTAAAAGCTACCAGTCTTTCTTATGGATGCTGATGTTGTTGGGTCAAAGTCGGTTCTTTCAGTTTAATGAGGTGCTTAAAAGCAAACAGAGGATATAAATAAGGAAACCAAACTTGTCTGTGGCACAGCGGCAGAGAGAGAAAGACTTTTAGCAGGTAACAGGAAGGCTGAACAGAACACAACAACAATGTTCCGTTTTATCCTTTAGAGCTTTCAATCACTGTCTCTTATGGAACATGCCGGAAGCCTTTTGGGAATCTCAGAGGTAAAGAAATGATCCACGTTTTCTATCATACACACACAGAAAGTGCTGTTTGAGAGCTAGCCATGCTAAGTGCTAATAAAAGACGCTACAGATGGTTTAAAATGTTATCTTCAAATCACTTCATTCATCCTTCTTATAAAATAATAACACAACCCTGTTTTACAGTAACTGATAGACGGAGACGAAAAAACTATTTCCATAAATTTTAAATATTCCATATCATGAGACGGTGCTGTTTGGAATGAAGAGCATCAGAACAGGAAGAGAAGAGCCAATGGGAAGCATCTCCAGCCTTCCTGTTGTCAGGACAACAAGAAGCTCTGCTGCACCTCTCTGAGAACAGGCCTGAAAGTTCCCAGCTGTTCTCTCCGAGCACACGGCTGCCAGTCAGCAAGCTTGCTCCAACTCTGCGCCTTGCATATGAAACAGGACATGGCCCTCCAGCCCCTCTGGGAGTTCACTTCCTCTGAGCCCCAAACACCACAGACCCCTCCTCCGGCCTGAAACAAGCAGCCCCTTCAGCTGGAGGCCAGACATCCCGAGCTGCAGCAGCGAGGAGGGGGAGGGGCAGGAGCGGCCCTCTAAGTAAAACTGGAAGTTTGAGAACGTCCCAAAGTTTAAAAGCATCCCTGCAGCTGCGGAGGAAAATGCGTCGACCGCAAACAGCATCTATTTGTAGGAGTCAAAAGCTCAAAACAACCACACACGTCAGCTTCAATTTCAGCCTGCTTTGGTTTTCACAGAGATATCCAGAGTAAACACATGGTGACGGCCTGCAGGAATGCGCTGGCTGTCAGCATAACAACAACATGTGTGGAGCGAGCGCAGAGTCTGTTTTATTGTTCTCCTTGGAATCCTGATGCACTTTTATCCCGACACGGATCAGTTTCATAAAACAGGAAGTGAGGTCTCCACTAAAGTTAGCAGCGGTAAACAGCAGGCCATGCGAATGCCATGCTTAATGCCCAGAGGCAGCAGCAGCTGAGGCCTAATGACCAGGTTTACCTCCAAAACGGGAGGTTCAGCTTGGAACATAAACTCAGTCTGCAAAGCTCCCCCCTTCTCCTTACGCAGCCTGCAGTGCCTGGCTCCTCTTTGCTCTCATATCTTCTCCAAACAGGCAGCCTGCGGAGAAATCACTTCATCTTGAGGGCAAATTATAAAGTTAGAAACTTGCTAAATCTGCGGCCACAATTCTTATCTAAACATCCTGATGCGGAAAGCCACTGATTATGCGCACCACCCACATGTGCACCAGCCAGAAACCAAAGAGTCTCACAGCCAAGGCCTGGCATCAGAGCTCCACACCCAGCTCAGCCCAGCGCTGCGCCACATCAGCCCGCCGCTGTTCACGGCGCCGTGCATCCTCTGAGATAAGCAGCAGGGAACGGAAAGCTCATTCGCCCTAGGACCCCCGAGAGCCGAGGTTCTCTGTGAATCAGTCACGAGCACGCCTCAAGCTGAAGCTTTCAAAAGAGCGTCTGCAAGGAGGGAAGTGTGGCAATATCACTTCCTGCGTCTGTCTGCATACGAGACTGATGCTCACACTTCTGTAACAGCCTTATTAACATTCACAGAAATGGCCGGCCGTTGAGCTCCCACCGCCGCCTTGTCCTCTGTGGGCCTCGCCGCATCCACAGAACCTCTTCACGTCCCAGAACCTCGTTAGTCGCTTTATGAAACAGGAGTGGGTTGTCTTGTTTGCACCTTTTAGAAACAGAAAAGCTCCTCCCCCCCTCAGAGTCGAGGCCTTGTCGGTGTTCTCACTCCAGCCTGAACACAAAGTGTGTGTGTGCCAGTCTTGTACCCAGCAGGCATTGCAGGACTCTGGAGGATTCCCCTAGTTCCTGTTTGGTCTCTGGGTCTGACTGGAAGAAGGTGGCCTGCCTCTAAACACTTCCTGAGCTCCTTCAACAAGAAGGCCGCCGAGGCTCCAATCAGACGCTCCAACAGGACGCAAAATAACCCAGGAGGTGAGGAGGAGAGGGGGAAGGGGGAACATGTCGGAGGTGGGGATGGGTGGTCCGCTCTGTTTACTGAATGCTCCCCTTTGTTGGAATCATAATATGTTCCCACCACAATACTCTAAACCCTGCTTCATCAGCTCCATTGATGTGGAACAGTTCATGCAAATGGCCGCACTGGGCCTTTTTCACCAAGGGGGTGGATGTGGGGGTGAGACTCCTTTTAAATCAGCCGATCCCTGCCTGCAAACCCCTTCTCAGGATTTCACTCAAACTTCTTACGATGTCACCAGGGGACTCAGAATCTATCCAATCACTGAACAGATGCTTAGAACAGATAAATGTGTGGATGTGCCAAAACTTTCTCCAGCTGAACAGAAACAAAATTGAAGTTATTATTTTTGGACCTAAAGAGGAACGATCTAGAGTTATAGATGTAGAGTTATAGATCTAGAGTCAATGCACAGCTTCAGTTATTACAACTAAAAACCAGCGATCAGGCCCGAAACCTGGGAGTAGTGATGGACTCTGACCCGAACCTCCAGAGCCACATAAAGACAGTTACAAAGTCGGCCTTCTGTCACCTGAAGAACATTTCCAGGATTAAAGGACTAGCCAGATCTAGAGAAACTCATCCATGCGTTCATCTTCAGTCGTATTGATTATTGCAACAGCGTCTTCACAGGTCTGTCCAACAAATCAATCAAACAGCTGCAGCTGATCCAGAATGCTGCTGCTCGCGTTCTCACTAAAACCAGGAAGATAGATCACATAACACCAGTTTTAAAGTCCCTACACTGGCTCCCTGTAGCTCAAAGAATAGACTTTAAAATACTGTTAGTTTATAAATCACTGAACGGCTTAGCACCACAATACATTAAAGATCTGCTGCTGTTGTATCAACCTTCCAGACCTCTCAGGTCTTCCGGTTCTGGTCTGCTCTGCATCCCCAGAACCAGAACCAAACGAGGAGAAGCAGCTTTCAGCATCTATGCACCACAAATTTGGAACAAACTTCCAGAAAACTGTAAAACAGCTGAAACACTGACTTCTTTTAAATTAGACTAAAAACCCACCTGTTTAGAATTGTATTTGAAACGTAATCAATTACACATTTATTGATGGAACTTGACTTAATGCTGTGTTTTGATTGTTGATTCTATGTTGCTTTGTGTTTCTGTGTTTGATATGATGTAAGGCAAGGCACTTTGAAATGCCTTGCTGCTGAAATGTGCTATATAAATAAAATTTGATTTGATTTCTAAGAGTTTCCGTCTCATCAACTGAACCTCAGCAAACACAGGGACACATCCAAACATTCCAAGTGTGTGAAGATAGAATGATTCATTCAGAAATTTGACAGAAAGCCGTAGAAAAGGATTTAAAATCCTGTTTAGAAACAACCAAAGTTTTTTAGCTCAGGGTGTAAAATCCTTGGAGAACACCGTTATTACACCTGGGAATGGGAAATAAACTACCTTCAGGTGAACGTCTCCCTCCCAACCAATGCTTGCACCCCCCCCCCCAAGCCATTTGTTGCTACATGAGATGTGTTTACTGTACGAGCCAATAAAGAAGGCTTTAAGAGTTTCACGACTCGAATAATGACTTTATTGCCACCAGCGGCGTTTTGTTGCCACCAGTGGATGAGGCCTAATTAGTGTCAATATGCCAATGATGGCAGAACACTGCGGGCTTCCTCAAAGTGGGACGACGCTGGGAGAAGACGGGATCTAAACAGGGATCAGAGAGAAATCCATTTTAGGGATGTAGGAAAAACTTTGCGGCAAAACTGTGATCCGCACATGGATTCCTTCCTTTCGGATGGGGCAATCAGTGGATAAAGCATGGCAGAGCTCAAAGTTGTCAGCAGCAGCAGCAGCAGTGGCGCTTGAACGCAGCCAGACTGACTCACCCTGGATGATGCTTTCCTCTTGTACTTGTTGGCGAAGTCAAATTTCTCCTTGATCTCGTCCAGCAGCAGCTCCAGGCGCGCCTTCTCCTCTTTGCCCGTGTAATCCTGACCCAGGAGGATGTACGCCCTCCAGTTGGCCGAGTCGAAGCCCCAGTGGCAAGTCCTGTTCTCCTGCGCCTTGTGGCTGTGCACCACGAACTTGTGGGTCGGATACATGAGTCTGCAGTCCATGCACTGGATGCACGCTGCGTTGGGGCTGCTGTACAGCTCCGGTACGAACAAGCCCTGGCACTTGCCGAAACACTCGTGGTAGATCTTGAAGCTCCGATCGGTGAGCTGCAGCTCCAGGGAGCCGGAGCCCGGGTCCTTCTTGCATCGCGGCGGGTATGCTCCTCCATAGATCAGGGCGTTGCAGAGCCGCTCGGCGTCCGTCTTTGTGATGAGACCGCAGGACGGCGCGGAGAAGGGCAGGATGCCCATGACTTTGAGGATCTCCAGCTGGTCCGCCGTGCAGCGGGAGCAGTAGATGTGCAGCTCGTCGCACACCGAGTTGATCTGCTGCAGGGAGAAGTCCCGGAGCACCGTGTTGAGGATCTGCGGCAAGCACAGGCGTTTCTCCCCGCCGACCACGAAGCACGAGATGGTCTCCCCCTCCAGCACCGTCTCGCACCTCTCCGTGGAGCGGTCGGACGGGATGAACAGCGGGCCCGGCATCACGGGCGGCGGCAGATGCTGCAGGACCGGCTCGGGCTCTTTCCCGTCCTTCTTGAAGAGGAGCTCATGCTGCCACCGAGCCGAGAAAGCCGCCGGTCCGCCCAGGGAGTTTATGGCGCTGAGGTGAAACTGCTTCAGAGTTTGTTGCAGTCCCGGGTGAGGCTGGAAGCTCTGCCGACTTACAGTCTCCATGTTTTTCTTCCAACTTTGGAAGCGTTAATCCTTCTCGCTGAACGGGAGTCGCAAGTATCAATCCGTTCCCCGACCTGGTAAATCCACGGCGTCCCAGAACTGAGTAAAACCGAGAAGAGCTTCATCAAACATCCAGTGAATGGAGCTTTTAAAGTTCTTGCAGTTTTAGTCCAGCTCAGTGAACATCGCTCCCCGCAGCAGGTCGCCGACTGTCCCTTTTAAAAAAAAAAAAACTAAAAATAAAAACGAGACTGTTTGAAACTCCAGAGGGCCGAAAAGTTCCGCTGGTCGAGTCCCAAAGCAGAGTAGGCGAAAACCAACCGAAGCGGGGAGGGAAAAGCTCGGCGAGAGAAAAACAAACAAAAAAAATCTTATTCTGGGTTTCTTTCCGCTGTCGAGGACTGCAGAGATCCGCTCGGTCTGCCCCCGCAGTTCACTCTGACTGGATGGAGATGAGAAGTCTGAGAGGCAGCCTGCCGTGCCCGTCCGCGCGCGCTCCCCCACTCCCTCCCTGCCTCTCTCTGCCTCGCGCCCCGTCTAGCTCTCTCTCACGCGCCCTCTCCCTCTCTCTCTCCCCTACCCTCCACCGCTCTTCCTCCACCCTCAGTGTTTGTGTGTCTGGCTCAGTCATTGAATCCCAGCCAGGAATGCGAGTGACTCTGCAGGCAGGCCGGGCTCTTCCAGGAACGAGCCGTCACCCCCTCACCGCCGCCGACACCGTAGACACGCGCGCACACGACGTGCGCCGCACACGCGCACGCACTGCGCGGACGGCTTAAACCAAGCTGCTACCTCGAAGCAGGAAAAAAAGGTGAAGAAAGTAAGAAGACATGTGCTGCTTTAAAGAGTGCGTAGGGGAAATATTTGTTTTTAATCGATCGCATTTTATTATTCTGTGTTGTAAACCTTTTTGTTTGTTTTGTTTTACAACAAATGTAAAGTTTGAATATTAGGCAAACCAAGGACGGACGTATGAGACCCCATGCTGATATTCATAGGTTCTGGTCAGCCACCATAGCTGGCGAAGAAACAATTATGCATGACAGTTAAATCAGTCACTACACATTACTTAAATGTGTCATGAAAGTTACACATTCGTCGGACCACTTTTTTCAGTAACGAGTAATCTAACGCGTTGCTATTTCGTATCCAGTAGTCAGACCACAGTTACTTATCAAAATCATTTTTTGCGTTACTGTGCGTTACTATTTTCTTTTGGAATTTAATTTTATTTCCTCTACGCGTCTTGTCGAGTGATCGCCGTTTCTATGCGACAGTATCAGCAGCGACAGAAACGTAAACAATGGAGGGAGGAGAGAGATGCGCATTTTGTTGGTAGAAAAACAGGAACTATTTTGAGTTTCTGTCGCCAAGTCTGATTATTATAAGTGGCTGTGGGCTTTTTCTAAAAAATTTTATTTTTATTTTTTTAAGTCGCTAGCGAATTTAATGAGTCGCGGGTTGCGCTTTTTGGGCTCGTTTTTGAACGTGAAGTTGCTCATTTGGGCTTGGAAATAAGCAGACAGAAACCCCAGAATGTGTCTGACCTCCAGTTAGTTTTAGTCAGGCTCTGCCTGTCCATCATTTCCCGGATGATCCGTCCCGCTGTGTCTTTGTTAATGTCAAGTTAATATATTACCTGTCAATTACGTCGAGCTGTCCAGAACATTGGAAACATCGAGACTAATATGAACAGAGCAATAAACGTGAAAACAGCCACGAATGAACGAGTCCGTAAAGTTGTGCAACTAAACGCCATTATGATTATTAATATTAAGATAAGTGTCACAAATCTGTGCAGCAGCCATCTGAATTGCGGAGCCGCAGGAGGAGCGCTGAGCTCTGACACCAAACGCAGGGCCGTAACGCACAACCTGGAGGCTGGGGGCTGGGGGGGTTAAAATCCTTCTCAGAGTTTTCCAGACAACAGTGGACCACACAGAAACAGGCACAAATTACTAACGTTTATTTATTTTTTTTGTACTGTAACCATTAAAAAAAATCTCCCCTTCAGTTCAACCCTATAAGTGGAGACACATCGTTGATGTTACCATTATAAAATAGCTTACAACTAAGTATCGGCAAAGATCAATGTAATTTTCACAGCGTTGTTGGTTAGCAGCAGCTGAAAGTAACTAAAAAAGTTACTTTTAATGTAACTTAGTTACTTTCCAGATCAAGTAGTCAGTAATCTAACTGAGTTACTTTTTCAAGGAGTAATCAGTAATCCGATTAAAGTTACTTTTTCAAAGTAACTATGCCATCACTGTCCTCCACAATAACATTTGATTTTATTGAGTTTTTCTTTACGATGTACTTTCCAGAACAATGACGCATAAACAGTGAACATATGGAGGGCAAATATCAAAGGAAGGAGCAAAGCTTTATGGTGTGCTCAAAGCAAAAAGGGTTGTCACCCACTGATTTATCTAGTCACTGTGTCAAAAATGTGTTTTCTGAGATCAGACAAAAGCATGCTGAATTCTGATTCCATTTTAACATAACCTGCTTTGAAGAACTCCACCAACTATGTCACAAAAAAAATTTATTCCTAGAGCTGGATCTGTTTAAAGTATGAAGAAAAAAAAAAGAAAAAAAAACAGCAGGAGAAAATCAAAAAAGACATAAAAAAAAAAATACCATGACAAATATTGCAATAAAAAGACATCATACCTAACTCTGCTGAAATACAGAACAGATCGCTGCTCTGTACAGCAGTACTGTCTTTTCAGATTTTGCCACATGCTCAAGAAACATCACCATTTTAATGCACATATTAGTGCTTTGTAATAATTCTCTACGGGAAACTAAGCTGAAAGACAGATTTGGGGTTTTATTTGTGTAGATTAGCCATCTCACAATTTCTAGGGCTGAGTTTATGCAAGTCATTTGGTTCAGTGAGAAAAGAACGTAAAAGAGGATGGGTGTTGTCTTGTGAGACAGGACATATTTAAGCAACACGTCTGGCTGTGGTTTAGTGTACCTTCTGCTTTAATGTGTTAAGAAGAAATATCAGTGAGAGGCAATGTTCTTGTTAATGTTTTGCATAAGCAAAAATGATCAGAAGTTGATAAACAGCAATGTTTCTATGTTTTTACATGACTTTTTTTCAAAGGAATCATAAAGTTTCTACATATTTAGATACGCTGCTTGCTTAATCGGTTTTTTTTTTTAGATTCAGTTTTGTTACAGAGAAAGAAGTAAAACTGGAGGAATAGTAAAAGATAATCCTGATCTGTAATCCAAACCAAACGGGGAGGACTGGCGGGGTTTGGGTTCATGTGTTGAGGGCAAGTTCAACTCCCGGAGAGTTCTGGTGGTTTCTGCTCTTTTAGCGTCCCCTGTCCAAATCCGGCTGCAACTGCAACCTAAAATGTGGGTCATGACCTGAAAGCATCGCTTAGCTGTGTTCAAAGAGCACCTTTCAAACACATGGAAAACACAGAGAGCTTAGGAGGAAACAAATGTGGAATCATAATGACAGTAATAACAATTAAGAGGAACAGCTAAGGTTAAATGTTTTGTTTTTCAATATCTTCTTTTTTTAGGGGGTATAAAATATGTCCATGTCCTGATGCCACATCCTGCCATTGGTTTACCGATCCAAAGTTTTATTTTTAAATATACGTTTGAAAATGTTGTAAGTAGATTTACAGATATTACATATTAATTTATTACCAAGAAGGCAGAGTACTCCCATTTATTTCTATATACTTACAGAGTCTAGACTAGAGTGTCAGTTATTCCAATCTTGGACTTTTTACCATTTTATTTATTTGATAAATCACTTTTCATGATCAACAATATATGGGGCCAGAAAATTTTTTGACCAAAATCATGACCAAAAATGTAATGTAAATGTTAAAATGATTTCTAAAAAAACATCAATTAAATATAATCACTTAGCATTAGCATAATCACTTCAGAACTTCCAAGTTGCTGTCTTCAAACGGTCTCTGTGTAGCTTTAGCTGTTTGGCTGGATAATAAATGTTCCCTGAATGCGTAGTTCTCCTGCAGATGGAAACTAATTGTCCTCCAGGATTTCCCTTTGTTCTGCTGCCTTCATCTGACCTTCTACATTAAAAAATGCTTTGCTGAGAAGCACCCCACAGCATGATGCAGCCACCACTATGCTTCACAGTGGAGATAGTGTGTTTGTGGTGATGTGCAGTGTTTGGTGTCCATCTTGTGTGGCTGGGCAAAAGGTTCTGTTATGGATTCTGTGTTTTCCTGTTTTATCTGCCTACTACACGCACAGTGCTGCGGCTAACATAAGGCAATTTTTGTGATTTTTCTTTTGTCAGAAAATCCAAAGATTTGTTGATTGTGACTGATTTGTAAAATCAGTAAAAAGGGTAAGACACCAAAGAGAGTGAATACTTTTTACAGGCAATGTGTCTCCAGCCTCTGGAAAGGTTATCAGTCCATCAAAGGGCCATGCGGCATGCACACTCACAGCAATGTTCACTGGAGAGCAGCCAATTAACCCAATATGGGTGTTTTTGGAGTTGGAGGGGAATCCTTGGGGGAAAGTCAGGAGCTTCTTGTTCTGAAGCAACAGAGCTAACAACTTCCCCACTGTGCAGCCCAGGGGAAATGCTTTTGCCACCTAAACTCCAGCGTAGGTGGCACCTGCAAGAATTTAATGATCAACGGACCATCTAATGGTAAATGGACTGAACTTATGTAGCGCTTTTCCAGTCATTTTTGACCACTCAAAGCGCTTTACACTAGAGTCACATTCACCCAGTCGCACTCACAAACACACACACATTTATAACACCGATACGCAGATCGGTAGGCAATTTGGGGTTTGGGGCCCAGAGGCACGTCGACATGTGGCAGGAGGAAGCTGGAATCGAACCTACAACCTTCCGATCGCAAGACGACTACTCTACCAAAGAGCCACAGTCGCCCCATGGACATCTCACTAATTCATTTTCAAAGTCAAGACTTTAATGCTCTCTATTTTGCAATTACACCTAACTGAAAATGTCTGGGTTTTGCCTAAAAAGCGAATGATAGAAGTCTATTTCTAGGCTTTTTTTTTTTAGGTGCTTTGGTGAATTTCTCAAATCATCCTTGATGTTTGCAAAACAGTGATTGCATTTCTCAAAATTATTTCTTCAAACAGCAAGAAACCACTGAAAAACTGCAAAATCCAGTCTATGCCTCAAAACGCTTAGCTCATCTCTCAAAATGAATTATCTGTGTCAGTGAACATATCAGCGCTTCAGAATGTCAAGTCCTTTTTTTCATTGCGTACGGCAGGGCCGTGCAGAGGCTTTTGGAGGGCCTGGGGCTCAGAGTTAAAAAGGGGACACGATCTTAAAACACCGTGCAACAACACAGCAACAACCCATATTAATCAAGAATCTAGTATTTAATCGGATCATACTGTATCATTGTCATCATGTGGGGGCAATGCAAAGCAAATATAGTCTGTGTTTTCCTTGGTAGGTATAATGTTGCTGTTTGTGCTGCTGACAGTCCTGAAGGTCTGAGTTGATCTGTGACTGTAGCTGTTGAACAGATCATAGGAGAAAGAGAAGGTCCCTGGTTATGAAGTTATGAAATAAGCCAATTTGTTACTATGTTACTAAATAAACCCTAATAATATCTGACTGTTTAACCTCCATAGTAACTTGGCTTCAGGCTGTTTTCAAGACTGAAAAAGCTCAGAGGGGTTAACTCTACATTATTTTTGGATGATAGCTCCTCTGAGATCTAGAATTGTAAAACTGAAAGACATCAGGGCAAAGAAAAGTCAGTAGCTGCTGGTAGGCCCCTCCAGACATTCAGGGGGCCCTAGAAATGGCTGAATTGTAACACAGACCATTGACCTAAAACTTTAGCTGTCATTTATTTCGAACAACAATGTTACTAAATTGTATTTCAGTCTGTCAGCGGAGATAAAAATGAATTGTTTGATTAGGAAGCTTACTTTGTATAAGTGCAAAGAATCATCTAGATAGTTTGATTGTTGTGTTACCATGGCTACAGTCAGATGCTATTTGCAATCTTTGTGTTTACGCTGGCTTTGTTCACAAATACATCACAATAAATAATAGCCAATAATCAGCGGTTGATTTTAAGCTGAAGCAACGAAGCTGGGCGCTCTCTCACAGACTTCACTGAATCTGTATTTGAACACTGCTAGTGATTCTGATGTTCTGAGTAGGAAGGTGTGAGTCGGTGGTAGCCAGGGGATTTGAGATGTGTAGCAGTGACAGTCTCAGCCGGGTGCTTTTTCTTTGAATCAGGATGTTTGATTCTGACCCCCAGCAGTGGGACCGCCTCAGTCTACATGTAGCAAACCGGGCATTTAAGTCCACCACTGAGGCAGCCTGGTAAAATTAAAGTCAGAAGTTTTCTCTGCAGCCGAACCATTTCTGAGTTTGGGGGCGAGGAGGGGGTTTTCCTGCTATTGCAAGGACATGTACAAAAATAAAAAATAAAGACAATTTTTCTAACTTCAACATCAGACCTATCGTTTCATAAGCAAACAAGTGCCTGTTGAGCAAAAAACATTCATGCCAATAATTTGATAGAGGGTGCATTTAAGCCTGTCCCTTCCTTACCATGGGCCTGGTGTCTTAACATCATGGAAGCAGAGAAACTGAGAATCTGTTCAGTCATTATTAGACTGAGCAGGGCAGCCAGGGCCATGTATTTTTCTAAAGAACAAAGAAAAACAAGCTAACGTTGAAATGGGAACAAAGGACAACCTCCTTTAGAAAAACTAGAAAAACAGTGCTGTAAGGATCACAGGGTATTCTTCCTATGCTTTTCATCTCCATGCTGAGAGAAAGTCTGCAATGAAGTTAAGGAACGAAGAGCAGGATGAGAGGAACTCCATCGGCATCCTGTCGTGTCGTCTCCTGATGATGTTGGAGTGACTGCCCCTGTCAAACATCCTCAACCTCCTCTGCCTCTTCTCCTGTTTTGCCTCCTAACTCCTCCACCACAGCCTCACTCTTCTTCTTCTTCTTCTTCTTCTTCTTCTTCCCCCCCATTCTTCCATTGTCAGAAATGTAACATTGAGTTTTCTACACATACGCCATATACTTCCCAGTTGATGGATCATGAAATGCATCTTTGAACTATTTCAGAAAACTGGTTGGTAATTGGGATTACAGGATTCACCTGGGAGCAACTTATCAGTCAGGACAGATTTAGAAAAAAGTGTAATTGAAATGTATGATTGACATCTCATGACAGCCCATTTAAGCATTCTGCATGTTAAAACTTAAATGACAAACTTATGCTTAAATGTTGTGGAGGTCGAGGCAATTCAACAGATGTATGTAATTCCAACATGCCAATTGAAAATGTAGGAAGAAAAGCAACAGTTTATGCCTAATAGTTTGCATGGAAGTAGCATTTATAACTTGTTCAAAGGATTGAGAAACTACGAAAGTGTCGTAGTTTTGAGAATTACAATTCTGTTTTGAGGAATGCACCAAAGCAACTGAGAGAAACTGTAATATATTGAGATTCAACAGCCTGTGGTGCAAAAGTTTTATGTTCAGTAAATTGCTTCTGAACTACCACATTTTCCTTTTGATCTTTTAAAGGTCATGCTAATCATTAGCTCTTGATGCTTTCTAAAGGTGTTTCCCTGCTTCACAGGATGGATTATTTTGGAGAAGAGCTGATGTACTTAAGAGATTGGCTGGCTGACAGCAAATCAAATGGCAATAGCCAAGTAATTTTTAGCACACTGAGACCAGCTTTTGCGTATTTGTTTCTTTTTTGTTCAATAAACTGCTTTTATGACCCAAGGAAAATCATGTCAATGCATCACGAATATATAGAAAGAAATGGTAATGTGAAACTGTACAGTTTGATAACGAGGATCATTTGGAATGTGTTTATAATTCAATCAAAATTACTTTTCGTAAAGGGCCTTAAAAGACAACATTTGTTGCAAATGGACGCTATGTAAATATGCCTAATTGAGCTGAATTGAATAGAACAGAAAGGTAAAATTAGGGGGGAAAGTATAAAAAATAACCTTTCTAAACTTCTAAATACAAATATACAAAATAACAAGTGATTCCAATTTTATGTGAATGAAAAAACAAACATAAAAGGACTTTCGTGAAGAACACCTAAATATAATAATTTCTGAAAACACTCAGAATCCTCCTATATGACTTAGGAAACAGTTGACCTGGGAAGAATGATCAGACATGCTTTGTGTTCAGTCTGCGTGCTGGCACGAAGCACTGCGATTAACTCTGGCAGCGACAGACAGTAAAGTCAGGCCTGCAGCTGTCTGTGTGGAGATTTGGTGATAATGGAGGAAAGTGTGATGCAAAACTTGCTGTTCCTTCAGGCTTCTCGTCCCACCTGGGCCAAAGCTGCCAGACACCAGAGTGAATGCCAACCCTGCTTTTAGATGTTTCGTGTAATGTTGCCAACATGGAGCCCCTATGCTAGCCTCTCCTCATGTGCTGTTGCTGCTTTGTTTTCACTCTCCTTACGCTTCTGTGATTGTGATGACCAAGCCTCAGTCTTCATCTCTGTCAATGAACTGCAAGATAGACAGACAGACAGACAGACAGAGAGCAGACCTCCCTCGTGACTCTCCCTAATCAGCTCCTTCAGACTAGCTAACAGCAATTAGCAAACATCTGATGGAACTGCGCATCAATTGGGCTCATTATAGGAGCTACTGCTGATAAAAACATTGTTAAGAAAGTTAATAGAGGAGCGCACAGGAGGAAGATGAAGACAATGACCAATTTCTTTAAAAAAAAAAAAAGTAGCCTGTTACAGGTACTGTTTGGAAAAAGCATTTTTCAAAGTGTTTCATTTAAGTTAACTAAAAGTCTTTTTAGTGTATCTCATGTTTAATGTATATATCTGCAGCCTATACATGTACTCTGTGTTTCCTTTTAAAGTCAGTGGGTGTAGCTTAAATTAGGTGAGCTCAAAAATCGGGAAACAATGGTGACTTAAAGTTTATCTGAGGACTCTTGTGTTTCAGTCTGAAAGCATAGCAGTCTTGTGAATAAGTCACCAAAATGTTTATTTACCGTTTTTCATCCTTCATGTTTTGTCAAATCAGATAAAAAAAGATAAGACCTTTGAAATGGGAAATAAAATGGATTAAATAGAAATCCTTGAGCTGTCTCTCAAGTGATGGAGGAAGATAAGTGTGGAAGGTTTTTCAATGTTTACAAATGAAAAAAATCTTCTTCTTTTTTTTGTTGGCCAGAAAGGGAAGGAGTTTAGAGCAAAGCTTATCTATTCTTCAGATGGCTTGGTGGATACACGGGTCACACTCTCCCCCAGAACCGTAAATATTTAAACAGTGTAGTTCCACTTTTGGAATTAGTCCAAGCATTTGTTACTTCTCAGCAGGACTATTGTAATTCTTTGGAATTATGAAGTCCAACAAATGTAAAAGCCTTCAGCTGACCTAAAATGCTGCAGCAAGAAAGAGTTCAGATGAAAATTTTAAAAAGACATAATATTTCTCCTGTTTTAGCTTCCCTTCATTGCCTCCTTGTTAAATCTATTACAGAATTTAAGATTCTCCTTCACATATAATCAAGCTCTTAATAATCCACCTCCATCATAGAGCAGAGATCTGATTGGTCTACCTGATCTCAACTCGGCACGTTGCTCTCAGACTGCAGGTTTACTGCTGGTTCCCAGAATTTCAAAAAGTAGAACAGGAAGCGAGTTCTCGGGCTCCTCTCCTGTTTGACCAGCGCCCAGCTTTCGTCAGTGAGGCAGAAACCCGTCTACGTTTAAGAGTAGGCTTAAAACTTTCCTTTTTGATCAAGATAAAAGTTAGACTGGCTTATGTTATCCTACGTTATTTCTGTAGTTATGCTGACGTAGGCTTAGGCTGCTGGAGGACAAACTGAACGTTTTCTCACTTTGTTACATTCTCTTAGTACTCGCTCATTATTCTTCTCATCTTTGTTATTTTTTTCTCTTCTCACCTTTATTTTACCAGGATAAAAACTCATGGAGATTAAAAACCTCTTTCTCAAGGGAATCCTGGCCAAGAGCAGCATATCTGCCCTTATTGAAGCCATTTCCTTTATGTTCTCTCTGGTTTTCTCTTTATAAAAGTTACACCTAGCCCAGCATTTACGCTTACCTGTGACACCTTCCTGGAAAGGACCATTAGCTGAGCTATTGCTGCCAATAACTTCATGTTCTCTCTCTATAGATGATGGACTTGGCCAATGCGGTCTCTAAAATAAAACCTTGTTGCCACCAATGGTTTGTCTTCTGTTTGTCATCCCATCGATTTTGTACTAAAGCCTCAGAGGTTGTTTGTGTAGCTGTTTCTTTCCTTGCCGAGGCCACTGAAGAGCTGCTGCTGCTGCCATGAACTTTTTACAGTTTCTTTAACGTAGAAAGTGTTCCTGGATCAGCTGTGGCAGATGGCCGCTTAGACTGAGTCAGGTTCTGGTTCTGCTGAAGGTTTCTTCCTGTGAAAGGGTAGTTTTCCTTTCTACTGCCGCTACATGAGGGATTGCTGCAAAGACAGTATGTTAATGTTTTTGTTTTTGACTAAACCTTTTCACTAATTGACTTAATAAACTAAATCTGAGAGTTTCTGCAACTATAATTGAAATAAAATGTAAATCACTTTGAATTTGTTTTTATGAATGGATTGAATTGACTAAATACTGTCCCTTGTTCATTATTTTGTAAAAAACCTTTCAAATTGTATTGCAGTTTTTATAAGTTGATTTGGATCACATTGACAGTTTAAACAAATTGTGTGAAGACAGGTATTTGTCTTACTGTATGTATTTTGAGTTTCAATTCATCTTAATTCATGTTCAATTTAGGCTCACTTTCAATGCAACATTTTTCAGTACATTTATTTCAGATATTTTCAGAACAATTATGTTTTTTATGACAATATTTCGCCTTAGTGCCAATATTTCTTTTCAGATTTATTTTAAGCTGCTGTCATATTAACCCCACACCTCCCAGTCAAGACATATGGAGGACAGAGGAGACTCTTGCTGCAGCGCTCGCAGCAAGAGAAACGCCAAGCGCTTGTGATAAAGGTTCATTCCGGCCTGTTTCCTAAGAGACTCAACATCAGTCTTGAACGGCATCATAAATGACTGTAGCGTGCTGAACATCCGATCACAGGAGATGAGTGAGCACTTGCAGCACAGCAGGGGCAATTTACCTGAAACTGTTGCTGCTTGTGAGCAGCGACTTTTATTGTATATATAAATAAAAGTTGCATGTAGAACACAACCTGCAGCTCCTTCGGTCCCCTGGGAGCCTCGCTCATCTTTTCATCGGCCCGTCATGTCGGCAGGACTGTGAGCAGGTCGGATTAGTGTTCTCTCTCACCTAATCCAACGATTACATAAAATAAATCCAAACATCCAATCCTCATGCCTCAGTCTCAAATCCATTCCCTTTCCACTTTTCACTGTCAGCTCTCACTCTTCTCCTGTCTTCCCGGCTGCCATCTTCTTCACTTCGGAGCATTTATCTGGAACAATTAGCAAGTGTAGGGATTTCTTACTCTGGTCTGCACGTGTGCTTGACTGATTTCCTTGGTCATTTGCTGTTGATATCACCAAAATTCCTTATGAAATAGAACTGCTAAAATAACTTTTTAAAGACATTTATGAGCATGCCTCAGGCTGTTCCACCTGCACCACAATAAAAGGTCTAATTGACCCCACTGGCCTTTCTCCAACCTCTGTCCATCCGCAGTCGTTTATGATCCTACATTGTAGACTTCGTCAGGAGTCTTCCTTCCTCTAAAATCAAAAGTCCTTTTTGTCTCTATAGACCGTTTCTGTTGCTTTGATGAAACTCCACTGAGGCCTAACCACTTTCAACTCTCATCCAACTTTTATTTATTGATCAGGATTTAGATATTTTGGGGGGATTGGGACTCCTGTCATGATCCACAGGTGTTTGTGTTTCGTGGTATTTTGTCATCCCTCTCTTTATGTACGCTCTTGGATCTTTCCGTTTTAGTTTAGTCCTTTTGTCGTGGTTCTGTTATTCATCTGACTCGTCCCATTGCGCTCTGGATTATGTTCTCTCACATGAGTGTCATTCTTTTCCGGTGTTAGTTTCTCTGTTTATCTTTCACCTTCCCTCAGACTGTCAGTCTGCATCCATCACCTCCACCTGCGCTTTTCACAGCTGCGCCCACTTCTCTCTGATTAGCTCCTCTGGTTTCCTTACCATTTTCGTGATTAATCCATTGTCACCTATGTGAATGTCTTGTTTTCCTGCAGTTTATTTATTTCGTGAGTATTTCCATAATCTTCGTCGTGTGTTCTTCGATAATTCCGAGTTCGTGTCTACATGCTGGTCCAACCATAACATCACCAGTCATAACACTTTTCTTACCAGCTTCTAGTAAGGAGCCGAGTCAAAGTTTCCAGATAATACTTACCTTAATGATAATGACAACCACTCACCTTTTCTCTTCTTGTCCAAAAAAAGACTCATCTTTCCAATAAATATTAAAAAACTTCCTATTTGTGTCCGTTGTGGTTGACCGCTTGAAAAAGTCTCATATTCAAACATGACCCAGTTTGGGGGACTATATCCAGTGTCTGTCTTGTTTCTGTTGTCTGATAACTTGTCCAATTACTGGTGACAGTCTTCAGTGTACCATAGTGAGCACAAAATGCTTTAGTTGCAATCTTCTCTTACTGGATAACTTTCAGTTCCATTTGATGCTTTCCAAGCTCTGTAAACTGTGGCTTTAGTTAAATTAGCAAATATAAGAATAATTGTATAAGGTCAGTTGGACTTTATTTAAGGTTTATCAAATTCTCAACAACCGACGGTAAGGTGTGGAGTTCAGAAGACTGAATACTGAAACATAAACATTTAAAAGGATGTGCAGCTTATGCAACCAGGCTACTGCAACTTTTTATTTTTTACATTTTTCTCTAATAATTTTGCTTGATTTTTGCAGACATTTTGAAATATGTATCTTTCTTACATCTGGTAGTGTTTGCTGCTTTGTCTCTGGACAGCTCGACAGGGTGTGCAGAGAGAAGTACAGTGATTTGCTCAAGTATCACCTACGCTTGGATGGCGATGTGCTTCTTCAGCAGGGTCAGGGAACCTGGCCAGAGTTGATAAGAAGACTTAAGAACAGGGTGGAGGTTCACCTTCCAACAGAACAACCACCCAAAAACAAACAGCCAGGATGGCTGTCATCAAATCATATCCGGGTGATAGGACGGCCTAGTCAAAGGTCAGACAAAATAAGAAAATGAATGTTTAAAGATACTCTCTCTCTAGTCTGACTGTGGTTGAGCTGTTTAGATGTCCAAAGCTGGTGGACACGGGCAAGAAAAGACATGAAGCGCTGACTACAGCAAGAGGTGGTTCTACAAACGATGGGCTCAGGAGGCACACCTTTCAGATATGTAGATTTTGAAACAATGTGTCTCAGCCTTCCACTTAACTACTTTGTGTTTGCCTAGCTTGTAAAATCCACACAGAACCTACTGAGATGTACGGCTTGACTGTGCAAAAATGTGGGGATGTTCAAGGTCTGTTAATATAGTTTTCACCTAATTGTTACCATTTTGAATAATTTAATTAGTGCTAAAATCTTTGCTTCTGCCTGTCAAATTTTGTGATCTTAGCTTCTTTTTTTTAAGTGTTGACCAAACAAACAAACAGACAGAGTCTTTGTGAGGCTGCAGACCTAATTTTAGTTGTTATGCATCGATTTTCTGTCTAAAGATAAATGGAGTTGTGTCTTTTTTCACTTTCCTCTGCATTCAGCGGGTACGTTTGCAATTTCTGCAGAGGCATCTTCACTTCCCTGGTCTCCATGACAGCAGGGGACAACACAGCATCACTTGCAGCGTGTGATGTAAGGTTTCTTTCCAGGCGCCAGCAGGATTTTTCCCAGTGTAGCGCTGCAGACAACCCTGGCCCAGTCCTCTGCTTTTGTGCTTTTCCCCCAATGTGACCCAAAAAGAAAGATTGTGCAATACGGTCAGTTCAGAAAACGCCTCGCTGCAGTCCTCAGGTTATGGTGCAGAAGTTTGAAAAAGGAAGGAATAGTAACCATAAACATAATTCAAGATTTGCACACATTATCCCCCCCCCTCTCTCCTGTCTTTCATTTCTATGATGTTCTCTTTTCCTTCCTTTCACTCCAGCTTTCCCTTGTCTTTTTTTCCATTGCATAATTACAGCTGCTCTCCGTTGGTCGTCCCTCTGGCCAAAAGCTTAAAAGACTCAGAAAGTCCCACCAACACTATGACTTCAACTTTCCACTTTACGTGTGTCCTTGCAGAGGGAACAAAGCCCCATCATAACAGTTAGCATACTTGCATGATGTAACCTGCTGTGCTTTGCGCTAAGTAGAAATCCTTGTGCAGGACTGACATAATTTTGTTAGAGCATTAAAAGTAAGAGTCAAGGATTAAATGATACTGTACAATCAAACTGTGGAACAGAGAACGCTGCTTATCCTGCTGTTTCTTGCTTTAAGGCACAACCAAATCACAAATCCTTTCATTGATTGCATTACAATTGCAAAGTTTAGTTTACATGCTGAGCAACACTATTCCGTTTTCTGAAAGTCAGAGTCCAGCTTCCTTCCGTTCCTCTGGTGTCACTGGCATGCTAAGGTGGAGAATAACATCTGATTTCATTGTTTGAAGGAAGATAAATAAATCTGATTTTAACTTTTTCCAATTCTGGATGCACGCAGACTATCAAAAGCATTGACATATAGATCAGGGGTCTTCAAATCCAGCCCTCGAGGGCCGGTGTCTGGCAGTGCTGAGATGTGTCCCTGGTTCAACATGCGTCAATCAAATATCTGCGTTTCCTCTTCGGTGCAGTCAAGCTCCCCAGAGTCCTGCTCATAACCTCATTATGTGACTCAGGTGTGTTGAAGCAGAGACACCTGTAGGACACCGGCCCTCCAGGCCTGGAACTGAGGATCCCTGATATAGATTATTAAAGCAAAAATATACTGTAGAAGCCAACAGCAGCAAGCTTTACAACAGACACATTTCTGATGTATATGCCCTCAGCCAGACTGCTGCCCTCAGTAATTGAAAAAAATATCCTTAATACACTTGGGGCATTAAGGATAAAGGGGGAAGGGGCTCAAGCCCCCTATGCCTATCTCCTCTGCACGTGCCTGGGATGTTTTGTTCACATTTAAGATGAGATGATAATTAATAAATGTGCCAGGTCCGCCTGGAACATTTATTGTTACAAATTCTCAGACTTCATTGAGAGTTAAACAAAGCAGATGACAAGTCAGTATTGAGTTTTTAGGAAATAAGAGGCGATTGAAGCGCTGCCCCGGCCTAAATTCATCATCAGTAGGTTTACTTTCACCTGATTGGACAGGCCGTCTTTAATGACAAACTACTGAAGCTTCTGATTGGATGCTGTTAAATGACGTTGCATGTATAACCCCGGAAAAGCCCTTCTCAAAGTTCGGCGCGGAAACCAAGAAGTAACGAAACGAGATGGCTGAAAACGGCTCAAAGTCTAAGCTGAAACGGAAGAGGAGTTCCGTGGAGGAGCCGAAGTCTGAACCGGGTTCCCGAGGAACCGCGGAGAGGAGCGGCGCGGCTGCGCCGTCCAGAGGCGGAGCGGCACATCCTGACAGGTCAGGCTCTTTACGGACATTCAGGAGGAACAACGTCCAAGGCGAACTAAACGTCTCAGGTGTTTACGGCATGCTCCGGAACCGGAACATGCTCCGTTCCGACTCTTCTGGCTCACCGGACTGCCGGCTGGTGTTTCCGGATGAGTTTTAATCGCCATGTTGCATTCAGGTTCACTCTGTAAGGGAGGTTATATGGGTTTCCTGACATGTTAAGCGTCAGAGGCAACAGAAATACAGCAGCAGAAGCCTCGAGCTACTTTCTGTCCGTCACGTTTTCAGCTATATCTCTCCATCCTTTCTTTTATCGGGATACTAAATCCATCATTTTAAATCACTTCAACATTAGTAACTCTAAAGCACACTAATATGCCAAGATGTATTTATTTTTATTATTTATTTATTGTTGAGGGCTGGGTTTATTGTAATCTGTCATAATAAACCTTCAACCAGGTTTCGGTTTGCCAAGTGTAGAAAAAGCCGTTCAGTATCTTTACCATCCAGGAAATAAGTCTTTGCTTGTTGTGGATAGTACAGCTCACCAAGTAGTAAAGTTCAATCCATCACTGAAGGATTAATAAAAAAAATGAAAAATATTTAGAAGGTTCTTCTGTACAATTAATTTGGCTGCTCAGTCTAGAAAACTGTAGATCAAGAGCATTTGAAGAGGCATTCCTGGCTGCTGCTTTATGCCATTAATGGGCAACAATGGATACCTTACAAGATGCTGTCTCAGAATTATTTACTTTAACCTTTTTACAGTGCCGAAAGCTTGCAAGACGGAAATGCGTGAGTCATGTTGTTTTCAGAAGGTTCTGGATTTAGGCACAAATTCCAGTTCATTGAAAAAGACAAGAGTCCAAAATGCGCCGTTATGTTTTGAAGTTTGGTCCAGTGGCAGTCTGTCACCTCCACCTGGCTCCAACCTGCTTCTGTTTCTGCAAAGCAGCCAGATTTCAGCTTCTCCTCTTAATATATTCAGAAGATATTCAACATCTCTCTCTCTCTCTCTTTTGTGCTTTTTCTAAATTCTCTTATTTTACAAAAGGAGTCACAGAGCACCAGATCAAAGAGGAGCCTCATAAATAATTTAATGCCTAGATTAAAAATGCAATGAAAATCTTTTTTTTTTGTAACGGGGAAGACGACAAATTAAAATTAGTCCCTTTTTTTTTGTGTTTTGTTTTGTTTCTCCAAAAACTTAAAAAAATCTGTTGAAGTGTGTCTCATTTTTTTATTTTTTGGAAAGTGTTGGAAAGTAGTCATCGTCGGGCCTGATGAAGAAAGAGCTCAGTTAGCTTGGTGATGCTGAGGAACAGAGTGTGTGAGCTGCTTTCAGGTGTCGGCCGCCCGCAGCAGCGGCAGCATGGTGGAACGTGTTGCGGCCCCCCGCTGTGGAGAGCCTGTGGGCGTTCACACTGATGTCTGCTCTGCCGCACCTGCAGAACCAGCTCTGGGACCCGGTTCCTGATCTTCCCCTTCCTCCTGCTGCGGTAAGTTTACCGAAAGCTGCTCCTGTGGAGAATACTGCTCTCTTCAAAAATATTCATCAACGTGCTGCGTTAAAAGTCCAATTTCAGACACGCACCAGTTCACTTCAGTTCAGGTTGTTCCTATAGCACCAGCTCACAACAAATGTCATCTGGAAGCATAATTCAACGGATCCTCTATCAAACAGTGCATCAGGTTTTCCATCTAAGGAAGCCCAGCAGGTCGTTGACCTGCAGCATTGACTTCTCCTGGATGATGTAGCAACAGCGGACAATCGCTTGTGTTGTCTTTGTTGACTTTGCAGCAATCCCTCATACTGAGAATGCGTGTAGCGACAGTGGAGAGGAAAAGCTCCCCTTCCTTTAACAGGAAGAAACCTCCAGTAGATCCAGAACCGGACTCGGTCGGACCAGCCGTCTGCCAAAACCAACGGGGGGCTTGACAAGACCGAGCAGATGCACACAAAAAAAGATAGAGAGGTGATCCAGGAGTGTTTTCTATGCTGGGTTTCCCCTTGAAGACTTCCCTGCTGTGGGTTTAAGCTCTATGCTCTGTTTGTTCACAAATACACCTCAGCCAATCACAGTCGTCACTGCCAATTGAACGCCGCTCCCTCTGTTCACATGTTTCAGTGCGACCCATTGTAAGCAACAACCTGTGACTCAGAAGTATAAGACATGGAAAGTAGATGAGTTGCTCTGTCACTGGTTTGCGTTTCAACCATACAGCTTCTGTGTTCTGATTGGCCGAGGTCTCCCCAGCGACTGCTTCATGAAAACAATCGAGACGCAGTGGTCTCAGGGCGGCATGATCATTTTTGCATGTTTTTGGTGTGTTTGCCTGAATGATGACGGCAATAGATGGCTTGTCTTAAATTTTGTAGACCTAATAAGACTAGTTTGTTTTTGTTTTGTTTTGTTTAAATTCTATTTAGAGACCTGCCACACCAGAGGTAGAGGAGCAGTGGACGATTGATCTCTTCAGTGATGCTCCTCCCTTCCCAGAAGACGGCCCACTCACCCCGGGACTTCCATCAGACCCTCAGAGTGCGTCTTCTCCCCAGGAGATTGCCCCAGTCCAGACCAGGCCTTCTGGAGAGTCACCTGACAAAGGGCCATCGTCTGACAGCAGACAGAGTCCTGAACAGCAAGCCGAACCTCCCGGATCCCTCAGCAGGACTCAGAACTGGGAGAAGCCAGCTCCGTCTTCAGCAGGAGAGCCGAGGGTCGGACCGTTGAGCAGACGGCTTCTAGCCGAGTCGCTGAAGGTTTCCAACCCACCGGTTTCTCCATGTGGCGAGGAGGAGGAGAAGGTGGCGGTGGTGCAGAATGCTAGCAAACATGAAGTAGGAGCTCTGGAGAGCTGCCCCATGTGTCTTCATGTGTTCCCTTCTGGGTAAGAGCTGCTCGTCACTCACTTTCTCTTCTTTTCACACTAAAATGAAAAGGGAACATTGTTTCCCGTTAGTCCTCTCGAGTGGCAGAGGACAGCTCTGGAAAATTCCCGGCGAAATAATGACAGTCGAACATGAACATTCACACACAAGCCGACTACGTGGGATGAAAGCTTAACAGTGCAGCGTACCACTGAGTGATGGTGTCGGCGTTTAGTTCAGGCTCACTCTTACCAGTAAAAATCTGCTGTGTGCGGGGAAACCTATCGGATCAAGTCCCGAGAGAAAAACCAGGCGAGAGTTTTCGGTCTGGGTGAGCCGGATGAATCAGGACGGCGCAGCAGGAAGTCCTGCAGCAGCTAAAGTTCAGAGGCAAACTCTGAGCTGCATTTAAATAACCAGTAGATTTTAGCTCTCGGTGGATTTATAGAAGTAAATTCAAAGTAAAAGTCAGACATTGTGGTCCAACCGTGTGTGAAACGTCCTGTTGAGGATGAAGATGCTGCTCGTGATTGGAGTGTTAGTCGTCCTGTTGGGGTGGGGGCGTTGAACACGCCTCATTATTTGCGCACGCATCCTTTTTCTGACTCCTGTAATATTAACTCAAATCCGGAGAGTATTCCCATGAAGTAAAATTACATTTCCATCTAAATCTCTGAAATGAATTGTTCTTAGTTTATTGAGCTGAGCTATGCTGCAGGATTCATTATTGATGAGATGTGATGGGAGTAATGAGTCCTTGGTCCAAACCTTCATGTTGTCTGACTTGTTCCAACTAAAGCGTTCTGGGAACGACGACCCCCCAGAGTCAAAGGTCTGATCAACTGAAAGACGGTCAATAAAACTATATCAGCTCACTGTCCATCACGTCTCTGCAGGGTTTCATTACGACTCTCGTATTAAATTCTGGTCAGTTAATGACGGACGTTAGTGGCTCTGTTTACGGTCACCGTGTGTTCTTTTAGCTTCCCCAGCTGGTGCCCATGGGTCCTGCTCCAAATACTAATAGAAATCCTGTCTGACACCGTTTCAGTCACATCAGAAACGGGATACGCCGACACACCGGTGACCGCACCGACCCGTCTCACACTCACCACAGCTCAGATACTCGCCTGTTTCCATCAGTGTGTGATTAATGTCCTGCGTTATGTACCCAAGTGTTCAGTTCTTTCATTAGATTCATGGAATATCAGAGATAAAGTGTCTAGAGTTTTTTGAGAAGGTGTTGCAGGACAAAATGTATTATTATTATTATTTTCTCCTAGTTGGCAGCTTCCTGGTGATCTCGTCCCTCTGAGTGTGATGCTTTCTGGCCCTCCAGGTTCACGCAGACGGAGCAGGACGGCCACCTGGCCCAGTGTCTCTCTGAGCTGAGTGTGGACATGACCTGGTGAGGCGACAGGAAGCTGGCGGCCGTCCCGGGGCTTCAGGCAGCCAGATGCCCCGACACACTCCAGGACCCGGTCAGCTGGAAGAGGGCGCGGTCAAGTCATCTACTCCACTGACGTAGACTGAACACTCGCGTACCAGAGGGTCAGAGCAGGGGGAAAGTTAGAGGGCTTTGACTTGAACTGAGAATCTGATGAGACTTGCCCCTCGTAGCTGTTTCTTCTTCTCTAAATGACTTTTGAAAAGGAAACTTTGGCTACAGCCGCACCTTTCAGCTTTTTGACCCACTTACAGCTGGTTCAGGAAACATAATCATCTGTATTGAAGTCCGGGTTCAGGGAAAGCAGCTGAACAGTCCTTCAGGCCCAGCGCCTGCAGAGCTAAGGAGATGAGGCGCTTGTTCTATTATTGGATAAATTCAAACTCATGTTCCACATTTCAGATCTGTAAAACTGGAGATTTTCAACCTCTGTTTTGCTCCTCCATTTAGAAGAGAAATTTAAAAGATGTGATTTTTGTTCTTGAACCTGTAATTGCAGTCATATAAATGTATTTTTCCAATTTGATGAAACTCGGGGTGGAATATGTTCTTAAAAAAAAAAAGAAATTGGGTGCACATATGTGCAGGGGGTCAGCTTCCAGTGTTGGGATGGTTTTGTCACCATGGTAACAGCCTTTAAACCCAATCGGTACAAACCGGTGTGAAGAAATTTTTTTGTAGCCTGTTTATACCTTCACCTCCATCAGAGACGGTTCAGTTGGACCTTGGAGTGGATTTCTGTAAGAATCGGCATCATTTGTCTGAATCCACAGTTTAATATGAATGTTTGATTTAAGCCACGTTGGACGGTTGTCCAGGATGAACGGCGAGTTCACGACCGCCATGGAGACGACACGACCCCTCACCTCCCAAGAAATTCAACTTTTGTCTCATCGTTCCACAGAATATTTTCTGGATGTCTTTGGGTTCGCCTTGTGAAAAATAAATATGCTTAGTATAATAAATATTGAAACTGAAAAAAAAAAGGACAAAACTAGCAGAAATAAACAATATTTAAATTCCTGTCAAAGGCAAAACCACAAATGTTTCATGGGGTACAACCATTTTTTTTTTAAACGTTTGTCCTGAATTTTTTATTTTCTTTTTTTATCCCTTAACTGTCGCACCAAACACACTTTCATGCAAGTCAATAGGTGCACGAGGTCACCATCATCCCCATGACGGGTTAAACAAATCTTTCTCTTCATTACTGATCTGTTTCTTTAATTTTGAGCCACTTCTGCAGACACCTTGGAATTAGCATGTTGTGAGCTTTGCACGTCGTCATTGCCATTCTGCGCTTGACTAAATTATAAGGTTTTGAAGTATGCAATGCAAGAAATAAGTTTAGTTGGATGAAAACATTTATATTTCATGTAGCTTTCTTCTGAAGCATGTAGATAGGTTTTCTTTTCATTTCATAAGAGTCTCCCCAGGTCTCTACACGGTAATTTATGTATGGAAATATTTACTATCGCAATAGTTTTCATGGTCAATATGAGTCTTCTAAAACAATAATATTTTCATTGAAAAATATTATTTCATTGAAGTTTTCTATTCCTATGCTGTTTAACATTGTTGTTTTGTTTTTTTATTTGCTTGTTGCTAAATTGTAGAAATTTTGCTCTGCCATAATTTGTAATTATCCTTCCATTGTACATAGAAGCTGCCTAACACTCAATATTAATGTGGTGTGAACACATGAAGTAAACGTTAACAACTTTATATGCACTGCACTCATTTATCTCATGTACAAAAAGGCTTAGGACTTGTGTTGGTCCTAATGGTTTAATGCAGTAGATCATTATTCGCATCATTTTTTTTTTGAACACAGTGAAGAAAGTGTGTTTCCCGAAAATATTTAAAAATTCACTGATATGGAAATGTACACAGCAGGGTAAAATGAAGTCGGATTATCTGTAAAGAAGTGATTCGGCTCTGCTGTGATGTTGGGAGGTTGCGTTCACAGCGATCAGCCCTCTTCCTGCTAATCAAGGTAATTGGCTGGGTAATTGGAAAGCGTTGTTTCGTGTGACGCGCTTCACGGTGAACGTTTTATGTGAAGGAAATGCGGGCGAGCTTTACTCGGTGATTCCTCATCAACTGGCAAATTGACTCTGCAAGGTGCTTTTTTTTTTTTTTTTTTTTTTTTTTAACCAGATCATCTGCCTCACACGGAGAACAAGTGGTCAGAGCTCTACGCTGCTGCTGGGAACCATTACCGAACTGGAAATCATTCCAAACAACAGGATCGAGTCCTGCCGTCGTGGCGGTAGGAGGCGGCGCCACATGCCTGCCTCAGGAGGACTTCCTTGATGCAATCAGCCAGGCCCGTCTTTTTTTATTTTTATTTTTACCACTCGGTGTCATGTGATCGATGGAGTTCGATTGTCCTACTTTACATTGTGTGTGTAACTGGGTCTGAACGGGGAGGAACCGGACTGATTTGGATTCGTTATACTCGCATTTGAACGAGAGCTGCTTGTGGAGCTGTGCTGCACACTGAGCTCCTTTAAATCAAGGCTAAAACCCGTTTACTTAGTTACTTCGATCAATAAGAGGAGGAATGAAGTTGATGACATTTGATAAAGTGCTTTTATTTTATAAATGGCTGCTGTAGCATGATTTTATAGTGTAAAGCACTTTGAACTGCTTTATTGCTGAAATGTATTTTCAGAAATACTAAACAGATGTTATCAACTGGGAAAAAATAATCTGTGTCAGATATCAGTGTGATAAATTCTCCTTCCTGTTTCAGGTTTACTGGCCACATCTAGACCCAAATTCTGCTTGACCTGTGGAATCAACTAGTCACTTAAATAGAACCTTTTTGGCAACATGAAGTAGGCCAGAAAAGCTAGCAAGCGGCGTTGCATCAAGCCTCAAACCATGAATTCAGATCCGTGTCAGAAAACACGCAGGAGAATCTCCAGCTGTCAGTTTGTGACTTTCATCCAGTTAAGATGTTGCGACCTTAAACATGCATTTGAATGAACCAGTTACAACGACACTGAATTTATTAAACATGCCACAGAAGCCCGACCAGGACCCCGAACATCGAGCAAATCCTTCTGTCTGATCTTTATTCCTACATCAGTTCTTGGTGTTTTCTGGGGGGGGGGAGATTCTGTTCTGTCTTCTCAAACCTCAGAGCCACGTTCTGTTTACGCTGCATGTTCCTTCCTGTTAAAAGGGAGCTTTTCCTCTTTGCTGCTGCTACATATGGAGTATCAAGTCATCGACTCAATGCAAGCAATTGTCTACGTCCAGGAGTGAATACTGCAAGTCGACGCCCTGCTGGGTTTTTCCACTAATTTGAATAATGAACTGAGCTAAAAGCGTCGTTTGATAACCAAGATCAATTGTGCGAATGAATTAAAGTAACTTTCGTGAAGAGCCTTGAGAAGGGATTTGTTGTGAATTGGAATGAACTGAATGATTGTTCATTTAGGTGTAGGAGCTGAAAAAAGACTGGAAACTCTCAAGCAAATGATATGGAAAGGATTTCATATAACAAAACCTTTCCAGATCACACAATTCATTCTCGCATGGAGGATCTTGAGCATAAGGCAGCGCGGCCTCTTCAGGTTTCTCTTTTCAAACTGATGTGAGAAGTAAACAGTTGTTTCGAACACAACTGTATCAGTGCTACTTCATTTGTCCCAGTAGATGAACATACATTAGGCCTTGGGATGTTCTTTGTACGCCTGCGTTGGCTTTTAGGTTTCTTCAGTGGAACTTGTGACTGCAGAAATATGCCAGTTATGGCAGCATTTATGTGGAAAAGATGCAGATTGGAAGAAGTGTGTGAGTGTGATTTTTTTTTTTTTTTTCTCAGCACCCTGAAAATGTACAAACTATTAAAGAAGCATTCAAGCACACCGGCCTACATTTTGAACTGATTTGGACTAAGCTGACCCAATCATGTGAAGATGCAGACTCATGAATATTCTAGTAGACAGATGAAAATGTCAGAGGATGATCTAAGAAGGTCCTTCCCTCGCTGTGTGAACGTAGGGAGCGGTGATGAGCTTTGATGCCGTTTAACGCCGGAGCTTCATTTCCCTGCAAATCACACAAGAATGGAGCCAGGTCACGGAAAACCAGTATCATTTTAATAATTACACATATTTACAAGGATGTGGTGAAGCAACGGTAAGCAGATTGACCCAGCGTTATATTTAATAAAAATCGTGGTCTTATTTCATTCATTTTTCAGTCATTCTTTAAAGTGTTCTGACGTTTGGATTCAAGGACTCTCAGTTCATCCATTGGTCCCTCAGAAAACATGTCATCTGATGTACAAAAAGCTCAACGAAATCGTTTAGAACATGCAGCGACACAGGAGGAGTTAATCGGGGAGGCTTCCTCTGGTCTCCATCAGCATGTCGGTGGAAACCGAAGCACTTCGTTACCCATCCGATCCCACCCTGCAGATTATTAAGATTCAGAGTCAAGGTGAGCTAATTAATCCTATTATGTCGTTATCAAATTAGCACAGGTCACAGTTCATCTCGTAATTCCCGGCCCACAGAGAGCTCCCCCCCACCCCCCCCCCCCCGGAGGAGATCGACCTCCATCCTCAGAGCTGATATTCACAGATCATTACGGGGTTCCTGAACACAACAGTTCTGCTCCAGGAGAAGTCGGGTAAAAGAAGATGGAAGAACCTGGGTGTTTAAAAAAAAAAAAAAAGAAGCTCAAACTTAAATCTCCAACTCAGTAGATCATGTATAAAAATGGACGAGATGCATTAGCCACGCCAGCTGTTTTTCTTCAACAGAAGAATCATTCATTCTCCGTCTCAGGACAGCAGTCTGTGCTTTTTATGTTCGATGGAAACATATGCAACGCGAGGGAAACGAACATCTGAACCTGAAAATGTGACATATTGTCAATGTTGTGATTCCGGCTCAAAGCTCCTGTTTCCAGAAACGTCAGCTGTGAGAGAGGCAGGACACGGATCAGCTAGAACCCGGATTACCTTCAAACTGCAAAGCGTGCGCCGCCGCTGAGCTGCAGGAGGCGGCTGGGCTCTGGACCATGAGGAAGGCTCGGTGTAGAACCGACACACGTCTTCCAGCAGCAGCACCACCGTCCAACTGGATCACTGATGCGATCCCTGCTTTAAACCTTCTGAGTGTTAGACTCAGGCAGAAGAACCTTCACAAAAAACCAAGGACCTGATGCACAGACTGGTGCATTTACATCACACAGGAATCAAACGTTGAAGAGACAGCTCATGCAATTGATCCAACCAAACTGGACCTTGGTTTACCTTCCCAAATCCTCTCCTCTCTCTAGTGTCCAGCAGAACGCCACGTAGTTATCCGTTTTGTCTTGCTCCTGACTCCGCACACAGCCAGTGGAGTTAGAGGTCCGATCTTGAGAAGAGTGTGAAAAGGTTTAGGCCACAGAGCAGAGTGAGGCTGATCTATGAATACGGCCTCAATGTTCAGGAATGCTGACTTTGTTCATACAGGGCTCAACGGGTTCTAAGCTTCGTGGATCAGCTCGGGTCCAGATGCAGACGGAGGATATCGACTCTGTAACTGAACACAGTGAGCCTGTCTGGAAGTATGACAGGCTCACTGTCACACTTCCAGACGTTTCACTTCTACTTCCACAACCAGTTCTGGTCAGCTTAAGTCATCCGGGTGACAGAACCGGTTGTCTGTAAGGCAGAACCCAGCCAGCCTGCAGGGGAAGCTCAGATCCGGTATCCTGTGATTCTGGTCATGATCCGTCTCTCCTAACAGCGGTGAGAGTCGGGGCAGAGCGTTGAGCTGGGTTTTGGCTCAGCCTTTCTTCCCCACAACAGATCGGAGCAGCGGCAGCAGCACTGCAGGCTCCACCCATCCGTCTTCTGCTCCATCCTGTCAGAACTCTCTGGTAACAGCTTAGGTCATCGTTCATTTAATTCTACCCAGTTTGGCGAGCGAGACCTGCGATTCAAACTGTGTCTGGCTGAAGGGACGACACTGATACCAAACAGCCATCAGCTAACACAACAAGGCTAAACCGTCAGACGTTCATCTCTTGAAACCTTCTGCTGGTGTTCTATGGTCCACTGCGGATCCAAAGTCCAGCTATCCGAGTCTCTGAACTGAAACTACATCCAGCAAAGCCGACCTTGGTTCGGAGATGGAGACGCATGGCGTCTCGCTGTGGAAGTCAGAACCAGTCGAGTGCGGATGCATCTGTCCAGCTGCCTGGCAGGAAGTGGGACGCTGGGGGACGGCATCTGTTCAGACATTAAAGACTCAACGAGCTCTCCCTGTGTCCTGATTCTGCTCCAGCAAACTTACAGACAATCATCGCCGAGAGGTTTTAACACTGAAAACAAGAGGATTGGACTGAGCGGCTGGAGCCGCAGGGCGGAGAAGGTCCAGGAGGAGCAATCAGAGACGGAACTCATTTGATCTTTGAGGCACTTTTTAAATAAAAACTTCTCTCTCGGACAGAGTCCCCACGTTTAGTTAGAGACAATCAGAGAAGATAAAAAAAAGAGAGAGAGAGAACATTTTGCGGTTGAGAATGAGAATGTGCCAGTCGCATCAACAAAAGGCATCGTCAATTTTGGATTCGTTACCTACATCGTGACACGCAATGACCTAATTCTTCACGTTGTCATTGTACATTCTTGCTCGGTCCGAGGCGCGGCCTCGTCTACGAGACAGAAACACAGAAACGAGGAACAGGCGCACCTAAAGTCATCTGAAGCTCTCGGTCAGAACTCTGGTCCTCATCCTGGGACGGGTCGACATGTCTTCACGATGGCAGGCACAGAACGACACACTTCTGCTCTGAATTTACAAAACCGGTCATGCTTTGACTGGAGGATGGAAATAAGCTGAGAAAGAAAAGGAGAGGAGAGCAGAAAGGGCAGGGAAACTGTTCCCACGGTTTGTTTTCCACTTACAAAACTACACAGGCAGCAGAGTCTGCTGCTCAACAAAACAACCCAAAAGTCCAGGAGAGGAAACTCTCCCGTCCCCCCGTCCGCGTCGCCTTCATGAAGCGAGTTCATCCTCCTCCTGGCCTTCCACTGTTGGCTTGTGTTGGTTTTATTTTTGGCTAAGACGGCAGCCTGGACAGACAGAAGGTGGGCGACAGAGGAAGCTGCTCTCTCCTTCATACAGACTCCTCTGTGGATAGCAGGAGGGGGTTGATGTATTCAAATCCCTCAAACTCTGACTGGTCTATTCTCTTGATGACGTCCCTGAGGAGGAGAAGGAGAAAAAGAAACAAAAAAGAAAACCTGTTAGAGTTGTTCCAGTAAAAACAAATCACCTGGCTCTCTTTGGATTTTATCCTGCCAATTTGAACATCAAGACCTGGTGGCCTGCAATTGGAAATATGTCCTGTCTTACAGAAAAAAAACAAACTTGTTTTTATGCCGTGATATAAAAGTTTTACGTATCCCGTTGTAATGCTTTATTGTCGGGATATAAGTAACAAAATGTCATTTCTAAGCTTTCTTGACCTTTAATGTGATATTTGTCCCGAACATTTTTCCTGAAAACTCCAGGCAGAAAATCCAATACGTTGCTGAAGCATTTATGGCAGGCAGCATTCAACTCACCAAAGTGCTAATATTTACTGTTCAACTTTGTAAAAGTTCTCTAAATCAGTCAGATTGGGAGAAGGTCTCAGGTTCAATATCAGGAGATGTTTGATATTTTATCAGATTTAGTTCTGAACTTTGGCTCGGTCATTCCAAAACTTCCTTCCTTCCTTGGTCATTTCTCGATTTGACTGTATGCCTGGACTCACTGCGGAGCAGGAAAATGAAATCAAACTTTACATTTCTAGAACTGCTCATAATTTCATCCACCTTAACAAAACCCTGGTTTGATTAGAAGCGAGTAAGCCCACAGCATGCTGCTGTCACCATGGAGACGGTGTTAGGTGTGTCCTCAAACGTTTTTTTGTTTTGTTATTTAGCCTGTTGCGTTCACACAGAGTCGCTGTCTTTGGTCTCCAGAAACTACCTTTATTTATTTATTTTTTTTTAAACCGGGTTCTGAATACAAGGTTTCATGTTTCCATGGAGCCATGATGACATCATAGCTCCATCTCTCTCTATCCTCGCATGCGCCTTGCTCTCTCAAACATCGCTAGGGCCTGCCACGATAATCAATAAATCAATTAATCGCATGATAAATTAAAACAAACTCAATCATTTTGATTTATCATTTATCTCTATTTTCTCTCTTTTTTTTACCAAAAACTGGATGATAAAAGTCTTAAGTTTGGCGATTTGGTGTCATCTAGCGCTTTTATTGAAGGACAATTTTGTTTGCAAAGACTTCAAAGTTAATTTTATTTGTTGTTTTATTTATTTTGGATATTTAAAATGTCTTCCAGTTCCAGTGTCAAAATGTTCATTAGAATTTAAAGTTCACTGATCTTTTAGAATGTGTTCTTGTATTATTATTATGCCATTACCATCACAATACCTAAAAATGGTCTCAAAACAACGTCATCGTTTATCGCAATAACTCCTGGGACAATTTATCATCCAGCAAAATTTGTCATGGTGACAAGCCTTAGTGTCGTCCTGTGTCTTTTGTGTCGATCTCTGGCGCCACCGATTGGCCCGGCGTCTCTAACGCTCCAACCTCGACAGAGACATTTCTTACTTGTTGTTTATTACTTTTATCCCAGCAGCTTATTGACTCTACGTCATCATAATGGGGAGTTTTCCTCATTGCTGCTCATCCCGTCAGGACTGTAGACAGATCTTCGTTTCACTGTTACAAACTGCATTCCCATTCGGGATTCCCCGAACCAAAGGAGAAGCCAAACTGGTTTGAAATCGACAGCCAGGACTTCACAATGGCGCTTGATTTGCGGCGCAGGTGTTAACGGGACAAGCCGCTCGTCTTTGTTGTCTCTCGGCACCTGTGTGCGGTCCGAGCCTGTACCTGCTCTGCTGCGCCTGAATGGGGCCCGTTCTTTCAGCTCGCTGCGGAACAAAAGCCACGCATTTCCTCCTCGGGCAGCAAAACAAAAAGCAATAATTTGTTTTGTTTTTTCTTCTTGTTTATTTTTCTGAGAATATTTCTGCTAACAACAAAAGGACAATGAAAAAGGTAAATGAAATGGAACCCCCATGCAGAGAGAGTGAGGAAGTAGCAGAGTAAAAATAAATGGACTCCCTTAGCAACGCTGCTGCTTTCTTCTTCTGTAGCAACAGGGTGTTTACTCATCTGGGGGCCGAAGGAGAGACCAAACCCAAAAAGGAGGCCTCCTGCTAGAAAGGCTTTCTCCCTGCAGACACTGAGTGGGTCTGCAGGGACCCCTTGGACTTTGAAGTTAAAACAAAAGGTGCGCTGAGTGGTCCACCAGGTGGGTGGGAGTCTCCCGTTAAGGGCCACCAGCGGCGTCCAACTGGTTGCCCGTCCCACCCACACGGAGCACCGGGACAAGGGAATAAAACACTACAGTGTCTTTCCTCGAGTGTGCCGAGCGGAATATTGATGAAGCAAATATTTTTCTTCCGTCTGATCTCGTGTGAAGTGCCGCGAGCGTAGGAGGAGGTCAACCAGCGAGACAACAATTGGGATTTGGAACACGGAGGACTTTCTGAAAGGCGGTGAGAGGGAGAAACAGAGAGGGACACACAGCGGAGAGGAGACGCTCTGGGAGGGGACCAAAACAAACACTGGCATACTTCTCTTCCGGGCCAGGAGGAGCTGAAAGCATTACCAGATGCAGAGAGAGGAGCGCGCTGAGGGAGGAGGAGGACCAGGGAGGCTGGACGCCACTCAAACCAACACGGTACGACGTGAACTCAGAGTGACCGCGGGACAGACTGTAGCACGGAGGCGAGCACAATCACATGAGTCTGAGTAGTTCTACCAAAAACTACCAGAAGATTCGCTTCCTAGAGTCGCAAAACGGCTCATTTGAGATGGTTTTATTTAAGATGTTAACAACAAAGGCCATGTCTAATAAAGAAAAGGTCAGATTTTATGGTTTAGACTATTCTCTGGATCTTTACTAATGATGGGAAGACAGACGTTTTTCCTGCCACGATGTTAACACCTCATTACAAAAAACGACCTTTGCAGGATTTTTCCCCAGAGAGAAAAGAATCCACAGTACTTCCACATGTTGGACTTTTCACTGCATCCGCCTGTGTTCTCTCAGTGACGAGGGATTGCTGAGTCAAAGTGAAACAGAGTGATGCAGGGGAACAGTTTGGAATGGTCCTGAACAGAAGGAACAGTTCAACCCGGTTAGGAACAGTCGGGAATGGTTTGGACGGTAATGGTTCAGAACGGTTCAGACCAGTCGGGAACAGCTGAACCGGTTCAGAAGGGTTTGGAACAATTCAGAACGACTCATAATGGTTCGGAAAGGTTTCGAATGGCTGGGAACAGTTCAGAATGGTTTGTACTGGTTCAGAACGGATCGGAACGGTTCGGAGCGATTCGGAACGGTTCAGAACCCCGTAGTACCCGTCAGGAGGACAGCGGGGCCAGCCTGCTCTCTAAAACATGGACTGCAGCTTGTTTAGATGGGCAGACAAATGAAGCTATCAGCACAAATCATTCAGATTGAGGTCTAGACTTTTACTAGGCCACTGCAGCACAGGTTTTAATTTTGTCCAATCTAGTGTAGATTTGCTGGGGGCAGATGGGGCTGGACTCTAACACCCAGCCAGCTATCTGAGGCCTGTGGAGTCTGATCTAGTTTCTCTGAGCACTGCCTGTTCTCAACCTGCTGTTAAAATATCACCTCATAAGTTTTCCTTCTAAAGAACTGTGTTCATTGAATAAACCTCTGGTTGATGGCAGCAACAGTTGTTTCTTTAGGATCGCTGCTCACGCGTCTCCTACTTGGTCTCCTACTTGACATTGTGTTCACACACGCCCGCACACACAGAGCGTACTGCTGCTCCAGAGCAGCAAACTACCCACATCCCTGCTGTTGCTCAGGCCTTCTCACTCGCTGATGATTCAGCAAGAAAATCAATTCCATATTATTAGCAGCATGTGCTCTCTGCTTTCTCTCTTACCTCTGTGGAAGCAGTAAAGGTGACCCATCGGCAGTAATGGATCAATATATTACAAAAGGCAGCAGTTTCTCAAATGCTCCAATCATAAGACTTCACGTTGTTTGTTGGATTCAGATCATAAAAGCCAGCAATAAGCTCAGACATGGATCAGCATTGGGTTACGCAATCTGAGAACGACATTCAAGAGGAACAGTAGGAGATTTACCGCCACCCCCAGCCGTACATATGGATCCGTCAGGAAACCCAGAGGAACATTCCTGCTTATGAAACCTTCGACTAGCGTTGGCCAACCTGAACATGTTGACCAACTCCTGGACTGCGGAGCAAAACTTTTCACAGACGAGTTCCTGTTGATCGTAAAACGGTATGAACACAACAGGCTCCTAAAGACTCTGCTGGGACTTCCTGAGGCGAGAACAGACTGTAACATGCTGCAAAATGAGAAGAATGGATGGATGGGAGGAGGGGGGTAACTGGGTAGACTGGTCATCAGTGAGCAGTGATGACCCTCACTACAGCTGGTTGTCACACACACCACCTGGACCAGGGACAGAGGACACAAAATGTGCTTTCCTGGGCAGTAGCTGAGACAGCCATTTTCTCCCAGACAGAGCTGGCACAAAGACCCCTCCGCCACCTCCCCCACCCCCAGCAATGCAGGAGTGGGCCCCCAGCAATCCTGGCTTTTAATGTAGCAATGTAAATCTCTAACATGGAGGGCTTACACTCCTCTCTCCCCACACAGCTTTCACGTTTCTTTCTTCTCGTGCCAAGCCCGTCATGAGTGGGAGCGAGAGGAGACTGAAGTGCTTTTTGCATCACCCCCTCCTAGCGGGAGTGGGCGATGCCAGCCCCTCTCCTTGGTAACAGAGGGAAGAGAAAGGGAAGGGGAGACAAAGTGCGAGACGCAGGAAAAGATGCGTGGGTCTTTCTTTTATTTTCTCCTTTTTTTTGTTGTTAATTTGCCTTTCATATGCAGGAGAGCAGAGAGGGATTCTGGGGGATGTGAGGAGCGGAGCTCATGTGACTCCATCAAACAGCCTCCGCCTGAAACGGTGCTGCAGGCCACCTTGTCCTGCACCGTCTTCTGATGCGTTGTTTGAGGCCGAGCTAATGTCTCCACTCCTGAACCAACAGGCGCTCCACACCCACAAACCCACAGGTCTGTGACAGACTCTCCTCCTCATCACACCCTGTCACAACGAGGGGCGGAGCATCGGCGCCACCCCGCTGCAGCTTTTTTAATGAGCTCTGAAGTCTGACAAGCAAAGCGGCACCTTCAGACTGAAGGAGTCGCGGCGTGACATTAGTTCAGTGCCACCGCGCAGGACCGGAGGAAGTTCATGTTGCTCCAGCTGAAGGGGAATATAATGAGGATCCAGGATGGGCGGGTGGTGGCAGCACGGCAGGGGGCGATTTTACAGGTCACATATCTGAGCCGTGATATTCATATCTCAAATATGATGCTGCGAGACTTAAACAGACCTAAATACTGAAACTGAAAATAATCTGGCATCAATCTGCACACCTATTGTTTTCCTATGAAGAGAAGACAAACAGCAGAAATCGGCAATAATCTGATCAGCCTACAGACTGCTGCAGAGTCCTCCTCTCCTTGGTAATAGCAGACTTTCAGTTAGCGCGAGGGTTTACTCGATTCAAAATACTTTACTGGATCAAAAGAGTCATGGTTTAAAGACTCATTGTAGATGGCGATGTTAACCCAGGACTTCTTATTTTTTCCTGTAGAAAGCACGCCTGGCTCAGTCTGACGATGAAGGGTCTGGTGTGTGGTGACATATGGCTGTGCTCACGTTTCTCCCCGCTGTCGCCGTGTGCATGCTCAGGAGGACAGACTTAGAAAACTAACATACATCTGGATCTGGATGTCTTTGTCTAGAACTGCATCAGATTTGACTGTAGAATTCAATCTCAATTTAAATTATATGAATTTAATTAGCTTCAAGTTGGATCAGTTTTTTTTTTTACAAGGCCTCAACATGTTCATTGTGAATCAACACTCTAAACAGTAGATGAGTAATAAAACGTTCAAGGAGCAGCCGATATGAGATGATGATTAAGTTCAGACACGTTTGATTAGTCTGAGTGCAGCGCATGCGTTGTTGATGCTGTTTCTTCCATCCTGCTCTGCAGTTCTTCTCCAGCTCCACTAGGTTGGATGGAGGAAGGCGTCAGTCAGCCAAGTTCACTCCTCTCCAGAGATGTTCAGTCAGATTTCAGTCTGGGCTCCGCCTGCTTCATTTCAGCCATGCATCTTGGGGTTGTTGTCCCAACCCGTTGTCTCAGACTGAGGTCAGGATGCTGCAGTAGGTTTTCGTCCTGGGTGTCTCTGCTGCATTGTTGCGTTCATCTTCCTCTCTGTCCTGGCTAGTCTGCCACTTCCCCAGCATGATTCTAACACCACCATGTCTCACTGTAGGGATGGTAATGAACTGGAGATGAGCTCTACCTGGTTTCCTTTGCACAGAAGAGCTCAGCCTTTGCCTTATCAGACCAGAGCATCCTGTTCCTCCTGGTCAGAGTCCTTCAGGCACCTTTAGGTAAACTCCAGATTTCTGCCTCAAGACGATGCATTCTCAAAGTTCTACAGACTGCTCCTACGATTTAATGTTCAGTGTTTGACCTCTGACTTGCTGTCACCTTACAAAGACAGGTGTATGCCTTTCTAAATCAAGTCCAATCAGCTGAATTTCAGTGGAAGCAGCACAAAGTGAAGCTTCATGGCAAGGGGTGTGAATACTTACCTAATTGATCTACTCATTTTAATCTCAAAAACCTTTTCCACATTAGAATCCTGAGGAAAGAGTTTGATTGGAAACCTTTTTTGAATAAGGCTGGAGCATAAAACGTGGAAAAAGTGAAGTGCTGTGAATACTTTCCAAATGACCCGCATCCGAGAGTTTGAACTAACGATGTTAAATGCAGTTGCAGTCTCGTTAAAAAACGGAACTGGCCCTTTAGTTTTGTGTTGCTAGGAAGGTCACGTTTGGGGCCGTCGGACTCTTAGCCCGCAGACGCGACCTGGGTGGTAGCTGGATGCAACATGTGTTTACCCCATACTGAGCTTCACTGAATTTAAAAAGTCAAATGGCCACAGCTGAGAGAAATTAGCAGCTAAACAGTTTTCTGGATCGTCGAGAATTTCAAGGCGAAGTTCAGCTGGATTGGAGATCTGGAGAAAGCAAAGGGGGGAGAGCCACAAGGGGTCCTGGTTGGTTGCCGGCAGCAACGCATACAGATCCAGCCCAAGGCGTGGAGATTCTTCTCATCCCACTTCTACCCAACAACCACGAATAGAGGGATGAAAACATCCACCTAGTGCAACTTGGTCCAGCAACCCAGAAGCGATGTGGCGATGATCTGCTGATGTTTCTCAGAACCTCGAGCAGAAAATCAGAACAGAGACAAATTGGAAATGAGGCCAGAAAGTCCTGTTGGTAAGAACCCGGTGGAGCACCAGGAGGCAGAAGACTGGGATCAGCTCTGAGATAAGAACAAGTCCAAGAGTCAAAAACCTCAACAGGTTCTAGAACCGCTGCAGTCCAGTTCTTTCTAGATGTTCACAGTCTTACAGAATATGCTTCAACAACACAGAGTTTCATTCCTGTTTAATATTAAACTGTCAAACCTTATTAAAATGTCCATTTCTTCCAGCTTATGAGAGGACTGTTTTTTAAAGTGTATTATACACAGCGGGTATTGAATTTTCAGTACGTCTGTTTTTGAGCAGCTGCTCTGTTCAGAGATTGATGAAAAAAAAAAAACAGTCCAATAAATGCTTTGCAGGAGAAGTTTAAATGCTGGAGCCTGAACAATCAATCCTGCATGGATTTATAGAAAAATCTTGTCTAACAAAAGCCTGGTATCTATTGACAGGCCTTATTAAAGGCGTATGGAAGCTGTTTCTAATGGCACGGAGGAAAACAGGCCGAGCTTGTGTCTTCGTGCTGCGTCTGCAGACGATCCCCAGCAGCAGAGCGCGACTCATCTCTGTTGTCGTGCCAGATATCCTCAGCCTCTTTTCTCTCGAAAAGTCAAATCTTAAACAAGAGCTCCTGTCAGGCCCTAAAAGCTCCATGCTGGTGTTAATCAAGACAATGTCCCTGATGGATAAAGACATCAGCCTGGGAACCCCGTGGGGGATGTTTTGCTGTATTTGATGAGAAAGTCCTGTGGGAAGACGGAACAGCATGCAGCGCTGGCATGAAGGTAGGATGGGGAGGGGCTTCTCCATGTTCACCACGGATGGAGGGAACAATTTCCCCCCTACCACCACCTCCCGTTAAGCCCCCTCCTTCTCCCTCCCAGACTCACTGTATGTATGCTGTCGTTAACAGAAGGTATTCATCATCTTTATTCATGTCTAAAGGGGTAAGTTTTACCCGACAAGAACACTGTGACATGTCCAGATGATGTGCTGCAGCAATACGTGTTGCTATGGTAACAATGATGTGGAGTTTTACAGTGAGACCTGAATAACTGTGGATCCATCCATCCATCCATCCATACATCCATACATCCATACATACATACATACATACATACCAGATTGAGCTGCTCAATTTGTTTCTTAGAAAACAGTTGGTAAAAGAAAATGCTCTGGTGGGATTCCAGAACATGAGCCTACCGGTTTAACTGAGGAGAATTGTCCAGGATGAGTTAGTGGAAGATGGCGTCTCTGATCTACCACCAGTGTTGTCTTGCCTTGTGTTCAAATGACAATGTTCCTGAAGGAGCTACTGCCTCCATCAATCCTTTACTTTGTCCTTTTTTAGAAGAAACTCCTGGATTGGTGCTCCTGTGTTTTTAAAGTTTGTGCTCAAACCCCAGTTGATATCACGGTATTGTCACATGCATGCTCACCATTGCTGTAAAGTAAACCACTGAATGAAACTGACTGCCCACAGTAGCTGCATGCTGCATGAGGAGGGATTGCTGCGATGTAATTTGAGGTATTTTCTTAGATGGAATTTTTAAAGCAATAACTGCCTCAACTTGACTGCTTATCGAACTAAAACGAAATAGAAAAATTTCTAAGTGACTTCATATATGTTTATATCATTGGACTTATTTGATTATATACTTCTGCACATGAACTGCTTCTATCTGCCTTGCAAAGTGCCTTAAGATGCCATTTTTTGTGAATCGGCACCATATAAATAAAGTGAACTGAAGTCTTCCTGGTATCAGTACATGGTGCTTTGATTGGGAGTGACTGAAAGATATAAACCGAATAACTTCTTTATGCAGATAAGAGTCAACATCCATCAATCTGTTGCTGTGTGGACCTATTAATCACCCTCTCTCACACTAATTCAATCAATCAAATTTTTATTTGTATAGCACATTTCAGCAGCAAGGCATTTCAAAGTGCTTAATTGTATCTATAGACTATAAAATTATTAAAACAGACATATTCTTCTGAATTGTTTCTGCCCCCCCAGCTCTGTTGGTACAGTGTGTGAGCTCTGGCTGAAGCAACTGCTAACCGCCTTCGAATACATTCGAAGCAGCCTGTCAGCTGCTTTATATTGTGAATATATTGACTGACATGCTTAAACAAAATCCATCATTTATTTCAGACAAAAACTGCCTTAATTCTCCTTTTAAAAAAAAGTCTCGTATCAAACAAGTTGTCCTACTGGGCTGCTATCCAGCCAAACATTCATTCCTTTCTGACAGCTAAAGCAGGAAAATATGTAAAAGAGAGCATTTTGATGAAGAATTTAGTCATATTAAAATTCAGTTATTTAGTTAAAGTGACCAGGAGAGAAATGTATGAAAATAAATGGCCCGAATGGCACAATCAATATGGTAACTGCAGAACTTGACCTTTATTTTTCCAATTGCAAATTGGACAAATTAATGCAAAATAGTTCATGCAGGGACAGTGGGTAAAACTGAACTCATTCAGTATTTTAGCAGGGGATTTATGAGGATTTTTTCCCCCCCTTTACTAAACCTACTTTTTATCTTTAGTCAGAGAGTAACATCCGTTAGATGACAGATAACATTTCACTGCAACACATTGCAAAGAACAAATACGTAAGGGGAGCAAATACTTTTTCACAACGCTGGACGGCATTAATTAGAACTACAAACACTTCATATGAGCAGAGAAGAAGCAGAGAAGAAACAGTACTCACTCATCGTCTGGTGTTAGCTGCACTGGTTCGTTGGTAAACTGCGTGTCAAAATTTTCCAAGCCATACTCATCAGAGATTTGAGGTTTGAAGGGCGCCGTCATCTCCTTCTTTTCCAGCTGAAGAAAAACAAACCCATTAACGTGCGTCATCACCGTGTGCCACAACAGTTTTTCTCTTCAGAACTACGGAGCGGAGGCCAAGGAGAGAAGAACAAACAGCCTGTGTCAAAACACAGCTAATGACCATGTTGATTTGTTCTTAATACGCTGTTTGTTTCTGGGCTTCCTCTGTTTTTTCCTGTGCTGCCGGTTTTTTTAAAGTTTTCAGTCGCGTTTCAGAGACTGGCGACGTGTCGGAAGGAGGAGGAAATAGAGGAGCAGATTATCCGTCTCATGTTATACAACATAGTAACAGTTTTAACAAGTATAAATCCCCAAATGTGAGATCTTTATCTGGCTTTGTGTGAGATTTATGTTAGCATATAAATCTTATGATTTATAAATTCCCATAAATTCATACTTGGAGACCGTATCAATGGTCCTATATTCATACTAATAGCTACGAAGGTCTGTCACACTTTTACATTCTTATTAGGAAAAGATATTGTAACCTATATTGTAACCTCTTTCTGTATTTCAATACAACCAAGTGTTCAGGGAATTATGGGTAAATTTAGTCCCTGGGTCACATTCACACAGTGGACTGAGCTGCTGTTGTTTTCCTTCAGAAAACTACTACAGCAGGTATACCACTGCTGGACAGGATGTGAAGGATTTCTTCCCCCCCTTTTCTACACACTCAATCCTAGTTAATCTTCTTTTTGCATAGTGCTGATATAGTCACAGAAATATTTATCCTTCATTTCTCTCATCAGAACTCATCGCGTTTTTCCCACCTTGGAAGTTTTGTGACAGATTGTCCTGGCCCTCTGCTGATAAAGCAGAGACTCAAAGCCTCTGTGTGATTGTGAACTTCTATTAAAAAAAAGAGAGTGGAAGCGTTACTGTTGCTGCATCTGCGGTGAACACATGTTTTGTGTTTGACCCGAGGCACGTCTGAGGAAAGGAAAATACCCTCGCACATGTTAGGTGGTTAAGCAAACGCCGAGCCCAAATATAAATACTGTACTGCTCGGTCCACCCGGTCCTTTCAACACACAGATGTGCTGCAGTGAAAACGGGGGGATTCTTTTTGCGGCAGTGACGGCAAGAGGATAGAAAAACAACAAAATGCTGAATGTAGAGGCAGCAGAATAATTGAGCTGGAGTGATTCAGCTGGGAGAATTTTTGTCTGCTGTGTTTCCATGGTTTCACATCAGTAACTCACCCTTTTCAATTTGAGGCTGAGGACATTTTCCTAGAACACAAACAGGTACAATGTTTCCTTCTTCATGCGGTTTGTAAGGGTTTGTTAAGTCTTAGCAGGCGGACTAAACCCGACTGGACGACTGAACATTGGTTTTAGCTTATTTTGGTAATGATCGAGGGGGGGCGGGGTGGGGTGGGTGGGGTGGGGGGGGGGGGGGGGGGGGGTCTTATCTGATCAGTTAATGCGCACTGCACGTTCTTTAAAAAGAACGTCCAGAAGATTACACATTGATCATATCAAAAAGCACAAAATAATCTTTGTGGTGCTAAATTCAGCAAGTGAATCATGGCTCACTGTTGCAAATAACCATAAAGTCTGTGCACATCACAGCAGAAGGGTGCAACAGAGTCAGGTCGTCTGTGCAAACCTTAATTCAACGCCAAAAGCAGAAAGCATAGCTGGATGTCCTTCAAGCCCTGGGGCAACCCTTGACAGGAAGCGGTTGGTTAATACATGAACATGGATCGAGTTAAGCTGGGAGCGCACTGCGAGCCAACAGTTACCCCCCGCATCCACAAACAGAACCCAGGACCGAACTAAATACAAGAACTACTAAGTCCTCTGGACACCAGCTCCTCACAGAGGGACAGAAAAACTGCAGACTTGGACACATTAGTCAAAGCACCATGCAGTCTGCACCTGTTCACTGTCGCCACGTGCTTGCTCAGTAGGAAGAATGACTTTGTCCAATGGGCTGGGCTTCTTTACAAACATTACTTTGATTACTCTTGTGTTGCATTTAAAATATGATTAGATGGTCTGTGACTCAGTCCTATTTGTCCATATCAGCCTTGTGTAAAGTATGAGCTCCAGTTCAGATCTGGGTCCAGCTGCCACCCAAAAAATTGGACAAAGTATTTTGCACATCTGATCTTACAAAACTTGGTGTTATAAGAATCCAAGCTTCACAGAAGCCACGACTCATTGAAAGAGAAGTGAAAAGGTCAGTCTTTTTGTGGTTTCTCTTGTTTGTCCCACTTAGGCCTGTAGTTGAGTGAGAGAGGCCTGAACACAGCAGCACACTGCAACGCTGCCCATCAACTACAATCCGACGTGCAAAGCAAAGGGATTCAGTTGGGAAGCTTTCCCCACACAAACATAATTGGAAATGGTGTAAAAAGAAGTTAATATAGGAGTTCAACATACAGTACAGTAAGTATGCCAACAGAGATAGGAGATATTGAATGTTTTTATAACATTCAATGTGTACTTTACTAATAGGGGTTTCCAGAGAAAGTCCTACTAGTTTATGTAAAGCACTTTGAACCGCCTTGTTCCTGAAAATGTGCTACATAAAGAACAGCAAAGATCTTACGGTGAACGAGACAGACTTTCTCTAGCTGCTTGTGCCAAGTCACTTCCAGTTATCCCTTGTTGTGGGATGAGTTAAAGACTTGAGCAAGACTCAGGTCTGTAGGGCACAAGTCTAAGTTCGGTGTGTAATCTTATTTTTGCGACTTAAGTGTGACTCATGTCAGAGTCTAAAGCTTGAGTCACCATCTCTGCTGAATCCTAATATAACCCCCTGGTGCTGATAAAGCTGTTGTTTTGTTTGAACATGATCTGTGCTGTTGAACTGTCACTATACAGAGACTCTGCGCTGCAGATGAAGTCATTCCCACTTCACTGTTACTGACAGCAGTAGTGCAAAGAGACCGACTGTTCTGTCATTAAAACGACGGGTGGCAAATAAAGGTAGGGGGCACAAAGGGTTGTCATATTCTACAGCAGGCACAAACAAACAAACATCTCTAGAATGGTATGGAAATAACTTTATGGTTTATGTTTATTTTAACTACACCAATCTGTTAACGGCAACTGAGCAGATGCATTTTTTGTGTGTGTCTCTCAGCTCCAGGCCAAGTCATCAGAAGGCAGTTTGTACTAGTTAGCACACATGTGGGTTAATGGGTAGCTCTTTCTGATGTAGTAAAGTTTTTAATGGGCCGGACTGAAATCGACATAATCAGCAAGCATAATGTAGTTGGTACCAATGTGCCTCAGATCGTCATCGTCTGGTGGCACAAATGTAATATAATAATCGTAATTATGCTGTCAATTTAATCATCTGAAAAATAATCATTTACGTTTATTTTTACCTCAAAATTTGTCGTTTAGTGAGGGTGGATTCCTCCCTCCAAGTCTACCATGCCGTTACACTTCTATATGGTTATCATGGGCTACATCATGGTGGCCCATGATGGAAAAACTCACTAAATCTGATAAATAGGCCTGAATAGCATTCTAAATTTCATGTAAGGGTTAATTTCTACTAATGCTGACTAACCTTTTTATAACACGAGTGATACCTTCCACCCAGCCCCCATGCACGCACACCCCCACACACACACACACACACACCCACACCAAAGAACCAGTTAAGATTATAGCACAAATCTGTGACTTCAAATTACAGCTCAGACTCGCCTCTCATAGACGGACATTATGGGTACGTTATATATGTTTTGAATGCATAGAGTCTGTTAAGTATTTCGGTTCTTAACTTGTGTCCCTGATGAAAAAAAAAATATATGTAGTATAGGCAAAAAGTGTGGAAATTGTGTATTATTTGAAAGGGGTATCATACCAAACTATTATCTAGACTAGAGGAATGTATCTTTTTTTGAAGATTATGCCTAGGCTTTGCTACCCTGAGATGGACCAGAAGATGGTCTGGCCCCTAGACTATAGATATTATAAATCTTGGGGAAACATTTTTAGTTTTTTTTTTCTTTTCTCATACATAGTGTTTATTTTAACTACACCAATTTGGTTAAAAACACATTTCTGGTGTAAACAACCAGGAGAAGGTTTTTTTAAAAAAATATTTTTGTAGTAAAAGCAAAGTTTGCAGCTACAGTGCACTGTGGGTTGATTCGCCCTGTCGCTAATGAAAGGACTACCTCTGGCGTCCTTGTGTGTGCTACCTCTGGCACACACAAGGACGCCAGAGGTAGTCCTTTGCTGGTCAAACATGTTTTTAGACTTTATATTGCTTATATTGCATTTTCAGTTGCTCTCCAGCAACTGAAAATGCTGGAGAGTGTTTCCCCAGCATTCATCCAGGTCCAGCTCTGGACACCTTGCGCAGAACCCAGCCTAGTTAAGCAGCCGTCTAGCTTCGTCTGATTTTATTTTTCAGATCCTCACAGAAAATATTGTAAGTGCAACTTGTTTTTGTTCAGGAATGGAGGGCTGACTGATCATAAAAGATTGGATTTGGGGGTTTTGACAGGCTGCTCAAGCTAAAAATACACTGAGACAATATTTAATCTAAGAATGGAAATGAAGTGTATAAAAGTAGAAAACCAGAAAAGTTGGAACAATTTGGAGAGAACTGTAAATAGAGCTTGTAATGATCCCTCTGGTCACCAGCTGATCTCTTGGTGGGTCTTGGTGGATTGACCTCACTATTCTGGTTTCTCCCTGAGGATCCAAACGGCCAGCACTCTGAATGTACTTCTACAGGGATGACACTGACTGCTCGTACCTACTCCAATTCAAATCAACCAAATTCTTCAAAAAAACAAACAAAAAAACAACAAACCTTGATGGTCTCAGGAATAAAGCCTCGACACAGACAGGGCTGTGGTAGTTTCGTTTAATACTGTTTTAATCTTAAAACTAATCAGTTTGTGGCCCTCCTCTTAAAAACAAAATCCTCCTTATTTTAGCTGAGCAATGTTAGGTAATCTGTTTAATCCTGCGAGTTCCAGCAGAGCTTTGGATTGTGGTTTCAATACACCGGCTCAAATGATTTTCTAAAGAAGCAGAAAAAAACTCTCACCACCTTGTTCTTGTTCCTCTTTCTGTCCTTCTTTTATTTGTTAATTTCTTTTTCAGCTTCTACCTACGCTCCTGTCAGTTCCCTCCACTCCCTCTCGTATCCTGTCCTCAGCCTCCTCCTCTCTGCTCATGTCTGCCTCGCTCGTTTTCAATTCTTTAATCTCTCCACATCCCTTTCCTCTCCTCCCAGTCTCTCTGATGTGTTGTCAGGCAGGCGGGAGCAGGAAGGTGCTAATGGCCCAGCGCATACAACACACAACCCCAGCATGTCGCTGGGCCCAGAGCTGCACTGAAAGCACTGAAGAGTCCATCAGGCTCCACACACACACCAAACACGCTCAGAAGACAGCAGCCACCGTGAGGGTGCAGGGGTGTGTGTGTGTGTGTGTGTTCCAAAAGCATTGATGCAACAGTTGGCTCAATCTAAGGCAGGTGACTCAGAACACACTACAGTTTACTCTACAGCATCAATGAATCAGACGCCCTGAGTGGTGCTTTAGTACATCTCCACATGAAGGAGTTTAACACAAGAGAGAGAGAGTGAAAGAGAGAGAGGGAACTTGTACATGCTACATACAAAATCTAAAAACATGTTTGACCAACAAAGGAAAGTCTTTTTTGTGAAGTAAGGACATTTCCCTAGTTCTCACATTATGCTGTGCTCCACTTTTAGCTTTACAGATTTGGTGTGAACAACGTTTTGGTTGATGATACGCAAATGGGGTAAGTGGGTTAGGCATAAATGCAGTTAATGTACTGAAATTAATGGAAGTCAATACAAATTCGTCGACAGGAGTAGAAGAGCATGTGTGCAGGGGTGGGCGGGGGTGTGTGTGTGTGTGTTTTCTTACTGCGGTCAGGGAAGTGAAATCTCTTTAAAATATCAGAAAAACATATTTTGTTGTTTGATGGAAATCTTTATGTATCAAATAAAACATTCCTTGCACCTCAGCATGTTCAAGTCCACTATTGGGGCGGATATCGGAATTCAATAACAGATCCTGAAATGGAGCCGACTCCTTTGTTTCCCAAAGTAGAAATGCCATTTTTGGTGTGAAAGTGCTACGTTTAGCCTGGTCTGGGTTAATGCTGTTTAACGATGTCTCGGCAGCATGTTCATCCCGCTTCCTGCTCAGATCTGCTCTCAGTGCCACTGAGAAATACCATCCAGCTTATGAGTCTCTACTCCGAGCTCATCACCCTGACAGTGCTCTGGCAGTTACTAACGCTGCGTTTGGAGGGGGAATAACAGCGAGCGGCAGGTAAATAATGTTCAAACGTGTCATCGTTTCACAGAGAACAGCCGCCGCCCCCTCAGGAAATGTCTGACGAATATTAATATGCGTTAACAGCAGACGTGGCGTGCCAAGCCTGCCAGGTATGGAGACGGACACGGGTTCTTGGTTTAAGGCCACAAAGTGTCGCTTCTCTTCTTCTCCCAGCTTTGTCAACCTGCTTCCCACTGCAGTGTGTGGGTGTGTTGGTGCTGGGCTGAGGGGGACTCCCATGAACCAGCACTAAGGCACAACTCATTAAGACACAAACAATCAATTTTCTGTTTTTATTACCTGCTGCTCCGCTTTATTGTCCCACAGGAACACTGAAGCAATGAAGTTGGAGAAAGAGGCTGAGTTATTCCTGAACACAGAGCTGGTCATGTATTGTGTTCTTTAGCTTTTTTACACAGTGCTGCACTAACGTTGGATCTAATCCCAAATCCTTTCAAGCAGCCAGACGTTTAAAGTCCTGCAGGTTTTCTGCTTTTTGTTGGTCTAAGTTCTGGTTATATTAAGACTGCACAATATCCATTTTTTTGAGGTGATGTTTTTAGCTCAATCACTGTTGAACTACAATAGGAGAGGTAGAAAAGCTGATGTTAGCTCTGGTTAAAAGAGGCACATTTCATGCTCCTGGAAATCCCCCCAGTGGAAAAATCAAACCTGTCGCTGCTCTCTACAGAGTCATTCCTGCAGCTAACATCTGCACAGCAAACAGTTGCAGTGCTCATCTAATGTTCCAACATGACACTAAAAATAAACAAGGCGACCTTAAATGCTCCTTTGGAAATTTGGATTCGGAATCTCCAATGACTTGACACTGTTTAGCAAGCAAAGTAATGACGCATAGAAACACTGACATAAGACTCAAGATGTCTTCTGACCACAGTCATATTGAATCGACAAAAGATTCCTGAAAAGGTTCATGCTTTGAATGCAGCTGTTTTCCATCACTTGTCAGTTGGCCAACAGACATGTACCGATACCAAGATCAGCTTTTTTTTATTGCTTTATTTCTGTTAGGTGACCTTGTGTGTGCTAACGGGCGTCTTTAAATGAAATGTACTATTATTAGGGCTGGGTTTTTAACTTGTACATTTGGATTAGTTAATTAAATTGATTTCAACATGTTAAAAATGTTGACGCAATCAATCGCTTTTTTTATTTTTTGGTCATACATAGGCCCCTGTATTATAATATGTTGCGTGTTTCTGGTGCACAAGCTACAGCCACGCACAACGGAAATGGACAGAACTGCCTCTCTTGCAGCCCCGTTTGTTTCTGCTTCAAAAACGATGTGAAGCAGAATTGAATACTGGAAAACACTAGTGCCGTGTTCAAATTGTACAAAATTGGGCAGGTCGCCGCAGTTATTCAAGCCTCAAATAGCATTTCAATTGCTAAACATGCTTCAGCAGCACAGATGTCCCCAACGCCAATGTCAGCATCCACAGTCCGTCCGTTTGTCTATCCATCTTCTTCCGCTTATCCGGAGTTGGGACATATGGGTAGCAGCCTAAGTAAGGAGGCCCAGACTTCATTCTTCCCAGCCACTTGGGCCAGCTTCTATAGGGGAACGCGGAAACATAGTCCCTCCAGCGTGTCCTGGGTGTTCCTCTGGATCTCCACATTTCTATAGAAGCTCCATGAACAATCAGGGCTTCCTGAAACACCAGAACGATAAAAGGCCAGAATAGCACCTTGCTCCACTCTGGTGGTTGAAGAACCTGGAGATTAAAAAGCTATAAATATCTTTGCTGTGGAGCTCATGTTTCTATTTATTCAACCACTTGGCAACTAAAAGGGGTTTTGAATTGAAAATGTTTATTTTGTCTATATATCATTTGATTAAAATGTGATCATTTAACTTAAACGGATTCAAAAATTAATACATTTGTTTCTGAGTTTGTCGTTTTTAAATTATCAATGTCTATTTTGCTGGCATATAATTTTTTTATGAAAACGCAATTAATTTTGATGATTTAATAATAGACCCTGCAATTAACTCGATTAAACATTTTTGATCCGAGTCCCACCACAAATTACTACCGAACTGAAGTATGCTGATAGGAGGTAATCAAATAAATTAAACATGCCCTCCATCAAACAAAATGGGCTCCCAAAAACAAAAACTGAAATGTTACTTGAACTGCAACTGCTGTAATCAAACGCATTCAGCCTTAAATGTGGATATAAATTCAGCTCCACACTTACAGGCCAATGTATGGCATGCAGAAATGGTTTGCTAACACAAACAGGAAATTAGCCAATCACATGACAGGATCTTCCTGCATTTGACATCCAGATGTGGTGAATATGAATGCATCAAGACGTTGGTGATGGTGGAAGCAAATGCACAAAAGCTGCAGCAGCAGAGAGTGCAGTTGAAAGTTTCATAAAAAGATGATAAACAAAAACTTGAAACAAGATTTAACAGGAGGAACCAGCAAGGAGGAACTGAGGCTGAGTAGTAAATATACTGGGGATTTTGATTACTAGAATAAGGAACAGATGGCCGACTAGAAGCAGGTTGCAGGTGTGAGGGGAGAGAGCAGACGGCAGGCTGAGGACAGAGAGAGAGAAAATGGCACGGGGGCGAGCGAGAGTACATAAGAGACTAGGAAATGAATACAACACTAAAGAATAACTAGACATAAGGAGCATAATTAAACTAGACAAGGAATAACTAGAAACGAGAAATAAACATCATAAACTAGAATCACTAGGAAAGGACTGAACTAAAGTAAAGCAGACACAAGACTGATCTAAACAAAGAAAGAGGTTAAGTAATACAGAATAATAAACAAATCTCAAAACAACCCAGAATCCCAACAGAATGGGCATTTTAAGAGACTTTGGTTGTTGGTGTAAGACTGGATGGTACTGGGATGTTTCCCAGCCACCATTTCCCAGGTTTACAGAAAAAGAAGGAGAAAATATTGCATCCATTGAGCAGTTGAGTGGATAAAACGTAATTGTTGCTGTCAGGGGGAGAGGAGAATGATTCTAGACGCCAGAAAGGCAACAGCAGTTCCAATCAAGAGGTAATGTAAGCAGAACACCGTCTTTGATCACAAACCTTGAAGCTTGGGCAAAAGCAGCAGAAAACAGGAAACTAAGGCTACTATTAACACGGCTCATTGACTTTCAACAGTACCAGACTGGAAAAAAAACCATTTCCTGGTTCAGTCTCTGTTTGAGCAGCAGAGGTACACTGTGGACAGACCACCGGTCCAGCTGACTCTACGCCTCAAAGAATTAAGTAGGATCTGAACGGGAAAGGGCTCCAAAACCGAACCAGCTCAATGTACCTCATAAAGAGGCAGACTTCCATCCTGTGTGTTAATTTCATGAAGCTAGACACATGAGGCCCACAGATGACTTCATGTTACAATCACAAGAAACATGTGCAGTTCATCTAATAACTCATTACACATGCTTCCAACTCAAATCAGTCTTGAGCTTTCAGATAGAGATCAGTTCGACTGTAATGGTTGTTTATGACATTCCATTTCCAGACACATTCACTGAACCAAGCTCAATTATTTTATTTAGTAGACGCCGGTTATTGCAGGTAGAATTCACAAATACTTCAGACGCCTCTCTGAAAATGAAATATTTAGATATTTATGCATACTTACTGAAGAAACCTTTGACTACTCAACCCTGAATAGGCGGGGGTCCACTGGACTGAATTCTGTGCATTTGTATATTTAATTGACACCATTTTTCTCAAATCATGATAAACATACATTAAGATGAGAATCATTCTAAAAACCCACACGATTTTAAAAAAGAATCTGATCTGCCACTGTTTTTATCCTTTTATTGTGTGAATAAAAAGTAAAGTGCAGTACAAATGTTTCAGAATGAATGTGTGAGTACGTGTGTGATTAATGATTCCCTTTTATTTGCCTTGTGTTGCTTCACCCGGGGGGAACACATGCTGCAGGAGTCTACGCAGTGTTCAGAACTACATCAGTTATTCCTAACACAACTCCCCTCCACCCCCCCACACACACACACCCAGATCATCAACAGGAGGGTGTGTTCTGTGTGTTGTTTAATGCCTTCATATGTACAGTAGAGCCAGAGACCGGAGCCTGATGAAGGCGCTTCAGAATGCATAATGACAGCTGCGTGCTCCGCCGCGCTGAGCTGACTCACATTAAATGTGGGCGTGCAGCCTTTTGTTGATTTTCAGATGTGTTTTAAGTGAAATGTCAGGGCGAGGAGTCAGAGCACAGATCATGCGTGAGCAGCTGTCTGTCAGGAAGCAACACGCAGTCATGATGCTCCGACGGTGACAGGAAAACGTGGAGTACAGCCTTTTCTAAATGGGAATCAGAGATAATTCTAAGGTTATTCCCAGGGTTTTTCTTATATTCCCACACAAGCTTTATTCAAAAAGGTTGTCCTAAATCAAGTGGATGGGGGTTTAAATTGGTCTTCTAAACATCAGAAAGCATCAAAGTTAGTATTCGTGGAGTACGGGTGCGCTGATGTGAAAATGTTGGCCGATGTTGATGTTTAATTTTGAACATTGCTGTTTTGGGTGATAACCAATATTTACCGAACTATTTCACTAACCTTTGGGTCCCATGTGGAAAAACAAGCACACCACTGACTGCATCACTGCTTCTGTTAAAACGCCCCACAATTCTGCACTGCGTCACTAACTTCACTTGGACTTATTACAGCAGGGCGCCATGTTGTATCTTACAGTCTCACCTCTCACACTGAGCCGTTTGATATGGCTGATTATCAAGATTTGATGAAGGGGCTTCAGACAGAGCGACACAGCTCCAAATTTCTAAATCATCCAGGGTGTCCCAGGGCTTCAAGTGAACCACAGAGCAAACACAAAATCTGGGAAGCCAAGACCATTTTTGTGCAGACCTGTTTCATTAAATTATTATTATTATTATCATCGTGAGCCACCATTCAAAAGTAATATCTGATTTTCATTGGTAATTTTTTTGTATTCCCCTTTTGATTATCATTGTTATCAATTTCAAGTTATGTAAGTGGCTACTGTGGGCTTCAGTTATTAGCAGAGGATTACAAACAAATGTTTTACACCTGTGTATATTACAATAAAATGAAACGGCATCAAAAGGTTTCTGTATTTTAAAGATGCAATACAAAAAGTGTGTTCCTTACACACATGGTAATATATCTGGTAACACTTCATTTGAAGCGATGTGCATAAGACTGACAGTCCACTGTCATAAACATGACATAACACCTGTCATGAACATGCAGGTGTCTTCATGTCATTTACCGAATGATAGTTCAAGTCAAGAGCCATAAATATTCACAAAGACTCCTTCATATTCATGACAGGTGTTATGTCATGTTTATGACAGTGCCATGTCAGCACACTCCTTCAAATAAAGGGCTACAATATATTTCAATAGTTGGTTTTTATTCATCTTGATAACTGTGGCTTATCTCTAATAGAAATCCCAAATTTTGTGTATAAGAAGATTTTAATATTTTATAATACAAATAAGGAAAAGTTAACTTCCCTATGAAGTTAACTTAGGGACTATGATTTTATATACCTGCTAATACACCTTTTGATGATATTCTAATTTCTTGAAAAGCACTTGAAAATGGCTTTCTCTTCAGGCTCAATTTCAACGAAACGAATGTTCACATTTCGACAGTTTAGAGTTCAAATTTAGGTTGAACGTTTTACTCGGAAAATGCAACGATATAAAAGAAAAAACCTCTCAGTGATTTAGTTCTTACCTGGTCCCAGTCTATATTGCGGAAAAACGTGTGTGACTTGATATCTGTGAAGCCTGTTTGGACCTGGCAACCAAGGCGCTCCTTGGGATCCTGTAGGGATGAGACATTGGTCAGCATCATGTTTACACACATACTGCAAGTACGTAGTGAATGCCTGCTCCATCTTTTCCTGCACCGTGGCTGTTTCACGACTGGATGCCGAACGTATTGTTCCGCGTTAAATAACTGGATGACCAGAGGTGACTGGTGTGGACGGCTCTCACCTTGTTTAGAAAGCCCTTCAGCACGCTGGCAGCTTTCACTGACAGAGACCTCGGGATGCGAATGGGCTTCTCGAGGATAACTGTCGACAAAAAGGAAGGACGGCCACAGGAGAAGAGAAAGAAGACAGAGACAATGAAAGGGCAGTCGTGAGTTGGGAGAAGGATGATTCAACCTGCCTGTGGGCGGCCATGTCTGCTGAGTGGGAGTCGGAGGAAGGGAGGACACGCAGTGAACGCTGCTCTGTTTTCTGCATCACGTTCCATGCTCCACTAATAACCTTGGAACTCACACAAATGAAAAGAGCTTGAAAACAGATTTTTTTTTCACCTTAAAACCTCACTTCAAGGATGTCCAAAGCATTCATCCTGAATTTCTGTTCAAGGTAATGTGATCAGAGTGTGTTTTTCACTCATGTTTCAGAATTACACACTGAAAAGTGGCTCTGTGTGCCGTTTACACACTTCAAACCGCAGCTACTAACTTCTCTGCTTTAGATCTTTCTGGAATCGTGCCACTCCTGGTGGCAGCATGTAGGAGTTTCTCTGTTAGCTCTGATTTGTTCTTTCTCAAGACTTAAGTTCAGATTTTTTTTTGGTTGTTTGTTTTTTTGATGCATGTTAGGACAATTAATCGCTCTGGTTCTGAGTGCTGCCCAGAGGGAAGAATTTTTACTTTTTTACATTAGAACAGTTGCCATCACCCCAAAACTCAGAGGGGTAGAAAAAGGAGGCTTTGTGGATGCAGAGCAGAACAGAGAGAAGGAAGTTCATCATAGTAGGCAATGATCACACCCAGACTCCAACAGCTCTCTGCCCAAACAACCAGGGAGAGAAGGAGCAGCAACAGCAAATGAAATACTGAGCTGTTAGCCTGTAATAACAGCCAGGAAATTGTCATAATCCTTCCTGCCTACAGCATGGACTCTTTTAGATAGATATTTTTCATAAGTATTTTTGAATTGAGAGGCTGAGAGATTTAGACAAATGGCACACAGGTCAAGGAACAGTTGAAAATTGACTATATTAGTCAAAGATTAGTTTCAATCTTGAGCGAGGGAGGTTCTGTGTCTGTTTTACTTTGAGGGAACATGGTTCACCATGTCCACCATGGTCTGTATAAAAAATGAGCCACAATATGCGATGGGAAAATTACATCTTGTATACAAAGCATGATCCTGGTCACTTACCACTGTGTAGCAGGTTCTTTGGAAAAGCAAAAAGAACATTACATGTTTTTACAGTAGTTAAATAAGAAGGCAACATCATGGTTCACAATTGGTTTCTGTATTTCTTAGGGTGTAAAGCACTTTGAACTGCCTTTGAATTGGGTTCAGTGCTCATCATAAAATATTATTGCAAATATTTTATTATTTTAAATACTATGTACAGTAAAACAACATAATTATTCAAGAACATTTTTATAATGTACCTATATCCTATGGGGTAATTTGCTCATTTTTAGATTTCTTAAATTCTCCCCTCTTGTTCCTGCTTTGACATAAATTTCTGGTTGATTATCAGAATAACTCCAATGTTCGCCGGTCTCTGAGTATCTTAGCTCTGGGGATGGCATGTGCTGCACCAACAGCCACAGCACACCCATGGCACCGGCGCCATCTCGGTGCCATATGGTGGGTGGCTCTTCTAGTGAAAGAGTTGGTTTCCGTTGGCAGGCGTTCGCCCAGGAACCTGCTGATCAGCCACAGAAAAACCACCAGGAGGATGGTACTGGTGGCAGATGCTAGCTGTGGCGCCGCGCTATAAGCTCCTGACGGTCACAGCTGAGACAAAGTGCGTCACACTGTAGTATGGAGGAATTTCTGCTGCTGCGGACAGTGCGAGGAAGGGAGGAGGAGGTGATGGGGTTGCGCTATGTAAGGAGACCATATGGCTCGAGGAAACACAAACACAAATAGAAGCAGAGAAATTCTCCACAATGATGAAGTGTGATGACACCTACAGCTCGATTTCTGCTGAGCTCTCGCTCTTTAGCACGCTGTTGCAACAAAGTTCAAAATTGGAGGCAAGATAGTCGGATCTGTGTTAGCCATATCTTTTTTTATCCAAAACCCTCTGATTGTATAAATTTTGAAACATCCAATAATGATTGTCAATAAGCAAATGAAACATGTCTCTTCAGGTCTCTTTAGACAGAGCTGCTACAGATATTAAAGAGGTACCAAAAAAAACTATTGAGGTGAACAACTAAGCCCAGTTTATACGTTTTAACATGAAGTTTTAAACTGAAGTTTTAACATGAAGAAAACGGTAAGAAAAAAAAACACGCACACACAGACCACAAAGTAGGGATGCAAACAATTGATTGACTTATGATTAATTTTTGTTTAATGGTTTAATATATATATTTTTTTCCTTTTGATTAACTAATAACATGAGCTTACACTTTCTTTCAGTGTTGTAGCACATAAGAGGGAATCACTGGTCATCCTTAAGCCGGAACCGATTGTAAGAGAAATAAACATGGCAGAACCATCCGAGAATGGGAAGGAGAAATGCTCCAAACAGAGTCCGCTGTCGGATGCTAATTGCACTTCAAGCGGTTCTGTTTTGAAATCTAAACAAACTCCGTAAGCTAAGTTACCACCTTAACTTACAGAGTGAAGGTGATCTGCGTTTATTCAGCTGATCCTCAAGACAGAGAGCACTGTCAACTTCTCAATCAAAAGTTATCGATGTGCCACGAAGGCGAGAATGATGCAGAAAAAGTTTATCATGATAGAAAAAGATGTGATGCCAATAAGCACAGTTGATTTTGAGGGATGTTGTGAGTGAGAGCACTTCATGGAGCCACGTTTTAACATTCCTTCAGGAGCAACTAAAACTGCCTGCTTAAAGCTACCCTACAACAAGAGGGAAGCTGAATTGGAAGCTGGATTAACAACACAAAGGGACTAATAAAGTATTTTAGAACTGAATAAATTGAAGTGAATCTCGACAAACAGCAGGTGGGATGAACATGTTGGTTTCTGCTCAGAATGCACATCTGCAAACATCCGACTGGCTGAGAAAATTACTGAATGCTGACATGCTGCTCCTGGAAAACTTGAACGTCTTGTTAAAGTGAAGCCACAGTTTAGTTTCCTTCTTATTAGAGCCAAGTGTGTGTTGTTGCAACAGCTCTGTGTAAATAAATGAGTTGGGCCAGTCTTTTAAAACCACATCAGTTTTATTTGATTGAGAAAATCCCCAAAACCTCACTCAAGAAATCTGACTACTTCACTTCCCATCCTTCAGTCCATGTTTTAAGAAGGTAGTGAAATGTTGTATTAAAAGACTAATCCTTTAGTTTATGACGCAAATATTTCAGTGACATAAATGGTTACTTCCATGTGGTCAGTTAAACCTGGCATTTTAGTAACTGGAGCTCATTTGTTCCCTGGATCGACTGATCCTCCGCTTAGATACGTCCAGCTTCTGATGCAAACTGATGACATCAACCAAACGCTGATTCAACTCCCTCAGCTGCTGCCCAAGTTGAGTCTTTCCTGCACAGATGGAGGCCTCCATCTTGGAACAAAGCTAACCTGCTGTGGTAAGCAGGGCTGCAACCATTCTGCAGTTGAATGAACATAGATGCTATCCATAGATCGATACACAGTTTTCTTGATGCTCAGGCCAGATTAGGTCATCATGTAAAGACCTACATGATCTCCTGGGCTTGATTTCTGACAGGTGCAAGAAATTAGTAACATCCTTCAGTTTGTATTTAACTTTTGACCCATTGTGCACTCCTACTTTCCATACCCCACATACCCCAGTGAGGTAGTCTCCCAGCACTCAACAGCAACTAAGGGAAACTTACTCCACTACACAGGTATACAAGTAGTAGCAAACTTGTTCAGGGGACAACTGACAGATATATTTAGTTTTCTAGTTCTGGCGTACCTCTCCCCATATAGCCCAAATCATAAACTGCGTCTGCATGCACGTTTTCAGAAAACCCTTAAGAAATTGTTTTATTGTCTCAAACCAAACCTGTCTGAAGATTCTCAGTTTTCCAGGTTTTTGTATTCAGGAAGGTTTAAAGGTTTTGTCTAAAATCTTAAATTAATGTCCCCCTCCATTCATTTAATATGGAACTTGTGGGACGAGGCGGCAGTTTATTGTCCTCATCCAGCCAAGCAACCGCCATAATTTGTGCATGTGAAATTTTGAGCTTGTGCACGTAGATGTGCACGAGAGGGCTGACAAAGCAACACAAGAAAGTTGAAAAATGTTCAACTTTTGTTGGTGTCTGCTGTCGTTCATCGCTCCCCTTGTGTCAAGCCCGTTGTGCTGTGAAATACGTAACCCTCAGCAGGAGAGAAGCTTTTAGGTCGAAATAGGTAGATTGATTAATCTGCTTTATGTAGTGCTAACAAGTTAAAATCTTCAGATTGATAGCATGCCTTAACGCATTAACATTAATTATAAAGTGAATTATGGCATTGGATCACTCTGTGTCATGTTGTATTATATTGTATTAGATGTCATTGATTTTTATTATCCTACTGTGACTGTTGTGTTAGTTAGCTTTGGTCCTTACAGAATAAAACAGTGCAGGTCTAAAGAACTGCAAAAACCTCGACAAAAACCTCCCTAGCAACTCCTGGAATTTCTTCAAATGTGTCCTTATAAAAATAAAATTGTGACGAACAGTGAAGCATTTCCTGCTCAGAACCCTGGATCCATCACCAACATTTCGTCACTGAAGCGACAGAAGAGAGTTCTGTGATTTCAGGTGGCTCAGGATAATGATCTGGCTCCATTTCTGCTCGATGAAAAGTCCATCAGCTGCCAAATGAAGCAAACGCATGAAGGAAACACTCCACTGGTCCTCACATGCAACCGAGTCCCATTTGTTATAGAGGCCATGATGTACTGCCAAATCCTCCAGGGCTCTTGTGGGGCAGGACTTCGTACTGAGGATGTGTTTAAAGCCAACGTCATTCCGAGTTCAAGCGTTTACACTGAGAGATTGAATAATTGCACCTCTTTTAAAGATTTATGTGATAACATGAACTGTTATGGTATTTGAAGAACACAGTTTACAGTCACGGACTCCATCCAGTTACACTGACGCAGCAGAAACTGATCAGGAGTGGCTTTCCAAATGTTCGTCGCTCGCCTGGATAGCGGATAGTGTCTCTGTAGCTGTTCAGCGTGTTAGTCCAGACCTACGTTATGTTACTGCCAGATCACGCAGACAAAGATGATTTCCAGTTTAAGGTCTAGTTTTTCTCTGTAGCACTGAAAAAATCTAGATAGTACAAAAAGGCCCAACTTTCACACTTACACTGTATACGTTCTGTATACTTCATTTTATTTTGTCAGCTGTAAAATTGTCCCAGTTTCATCTGAATGTCCCTGTTCCAAAGCTGCACTGCTATAAAATCCACTTTCTTCATAATTGACAAATTATTTTCTTAATCAGTTTCAAATAATTTTGAAATCAACTGTAACACTTTATTTGACGGCGTGTGCATAAGACTGACATGGCACTGTCATGACCATGACACAACACCTGTGATGAACATGAAGAAGTCTTTATGAATGTCTATGACTGATGTCATGAAGCGTCATTCTTTTAATGCAAAGTTTCTCTAAAAGTTGTGTTGACAGTCCATTAAAAGTGCCAACTTTGAATTAAAGTGACATCATTTACAAAATAATACAAAGTTGACACTTCTAGTGGACTTTTAATGCAACTTTTAGAGCAACTTTGCGTTAAAAGAATGACATTTCATGTCAACAGTCGTAGACATTCATAAAGACTCCTTCATGTTTATGACAGTGTCATGTCGTTTTTATGCACAAGCCGTTAAAGAAAGTGTTACCAGATCAACTAAGAATTAAACCAAAGACGAGGCATATGTAAAGTGAGCCAAGTGAAGGAAACCTCTGGACTACTTTGAGTTTTCAGTTGACCTTTCGGTCCAAGCTCCACGAAATGACTAAACTCAATCACTTCCAGCTTAGGGTAACAGCAAGCAGAGCGAATGACTGTGTCTCACCTTGGAAGAGGTATTCCTCTGTGTTCATGTCAGGATTGTCAGTAATAATATCAAACGGAGACCTTCCGGCCATCATCTCGAACATCAGCACACCCAGAGCCCACCAGTCTACACTGAAGCCTGGGGGAAACACACACACAGGATGGGCTGGTAACTAAGCAAAGTTCATCAGCATAAACTCGCCTCAGCAACACTTTTTGTTGCTTAGCACCAACACACATTCATGGATACTCGAGTGTGACATAATTTAAAGCAGCTTAGCAACCTTACAGGACAGAAATCCTGAAATGAAACTCTTGTTCCAGTTCCAGAACACCACGCTACAGATCTCACCATAGTCCTCTCCTCTCAGGATCTCCGGTGCAATGTAGTTGGGGGTCCCACAGAAAGTGCTGGTGGTGTCCCCCGGTCTGATCCCCTCCTGGTAGGTGGATTATAACGTGATGTGAGCAACGCCGTCAATGTGGGGACAACAACAAAAACAGAGGTTATGCTAGAGCTTCCAGTTCAGGCTGCTCAGCTTGGTAGACAACACGATTAGAACTTCAGTAAATGTTTGGTTCTTGTAGACCTTGCACATGCCGTAGTCCGTAAGCTTGATGTGTCCTTCATGGTCCAACAGAACGTTGTCAAGTTTTAGATCTCGGTAAATAATCCCCTTCTCATGAAGGAAGTTCAGAGCGATGCAGATTTCAGCAGCATAAAATCTGTGAAGAAAATGTTGAAATCGTCACACAGCGCCACCAGCAGGTCAAAGGTGTGCACACACATACCTGAGACTATTAAAGTCATTAGTCTCCATTGTTTGTGCACAGGTGTATTGCAAAAAATACAAGGTTTAACAGCAAATATTTGCAGCCATAAAAGGATTGGGGAGCAAAGCCTCCAGCACCTGGGCTACTACTGTCCAATTAGTTACAGATTTTATATTAGGAGAAAGGAGATAAACTCAAGTTCTTCTCTTAAAGTGTCTGCAATGCTCAGAGGTAATGTCAGAATAAAAAACAGGAAATAGGTAATCAAGAATGTAATGCAGATACAAATGTACTCTAAGCTAATTCAACTTTGTGATATAGGACAAAACCTGCCTAAATCTTTGATAAATATAAAAATGTATTTTCCTTAACTAAAGGAATAAACCATAGGACCAAGGCAATACTTCAGAATTAAATACAAAAACAATTGTAAAAAAAAAAAAGTAGAACCAAAAAAAAGTTTAAAATCTGAATATAAACAAAAAGATAATCAGGGGAAAAATAGAGAAAAGACAAAAAGAAGAATTAAAGAAATAAATGCCATTAATTAATGTTTTGTTATTATAATGAGCTGAAAACAAAGCTGGCTCATTTGAGTGGTTTCAGTCACCTTTAAGAAATACAAACTGGCTGCCTGGTTATGTTGTTAAAGTGGAAAAGACTGCTGCAGTCTCAAGGTGCAGGCGGCTCTTGAGTTTTCATTGAGTTCATATTCACATCAACAACAGTCAAGCGCACCAAACTAAGAGGTGTGAGCAGGACAAACCTCCTTCAAAATGCTCAGTGACCATGTTCCCATAATGCATCCATTGTTCCAATTTCATTTCTGACCACAAATTCAATTTAGTTTATTTAACGTGTGGAAATTTAAAGACCAGTCTTTCTTAATTTTTCTACTGAAGTCCATTTGTATTGTAAAAATTGATCTTAAAGTTTCTTCTATTTACAGTGGCTTGTAAAAGTATTACAAGCCACTGTATTTTGTCACATTACAACCACAAACATAAATATATTTGATTGGATTTTAATGTGAAATACCAACACAAAGTGATATAAGTGGACACCACACTTTTCAGTTTATTTGTAAAAAAAAAAAAAAAAATGTTTTGTGTATAATTTTCTTCCTGCGTGGTCTGTCGCATTAAATTTCAATAAAATATATTTATGTTTGTGGTTGTAATGTGACAAAATATGGAAAAGTTCAAGCCACTGAAAACATGTTAAAAACACATATGTGGAAGGGGACACTGCACTTTTCAGTTGACTTCATACGGCACTGTGGTCACACCTTTCTGTAGATGCTCTTAATCACGGCATACACAATTTAACAAAAAATCAACTCTCGGGACAAAATAAAATACCTGAAGTGTAAAAGGAAACGGACATTAAGGTTTCTTCGGTTTCCTGCTGATGTCAATAATCTGGTCACTCCGAGTTTCCTTGCGCTTCTCTAGATTCCGACTCGTTGGAGCAGAGTTCCTAAACTCACGCGTTAAACAAGTGAAACTTTGGACAGCGCTGCGCCGGCACTTTGCAGCAGATCCTTCAGTCTCCTGCTGTGAGTCATGCTCGGAGCCCGTTTGGTGATGATAAAATGTACTTGGAGTGCTTCTTTGGTGAGTCAGCGGTGTGTTTTCTCTCCGTGTGTAGGTAGTGTTTTCTGTCTCTTGGAGACAAGCCTTCATTAACTCTGACAAGGCTTTCTGTGTCTGGCTGCTGTAAACCAATGATTGTCAAACAGTGAGGGGGGGGTAGAAAGTCTGCGTTTGACAGAAGAATCACAGATCCCACGGCGCTCCCCCACATCTCGGCTCTGGCAGCCTCTGTTGTTCCTCTGCTGCCTTCAGACGGCGCAGAGACACGTCCTATCAGCATCACCCGCGTCGCCCACTGCGCGGGGGAGCGCGTCAGGGCTCTGTCGAAGAGCGCCGCTCATGAATATGTACAATCATGATGAGTGCTTAACATGCTGCTTTGCATATGTACAGCCACTGTCTCCAGGTTGCAGATTGAAGAGGCCGACCAGGGGCCCAACGGTGCCTCTCTAAATTACAGCGCCTTTGATCCGAAATTTATCAGTAGCAGACAGGCACAATGAATTATGGGTGCTCGCTGCATTTCTTCAAGATGTAAAAAAGTCTTAATTCAGATTTGGAAGCATCACAACGTCCCCGCGAGGATCTGCTCGGTGTGAAAACGGAGGCCCCGCAGGAAAACGCTTATAAAAAGATCTTTACTCGCTATCGCCGACCGCACTTCGCCAGATCCTTTCATAAAACCGATGCTTCTCCTCCTCAGAGAACGTCCCATCCCTCCAGTGAGTCCACGTTTAAACAGCTAGTGGTTCCATGCATGGGTCTCTCCTGAGCAGCTGCCACATCAGCTTAACCAAAGTCCAATAAAAGCACCGTTTACTGATCCTCCTGGCCCTGCAGCAGATGCCTCTCAGCTCTAATCTGGCCCACAGTGATTTTTACAGCGGATGCAGAAAATCCAAATACAATTATATTACTACCTCAAAATAACGCCGACACATGAAAAACCTATACTAGTTACCTTGCATGTGAATGAAGGCCAGTTAAAGAGGTCTGACTGCAGAACTGGACAGAGACTTGGATCGTGTGTGGAAACAGCTGCTGAACATCTGGATGCTTACCTGGCATGTTCCTCTGGGAGTTTCCGCTGCCGTTGCATATGAAACATCAGATCCCCACCATTCACATATTCGATCACCAGAAATAACCTGAAAACACAGCCAGGACTTTATTAATCACCCACACCATGGTAAACATTCTGAAGAACCACTTAACATGGTAAATGGCTTTACTCTACAGTCAGCCATACACACATTCACACACTGAATGTTACTGTTGAAATAAAACACACATTAAAGAACACCAAAATAAAACCTGTGGTTAGTCAAACTAAAGTTCTGCTCGCTACCTCAGGAAAAAGTTTAAAGAAATTTTGAGTCTCGTTTAGGTGGGACATTCTTTTAGTTTTATTAGGATGGAGACAAATTAACTTTGCTGTAAAAAGGGAATAATTAAAACAAAACAAACATACATTTCCGTAGGTGTGTTAAGGTATTGGCATCTAGTGGCACAAATGCTCACTATTAGCTCAAAACTGTGATAGTTACGAATAAAGTGTAGAATAATGAGACCCGCAAGGTTTGAGAAGACGGTTGTGATTAAAATCCTCTGATTTTGAAGGACAGAGGAGGCGTCTTCAACATCTGGTCTGATCTGCTCTTGCTGACCTGGTATGAACTTCTGGAAGACAGAGCTTTGATTTGGCTGGAAAACTAGATCTAAGACATCATTGTCAGAGCTTTGGACTTTACAGAGAACATGCCATCTGTGGGATCGCCTGATCAGCTTTTCCACAAGATTATTTGAAAAAAAAAAAATCTTATCTCTCAGCCCTGTTTGCTTTATTCATGCCATCCGGAAAAAAGACACTTTCTGCATTTTGTTTTGTCTTTACAAAAAACATTCTCCTCTGTTGCTTTTAGCAACATGATGGTGGTTTGACAGTAAAGTCTTCTGCCACACAGATAGGATTGTTCCTATTGCTGACCAGTAAGAAATGCTAATGGAATATGCTGGATGAACTGGGCAACTCTTTACCTCTTTTTCCCTTTTCCCCAACTTATGAAAGCTAGACAGATGATCAGATAAGACAAGGAGACGTTCTCATAGAGTTGATCTGCTAAAGCCTGAAAGCTCTTAATGCTTGAATTGGGTTGAACAATGAGTCACCAAGGGTTCATTTAGGATTCAAGCCGCCGCCTTTTAAACGCTGATTATTGCAAATAGGTTATGTGTTTTGTTTTATCGCCTTTGATTTCTGTAGTCTCTTTGGTTACTGATGTTTCTCATTAATAAATGCCTGTAAATAAAGACTAATTTGATTAAATGTAAATTTGTACTTTTATTCAAGCAGTAGGTGTTGGTGATTTGCCTCTTAGTTGATTTGCTGTGTCCTCATCTCTGACAGATCGGTTACAGTACTGGTCGTTTAACGTGTAAGCATTAATGTCAAATTAATTGTTAAGATTGTGTAATTAATGGTGAAATAATTAAGATCAACAAATATAGGTTAAGGTGATTTGATTGGTTCGATCAATAATTTCTGCCACAACTGGCCCTTTGGTGGCCCATTCATGATTCACAATGTGGCCTGAAGTGAAAATGACAGACTAACCCTTGTGTTAGCATCTGTTTCGATGCTGAGGAGTTAGCGGGCTAATGACAGAAAACATTTGGAAAAGAAATGCAATGTAAAGCCAATTTCATTGCTGTAAGAATCGTCAGCAATTGTAGGAAAACCTTCAGTGTCCAACTTATGAATGGAATGTGATCACACAAACAGCTGAGAACTGCAAACACAACGGGCTTCAAAGTCTGTTTTGTAATCCAAATAGCGCAGAAAGCAAACAGGAGAGGAGAGCTGATCAAACACGCTGAGCAAGGTAAAAAAAGGAAAACCATAACAGAGTGTAAAGTTCTGACTGTTTAGTCATGGATTTGTTTATAAGGACATGGAGTTGATGTGATTTCTGTCAAAAATGTCATCAGATATTGATCCAAATGCAGGAATATTGGACTTCATTATCAAAAGAGCTGAACTTGGATTGTTTAGCTGATTTAACATTCTATTAAAGGCAGAAAATATCAAGACAACAGTTGAGGAGTAAATTGATTTTTTTTTTGTAATTTAAAATGTCCTTCTAGTGTTCAGAGAACATAAAAAAAGTTGTAGCCGAGAAGGGCTGGCCTGTAACTCAACACTGTCAGTCTTATCAGGCTCTTACCGACTTTCCGTCTGGAAACAGGAGTGGAGGCCGACTAAGAATGGATTTGTAGACGCCTGCTCGAACACATGCTTCTCTGTCTGCACCCAGTCGATATCCTGCAGAGAAGAGCAAAGACGGAGATGGCAGATAATTACAATCAATCTGTCTGATCGATAGGCTTCCTCAGACAGAGTGATACTCCTGCGATCAGTCGGTGTTCATGCTCAGGGTGATTCAAACTGTTTGCTTCTCTGAGTCGTCCCAGATAAAAGACTGCACCTTGGCTGATGGGCTGGAACAAGGAAACATTAGAAACTTGTCTTACAATCTTATTGACTCACACAAGTGACAGACCGACAGGAATCACTGTAGCTCAGGAACGCTGTGGAAACCTTCATGAAAGCCAAACCTTTCTATCATGTAGCTACATCCCGTTTCATTCATCACATTAAAATAAGTCTTATTTAAGTAAAACATTAAAAAGAAAACGCAAAAAGCGGCCTGACGACAAAGGAATCTCAAAACTACCAAAGCATTCTATAGAGAAATGAGAAATCTAATTTTCATTTGCAGAAATCATTAATTGCAGAAATTGCTTTTTTTGTTGTTTTTTTGCAACAAACTATTTAGTTACAGGTCCCATCATTTCTGTCCAAGCCTGTTTCATTTGTTTGTTGTTGTTTTTTTTATTGATTTTGTTGAACCACAGTTCAAAGATAGTGCATGATTTTCATTCATTACCAGTATCAGTGATTTTTTAATTATTGTGACTTTTTCCATTTTATAATTTTAACCACGTCCATAGAAAAATCCTCTATTTTAAAATGTAAACACTATGTCTGCTTTAGTTGGAGCTGAAATATGTACAATTTAATTTGAATTTATATCAATGACATAAAAAAAATGAAAGTTGTGCTTTGCTGATGTTTTCTTTTGCTGTAGCAGGCTTTGGAAACAAATTTGAGACTGTTTTAATGTGTTTAGTTCCCTTTAAATGGTCCCACACTTGTAAAGAAAATGCATGTGTGTGTTGAGCAGCAGCGTTGACTATGTGGATCCGTAATCCCCTCCATCAGGGCCAAACAGCTTATTCTGCTATCGACTCTTGTTTGGATTCAATCTTATTGGATTCAATAAGATTTGAAAAGTCAAGACATATTGGCAATTTAACAGTTTGTTCATTTACCAAAAGAAACAGCCACAAGGACTAGATCCTGTCTTTGATAAAACAAAAAAAAAAACCCACATACACTCTTAACAATATAATACGTTTTAATTCATTTTCTTCTTGCCTACCTAAAACTAAAACGTACAATTTACGCCTTGAGAATTTGCACATATAAGTTTTGCAAGTTTTTCCCACCATTTCAGTTCATGTTATTCAGACTGAAACCTTTCCAGCTCAGGTAGCACTAAGACACCGGGTCTCATTTCCTCATACGGGCCGGTTTTAAAGAAAGAAAAGATCTAAAGTAAAGCAGAAGGCATTCAGTGGGTGTTGTTGAGAGTTCTGTGATCAAGAATAACGAGGGGATTTCAGCCCATAAAGTCTGAGAAACTCCTGATGTAAGGGTAATTAAATCAGCTTTCCAAAAGTAGATTTATTTTCAAAAGCATGTTTCAGGAGAGAAATAATTGACCAAACACTATAACCTAGTTTCTGGAAATCTGTTCTCCTTCTGGTCTTTGTGTTGGCCAACACACACTTCTATTGTCCTAAAGATCATATCAAAGATGCTCTAAAACAGGAGTGTCCAAAGTGCGGCCTGGGGGCTATTTGTGGCACTTGGATTGTTTAGTTTTTTTTTGTGTCCCCCAGCTGCAGTTTAAGAATGACACTAATTTGTTTAGATAGAAAATGTTAAGTAAGACACAAAGTATTCATCTTTTTATGACCACTGAAAAGCCAACTCTTTTAATGAATTTATTAAACTTGGCTAAATATAGCAAACATTTTTGAAAGAATGCAACTCAAATCCTGCTTTTATAACTGGAAAGAAATATGTTCAATCGAATCCAAAATAATTTGAAAACTGTTATGAAAGCTCTTGTAATACAGCAAACATGCAAAATCCATTTAATATTTTGAATCTATGTTAAAAAAAAAAGAAACTAAAACTAATAATAACTAAAAACTAAATAAACCTGGAGGACTATTTGCTTGATTTTTGCTGTTTTCTTTCGGAGCACTTTTGACGGGATGATTTTGGCTCACATGACAGAAAGTTTGGACACCCCCGCTCTAAGCACTCTGCAATAGTGCAAAATTCCCCATTAGACCATAAAGTCGATAAAAGGACAGTCAGGACCTTACCTTTTATCCCATGTAGGCTGTGTGACAGAGTCACAGAGTATTTATGGCGTCAGTCAGCTGTTTTTGATCAGAACTAGAGTGCTCAGCCTGAGGCGGGAGTGTTTGATACTGATTTAATTGATTAAAGTTCACGTTTTATGTGTGCCACAATAAACCGTTTCTACATCTTAAGTCGCCATGCTGTGCTCTGATACGGTTAAGGCCTAATTCACAACAGCACAACACAAACCACATGCTGCGCTCATGATTCTGAATTCCTTCTTGTTGGCTTCAAGAATCTGTAATCACGCAGAAAACTGAATAGCAAAGTATTTTATCTTTTCAATTCAGCTACTTCAACTAGCTCTCAGTGGAGGCTTCCAGGCTTCTCTGATGCCAGATTAAAGGAGAGTTGAGAAGCATTAAAGTGGTGTGAACAAACAGACCAGAGAATCAGTGCCAATAGGATTTTCAAGTGAAAAGATGAAAAAAAATCTTTCCTTCGAGTCTTTGTTGGTACAAAACCAGTTTACTACTGAGTCCAGTTCACTTTAATACTAAAGGGTAAAGATGCTGGACGCTGATCTTAAGTGCAACCTAAGGAACACATTGGGTTGGGTTTTTTTTTTTAATGAGAATTTGTTGAGCAATACTGCCATCTGCTGGATGACCAGTTAAAAATACAATAGGCCAATCTGCAGCACTACGGATCACTGGCTCTGCTAAACAAGGTCATGGCTTCTGGCTAATAAGTTGGGTGAATCTGCCTTTTATTTTTTTCCTCTCGCAGTGATTTTGTAGTCCAAGTTCAGTTATGCTGAAGTTGTAGGTAGACAAGTCAAAATGTTCAGTTCAAGGGTGTATTAACACACACGAGTTCTTACATTGTCCTTAGACATCAGAGCCTCTTTGAAGTGTCTTGTTAAATGACATTTTTCTCTGGAATGAAAGTTTGTTTTGTGGAGCACTTATGAGGTACACAGCAAAGCAGCAAGCTGTTAACGCTAAAATGACAGCAAAGTTTATTTTAGACATCAATGTTGGGTATACATTATGAGGTCCTTGTCATTGGTTTGATAGCATTGAGCCTTCTGCTTCTGTTAGCGCTGTGTGCTAGCTTTTAGCTGCCTCTTTGAGCATGTTTTGAATATAATTATTTGGCTTTTTTTTTTTTTACCATTTTTGCCTTGGGAAACACATAACCCAAATGCATTCAGTGACAATCTTGATGTTCACAGTAGATAAGTCCTTCATTATGTTGAGGCTTTGTTTACTTCATTCATATTGTGGTAGAATTAATATTTAAATAGGTATCTGATATGCATGGACACTATAGTTAAGCTACGCTACTTTTTGACGGTAATTGGTATAGATGGTGAGGGTGTAAATACACTAATAACACCATTGCAATGCATTTATTTGAATGCATAATTCTGCCGTCTTCATTCTCCTGCTCTGGGTACGACTCTGGCTCCAACATGTAAGACTGGATGGACAAGTCCTCCGTTGTTGACATTTAATAAACTTTGGAATAAAAGGTTTCCCTGCTGGTAGATAATGATATCGCTGCTATCAAACTACAAAAATGGCCAAACGGAATGGGGTCCCTCACAGTTGTGTTTGGAGCCAAACATGGTCAAGATCTGCAAGGCTACTTGCTTCAGACGTGCGAAAGCTGAAACAGGAACCATTTGGAGCCATAAAGTGGAAGGATCGGTCCTAACAAACTACTCCTTCAGGACTAAATCTGCTTGGAGGTCAACTCTGCATCTGTAGAGGCCCGGCATTTACTCACTTGAAGTGCTGTGTGACTTCACTTGAGAAGCTTCAGACATGGGTCCTAAATGAACATGGTGAGCTGAAGCTGTCAAAAGTTTACAGTGAGTTTCTCAATAAAGTCAAGAGAAGAAGACGCATCTTGCTGTCTTTAACCCTTGTCCTGCACTGCAGGGAAGTGAGCCGGCATCAACTTCTCAAGTTTCCTCTGAAATGAATTGCCCCTGCCCTGTAGCCTCAAGTTCAGCTCACCTACATGTGAAGTAATGTCAACCAAAAGGCCATACTGTTCATCTGTTTCTCATTTTCTAGGAATTCAGTAAACTGTGTTCCCTTATGACATTTCTTTTACCTCTGCCAGAAAAGATGTTATTTCCCTCCTGATGGACCAGAAGCGTGCCAAAGCCCTGCGTTTGCTAAGCTGTCTCACATTGTTGTACAGCAGAAGGTCATCAGCATTGGCATGGACTTCTCTGAGGAATTCCCTCACCCTGTGATGCTGGTAGGAAGAGGATGACCGAGGAAAACTGATAATCTTCATTATTGTGTTCATCACCTCATCATGCTCATCTGACAGAGAGGCACGGATGACCCACTTTCCTGTCCGCTCACTATCTAATAAAGGTCAAAAATCCTTTAAAAAAAAAGGCAGTTGGAGACCATCTGAGAGAGAAAACACGGTGCATTATCCTCCTGAGCCGAACATCTGAATGCTGCAGATGAGACTGAGACTCATTAGACTGGGAAGCATTACTTCAAGCTGTTCTAGTCCAGTTCTGGTGAGTCTGTTTGGACTGTAACTTCACTTTTCTGCTCTTAGCTGACAGTAGTGGCGTCCATCGTTGTCTCATGCTGCTGAAGCCCGTCTGCTTTCAGGTCTGACATGTTGAGTGTTGCCACACAATATTCTGCATACTCTAACAAGTGGTCATTTCATTCTACTGTTGCTGTTCCAGCATGCAACCCAACTGTACCGAATTGTGTAGTAGTATATGTATATAATTTGAAGTTGGTGTTGGCAGCAATATTTAGTAAGGACAGATTTTGTGGACTAAAAATGTAAAGTTAGTTTCCAACAAAATAAAATGCTGGTTATTTCAACATACATTTAGTGAAGCCGAGGGTGGGATTGTTACAATTAGAATTAGACTTTATTGTTTGTCACTGAACAGTGAGATTAAAATCCGCTCCAACAGTACAAACAATGTAGGGAATATGTACAATATAAGCATAAATATGGTGATATTTACATGATTTATGATATTAAATCAGTTAAATTTATATATACAAACACACATACACACATAACCACCGTACGATTAGTGCGTGAGCTTTCGGGGTGTTAAATGTTTTTGGGAAGAAGCTGTTTTTGAGTCTGTTTGCTTTTGTTTTGATGCACCTATAGCGCCTCCCTGAGGGCAGCAGGTCAAGTATCGTCATGTCATAATAAAAACTTGAGTAGCAGGAAGATAAAATATTCAACAACAAACACAAGCTTCTGCTAATCTCACGGCCTCACTCACCTCATCATCATGGACCAGCTCCTTCTTCACCACTTTCATGGCAAACACCTGCTCATTCTTCTTTAGCCGGACCAGCAGCACTTTGGCGTAGCTACCTCGCCCAATTACCCGGATCAGCTCAAAGTCGCCCAGACCCAGAGTGGTGCCTTGGGACAACTTGATGCCGTCGATGCCGTCCACTACAGCCTTGATGTCCTGCAGGGGATTGAGGTCAGAGTCCTGTAAGTCGGAGGATGCAGTACGATGAGTTTTGGTTTAGATGCTTTAAGTGAAAGAGTGGCCAGGCCAATCTCTCACCTCTGTCTCTGCATCTCCCCTTGTATCCACTGCACAGTTGTGTGGCAGAAAGGATACTGCGAAGAACGGAAAAGAGTCAGACGGCAACGTAAACATGCAATCCTGTTTAGGGCCAGCAGAGGGAGAAACATAATAACAAACAAGAGTTATGGGAAAACATCAAACCAAGTGAAACCATGCAGCTCTTTGCAACAGCAACTCCAAACAAACAGTCTGGTTGGCCCATCAGAGCCCGTTTAACAGGAGCATCAGCTGAGCAGGAGGCATGTGGGCTAAAGTAGTTAGATAACCGCTGAGAGTTACATAAGCAGTGATGATGAATGTGAGGTGAAGTGACCAAGGTTTAGTCTTTTTGACAAAGAAATTCTGTTGTTGATGTTAACAGACTCTTCTATCAGGGGGAGTCTAACCCCGATGGTTACATCCTTCCACATGGTTCATCCTCAAATTAAAAATTGTAAATACTACCTTGAACTTCTCATGTATTATAGATACACAGAGGCTGCAGTGGGAGGATCAGGTTATGGACTAACTGAGATAACACATGTCAATGTGCATTACATCAGTGGTAAGTCTCATATTTTTTGCTCTAACACATTATAGGCTTAGAGCCAAGAAAGGTTACCCCTGGGGGCCCAGGTTACCCCTTAGGATGACATCATTCTCACAACTTAAATCTGATTAAGCAATCCTGCTCAAGTGCTTAAATTGTCGTTTTTTTACCAAATACGTTTTGACTCATTTAAAGAAGCTTCATTTCCTTGAGTAAAGCTTTTGGCTGCTCTGCCCACCTGAGATCATTTCCCAAAGTTCAAAGTGAGATGATTCAGATACTTATTTTGGAAGAAAGTGCACTTGGGGATAATTGCAAAACTATGCTGTGTTTTGCTAACCTTTCAAAAGGTTAGCATCATAGAAAAAAATATAAATGTTGATATTCACATGGAAGTCTTTTAAAACTACCTCAGCCTAATTTATTCATTCATAATGAACATTAATTCCATTTTGGACATTTTTCACCTTATTAATACCATGTGGTCACTTAATTTCACAGTTAAGAATTAAGTAATCATTGAACTAATTGAAAAAAATTATCAAATTTATTATACATTAAGCATAAGAAATCATCAAGTCCTGAGACGGATCACTGCTCGGCCGCAACAAAACTCATAATTATAGGAAACTGAAAGCTTCCTTAAATCTGTAAGATAAATATTGATCTTTTGTTTTATTTTTAACAGACCAATATTTTAAAACTACCAAAGCTAAACATATACAATGTATATTATGTTGCAATGTATGAATATTATACAGAATACATTCTAAAGTTTATTTATTCAGCATCAGAAGCAGGAAAAGAGTAAACAGGGTCACACATTGCTTTAAATGGGCAAAAGGCAGCACCATCTAGTGGGTGAACATAGTAATTAGAAATATCATAAATAATTAGTCCTAACACAAATAAAATAATGAATTATGTTAGCTTAAGATCCAATATGGCGTTTTAGTTGCTTTTCAAAGAGACATGTTTTGTCCTTTGGAACAACTGTCTTGGTTTAGGTGTAGCTTAGCTACTTTGAGCTGATTTGAGAAACTAATGAAAGATTTTTTTCGCAAAAATTTAAATAAATATCTTGGTAAACATGAGCTACTATCATTCTGCACATTTCAAACTAAGTGTTCACCAGATTGGTTAAGGGTTAAAACCTTTTTAACAGGGTGAAGCAGCAACACAAACACGGTCGGGGATAACTTCTCCTTAAAGAAGAAATGTCTTACTCCCGTCTGCGTCCTCCGTGTCATCCGGTGGCACGTCCACCTCCTCTCTCTTGGCGTCTGCAGGGGGTTCCTGTGATGGCATGACTGGATCCTGAAAAAAGAATTTCAAAACTTCATCTAAATATCCACCGACGTGATCCCCCAGATATCCAGTTACATGTCCTTGGATGTTTTTACACTCTTGGTGAAGAGTATGCTGAATCACATCAGCAAGGACCGTGGACGAAAACTGCATTTGTAGAGTTGCTTCCACACAAGCAGCCTAAGGAAAGAGAACGTAGGACTCCCTCCGAAACAGGGATTCAGCTTTCTGGGGCCACAGAGTCACTAATCTGCCTCTGAAGATGACATGTTGGTCAATATGCAGACAGCGGACACTGAGCTCACTGTCAGAGCTAGCATTATTGACCACATTGATTTTCTAATCTGGACTTCTGTCTTCAGATTGATGAGCTTGGAATCTGCTCTGCTCTGTGGTCAACTCGACTGGCCACGTGGAGCACGCCGCTGTGCTGTAGTGTTAGCTAACTTTACAGAGGATGGAGCAGGAAGCTGAGCTGCACAGTGACAGCTTAAGACACTGCAGGACACGTTCTATGCTTACTGACAGCCAAACAGTGACTGGTGATCACTTAGACCCATTAGACAGTATTAGTAACACATTAAGAAGTATAGTAGGTGGTAAAAGAAGTTTAAAGTGGGGTTACATTAGAAAACATCTCACAGAGCAAAGTTGAGTGTGTCATCCAAGAAAGATAGAAACCAAAACATTGACCAGCTAATCAGTCAAGATGACTGAGTTTCACATGTAAAGAAGTAAACACAGGGGTATTTTTTTGGCCAGACAAATAAGGAGCACTGCAAAAAAAGACTGGTTATTGCTCAAACACAGAAGAAAAGCTTCAGCTCCACCTTGGATACCGAGAGGTTCAAAGACTGTCGGTTACCTAGGGGCCAAAAATAATCGGGCTCATTTTCTAGCTGTGTTGCGACAGCCTGTGTGTACGGATAAGCCAACAGGAATGTAGCTCAGGGTGGCATGTGGATCCATACATTAGTGACACACAAAACAAATTCAAATAGAAGTCAAACGTGCCAAGTTGCTCTCCTTCTCCAAAGCCACGACCTGATTCCTGTTATTTCCCATCCACGTTAAAGAGCACAACAAAGCAACCTGTTATGCTTCGCTCGTCTTAAATAGCACATATTGGATCATGTCGCATCCCGAATTGTGCAACAGGCATAAAATGAATCATCATATGTGGACTGAACAGTTTTGATACTTACACCAATTTTATTTTTCTGCCATAATCCAAGAGCACACATTTTCAATTTGAAAGCAGGATTTCATGCCTTTTGTTCTCAAAACTTGTAATGCTTGCACTCAAAACTCCTCTTCGGGCTCAGACATAGTCTCTGCTCGGACTCTCAGCTTCCTTACGAAACATTTTCTGCTTGCTTCTGGAGCAAAAATGCACCGTCGCCTGGAAACCTCTCAGCAAATACAATGAAAGTGTTGTACTGTAAGTATGTTGATTGATCGATTGTAGTAACCTGCGCCACCCACTGGATGTAGGGAAAAACAACGGCCTCAGCTTTCTGCTCCATGTTACACATCTGCTAGCAGTGTGCTGATCGCTAAAAGCTTTCTGATATTAGGCAGGAGTTTGTTCACCCAACCAACTCCCTACATCCAGTGGGTGGCGCAGGTTACTACAATCGATAGTAGCCACACATGCACACCTGCTAAAAGGAAACAAGCGCACCTCGCATTCTCGCTTACGAATCATTCGATGGGAGTAAGACGCTCTGTAAGAGCGTGAGGAGAAAGGTTAGAGCAAGATAAGTTTTGAGAAGAAAGACGAGAAGTCCTGCTTTCAAGATGAAAATGTAAGGAAAAATATTAAAATTTTTGAGAACAAAAAAAATTGAATCCTGCTTCCAGACTAAAAATGTGTGCTCTTGAATTATGGGAGAAAAATTCCCCCATACAGTTTCAGCAGACTGAATGTAATAAGAGTGTGTTGCTAGGTCAGCTCCATACTGAATTAGCCTAGCAATTTGAAGCTCCAAACTAATTTCATTTGGAGCAGTGTCCTCTGGTGAAACATTTTATGTATGAGGAAGACTACCAGATGTATACAAGTTAGATTTGGGGATGGACCAACTTTTTCCCAGTAGAAGAACAGTTGTACACAGAAAACAAGACCAAAGGAAGGGATTAAAAAGTAAACAACAATTGAGAAGGACTAAAATGATTGTATTTCCTTTTTGGCAAAGTTTATTCTTGAAGATTTCATTCTACCTGTAGTCTTCACACTGAGCCTTGAGCTCTGTTTTTAGCTTTAAAATATCTTCTCCAGTTGTCCCACGATGGGGCTGTGAGCATATCCCGCTAATGGAGGACTCCTTTAAGGGAATCTCAACAGGTGGATGGTCTTTGTAAAAGACCTGAGGTCTGCTTTGTCCTGTGAGGAAGGGTTTTTATTTTGTAAAAATTTCTTCTGATTGGTCTACATTAACCAATCAGAAGACAAAACTACCTTGGTGCAAAAACTTTAAGGCTCATATACTGAATGCGCCATCCTTGGACTACCTCAATTAAACTTACTGCTAATCCTAGAGAAAATGTCACGAGTGAAAAGTCTTGGAAAGCTAAATCGTATGCATCAAAGAACTCTGCGATGCTACCAGAATTCTGACACGATGCAGGTTCAACATTCAACTTGTTGCCTTAAGATCAGCACGCAGTGCTTTGACATGTTGGACTCCACGGCATTTTCCCACTCAGGGAACATATCCTCACACTTTCTAACTGCGTGAAACTTGGTTTCAGACCGGCGTGTTCCGTCGAGCCCATATGCAAATGAATAACTCACCATAAGCCTTTGGCAGGTCTGAGGGAGGAGTCTGTGACAGCGCTTATGGACCAACAGTTTGCAGCTGATACACTTGTAGCCCTGCCCGCCCAGCCCCCATATCCTTTCGCTACAGTGGCCACAGTAGGCTTTCTGGAAGACACAGACACACACACGAGCACAGACCAAACACACACACACATTAGTTTCTCGATCACTGCTGAATTTATTCATCAAACACAGGCAATAATGTGAAGAAATGACAATAAATGTAAAATCAGGCTTTTAAGGATCTATTTGCAAAATAATATATCAAATTAATTTCGTGTTCTTCCTTTTTAGGTTGTTGATGGGTTCGGTTCACAACAAAAATTCTCCTCAGACACTTTATTTACAAAGTAAACTGGTCTGGTTGAATTATTGCCACAATCTGCCAGGTTCATCCAGTAATCAGATTCCGATTCTAATACACCTGCATTCTAATTAAAGTAAACTGATTTTATCTTAGTTCAATTCAGAACGGTGAAATTTAGCAACTAAGTCCTTTAATATCTGCATGCTCTTCATGTTTTAGAAACATAAAACATGAAATATACAGTTTAAATACTGTACAGTGATGTGTACATGTACACCATGACCATGTAACAGTCCACATGATTGTTACATGGTGTATGTACATGGTGTACATGGTGCACTTATTCCAGTACATTTTGTGATAGGTGTTTCAGTAGGTCTAATCAACACTGGCTGAAGCGTATGAAGTCTAAATTTAAAAAACTCAACTTTACAAAAACATATATTTTAACATGCTTACAGGTTAGCTTATTTTCAGTTTGGCTTAAACTATAACTCATGTGTTTAGAGCATCTTACGCTACATTTGTTTGGTATAGAAGCTGTTGTAGTTTCGATGATGCAGAAATTCACCACTAAACGGGAAAAAAAAAATTCAGATGTTGCAGCTGTCTGTCTCTTCTTTAGATTTTACAGCTGTTGGGATCTGACTTGCTGGATATCAGTCTTTTGCTCTGAACTGGAGGTTACAGGTTAAACTGTAGATTGTGTCTCAGAGTAGGAAAGGTTATATAAAATTGGACAAAAGTTCCTCTTCCTTATCTTCCCTATACTTTTATCTGGTTTGCAGTATGATCATAGAGTTCAGATTCACTTATTCTTACACATCTACTTCAAGGCTGCGTCTCAGTTACATCACAAGCTCTCCAATGAGTTTGCCTGTTCCTACAGTTTCTGTTGCTGGCTATCTCGGCTTGTGTTTATTTATGCTACATTAGTCTTAGCTTCGACATGTTCATGACTCATCAAACCACAACTCCTCAGAAAGGAAGCTGACACTTGAAATGCGGCGCACGGATCTGGCTGTACCAGTACCATTCATTGACAGAGGCTGTAAAGAACAAAGAGACTCAGTCACTGCTCTGTTCCAGTGAAACTTCAAGAGGCTACGTTCACTCATGCAAAGCCAACTCTGAGCAGATGTTAAGCGTACATTTATAAAATATTCATAAAGTTTTCTACATCCCTCCTCTGCAACACACAGGAATGCCCTGTGGAGTAAAAAGATCCTCCTTTAAACTTTGGCCTGATCAATACAATAAAAGAAACATGTTGGAAAGTCTGGTCTGTTTTCCGTAACACCCACAACTATTAGAAAACATGATAGTTATTATACAGCGTTTAGAAGCTTCAGTCAGTAACAAGCAGTGGAGAATAGCAGCTACTCTGGGATAAACATTAAAGGATGATTAAACACTCCAGACCAGATTGAAAACAGCTTGTTGCTTGAGGTAACAACAAGGTATGTGAGACGTTTTTGTTATGAAAAAATTAAAATGAGGCTCTACTAATAGTGTACACCGTCTTCCAAATTATTATGCAAATTGGATTTAAGTGTCATAAAGATTACATTTTTTGTTGTGCTATTAAATGTATAGATGGTGTTGTGTGTCAGGGCTCTTTGAATCACTATAATTAATTTCAGAGAGCTGGTTGATTAGTTTGTCTGGTGAGCTCAATTAAAGGAAATCTACTCAAGAAGGATGTTCCACATTATTAAGCAGGCCACAGGTTTCAAGCAATATGGGAAAGAGAAAGGATCATTGGTCGGCCCCTTCAGAGTCCCTGAAAGTGTGAAAATGACCTCAGCAAAGTATATGGACTTTCTGACTGATCACTTTCTTTCATGGTTCAAAAAGAAGAGCCGAACCTTCAGTAGCAAAATCATCTTCATGCATGACAATGAATGCTGCAAGGAATACCAGTGTGTCATTGGCTGCTATGGGCATAAGAGGAGAGAAACTCATGGTGTGGTCACCATCCTCCTCTGACCTCTGACCTCAACCCCACTGAGAACCTTTGGAGTTTCCTCAAGCAGAAGATCTGAGGGTGGAATGCAGTTCCCTAACCCTACCCTAAAAAGGTTGGGGACCACTGCTGTAGAGGACGCATCTGAAACACTTTGATCTTGTATCGTTAACAGGTGCTGGAAAATAATATTTTCCCTCTGTAATATAGTCAATCTTTCTGCCCTCACATGAGACATTTTGTGGCCTTTGTGCTTGTTTGTCTGAGGGAATTTTTCACAGTAGATCATCTTTATGAGGTGGAAGACTAAATTCTGCCAACCTCGTTATGTTTTTGGGATGCTTTCAACGTAAATGGCACCGACGGGGACAGATAGAGAGAGATGGAAAGGTGGAAATAGTGCTGAAAGATGAGGATGTTGGGTCTGGCAGGAAAAAAGGAAGGAAGGAGTGAGAGAAGAAGAGGTTGGAGGGAGTCTGACCTACTTATGTTTGTCTTATTTATATGCGGAGGACAGCAGAGGGAACCAAGCAGAGGCTGCAGGCTGACTTAGATTAATCAACTGCGCTAAAAATCCACTCGGTAATTTCTACAAAAAAATAATCATTTAAGAAAAGAGAAAAGCTTCTTGTTTTCATTCTCAACCAAGCTCAGCTCAGATCACAACTACACATCAGGTACAGAGGCTGGCTATGGCACTCATTACCGCTAAGGCTAACCAGAAAAACTGTTGTTCCCAGACAGGAACTACACAGTTTAGGCAGAAGACGTTCAATATCCACCGGCTGTGTTATTAAACATGTTAGAATATTAAAATTGATCCTGAGATGTTATAAAAGCAACCAGAAGACAAATTATACGCTAATATCAAAGAGATCAAAAATAATAAGGACTTGGAGGGGAAAAAACACTATTTTCTAGCATATGGAGATCAATATAGACAAATCAGACTTTAATTATTTTAATGTTCATTTATGATGGAATTTAAAGGAAGGCAGAAGACATGACTCTGAAATGTGTGAGTTCAGTACTTTGACAGTTTATAGTGAAGACATGTAAAGAGAAAATGACTTGGACAAGACCAATGTTAGCCTCAGGATGAGTGAAATCGAAAGGAAATCTTTTGAAACACCGGAAACAAAAAAAAAAGTTTTACAGCAGGGTAGTGGAAGTACAACAACTGTGTGTGTGTGCGTGTGTGTGCGTGCGTGTGTGTGTGGATGTTTTTCTGGGTTTAGCTCTCTTATTTCTAGTGAAGGGAACTCTTAACGCTGCAACACACAAAGACATTTTGGACAATTTCATGTTCTTAGAGCTTCTGGAAATGTCAATAGTTTTCTTAGCCTGACACAAAACAGTTACATTAACAAACTAGATATATGTGACACACCACAAGAATACGAGAAAGAAGAGAAAGCAGCCTGAAAATGAGAAAAAAGATAATAAAAAAACAAATATTTCTGAGAAGATTGTGATTTCTTTTTTCTTTTGCTAAATTTAAGTCTTGAGGAAATCACCCTATGCTTAAGATAGCAGTCTCAGAGGTTTTAAAGCTGTAAACTTTGTACTTTGATTCAGATTGTTTACTGAGTAAATCTGAGTCGTTTCAGGGGGTGTGGCAGAAACTCACAGACGATTAACATGCTGGGCTTCATTGGCTACTCACACACTTTTGTTGTTGGTTCTGGCCAATAAGATGAGAGTCTGAAAGAAACACATGGCTGCTCAACATTGCCATCACATCACCTTAATGCTTGCAGGTTATGGGCCGTTGGGGAAAAAAAAGACCCCAGCCCAGGTCTGTCTAAGGACCCGGGCCGAAAGTGTTAGTGAGTAAAAATAATTTGTTTCTTTGCTCCAATTTATTCCGCCAAGTACAACCCCCGAACAGACAACCAGAACAGAAAAAAAGTACAACCGCCAAAACATATACTCCTCGCATAACAGTGCCCCTAGCGGATGGACATACAAACAAAACAAAGGAATAACAGAAAGGAGAAAAGTGAAATTACAATACTGCTGAACTGTTGTGTAGCGGCAAATTTCCTCAGAGCACAACCTGCGAATGGATTCTTTAACATCAGAAAGAGAACAGCAGGACATCAAAATAATTCGATGTCTTGAAACCAAAAGAGCCTTACTTGTTGATGACAAAATCCACGAGAAAGATACCAGTGAAAAGAAAACACACCACTTATATGATTGGAGCAGTTAATTATTAGGTAGTTATTGCAAAGTAATTTAAATGAAAAGCTAAGTTAACACCCCCCAGTGGCTAATCAGGTTTGGGGAAAATTCTTTTGAAAATTTGACACTTTTGTTTGCAGAGTGTCAACATTCAAATGACCATATCGTCTTCATTTTTTGTGTGTGTGTTTGACATCAGTAAAGGTTTAGAATTCACATTTTCAGAATCTGTAAATAACTCAAAACATCCCAGGGAGACTTGTTTCCTGGTTTTGTTCTGGCCAGTCACATATGTGAAGAGCTTGTAATAATTTGGAATTTGTGTGTGTGGTTTTTTTTTTTTTCAGTTAATTTAGTCTCTGTGTTTCCAGCTGTCCCTCGTTTTCGCTGATTACCCTCTATGTATGTAACCCCACCTGTGTCTCCTGCTCCTTGTCGGACCCTGTCCCATGTCCCATTCCAGTCGTGTTAAGCGCTACCAGTGTCTGAGTTCTTCGCCTCATTGCTCACCTGTGCTGCCTGGACCTCTATACTTTGTAATCATAATTAAAAACATCATTTCTCACTGCCACCTGGGTCCACCGCACTTCCATCCTCACCACAATAACCACAATTCACGACAGAGCTGATGTTTCAGTCAGCAATGCTGACCTCTCCCACAGTTTTAAACAGGCATAGAAATTGGCTAACAAGGTAAAAATGTTTGACTAAAAGTCTCCAACAACTGGTAAGGCGTCAATCTCCCACACTTCCACTCTTACATATATTTCTACCTATTATTGGCAGAAAGGCTCAGTAAATTACACTCACTGAAATATTTTATTGACTAATTGTGCAGCTGTTCATTTAACACCAAACAAAGCAATAAAGATTAAGCTTTTTAATAATTAAGAACCTTGTGTTGACCTTTGTTTCACCATTCTGTGTACAGCTTTAGCAGCTCATTTGCTAAAGATTAGCATGAGAGGTTTATTCTTAGGCTTATTATGTAATAAATGGTTATAATGACACAGAGGAAGATGAGAGCAGAAAGTGCATCAGTCAGACTGACTGTGTATATGAGGTTTAATGATATTTACAATGACAAAAACAACATGGTGGTCAGGTGCAAACATTAGTAATGAGGAGAATATTTCTATTGGCTTATATTTACATTCAGACATAAAAACTGTATCAGGAACAGTTAAAGTGCCTTATTATGTGTCATCTGTAATTTGTCATTAATTCAACAATAGTAAGCGGGAAGAAATTGAACATTTGTGAGATGTAAAAGTCCAAAGAGATGTTCTCGACAAAGCAGAGGGAACTACTGGATAATACATTTTCTCTGAAGCTGTAGTTGTCCTGCTGATATAAACTAATTGTCCTCCAGGATTTCCCTTTATTCTGCTGACTTCATCTGACCTTCTACATTTAAAAGCCTTTCAGGGCCTGCTGCTCATGCAGCATGATGCAGCCAACGCTATGTTTCACTGCAGGGATAGTGTTTGCAGTGTTGATGAGCAGTGTTTGATGTCTACCAAAACATTATGTCTTGTCTTCCTAAAAAGCTCCATTTTGGTTTCATCAGACCGAAGAACTTTCTTCTACTAAATCCTGGAGCCTTTTCCCGCGTGCCTTTTGGCAAACTCTAGTTCCAGCATTGATTTCTCATCCCTACACTCCCATAAAGCTTTGGCTGGCAACAATCATCAGCTGACGCTTTTAACTGCCTCAGCGTAGCTTTGGTGACCTGGTGTCTTCTCTTACTAGTCGTGCTGTAATGATAGCCAGGTACACTGATGAACCACTGAATGGACCTTTCAGAACCAGCTGTCTTTATACTAGAATAACTGCAAGCACGCTCTCTGCACTCTGCTGATCTTTGCTCCACTCACTGTAAGACTACTAGCACCAAAGAAGCCTAATTATTTTGACCATGATTGATTTTTAGGAGCAGTAAAATTTTAAAGCATCCTAGGGGTGAATACTTTTTTACAGGAACTGTATCTGCCACTGCCTAATGGGCAAACTGTAGGAAATAACCCCAACATGCCACAGCCAAACCTTTTAACAACATTAAACACAGATGTGAGGTCTTTTTCTGGCAGGTGGAACCTGATCTCCCTTCAGTGAGACCATGCTACTTAAGATCTGAAAGTAGCATGCTCCATTTCTTCCAGTGCTGTAGAAGATCACTTACATCCAGCTTGAGAAGGCAGGATGGGCAAGTGGAGCCTTTTAACATCGTAGCAGGGAAATGATGGAAGCTCGCGTCTCAGAGACGAGGCATCAGCTAAACAAACCACAACTAGGTCAGCATGAATTATGGATCAGCAGTCAGAAAGCTCAGCTGTAGATCTGACTTGATTACTTGGGATTTATAATTCAATGGCAATGTGACCATGACTGAATGTGCCGCACCTTCCCTACAGATAAACAGGAAGAGTCCTGTGTTCAGCTCACATTTAGAAGCAAATAATTGTAGTAAGGACTAGACTTGTAACAGATTCTAATCAAACATGCTGTTCTCTCCCAACGCTCCTGGGATGTACAGGACACAATCCTTTCTTCATGTAGCTACTGAGTTACAAATAACTTTTCATTACAACAACAAAAGCGACCTGACCTGACTGAGAAAATTTCATCTCCATCAGATCTGAATGCTGATTGGCCATATGGGAACTCAAAAATCCAGCCTTATGTGAGAGCACTGCATACACCATACTTGGCATGCTATACCAGGCTGCACTGACCACACTGGTATAGCATGTCAGTGTTATACCAGCACATCTTCTACGCTACTACATAGTGACGGAGATTTTAAGTATCAGTAAGGAAATAAAACTGAGAATATTCCAGCTCAGTACAGAAAAGGCAATGGAAAATATTTAGCACATTTTTAATATCTCTCTTAAGTTACAACTGGAAGAGCATTCAAAATGATCAGAATGTGCAAATCAAAGCTGTAAAAAAGCTGTAAAGATGCACTAATTTTTCGGTAACAGTTTATTAGACGGGGTGTGCATAACACTGACAAGACACTGTCATAAACATGACATGACACCTGTCATGAGCATAAAGGAGTCTTTATGAATGTTTATGACTGTTGTCATGAAGTGTCATTCTGCAAATAATGACACTTTTAATGCAACGTTGCTCTAAATGTTGCCTTGAAAGTCCATTAAAAGTGCCAACTTTGCATTAAAGTGTCATTATTTACAAAATAATGCAAAGCTGGCACTTTTAATGGACTTTCAAGGCAACTTTTAGAGCAACGTTGCATTAAAAGTGTCACTATTTACAGAATGACACTTCAGGACAACAGTCAGACGTTCATAAACACTCCTTCATGTTCATGACAGGTCATGTTTATGACAGTGTCATGTCAGTCTTATGCACATTCCGTCAAATAAAGTGTTACCAAATTTTCTTAGTGCATTTCTAAATGAGACTGCCTCTCAGCTGAACTGTAGATGAAAAGTTATTTTGCAGAATGCTGAAATAAATCACTTTGGAGTAACCAGTTTAAATAATAAACTGATCTTGGGGGAAAATACTCTCTATATGATTGGATTGAATTTACTAAATATTTCTGGATACAAATTAAATATATTTTTGTAAAGTACTTTGAGATAGAAGTTGTTGTGAACAAATGATATATATGCAATTTGAACTGAACTTTTCTTCACTATAGTTTTGGTTGTTTTGCACCCGATTATTTTAGGTATGTAAAGGAGTCGTCAGCCACAAGTGTAGCTTGGGATGAACTGGCAATGTACAAATGTGGCAAAGTACAAGTCAAGTCTTAAGTCTGGCCATTTTTTTTGTCTCTGGAATTAGTAAATTCACATCTGTTTATCTCTGCATTCATACTGTCCAACACTTCATTATATATTGCTTTAAACCACATTTTCTTCTCATCCTGAACAATTTTTAACAACATTGAAAACCAATTTCTACATCCATATTTAAAATCTTTGCTCTCAATTCTATATTGTGAAGATGTTTAAATTTAAGGTACAAATTGCAACATCGTGAACACGACAAAGTCTAGTAGGGAAATAAATGAGTAATTTATTCTGAATGAGTCAAACAATGAATCAAGTTTTATTTGTATAGCACATTTCAGCAGCAAGGCATTTCAAAGTGCTTTACATCATATTAAACACAAAAACACAATGCGACATAAAATCAACAATCAAAACACAACATTAAGTCAGGTTCCATCAATAGATTTGTAATTGATTACGTTTCAAATACAATCCTAAACTGGTGGGTTTTTAGTCGAGTTTGCATCCATAGAAGGTTTACCTGTTACATTCCTACTGTGTTATATGGAACAAAATACCTATTGCTATTTTTATTCCCACTCCCATGAACAAAACAGATAGTGATTTTATGATGACATTTTCCGCTAAACGCAACAGGAAGTACTTCTCCAAAGGTAAGTTACACTATTTTGCTTTTAAATGATCCAAAATCCTTTAATACAACGTTCGTTTAGAAAAACAAATTCATGTGGGCATCATTATGAAGCTACAGCTAACATCAACAGATTGCTATGAGCCATAATAACCCATCAACACCACTGGCTAATAATCAAGATCTTCCTTTCACAGTGCAGCAGCTGCAGTCTGCAGCTCAAACAGCAGCTAAAACTGGTACTTAAGACTGTCTGTATGTCTGCACATTACATCAATATAAACAAGCACAAGGCAAAATAGGAAAAAATATTAATGGTTTAATCTGCAGGTTGGAGTACACATCAAACTCAGTTGTTTCACCATGGGGAAAACAAACAGCACATCCTAAGAAAATGAGTGCATATCAAGCTTCAAATTTTAAATACTGCTGGATTCAGTCAAATATAACTGACTCAATCTTTGTTCACTTTTTTTCCACCAGTTGTCTGCAGCTGAGAGCGAATCGTGTGTGTATGTCAGAGAAAGGTGAGAGACTCACCCTGTTAAAGCTTTTGGCCTGGAAAAGGTGTCCGTTCACTCGGTAGAGCTTCCTCCATCTTCTGGCCCGGCGGCGGTAGACTGATTCTGGAAAAAAGATTGAAAAAGCTGAAGAGCCGCAGCCTGGTAGCTTTGCTAAGGTTTCATAATAGCATAATAGTATAATATTTTACATCATCCCACTACAATAAATGCTTTTAAAGCCATTTTACTTTTCATGATGTCTATGATGATTTTATCAGTATGAATCAGATCGTATTTAAAGCACATTTTGCTACAAGGTTCCTGTATCTTTACTGGTTTATTTTCTCGCAGAGACGTGTTTGCCTTTCAGCTGAGTTAGATGTGTAGCTGTAGTCTGTTGAAACAGCTATTATGCTGTACAATAAGTAAAAAGCAGGATGTAGACACTGAGCTGCTGAGATGATCTCCCAGTAATAATTCATTAGCTGCTCTCCCAGACTTTACTGGCTTCCTAGTATGTCTGGCTGCTGTTAGTGGGTGTGGCTATGATACATTCCTCCAATAACTCATTTTCCCCTCTGTTGCCATGGTAGTCAGACCATATATCTGCCAGCTATTGTCAGTGAGGATGTCAGGATGACATGGTCTTCTAATAAAAGTGTTACAGCTAGCTCAAGATCAAAGCTCACTGTGTGATGCTTGATGAAACTGACTGAAGCAGAGCAGCAGGAAGAAGATGCTGACACCTCACAGTTTTGTACCTGCGTGACCCAGAGTGAACTCCAGATTTTCTGATCATCTTCTTTGAGCCAAAAATGTATTATTCCACTTCTGGATGTGAAGCATGACTACTTTCTTTTCCAAAAAATAAAACTCATTCCATCCTATTTAACAGCCATCTTTCATCCCAGACTAGCTGCAGTTGCAGCTAGTCTGCAACTGCAGCCACAAAGATGAGTAAATAAACATGACACTTTATCCATGGCTACAGTCTGGTGTGTAACAATATGACCCATTTAGATTCGGCAATCTAAGCAGATTAGGTTTTTAGAAGATTATATGCTGCATGATGCACATGCTGAAGTTAAAGGTTTTGGGTTTCTGGTTGTGTGACGAATGTCCATGTGATAATAAATTCTGTTTCTATCTCTGTGATTCAGGGTTGGTGAGATCAGCGTGAAGGATCAGGAACAGATGCAGGCCACCTCCTGAAATCAGTTCAAGTCAGACTGTCATCGTCTTAGTTCCTTGTTCTCTGAATAGAAGTGTGAGATGCTACACCTTCTTACATCTCATGCTAGATTATAATAATACATTGTATTTTTAAAAAAATGATATGACAAAATGATAAAATCACTTGGATAGAAAGAGCAAAAGGCTTCAGGTAGAATAAGATAAAAATAATAATAGTATTAAAGCACTAGCACAACCACTAAGAATAAATCTGTTATTAAAGTCATCTAAGTGATGTTACATTCAGGAAATGTGATGATCTCTGTGATTCTTACAATCCAGAAAACATGGGTGAAATCATGGAGTTAGACAAATCAAATGAGTCACGTACTGAATTGGCTAAAATATATTTGGGCTCTGCCAGCAGGATTAGAGACACTGACATTCAAATGGCTGTCAAGAGAAGGCGGGTCACTGCAGAGGGCCTGTGGAATGTGAGGGAGGGTCCGTGTTGACCACTGTGGTCAGGGAAACATGAGGATCTTATCCAAAACACACAGCACACAGCAGAGTTAGCCAATCATTTAAACAAACTCACACAGACAAACATCATGGCACACAGGATGGGACTAATCAGACTGGGACCGAGTGGGACCGTCTGACACAAACACACCAACTGCAGCTGATTGAGGTGAAGCTTTACAAAGCTGGCAGACAGCTGCAGGTCTGTAGAATCTGTTAGTCACCAGATCAACAAACAGGAGAGATCACAGCTCCCTGTGCATCCTCCTGAAGCAGTCAGAAAAACTAGACTAACACATTGTGTTTGGCTTTAGACTCTGGTGTAGACACTGCCCCTGACTGAAGGATCAATTGGCTGTGATCAGCATTAGTGGTGAGCCGAAGATTCAACTTTACGACGAAATGCTGTTTTTCTGCAGGTTATTCAGGAGAGCAGGACTTACAGCACTTAGTCCAGTTCTGTCCGCTGTGGAAGATACTGAATTTGGAAATCCTGGGAGATGCTTGATTTTCTAAGAGGTTTAAATCTACAATCTCTGGGAATGTAAACAGACACTGCTGTTCACATGTTACTCATTGCTGTTTAGGCCGGATGGAGCAAGCGCAATTGGACCTAGCATACGTCATTTACCCAGAAACCATCTGTCCGTGTGAAAAACTTTTATTTAAATTGAAAAACCAAACAGTTCACAATGTTTTTACTGCAATGTCTAAAATGAATAAAGTAAAGTCTAACGTCACAGCTGATTGTGGATCCATTTAACTAAACTCGCAGATGACGGTTTGGTGACTACAGCTGTAAACATCGCTAACTATACAGGTGAGCTGGTAATAGAACCCAAACCCAAACACACCAAAGAGATTTCCTCTTTCAGTTCCTTCCTTCAGGTTTAATCAGATTATCTGTTGTTGCTAGAATCCGCTCTGTTCCACTTTAGTGCCGTCACTTAGAGCACAAGTCCTGTCTTCTCCACTCCCACCCCGAAGGTCAGAAATGCTGATGATGCTCCTACAACACGTTTGCACTTGCCTAACGCTCCTTCAAATCACTGACAAATTTCAGCACCATCCTCAGGAGAACACAACCGCTCCAGCGCCCCACATTTCTTCCAAAGAGCCAGAGAGAGAGAGGGGGGAGGACATAGAGGGAGGGAGGAGAACAGGTTACGTAAAGGGTAAAATACAACACCTCCAGATGTATAGGCCAACACGCAGAGTCCTGCCATTCTCTCTGAAGAGGGAATAAAGACGAGCATCCAGCGTGCCGCTGATGGACTGCAGGTTGAGAAATGAGTCGAGCAGCTGAAGTTCAGGGTGGTACACGCAAATCTATCAGGACAGGACATTTACAAAGGCTTGACTCACTTCCAGACATTGTTCCTTTCACAGGAAAGTAGCAGCCACAAGTTACTGCCAATAAGACCCGCCCTTTCCCTCACACACAAACACAGTGGTCATGGTGTAACGATGCACATCTTGTGTTCATGTTGCTCTGCCAAAGTACAGCTTCTCGCAAAAATCTTCACACCCAAACAATCTTCAATGTTTGTTAAGTTCCAACCAAAAACGTCAGCATATTTCATCTGGATTTTATGTGACAAACCAACACAAAGTAGTGACTAAGAAAACAAAACTTGCTTTCAAACATTTTTCTTCTAATAAACATGTCGAGAGTTTAACCTCCTTTACTCTGACACATCTAAATATAATCTAGTGTATATTTAGATGTACACTAAATGGGGGGTTCTGCGGTCTCTGCAGTTCTTCCACAGCATTGGATGGCAGAGGTACAAACCACCATGTGGGATGGCAGACAAATCAGTGCCACGTGCTGATGAGTCAGTCCATCTAGGTGACACCATGCCAACAGATCTATTGCCATGTTACCCCCGCATCCAACTCACAGCACTGAGCAGTGAGGTATGCATAAGAACAGCATGCGGCGCATCAAAGTGGGCGATGAAGCCAGTATGAGCCGATACAGTATGAGAAAATGTTGAAGCTCAACATCAGCGACTTAAAGCAGTGACTGACCTCCACAGTCACTCGGCTCAATCTATTTTAAACTGTTTAATTTATTCTGCACAGTAAACTGTGAAAACCTCGTTTAGTTCGTGAACTGATCCAAACAGTCACAATGAAGACCCCGCCCCCACCTTACCGGTGCGGGGCTGTACACGTCTGGCCTATATCTAATATCTGGACACAGATACTGGCTATACACTCTGAGTGATTTCAGATATGCAAGTCAAAAAAACAAAAAGCAAAAACAAAAAAAAACCCAATATGAGTTGATATGATCCACCACGCTATCCAATTTCACTTCGAATTTCACTTGCTTTAGAGCAAGTGCGCTGGCAAGTGCTGAGTGCGCTTCAATGGGATCGGTTCAGTTGAAGAGACTTCATTACTCTAACGAAACACAACACAAACATGTCTTGTCTGCCAAGTATAGCGCAGATTTATAAAACCTGACTAACAATGAACCAAAACACACAGCAAAGCAAAACGATAGTACTTGTCAGCCTGCAGGTGTAACTGAGCTGTGAGGAATAAATGCATTGTATACATCGATAATAAAAATGTAATTTGTTTATTTGCTTTTACAACTACTTGCTATGTAATGCAACAACATTCAGTGCTGCTTCAAGCTAGCACTTTAATCAACAGCAATTTTAATAGTTAACTATAATGACTGTCATGTTCGATTATTGTTGTGGTGGACCAATACAGAGAGGGAGAGGCATCGAGCAGATGGTGAAGATTTAATGAGAAATTGTGATCAAAACAAAATTTACAGCCAACGAGGTGAACACAAAAATCAGGAACAAAACAGCTAGTCGGTACAGGAAGAGCACGATGCCTCCCATCATGCTGTGCGTAGCCTTAGGTTTTCAAAATGCTTCTGGTAGCAAGAACTAGTCATTTAGTTACTAGTTATCGCTAGTCAAACTCTGCTCATAATTCTTATTAAAGTAACACTGTTTTAAATCCGGGGATGCACTAAGAAAGGCAGGCAGGTCAACCAGCCGTTGACCAGAAAGAGTTTGTTTAGCCCTGACTGGTGATTGGTACCGCTGTCCTTTCGGCTCCACCCTCCATAGTGTTGGCTCCTCTAAGAGCTAAAAAGTGCATCAGCAAGTCAAATGTTCATAAAAGCTAGATTTGCAATTAACAACTAAGGCATCTACATTGAAAACAACAGCTGATAAGGTACAACAGCCATGTCTGATGCAGCTGCATGCTGGGTGTTTAATAAGAAGTACATTGCTGGTGCACAGAGACACAAAGTAATAACAGCTGGGTTTTATTCATCAAGCTGCTGGCCATCACTGAAGCTGCACCATCAGCTGAGGCATGTAGCTGACAACAACACTACTACTGTGAAATCTCTTCCTGTCAGTTCGACAGAAACTCCCACAACAGAGTTCTTGTTCACGGCTTCAGAAGAGCGCCAACGCAGGGAGCTGTGAGGGCTTCAGAGGCTGACTGACACGGTGAGCTACAGAAGGTTTTAAATGTGAGCAGACTTTCAGAAGATTCATGGTGCTGCATGCTCTGAGGAAAGAAATGTCAAGATCAGCAAACACCTGCTAAAAAATCTGATCATCAACACTCCTTTTTCCTTCCACTGCTCAACATTTGATCTTTTAGTTGTGAGAGGAACTCTACTGAAGATGTGGGGCCGGACCTTCAGTAGGTCCACATCACAGCTTTCTGTGTTTCGCTTTCCTGCTGTTCCTGCAGAAAAGCCGTTCTCTAACAACTGAACATTTTCCTACGGCTCAAACATAAATCAGGCTGATGCATTTAAAGGACAATAATACTCAAATTGTAAAATGAATTAATAAGATAACTGCACCTGTATGCATTGCCTAGTCATGTTCTGTATGGCCGACAGAGATTCAATCGGCAAGCAAAGAAAACCTGGAGCAGATCTGATCTACGTTCAGCTACAGTGTCACTGTTAACAGACCGAACTGCTTCATTCTCTTAAAGAGTCTCTGATGAGAAACTGGACTGGTCCCAGAGAACCTTTGCTTTAATAAAAGACACATAGTGAAGTCCTCCTGAATCCTCCATGTTCTCCTACCTTTGATTCGAAAATAGAAGAGCAGCCTGAGCAGCATCCCTCCAGCCGGAAACCAATCAGTCCTTCATCCTCTGGATCACCAGCTGACTTCCAGATCAGGAACTCTCCTCCACATCTCTGTATCAGTCTCACAGAGCTGCTTGTCTTTCCGCTCTGCTCTCCTCTCTCCCTCCTCCCCTTCCTTTTTATTCATCTGTAATCTCCTGAGAAGTGCTCATCTTCAGCTTCCTGCCATAAACATGCCAAGTTACACACATCAGAAAGCTCCTCCAGCTCCACCACTAAACTGTTCTAGTCCTGATCTGGTCGGGCAACTGAAGCTCCTGGCAGAAGGGAAAACTAAACCACACGCCTGAGCCTTTTTAGAGCAGTGTGCAATAGTGTTGCAGTTTCAGCTTCATGCCCACAAGATGGCAAAATTGGTTGTGATATCTGCAGCAGCAGCATCTGCTCCCTCCACCTTTTAACACAAATATAAACCTTTCTTACTTGTAGAAACCAGATGAAATCTACATGTTCTCACAAAGCAGGTGAAACGAGCAGGTCTAACAGTTCTGTGTACCTCTGCATCACCAAAGACAGCAGGTCACAGGCGACATTAAGCTGTCTCATTTGGATCATAGTTGCTATAAGTTAAAAACAGACACTGCAGGAAATGTGAGAATTCACATTTTTGATACAAAGTAATGTATCTCTATTCTCTATTAGACTTTCTTGTCAACTATGTCACTGCATTTGCAGTTGCTCAGGAAGGTCATAGACTTCTGATTAATCGGTTTTGTGAATCTGACAGTTTTTTTTTCTCACTGATTTTGTAGCCCAAGGTCAGTTATGCCAAAGTTGTCAGTAGACAAGTGGAAATGTTTGGTTCTAGCATGTATTGACCAACACGATTCCTTATATCGCACTCCAGCATCACAGCCTCTTCAAAGTACCTTGTTAAATTTGATTTTTCTCAGGTATGCATCTACATCAGTGGGGAAAATCTGTTTTTGGGGCACTTACTTGCCACTGCTTCAGCAACCTCTTGCGGTATCAAGACGGATTTCCCTAATGACTGACTGAGGGTCAGTTCCTTCACTCTATGGAAATGACGGACACAGCAGAACGGTAAGCTCCAAATAACACTAAAAAGACAACTAAGCTTATTTCAGACATACATTTTGTGTTGCTATTGACGTTCTAGTCATTGGTTTGATCATTAGCGCTGTGTGCCAGCTTTTAGCTGTGTCCTTGAGGAAATAACTCTATTCCATGTTTTGAATATAATTATTTGGCTTTGTTTTTTTGCCGTCTTTGTCTAATGCATTCCGTGACCTTCTTGAAGCTTGCATAAGCTAAATGTGGATGCTTGTTTACTTCGTTCATATTGTGGTAGCATTCATATTTTAATAGGGGTCTGGCATGCATGCACACAATATTTAAAATAGATTCCATGTTATAGGTTATTGGTATGGATGGAGAGGGCGTAAATAGAATAATAACAACAATGGGATGCATTTCTTTGAATGTGTGGTTCTGTAGGTTCTCTATATTGGTCATTAAGCTTGTCTTGGTCATCTTGGGACAATAAAATGATCCCAGAAACAATAATGACACAACGAGCCTTGTCACATCACACAGCTGCTCAGGACTGATGGGGAAACATCTATCTATGGTAACTTCCAGACTTCCTACATGCCTATCTGAAAAAGCTCTGTAAGAACAAACAAGTCCAAACAGCAGACTCACAACTCTCTAACATCAACCACGTTCATGTATTTTATATCAGAACGAACCGAGACTATAATGTGTGGTAAGTGCGATAAACAAAAAAACCTTCAGCTGACAAGATGACAAAAGCCATAAATTCAACCATAAACACAAATACAGGCTCACAGTAGAATCTCCTTCTCCCAGCCAAATTCAGACTTGGACAGGCTTTGGTCTTTTCTTGCCGGCCAGTGTTGCAACAGCAGTGAGGTTGTTCAAACATTTTCTGAATTCTTAAACAGTGACGAGGGAAGTCTGGAGACACTTTTATCAGCGCAACCTTCAAGACATTTCTCCTTTATCTGAATTTGTCGGCAGCAACCTGGGTTAGGCAGCTATTTTCTCTGAATCAAAACGTTGGCTAAAATAAGCACTGAAACACAGATAACATAATTTTAAAGATATTTATACTGTCGTCCCTCAACTGTCATGAGAATACCAGAGTGCTTGAAACCTACTGACTTTCATTAAGTGTTTTGAAGGTGATAGCTAAGGGGTTTTTAAGGAAGTGAGTAGCTGAAAGAAAATATAGTACATTGCTTTTTTTTTTACTTTGTTACTGACTGGGTTTACATGGGTTGCCTTCCTCCACTATTCTGTTCAATTCTCATCTTTCTTCAAAGCTCAGTCTGGGCTTTCTCCCAGTGACGGAAATTTCTACGGTAGAATTTCCACTGGGCCAAACAGTGAACAGAAGGAGAAGCTGTGAACGATGCGCTGTTTTAGAATTGTAGCAACAGCCGATGAGGAAGTGAAGGAAGCCATTCAGACAGTGTTTCCAAATACTGAATTAACATTAGTGTGACCAACAAGGTCTATCTCTATTGGTGCTTCTCTCTTTCCTGTGGAGAATGGTTGCTTACAGTGTAGGGAATTTCCTGTAAGCTTCATGGCGTTGAACTGGCACATTACATGTTGAGGTTTTAACATTTAAAACCTCAACAGAGTTCCCACCTCCAGAAAACAATTGTTTAACAGGCTCCAATTGATCCAATCTTTTCAGGTATAAATAAAAGTGTTCATCAGTGTGTGGTGTCTTTCCAGAAAGAATTTTGCCTGACAATCCTCTAAAGACTGACGTTCTCCCTGTTGCTGTTGCCCTTTTTCCTTCCACTAACTTTTCTGTTGATATCCTTGAACAGACCAACCAGCTTCTTCAGCAACGACCTGTTGTGGCTTCCACTCCTTGTGAAGGATGTCGATGACGTCTGTCCAGTCAGCCCTCTTCCTCATGATTGTGTCCTACTGACCCAGAGTTAGAGGCCATTCGAAGGCTCAGGAAAGCTTTGCAGCTGCCTTTAGTTCATTTGCAGATTAGGGCGTGAGACCATGAGTTTCCATTAATGAGATTTTTCAAAGTATTCTTTGTGCTACAGATAATAGGTTTTTATATTCATAAAATGTGCAAGAAATAAAGGCTTGGAATATATTAATACATATGTGATGATTTTCTGAGTTGACTGGCAAAAAATGTTGTACTTTTATGCAATAAACCAATTTCTTGAGATGAATTACTAACTCACCCAAAGAGAAGGTAAACCTTTTTCAGTCAATGAATGTGCCATCTTAATGCTCTACAGCTTCTCTCTGGAAGCTTACACCGAGTGAAAAAGATACAAACTGACCTTTACATAGAATCTGTTGGATGAAAATTAACTCTGAGGAAAAGGCAATTGAAAAATCCTTTGTATCAAAGTAAGTTCAACATTTAAGCTCCACTCTTTTCTGCAGCTGCAGATACATTGTTATATTTACCTGCTGAATTAAAACTAATTTTAACCAAATGAGGAAGATCATGACTATTCCAAAGTGGACATGGCAGGTCAGAGCTGAAAGGATAACAGAATAACAGTTAAGGATAACAGTTTTCTTTTTTTAACAAAAAGAAAACGTAGAAAAATACAGCTTTACGTCGACTTCTTCAGTAGTGTTCAAGTATTAGCAGGATTGAAATAGCGCTGGAAAGTAGTCTTGACTGGTGCAGCTCCTGCATCTAAACTCATGTGTATTAAAGTTTGCACAATGTTATGATGTAAAGAATATAAAGAGTAAGAAGAAAATTGTGTGAAAAACTAAGTACCCCCTCTTGTTTCAAAAGGTGGAAACAGGAAAGTAGCAGCCAGACAGATGTTGCTTGTCAAAGCAAATAAATAATCATCAGCAAATATGATCCCCTTCATAAATATCAGCCTCTTGTTGCTATGGAGAGGAGTGTGTCAGCACAATGCCAAGAAGAAAAGGCTATAGCAGTGCACATGCTCAATTTTGGACTCTACAGGCCCCAGTAGAATGTTAATGTTAAAATTTCAGGACAGGACAGTCAGAAAAAGACTAAGCCTAAACCAGACTAAGCCAACTAAGGAAGAGTTGCCTGCAGAAAACCTTTCCTCTCTAAGAAGCAAAGTTGCATCTGAAAGTAACAAAACTTCTGGAACAGTGTCCTTTGAAGACTTAGCAAATCTAAATGATTTCAAGAAACATTAAAAAGAACAGTGGACCAACATTTCACCACAACAATGTCAGAAACCTATCAAATCAGACAGAAAAGGTGGCTCTAGGGCACCTGGAGCTTATTTCACTCCAACACCGAAATGATTTCAGAACCTGCTTAAGACCAGATCTACACCGTGTCCCAAATTATTATGCAAGTGATATTTTCTCAGATTTTCTTAAATGGTCAATGCAAATGATGGTCAGTATAATTTTCAAGTCATGAACTATTAGAGTGTAAATCAAAATTTACTGAACAAAGCTCCCAATGGACCCCTTTTTGATATCACCTGCACAATTCTTGCATCCATTGAACTTGTGAGTTTGTGGAAAGTTTCTGCTTGAATTTCTTTGCAGGATGTCAGAAAACCTTCCCAGAGCTGCTGTTTTGATATGAACTGCATTTCACCCTCAGACCTTCTGCTGGAGGAAACTCCAAAGGTTCTCAATAGGGTTGAGGTCAGAGGAGGATGGTGACCACACCATGAGTTTCTCATAGCAGCCAATGACACAGTGGTATTCCTTGCAGCATTCATTGTCATGCATGAAGATGATTTTTGCTACGGAAGGTGCGGCTCTTCTTTTTGAACCACCGTCCATTTTCACACCTTCAGGGACTCTGAAGGGGTCGACCAAAGATTCTCTCCTCATGACTTCGGCCCAATAAATGACTCCACCACCTCCTTGCTGACGTCACAGCCGTTTTGGGACGTGGTGGCCGTCCACCACCAATCCACTACTGCGTCCATCTGGACCAGTTGCACAGCGGTCATCAGTGAACAAGTCTGTTTGAAAATTAATCTTCATGCACAGCTGGACCCACTGCCACCGTTTCTGCTTGTGAGCTCTGGTTAGGGGCCCAATAGTAGGTTCATGCACCACAAGCCTCTGGAGGATCCTCCACCTTGAGGTTCCAGAGGCTCCAGCAGCTTCAAATAACTGTTTGCTGCTTTATAAGGGCGTTTTAACAGCTGCTCTCTTAATCCGATGAATTTGTCTAACAGAAACTTTCCTCATTGTGCCTTTATCTGTACAAACCCATCTTTGTTCTGAATCAGCCACAAATCTCTTCACAGTATGATAACGCTTCAGTTTTCGTTAAATATCTAATGTTTTCATACCTTGTCATACAGCACTACACTATCTGATGATTTTCTTCAGCAGAGATCCTTTCTCTTTCCCATATTGCTTGAAACTTGTGGCCTGCTTAATAATGTGGAACATCCTTCTCAAGTAGATTTCCTTTCATTGAGCTCATGAGACAAACTAATCAACCAGCTCTCTGAAATTAATTATAGTAATTCAAAGAGCCCTGACACACAACACCATCTATAAATTTAATAGCACAACAAAAAATTTAATCTTTATGACACTTTAGTCCAATTTGCATAATAATTTGGAAGACGGTGTATATGAAAGTAAACTGTTCACATACAAGTCTGATTGCTGTCGCATTTAATCAGCAGTATGAACGACCAGACAAAAAAAGGTCAGATTTCAGCAAAGAATCGGAACTAAGCATCAAGTGTGAATGTAGTCTTTTTGGCTAACAATAGCAGAAAGGAGTCGGCGAATGAGTGATCAGTTTATAGGTGCTGTTGCAGTGTCACACCTTGTCATGTCGCCATGGAAACATTATCCAAGTATACATTAGCTCCACTTGTAAAAAAATAAAAATAAAAATATAGAGCATAATAAATAAATCAAGAAGTTCTTGCACCACTGCTGTCATGACACTTTGAACATCACTGTGATACAGATTATCAACTCTGAACAATGCTGCCTTGGTAACGGAGCACAGAGATGAAAACCCTGGCTGCTGTATCTCTGGTCTGGAGGTTAAAATTAGAATTATAAGCCACCATCTTCAGAATTAAAATTAGCTATGCATGATGTAATCATAACTACACATCTTAAGAGAATTTAACCCACTGACTAAGGAATTTCTCACTCTTTTTCTCTCCAGTCCAGAAATTACTGTACCTGTGTAATATTGTGCATTATTTTTCTATTGTGGATTACTTCCTGAGGGTGGAGAACCTCAGTCTTGGATGGTTTTTAGCCCAAATCAAACTTTAAATTTAACTTGTCTACTGTTAGATGATGCCACTCAAAAGAAACGCTCGCAGCATTTTTCTTGGGGATTTTTTCAACTCGCATAAAATATGATTTCCTGACCCGGAGCTATGCTCTCATATCTGGGAGGAAGTTGAACCATCAGTCCACCAGAACAGTAACAGTAATACACAGAACAAAGTTTGGAAAAATGCAAATGATTAAAGGTCTTCCTTCTCATTTATGATGTTTGTGACCTTGACAAGTCACTGTGCTCCACTGTTTCTGCAGACATACTTTAAAAAATCATGGTTAAAATGCTTTCACTTCACATTACCAACTGAGAACAGCAAGGTGACCCGGTCAGGCGTGAGGTTCAGTGAGCAGAGAAACGCAGACCAACACAAGAACAGGCGTTTAAAAAAGCTGTGACAGCAAGGAGAGAGGAGACTGTTATTGAAAAGAAAGGGCACTGATGAAGGGAGGAGTAATATCTGAAAGAGGGGGCAGTTAAATAAAGAGGGAATGCCACAGGGGAGACGTCTGAAATGAGGCCAGTTCAGTTCGGAGGAACTCAGGCAGCGGCGAAGCAGAGCTCTCTTTCTGCTCCACTATGGTCTCCTCATTGGTGGCTGCAGTGACACTATTGTTGTACGGCTTGTTTGTGCCAGCTGAAGTGGCGGCCCAGTGGGAGCATTATGCAAGAGAGCACGTCGTTTGTGGATTAGCCTTCTGAACAGATGTGCTGCCGGCTAGCGCCATTCATCGTAGGTTCAGCAGCAGGACATAGCAGCAGCTCCAAATCCTGGAGAACAACAGAATGAAGCAGCAGCAGCAGAGGCAGAAAGGAGGCAGAGCTCAAAGAGAAATGCAGTCACTAAGGCTTTAAAAGCCCTTAACTGTCACCCTGAAGCCCACTGAATAGCTTACAAGCAATGGGCCCCCATCCGTGCACTGAACAGATGCTTAGAACAAAGCAATGCATGGATGGAGAGCCACATAAAAACAGTTACAAAATCGGGCTTCTATCACCTGAAGAGCATTTCCATGATTAAGGCACTAATGTCTCAGTAATATTTAGAGAAACTCATCCATGTGTTTATCTTTAGTCATAGTGATTACTGCAACTTGCACAGGAAGTGCAAGTTATACAGTTTGCTATAAACAAACTGTATGAAACAAGCTCTTTGGGGGGGGGGGGGGGGGTCACAGTAAAATAAAATCCAATTGACAATGCCCCAAACTGTCTTATTTGAAATCACTGCAGTCAAAAAGAGCAGAAGGCAGTCACAGGTTAAGCAACAGGCAGTCGGGCGGCATTTTCTTCATAAGTCTTGTGTTGCTTTAAATTATAAATGGAGGCTGAGAAAACACTTCTGCTCATTTTGTTCAATTCTTTGCAAACAGCTTTTAACACAACCTTCAATAACTGGTTACGATTATGGTCAAATTTTGAATGAGGAGCTGACTTTCTGTAAAAACTTACTCCTCAAAAGTTGAGGCTACAGTTTGGAATTGGGACTAGAGTGAGTAAAAGACAGGTAAAAACACGCTTCGAACCACTGTTGCGATGAGGACATTTCTCCAACCCCATTTTGTTTGAACCATCACACACGATGAGCTTGCAAACTTCTGATCCGGAGACCTCCACTGGATCAGATCTGGTGGGGTGGAGGGGAGTTAATGAAAGAAATGAACTACAATCCATAAAACCAGTCAGTTGAGCAGTGCAGCTCTTAGAAAAATGAACTGGTAATCAGATCTCTAATCTTTTCTTTTCTGAGGATTTGTAACAGAGGGATTAGACCACAGGTGTCACACCGGCCCTTGGGGACTGGAGTTTGACACCCCTGGATTAGACAAAGAAGCCCAGGTCAAACAAAGTTTCAATCATCTGTTGGTCAGGCCACTGTTCTCCTCATCTCCAGAGCGATACAACGGCTTGCAAAAGTATTCACACCCCTTGAACTTTTTCATGTTTTGACACATGACAACCACAAAGATATTTCATTGAAAATCAGCGTGGAAGACCAACATAAAGCGGTATGCAATTGTGGAGAAGAGGAAAAATTATAAATGATTCAAAACATTTTTTACAAATAAAAAACTGAAAAGTGTGGTGTGCAAAAGTATTCACAGTCAGAGCAGCTGGGCTTGTAAGGAGATTAGATTACACACAGGTGGACTCTATTTAGTCATCAGGCAACTTCACAATTGAAGGAGAATTTTTTAGCGGGGCAGTTCATTTTTGATGTATTAGAGATTAGAGAACTAGAATAAAAAGATGCGGAATGGACTCCAGGCTGGAGCAGTAACCTGTGTTTAAATGACCTTCAGCCGTCTGAATCATCTGTCAGTGTGTGGATGAGTGTGGTGGTGGTAGCATCTTTCCATTTTAACAGTGTTTTCAGGCTTTTAATAGTGTCTGCTGTCTGTGTTGCTGAAAATCTGATCCAGATACAGGATCATTGTTCCAAACAGGAAATGGACGTTTCGTTTTCATTCCCAGTCAGTCTCTATTATTAATAACACAGGTTGGGTGACAAAAGCTTTTCCAATAATTGTCAGCAGTCAAATGGGAGAATTCGAGTCCAGGTTGGTACAAAGCTCTGATATTTATTGATGAACTGTGTTCATCCATGAGTCTCCTGGATAATGATGATTTATTAATGTATTGCAGTTTTAGTTTGCATGAGTCGGCTGTTTCTAAAACGTTTTCTGTTGCTATCAGGCCAGTTCAGCCGAATGAGCGTCAAAGTCATATCAGCATTTTCATCGACTAAGGCTGATGATGTCACCATCATGCCACGTGTGTTGACTAAAACAAAGCTTCTTTATGGGACAGGAATGTGTGCCGGTGTGCTGCTATTGCTGCTACACAGATGAGAAGCTACTTTAACTCCATTACAGATGAAAACACCTGGATGAGGATCCCAGTCTGATCCGAGATCAGTCCGAATTTCCTCCGGTGATCACGTCACAATGTCAGCTGCCAATCAGAGTCAAATCAGGTTTTTTCTGCTCCTAAAGTGAATCTGACATAGTTGGCAGCTAGAATAAGGAATGTGAAAATGTCAAACTAAAGCTGCATAGCAAACAGTGTGTCAGAAAACCAAAAATGGAATTACGTCAATGTTTTCTCTGGATAACAATGGGTGACCAGTCTGTACTGCACCTCCAGCTTCCGGGGAACCTGGAGTGAGAAATCCACCCAGCAGCTTCTCCAGCTGTCAGTGAGGAGTCACAACTGGGAAATCAGCAAAAAAGAGAACTGAAGACGATGTCTTGCAGAGGGGTTGTGGGAGGCTGAGTGTCTCCTCTAATGTTTAACTTTATCTGATTAGCAAAAATAAGATGACAAATTCAAGGGCAGGGGGAAATCTGTCTTTTCCCAAACCTTTGTGTCTATGTGACCCGATAAACACTTCTCCTTCAGAATGAGATCAAAAAGGTTTCCATACAACTGTTTCTAAGCTGATGTTCGGATTCGGGGAGAGCAGGACTGTTTCAGACTTTCACTGGAATGTTGAATTCCCGAAGGCTAGGCTAGGCTAAACTAAATGACATCATTTATAAGAATAGGAGTACAGTAAGCCCTGCTTCCAGCTTTATTAAAAGCGGCTCAAGTTAACTCATAAAAACAGAATAAATGACTGAATGTAATGTGAGCACTGAGAGGCACAGGGACAGGAGCTTCATTCTCCGGCTGTTTGCTTTTCAATAAGGAATTTCACTGCAATCAGCCTCATTTACACCACAGCGAAGATTTCAGTTAAAATTCTTCGAGTCTTTTAAGAACAATTAGAGATTAAACTCAAAAACATGAGACTATTCACAAATATCGACCTAACCTTGCTGTTAGTTGGCATGAGCAGCTCAGACTGTCTGCTAAAGTTCTCTGGAGATTTACCTGGTTTATTTCTTTATAAAGAGATTTTCTGTATTTCCTGTATATATATTTCCTGACTTTTCAAGTATATTTTTGCTGTCCATAATATTCCTCTGTGAGACGCATAAGTGAAGTCTCTGTAAGACAGACTTAATGAGTGAACATATTTATTAAGAAATCTAAATATACTTCTAGATTCAGCCCAAAATTTTGAGCTTAAGGTAGTCAAAAATTCCGCCCCAAACCTAAACTCTCTGCCGTGTATCGGGGTGCAGGAAGCACAACCACAGCTTCCCATATTTGGCATCACTGCTTGTGTACAATGGACCTGCAAGCCGTGGTCTTTATCCATACACATCCATAGCAGCCTGTAGCTGTAGACTAGGCCAATCTCAGCACAAAGGTCTCATCTTGGGTGTGTTAAAGATAGGTGTAGGTGTCTGGTTTCAGACACCTACACCAGTCTGCGTTCTCACGTTCACAAACTTCTAGTTGTTAGCATTTATCCACATTCATTATTTAAAACGGACCGAGGTAAAAGGAAGGTGAGACCTACAGTAACAGAGTCATTTGATTTTAAAGTGAGCATGTTTTGGAAACTGTCATGTTTTTAAGTGTGTGGTTTATGCTAGTAAATCTAGGAAATATTTCTGTTTTGGCTGCTCATGTATGAAAATATCTTGTTCAATGAACAAATCTGACAAAGGAAAACGAAGGGAACTTCCTTCTCTATTTCATATTCCAACCACAAACTTCTATGTGTTATGGAGGATTTTATGCAATAAAGTAGATGCATCAATAATTGTGAAGCTGAATAAAGTGTCTTTTTTTTTAAACAAATAAAAATCTGAAAAGTGTGGTGTGTACTTGTATTGAACTTTAGATGTTGCCTGGAGAGTAAAGGCCAGGTGTGTGTGATGTCATCTGAGGCTAACAGGAGTTGCTCTTCTTCTGGCCTAAGAAAACAAGCAGCATGATGAAGACCAAGGAACACAGCAGACAGGTCAGAGAGGATGTTGTGGAGATATTCAACCCCAAAACGCTTACATGTTAGTCAATGGGTACGTGACTTCGTAGAAAAGTGGCAAGAAAAATGCTGCAGTTGAAAGAAAACCATAAGAAGTCCCAGTTAAAGTTTGCTACTAGATCTGGTATCTAGGGGACACAACTGACATGTTCAAGAAGATGATGTGGTTAGATCAGATCAAAATAAAGTTTTGATCGACAAACAAAAGGCTATGAGTGGCTGAGAAGGAAGATTGAACATTCACCTACTCAACCACAACCATACAACACAGCGGTGTTAGTATTATCCCGAGGCTTTGCCTTTATTCAGTAAGATGGATGAAACTAAATCCTTAACAACCCTGGAAGTAATCAGTTAGAGACTGCAGAGGACCAGAGACTGGTCAACTGCCCCAAACACACAGCCAGAGCTACAATAGATTGGTTCAGGTCAAGACTATTCATGAATTAGACTAGCCTTGTCAAAGCTCAAACGCAAACCCAGTGAGAATCTGTGGTAAGACCTGAAAACTAATGTTCAGAAAGTCTCCATCCAATTTGGCTTTGCTTCAGATGTTTTACAAAGACGAAGAGCCAAATGTGTGATTCTGTAGATGTTGTAGTGGAGAGCAACCTAAACAGACCTCCAGGTGGACCTGCAGCTGTTTTCTGACAAGTCAGTAGAGCAAAATACAGACGCACAGCATAGTTGTTCACTGTTTTCTCGTTAAGATTTGAAAACTATGTCTTACGTCCTTTCACCTCATAGTTATGCACAACTCTGTGTTGCTTTGTCCGATAAAATACCGTGAAGTTGGGGCGTGCCGTGGTGGCGTAGTGGATAGCGCGACCCATATTTGGAGGCCTTGAGTCCTCGACGCGGCCGTCGCAGGTTCGACTCCCGGACCCGACGATATTTGCCGCATGTCTTCCCCACCCTCCTTCCCAGTTTCCTGTCAGCCTGCTGTCGTATAAGGGACACTAGCGCCCACAAACAAAAAAGACCCCCTGGAGGGGTAAAAAAAAATACCGTGAAGTTTGTGACCTTGAGGTGAAACGATAACTTCATCTGCTGGTTGAGATTGGGAAGCATAAATAAACATAAGTAGGGCAAGTTGTTTAAAACAGCATTACTAAATTAAGTTAAACACAATATTACATCTGCCGAGTCATTTGATCAGTTGAATTGTTTCCTGCTCCCCAATCCTCCACAAAAACTCATACTAAAACAGTTAAGAAGTAAAATTATTCACAGGACGAGACTTTTATGATGAAGTAGCTGACTAGGTGGGAGGCTGTTTTATCGAAGCAGCTCTAATTCAGCCCTGGAAAAGCTTTAGGAGAAGCCTGATACTGTAACACTGATGCATTTTGATCTAATCATGGCACAGACCTCTGATCAGGACCTTAGTTAGTATGTCATATCAGTCTGTAAACCAGCTATATCCGGTTGTGTTCTGTAAAAACAGACACCGCCCAGAAAAAAGAAAAATCCATTAATGCTAAGTTCTTTTAGAAATGATCCGACCTGAATGGATCACACCCACATATCAGGTTTTCCTCTGGCTGGCGGAAGCAGCAGTACTAATAAAAATATCATCCCCATGACACCTGAAAGTGTGTCTGATTATTTTTAGCCGCAGCACTGCTTGCATGTCTGCACTGGAGAAAAGCAACAGACTAAAACCTGGTCAGACTGAAGCAACTCTCCCCAGAATGGATAAAATCCCTGGAGACTCCCATGAAAGTTGGCTCAGCCCGGCGAGGCGGTGTCAGGCCCGGCCGCGTCATTAGCAAGCCAACATTACCTCTGGATTCCTCGCATCACATCAGTGACTCATATTCATCACAGATGGCAGTCAGTCCTTTTCACTCCTGACGCTGCTGCTGCTGTTTCACACACCTCTCACTCTGCCTGCATCCTTTTTTTTCTTCACACTGCAGTGTGAGTGTAGCAGCATCATGCTGGTCTGCACACTAACTGAGCAATCCCTGCAGCGGCAGCTGAAGAGGCTGGACGTCACTGAGAAGTGACAATGTGTCGGAGGCGGAGTGGGCCAGGCTGGCAGCTGGGGAGGCAGAGCTGAGCATCAGAACCTGATCATAACTACACCTGAGCTTCAACACCACCAGCTACTGGAAGCTGCTAAAGAGCTGAGGTCAGGCTTTTTACAGATCACCTAAAAGTCTCAAAATAAGGTCAAATCTATTCAAATAGTACATCATATCCTATCATCCGACCTTGAACAAGGAGACTGCCTGCTAATGATGTATTTAAGGTAAGAGGGCTTGTTTGATGTGCTTTTGTACTCATACATTGGTGCTAGAACTCCAGAAAACAAGGTTCTGGAAATAAGTAAAGCATATTTCAAGTTCAAAGAAAATGATCAACACACTATGTATCAGAGCAACATAAACAAAAGCATAAATTATGACATATTAAGTGAATATAAAAAAGAATAATTAACTTAAATCATTAAAGCTGAAGCATGCAACTTTTATTTAAAAAATATGCTTTTTAAAACTGTCACTGTGTCGGGACAGTATATTATGAGCCAGATAATGTGTCTAAAGATCAAACTCCTCCCAGTCAAAATGGCGATGTCAATCAATTTAAAGTATATGCTGCTAAATGTGCTAAAGGTAGAGAAACAACTTACAGTCCCAGGAAAACTGTTTATCCGCCATAATCGGTGGCCATAATAACCGGGGCGTGTTGTTGACCGGGGGATTATGGTTTGCATTAGGCACTATTGACATTCAGATCCTCCGGTTGTAGGGATGGGTGCACATGTCGCCCTTGGCGGTTGCCCATGTTGCCCATATCAGAAACCGCCACTGCATACTTTGCTGTCAAGACATAGACATATTTTTCTTTAATTGTATTTTTTGTCTGCAACCTTGTTATAATGCTTGAATAAAACCTGATTTGGATTCTCCCTATTTTCTCGCCACAATTGCATTCTGTTGGGTTAGCAGGAAGAAGGCTTCATATGAATTAAATCAAGTCATTCTGATCGCTGGGAATCGTCCCATAGAGGATGAAACACATTTAAAAACTCGGGACCAGTTGCTTCGCTTCCTCCTCTGGTCAGACAACATCGCCAACAAAGAGCTGTTAGCATTTTATTTGGCATTCAGCCCTCAGTTCCTCTATCAGGTCTCCAGCTGCTATCCCAACACACTGGAACTGAGACTATTCAACACAGTAAAATAATGCTTCATCAGTTTTTTGTGCAACTAATAAGAAACAGCAGATAAGTTCTCTTTTCTCAAGGCTTGTAGATTCAAAGCAACAGAAAACAAGATGACATTAGCAGCTAATTAGCATGATGCTAGCTCGGTGAAAACAACTGATTTTTTTTTTTTTTTAAACCAAGATTGAGATTGTGTTAAATAAGTTAAATAAGTGTTCCCTTTTTCCTACTCCCATACCAGTGTATGGGTATGGAATCTGGCTTAATGACCAAACGGAAAAGTAGAGGTAAACAAATTATTTTGTTCTTGGTTATGTATGCACATGTTTCCTGGATCCTACTGATTGTTTTTTTCCGTTTGAAATAAATCCAATCAGATCAAAAGTACAGTTGTGTCTGAAACACGCTTTGTATGTTTGTCATACAAATATAATGAAATGTACAAAATAAATGAAGATTTCTTAACATCCTAAATAAACCATGAACAGAGATGAAACAATAATAACAATAAAAATCCTGGTACAATTAGTAGAGGTTAGCGTTCTTTATTTCAAAGATTTCTTTTTGACACCACTAGGCTGACAGGAATGGGGGCCCCCATCACTCAGGACGGCCGCGTCGAGTTCTGCAGCCCCCGTTTGCGGGGCGCCGCTCTGACCACGGCACCACTCAATGTCTCAGCATTGGCTTTAAAGGGACAGTGTGATGTATTTTACAGTCACACACAATCATTTTATAGCAAAATCAAGTAACTATGTTACCTTATGTTGTTATAAAAATGCTGAATATATCAAGCATGACTTTGTGATTTAACGCCTTAAAATTGGGCCACTGTCTCATTAAGAAAGTCCTTCTCTTTCCGACCATCCGCCTTCAGGAAGTTGACACAACATCGCTCAAGGGTTAATAGAGGATGGTTCTGGTTCTGATTCCGGTCTTGGTTCTAGTCTTGGTCACTGCTATCCTCTTAAGAAAGCTTCCAATCCTGCCATTCTCAACTCTTCATCTGGGACCTCCTCAACAGCCAAACAAGACAGTAACCCTTCACAGAAAGAACCACAAGCCAGAAAAGAAAGTAATCTGAATATAGTATTTCACGTCATATTTCATTCTTATACACAAATGTGCTTCAATGTCCAAGAATAACATGGGAAAATTGTAAACGTGTAAATATTCAGCAGCTTTGTTTGATGGAAGTGTCCATCACAGATAGATTTGTCAACACAAATCCAGAACTGTCTCAGGAGAGCGTGCCTGTCAGTCACAATGCATCATTCTGCTCACTATAGAAACTTCAGTGTGTTAAAGGCAGAACAATGGAGCATTGCTGTGCCACAGTTGACACTCCTCTGACAAGGCGTGATTGAGAGCTTCAAAGCTACGGTGCTGGCAGAGACTCTAAAGCTGAAATGAACCCTCCTAAGAGCAGATGAACAAAACAACCACGGGAGGTAGAGTTCAGGCTTTTCATCATTTACTCCGTCTACAAGTTGGATCTTCCACAGGTAGTACTCGGATGATTTACCAAACGTTGCCTGCAACTAAAACCATCTGTTCCACAGCAATCAGTTCCACATCCAGACGGATGCTGTAGGGGCATCAGCTGCTCCGCTCTGCTAGCAGCAGAGAGAACATGTGGGTGTGCTGCAGTGCAGCAGGGAGACCTGACCTGTTACAAAACCGCTGCTATTTCTGGAGCCAGAGATGGCCAGAAGTGGAGGTGTGCTGACTGGTATGGGTGTGGAGCCGGGCTCAATGTCCAAATGCTCTCGTTAGTAATAACCGCAGATGACAGCAGCCATGTGGCAAGGCATCCTCCTAATGAGCAGCTTATTATACAGGCAGAGGGGAGTAATGTGGGACAGATGTTTTAAACCCTGAAAGGATTCTGCTGCTGCTGGTGGACAGATTCATTATTTTATTTGTTCTTTATTTTACCAGAATAAAATCACCTACTGAGATTAAAACCTCTGTTTCAAAGAAATCCTGGTCAAAATGTCAGAGGACAACCAAGTCAGCACAATCTCTATACAGGCAACATCTTCCGCCCAACTGGTTATTGTTGATCTTGATTTTTATATTTTGTTTTTGTTACGACCCAGTTGATGAGGGACAAGACACTGCTCAAACAGTTTGTGCTCAAAAATCTAAACAAAGGACAAGGCAAACAAACACAATTTAGCCAAAAGACAATCAAACATTTGAGCGCAAGCACAAAAATCCTGTTCAGGTGACCACAAGCCCCCACTTTGTTACAGCCTGGCTCACTGAGCTGTAACAAAGGACAGGGAGACATGGACATACAAAACATTTAAGCTCTTTCTTGAGCAAAAATAAAACAAGGTCAAACAAAACAGACAGGCAGCATCCAGCCCCGTGGTGGCTAGCGTCACCAAAACCAGGTAGATAAAGCAGGGACTGGGCTAGGCAGGAGTCAGCCAGGAGTAAAGTTAGAGCCAGAGCAGAGCCCTAAGTCAGCTTGTGACACACAGAGCACAGCTGCCCCCAAGATGCTGGGCCCTGGTGGACCCAACTTCTTGTGTGCCTCGCAATATAAAAACAAACAATTAACAAAATCAGTAAGGGATCCCTCTGTTAAAGAGAAGGCGTCGAAGTTTTTAACACTTTAAGAACTTCATGCTTTTGTGTGAGCCTTTATATGTGATATTATTATCTCTTAAATTCCCTATTGTGGTACAAAAAAAACTGCTTCTATTATATACTAAGTCACTCAGGAGGTCTCAATTCAGCAGCCGCATCCTTCAAAGGACCTTATCCTTATCCCGTCAGCGGCTGTGAATTAGGAATGTCTTGCCTTCAGGTTTACCTCGCCATATATCCTGTTGCCTAGCAACTATGACAAAACAACCAAAGAAAGAATGGAGATCAAAATTGTGCTTTTTTTATATACTGCTATTTTAACTCTAGAGAAAATACAAGAACTTTATCGTCGCCAACGGCATATTTTATATCTACTTGTGAGACGATCATATCCAGGTAACTTTATTTTTTCTTTTGTCTACAAACGTTCAAGGAATAACAGTTACTGGTTTAGTTTTGTCATTGGTGGTGAATATTGTTGAGAAAAAGATATTTCTACCTATTGGTAGGGGTTTGTCCCGCAATCAGTGGGTTGCTGGTTCAATACCTGCTCCATCAAATGAATGGCTCGTGAGCAGGCCTCTGCAGAGCCAAGATACTGCTAGTGAGGGAAGTCAGCCTTTTGACTCAGTCGTGCTGGAGCAGGGATGCATCTAAAAGTTGTAGGGTGGTGGCTGAAATCTGTATATTTCAAATTCTGCTCTCTGCTCTGTCACCAATTACATTCATTCTATTCACCTGTGCCTGATTATTGCTTGCTGCCCCTCACTCACAGGTGTCCGCCAATAAAAGCTCCTTCAAGCCAGAAGTCCCCTGGCAGCTGGATGTGTAATGATCCTCTCTTTCGGGAGCTTGGTAGTAAGGTGACACGGAATTAGATTCAGCTGTGAAATCGCTGTGTCGAGGAAGAGGGGATGGCGTGGAGAATTGAGGTTAGCAATAACATGAAGTATGGCGAGAGCAGGGAGGAAACTTGTTTAAGTGGGGAAAGTAAAGGAAATGCATGGAGGTAAGTTAGGAAATAAACAAGGCAATGTCACTGAAAGAAAGAGGCAGATTCTACAGGATGAGGATGGTGTAAAGAAGCTTAGTCACTGAAACTTACAAAAATCATCAGCGAGATGGAAATGTGCTAATTGGGTGCAGTGATGACGAACAGATTGGAAAAGCAGCAAAGGTAGGGGACAGGGATGGCCTTTGGGAATGGAGTTGAATTAGGTTGCTTTGGCCTTACAGATACAAAGATTAGACCTTTAGTGAATTTCACTTATAAAAACTGTACTAGGGATAAAATGTTCACAGAAAAATGTAAATGTTCCGAAATTTATATTTTTAATGGCTTTGTAAAGTGAACAGATCCTAGAGATTCGATTTCAACTAAAGGGCCACAAGTTCTATCATCAGTTTACAGACAATGCTGAGGGTTGAGGGGTTATTGCAAAGTAATGTAAAGTAATATAAACTCTTAAACTCTTTCCTCTTTACACCACCAGGTTGCTCAGCAGGTCTGGGGAGAAAACACGGGGAGAATCTTTCAGAAATCTCGTTTTCTGAATTCAAATGGCCATACTTCATTTCTCTTTTTATTTTTATGTGTTTGACATCATTGGAGAGCTTATCCACATGTTCAGAATCTATAAAAATCTGTAACTTCACTGTTGGCAAGTAACTGATGGATTTCTTCAAACATGGTGATTCAACAGAGTCTGAACAACAACAGCTGAAGTTATTATTACCAGAAACTTTTTTTTTTAATCAAAAGCTGGAACTTGAAGCAGAAAATGGATGATTCGTCATGACAGAAAACATAACTGGGGTTTTAATTTATTTTCTTGCTTAATTATTAGCAAAAGAGAAGTTAGTTTGTTTGTAGAAAATACAGATTTATAGTGAAGATTTTCGTTGTCAACAAAACTAAGTGGCGCAAATTGATATTGATTTAGCACGCACCTCACCCGCATGGGCAGAAGGGAACTAAGACTTGTTCAAAGCGTAACTGATTAACTCATTTCCACGCACAAGTTATTGTGCAGTGATGAATCCACTACTGTCAGAACCCATCAGATTATATCTCTGAGCAGAAGCACGCCAGAGGATTACATTGTTGGTTGCAACTTAAAGCAAGTAATGAGTATGCTGGAAGTAGCTTTCCAACCCTGGTCGTAAGTTGGGGATGATGAGGTTATGTAATGCCACAGTTTGCCCAAACTAAGCCGAGTGAATTTCTTCCCTGTTAGAATGTAAACAATGCATCAAGAGATGAATGCTAGAAATCCTAATGTAATACAGAAGGGAGAACATGACTTATTTTTCCTGTGCTTCAGCTGCTAACATTCTTTGTAGAGAACATAGATGCTCATAATTACTGCGTCGACTGCAATATCGAGTCTTAAAACAACCCCCAGCCTGGCCTTATTCACAAAGAGTTTTAGCTCTCAGATTAGCTGCCACAGGCTGCCACTGATTTGTCCAAAAGCCCATTTAAAAACTGGAGCGTTATGTGATGTGATAAAGACAGAAAAGCCTCTCCCTTGTTTGACTGTGTTGCTGGCCAGGACGCCTTCCAGCAATGATATGAGAGCATTTCCAACAACTCTTTCCTCCAAGGTTAAGCAGAAAGCAGCACAAGCATGACAATGACAAACTGAGAGCCTCCAGCGTTGAGCCTGTACTCTTGATTCAGTTGTTCTGACAGACCGCCAGGTTTCCTCTGTAATGACGAATGCAGACCGGTTAGGAGAGAAATAAAAATAGACATTGAAATCAGGTGCTCCAAACTGGAGATGCTGGCACACACAATCAGCTAGTAAACTGGAAGGCAGTCTGTGATCTAGTCTGATAGTATCTAGTTAACCTGTTCAACTACTTACAACTGACTGGAGTTTTAACCTGCTGTTCCGCTGGACCCTACAGATAGAATCCAAGGAGCGCTGTAGCAGCTTCTGTGCACTGATTAAGAGTGATGTCCATTAACAAGAGGAAATTGATGCAGATGTATTATTATGTTTGTTGAATATCAATGACTTATGTTGCAGACTGAGTCATACAGCTGAGCATTGTCCATTAAGTGCTAAAAACAGGTCAACAAAAAGGACATGCAGGACCAAAACAAACAACACACACATACAAATACATTTTCTCTTTGATCCATAAATAGCTTTGGATAAATGATCAGATTTATCAGATTACTCTGTGCAATGAGGACCCATTGCACGGAGTAATACAACTCATATTAGCCTAACATCCTCTAAAACGTCATAAGCCTCTAAGATGTAAAACTTCAGAGAGCAAGTGAGGGTTAATGAGGCTGAAAGCACAAACACCACAGTGTTACTTTAGGTAAAACCCGACTAGAAGCTAGGCACGATGATCCTGAGCTGTCCATTATAGAGGTCAGTGTCAACCACTAAAACAAAGCAATCCTAAAGCACTGAGGAACTGCTATTTAACCTGTTGTTTGAGAAAAATGTTCAAAAAGTCCCCAGATGGACAGCAGGCAGTCCTACAGAGAGGATTTTTCAACACTTTACAGTTTTCATGTCTCAATTTATTGATCATTGCCCATATGGCATCAGTACAACTGGTGCTGTAGGGAACAAGAAGGCCACTTCTGCTAACCAAAAGTAAAACAATACAAAGACTGTACATCTGCATCACTACAGGCGTCATACATGATCAAGCAATGAGAGAAACCAGTGGTCATGAGGCAGCGGAGAGAAGTTATAGACGTAATACTTTCAACAATGGTTAAAGTGCTAAACTCACTGCACTAACGTGGCAGTAACTTGCTAGAACCTAAGAGGACGTAGCCTTACATAACCAGTGATATGAAATATAAAAGCAACAGTCTACGTAGTTATGGATCTAAAGTCCAACAGTAATAAATATTAAATAAAATGTTGTCTGGTCTCGGTCTTATGAAGCAGATATTGTGCTTGGTCTCACCCTGTGAGCTGAACATATCGTTACATCTGAGCTGATGCAACACACTCACCTGTCCTTATATTGATACATGCAATACAACGAAACCTATAAAGAAATCATATATAATTCTACAAACACTAAACTACCTAAAAGAATTTGTATGAATTTATATACACTATAGTTCTATATTGTATGAACACATTTTCTGTAAACTTTAAGCTTTATTTATTCTGCATAGACTTGCACTGGCAAAATATTAGCCTATGTACAGTTTACATCATATGCAGACAAACTGTATATTCACTGCAGTCAATATTTTTTGCAATATTGTGTGGTTTTGTAAATGTCTTCTGTTTTATCTTTTGCTTAAATGTACTTTTCTCATTACTCTTTTACACTGATGGTAGTGGGGGTTGACTGTAGCACCATTGTTACATAACTGTACAATGAGCATTCAGTTTAAATTATTCTACATATGATTTGTTTGTAATAATGGCAAACTGTTGCAATTTTTGCTCACATTTTGTTCCACAGTAATTTGATCCCAGCGCCATGTCTACAGGTACAAACTGTAACGTATAATTACAGCTTTATAAAGATGGATCACACAAAGCCACAAGTGATATTGTCTTTGATCCAAGTCCTTCTGAGATAATCCTGAAGGCATCACCAGGTCTGATACCACCACAGCTGCCTACAGAAAGAATCAATAACATTTTATTTCACTTGGTTTGTACCTCCACTCTCTTTAACCTTTTATATATAAAAAGAAAAGCGAACCACAAGCAACAATAAGGAGTGTTTTTACGGTTTTCTCATCTTCTGATAGGAGCACAGCTACAAAGTGAGAAATCCCCTAAAGCAATCCCAGACACAAGTTTAAACATTTCTGCATCATGACTGAATATCTGAGACAAAGCTACACTTAGCTTTACATCTGATGAATGCAACTAAGGGGCAAAAGGAGCTTTTTGAAGGTCGATCATTCACCTGAGTCCTATCTTGTCCTACATTTAGCCTTTAACCAATTCTAGGCCACACACCTCAGGAGAAAGAGCTGGGTTTTTTCTGGGTTTTTTTTTTGTTTGTTTTTTTTTTGCAGGATAACCTTCCAAAGCAGCATTTGGCTGTTAGTCCTGATGATCAGAGCTCTGAGGACAACTAGAGGAGCGATGCTGTAATGAGCAGCCAGCCTCCATCACAGCAGTTATATCAGGTGATGTAGTCAATGCAACATACTCTGATGTAGCATGGTTATTAGCTTGAAGGTAACGCTGGATGCAGACACAACAACAACATGGCAGCCGCGTAGACACGCCAACATCATGTCAGTCACTGGCAGGGGCAGCCTCTGGCAAACACAAGCTCCCAGCTTACAGCAGAGTGAAGGCAGCCAGCAGGCAGCCAGCTAGCCGCTAGCTCAGTGAATCACACACACATGCAAAATCTCGGAGGAAAACAGATCCCCTCCCTCCGTAACACAACAGAAACAACTGAGACAGGGACGTCCTCGTCCTTCGTCTCAAACAAAGAGGCTGGTGAGGAAGATGGAGAGATGAAATGATGGACTGATGGATGCAGGAGAAGATATGAGATAGATAGCTCACCGGGTTGCCTTCTTCCTTTCTCTCTCTCCTCCTCTATCTGCACATTATCCAGGCTAAGTGTGTGTGTGTGTGGACATGTATGTGTGTGTATGTGGATGTGTGGCGAGCCGGCAAGGATACACACCGCTACATCCCCTCCTCTGCCTCTCTCTGATGATCCCTCCCTCTTGCTCTCTCCTCCCTGTGATTTATTTCATTATTTCCTTTCTCTCTCCAGCTCACTCGCCCTTCCCTCCCCGCCCTCTGCTCACAGCTGATAGAGCTGCTTTGCTTTTCTCCTTCTCCTCTTCTCAGCTCCTCCCTTCAGAGTCAATCATGCTCCATCTGCTTTGTCAATTTTCTTTGGCACAGAAAACAATCAAAAATAAACTCAGAGCTAAAGAGGCGGCAGGCTCATGTTGTACATTATGTACAGAATATAATAAACCTCTCCTTCCTGCCTGCCTCACTTTCACACTGTGTCCGCCTCTGTTTCTTGTGTTGATGCAGCAGAGAGGCAGGCTCCGCCCCCGGAGAGACAGCGGTGCCAGGTCAGCTGATGGGAAGAGAGGGGGATGATGGGAAAAAGGGGCGGCAGTGTGAAGGAGCAGGAGGAGGGTGTAGTTTGGTGGTGATGGGGACGAGGAGGGTGGAAGGGGGGTTACAGTGCAAAGCAGCCTCTGTCCCCTGAGCACATCATCCAGGATTTTAACATTTTCACCTCCTCCCAGTTTGCATCAGTTTCAGCACACAGAGGGAGGTCTGTTCATCCAATCTCTCTCTCTCTCTCTCTTCACACACACACCTCTTAGTTTGGTTAAATTATCAACATCAAACTACTTTCAGGAGAATTTTCTTCTTCACTGAGCTTTTGATGTAGCTGGTGTCGTACGACTTTTGCATCATTAAAACATACTGACATTAATGAAAGATTCCCATTTAATATTATGTCATTTTAGAGTAAATTTTCACAGATAAATATTTCTATCTCTAGAAAAGAAAGTGACATAATTCCACTTAAATAGCAAAACCCAAAAATTTACTTGTGATCAATTTGATTTCAACAACTAAATAATAAATGTTCATGACTATTAATAGACTGAAAGATAACTATTAACTGTTTAAATAACAGAAACGAGTGGTGATGCCATTTGGCACCATGAGTCCACTTTTTGTTGATGTTGTTGGTTTTATTTTAAAAGAACCGTAAGTGATTTGGGTTTTGAGCTGAACAACAAACTTGGAGCTATAGTAAAACCCTGGTTTTATTAGGAATGAAAAGATATGAACATTTGGTCTGATATTGATATCTGATCTTCATATTGCTGTTATGGTAAATTATCTTTATTTGTATAGTCCTCTGAAGCCCAAAGCACTACACACTACATTCAGTCATTCACGCATTCACACACTGATGGTGGCAAGCTGCAGGATAGTAGCCACAGAGGCCCCCCAACGGTGCTATCAGGTCCTCTGACCACCAGCAGGCAGGGTGGGTGAAGTGTCTTGCCCAAGGGCACAACAACAGAGAGAGGCAGAATGGGGCTCGAACTGACAACCAATATTGTATGTATCATATATATTTCATTACCCTTTTGACACCTTGAAAAAAACAAAAAAAACAAGCGCAGAGCGGTCTTCACCACTGCTGCTCTTCTACAGCTTAATGCAGCGCTGCATCACTGTCACTGACATGACCAACCACATACTGCATGACCAACCTACTGCCCTCCTGAAACAAACAGCAACAAGATGAAAATAAATACTGGTTATTCATAAACTTATTTTATTTAGTTTTATTTACCAGACTAATACAAATATTTTTAAAAATGACTAATATCGGCCGATATCGATTTTAGTGTTGATATATTGTGCGTCGCTAGTTGTTATCATTTGTAGCAGTAAGCAAATTTTTTTTTCCAATGCATTTTATCAACAAGGGAAATTATTAATCTGTGAAGTAATGTAGCGGCACAATCTTTTTGAGAGTATCCATGAGACAAAGAAAAGCCCAAAGCAGTCAGGAATCCTACCAGTGTGATGCAGGGACAATGGATTACAGGATCCGAGTGGAAAAATTTGCTCTTAACACAGCATAAAACAGCAAAAATAAAACTGAAGTTATGTTTTTGACTTTCTGAAATAACACTTATTTATTGCCTTGCATGGCAGCTGGTTGAGTGAGTTTTGCATGTAGAGCGGTGATACTTTAATTTGAAAGGCTGCTTGTATTGCTGTGACCATGTTGCACTTTTTGTTTTGCTGAGCACGTGTGTTTGTTGCTTCTGCTATTTAGCTTCTTAGGGTTGGAACTTGCTTCTGTTGTTCGAATGAGCCTTTCCCTGTTACATGGACATGCAATACGCATATATTGAGTTATATGTTTCAGTCTGTTCAGTTTTTTATTTTTATTTTTTACTATTACTCAACAAGGTCATGGACCTCCAACTAACAAGTTTTGCAAATCCATCCATATTCATTTCTGACAGAAATCTTTTGCTGCAAGTGGATGAGTCAAGATGTTTGATTGTTTGGTGTATTGAGCCACACAATTCATTACACTGTGCAAACAGCATCACATAGCTAAAGCTCTCTTCCTTGAAGTGCTTTGTACAATCACAGAGGACTTTCCCACCGATGTGGAAACATTTTTTAAAAAAAGCTACATTTAACCAGGAACTTTGAAAAGGTTCTCCACTAATATCAAGGATTTCCCAAAGGATTTTGTCTGAGTGAAGGGTCAGTTCCTTCTGTCTATGGAAACGACAGACACAGCAAATCAGTAAGCTGTAAATAACACTATAAAGGCAGACTTTATTGTAGACATGAATTTATTGGGTGATATTAAGTTTGCCCTAGTTTTTTGTTTGTATTTTTTGTCTCGATCCAAACGCATTCAGTGATGTTTCTGCACTGCGAGACCATCGTATCGCTGCCATCAAACTGTAAAAATGGCCGAACAACACTCTGTGACCTGGAGTGAGGGTGGGGTGTGAAGTATCTCATTTGCTTTTAAAGAGACGGTACCAAAACAAGTTGCTCTCAGATGCACCTTAGAACGGGCTAAACTAGCGGCCTGTGGAACTACAATGATGAGGAATTCAGAGTAAAGCATTTCATTTCACCTTTTCATAAACCACAACTGAACGATTTCAATGCAAAAAAGAAGGATTTAAACGCATGGCATGTCCACTTTCAGACATTTAAATGCTAAAAAAAAAAAAAATCATTCATTTATGTAGAAAATTGCTTATAAAAATGAAAAACTGAGAATTGAGTAAATCTTTTGGAGTTGGCCACTAAAGCTTTCAGAATATCAAGTTTCTTGAAAATATTCCCTGCATGAAACCCAGTTGTGGAAACATCTTGGGTTTTTTCTTTTTTTTTTTTTTTGTTCTGCATAGTTTCAGAAGATCTGAGTTAGCCTTGAAAATAAACAGTGTGAAAATAAATAAGTAACTGTGACTTCCTTCATCCTTCAATCCTGTGAACCCTGCTACTCCTCCCTGAGAAGATAAGCCTGTCCTCGCCTCATCATTCAACTAATTAACAAAGTATGGAACCAAATTAAGCGTAACAGAGAAAATCACAGCAGTGAGCCACAGATAATATAAAAGTAAAACTTTCATTACCTACCCACAGAACAACACTCTTCTCTTCGTCCAGTAAACCTGGGTTAAGTCTCCACTAAAGCCGACAGTTCCCCATGAAATACAACACACAGAAACACACACACACACACCCACACACACCCAGGAGTATGGTTCAAAATTAGTAGAAAGTTGCTAGCACAGCAAATGGACAGCGAGGGAGTGAAGCAAACAGTGCGAGAACAAACTGGGGGAGGAACATGGCAACAGTGAATCCTCGCAGTTCAACAGCTGGACTGATTCTACATTGTTGTGTATCAACTTGTCCATCCATCCACATGTATACTCTTTATATTCCAGAATCAAAAAGGATCAGCTAAGAGCTCTGACAACTTTATTCAATCTGTAATTACATATGTTCATTTCTCAATTTGACTCTATTCATTGCAAAACATGTTTAATAAGCGGCATGTCTTTCTCAAACACTAAAATCTGGCTTTATACACACAAGCAGCATAAATTATTATTTCCTTTAAGGCTCAGTCCAGATTATTTTCAAATGCAGATCTAATCAGCATCAACTCTGATTAGATGCTGAACTTAGTGCAAGTTCAAGTTTCTGCTTGAACTTGCACTTCAAGCAGAAAAATGTCATATTACTTTCTGGAACGTGAATACATTCGTGGATTCGTGGACGTTTTCAAACTAAACATTTGAAAGCCAGTCACCCGCCTTAGCTGACTTTAGTTAAAACATTCTAAACTGAAAATGGTTATATCAGTTAAATATTACATCATCTTAGATTATTTGTTCTTCAGTTCAGTTGGATTTCTCACATTTTCCCTGCTGAACAACATTCACGTGTCTCTGAAGTGATGCTGGTTGTGTCAGTCTTCCAGGTCGGCTGTAACTTGTTAGTCTGCTCTCCATCCAATGAGGATGGAAGAAACTTTTAGAATTTTAAACCATGTCAACATCTCCATCATCATGTTGAATCGAGGCGGCATGGATGGTGTATACACCAAACTCTGATTCTACCATCTGAATGTCACAGGTACAATGATTAAAATTCAAACCAAAGTCTTTCCAATCTGTCCAATTGTAGTTTGAAGTTCCTGCTTACAGTAGTGCTGCCATGGTTGTGTACTTAGAGATGGTTTTGTGCATACCTTAGTTGTAACTATTTATTACTTATGTATTTATTTTATATTTAGTCATCACACTTATGTATAGATGTTTTATAAATGTTATATTGCTTATAGTTATATTTGTATTTACTTATATCTAACAAGTTGGATGGCTTGTCAGCAAATAAGCAACTTCCCCTTGGGGATCAATATAGAATATCCTATTCCGTTCTGACCAGGGGTTAGAAGATCTGTTGAATTGTTATTACCTGAACCATTTTTGTCCACACATCTGCAGCCCATTGCATAATTTCTGTTTCAGATTGCTCTCCGTTAACCTAAAAGATGGTTGTGTGTGATAAATTAGACCAGACCTTTTCTGGCTCCAACAACCATGTTGTTCAAGGTCACTACATTCCTCTTTCTACACAGCCAGACGCAAGGAGTTCCTGCAACCAAAAACTCCCCTGAGTTTTTGGTTGCATGGCTCACTGTTCATTCAGGTGTTTCACATTTGCCTCTTGTAGGAGCTAACCAAAACATTTCAAATGTTAATACGGCGAATTCCATATTTGTTTCCCTGATCTTACCAATTAAACTTCTCTAAAAATGTAATCTTGTAAACCAGTTACTGCAGCGAATTCTGGCGTTTGAGGTTCAACTGTTCAACTGGCAGAATGTACATCACATTGATGAGAAGGCCACCATGAAATTGGATAAGCACATTTATGTCCCTCAGAGACCAAACCCGGTGCTTTTAATTACAGCCTGCCCTTTGCTCCTCCAAGTCATTTTCGATGTGCAGTGTCCAAAGGAAATTTTGTTGAATATAATTTAAGTACTATATTAACTTCTGCATAGAATGTTATTTTATTGCTTAGTCCTCAGGACATTGTTAGAACAAACCAGTTCTTTATCAAACAAACACTAGGTTACTTCCAACTAACATTTTAGAAATTCATGTTTATGTTCTAACATTATCAGGATAACAGGACGTAGACTTGTCCTCTCTGTACAGAGACCCCAATCTGATGGCCTAGAAGTGCTTCATCTGTAAGCCTAAAGGCTGGAGACATTGTTAATTACTACATTTTACACCGTTTTTCATATCTTTTTGTACTGATCCAAGTCGAAATGAAAGACAATGTTCAAACTCATTAGCAATGTTTGCGGTGTTGCTCCGAGCTGTATTTCTCTGCTTGTAGATAGATGCTGATGGTTTAGCCAAGGCTCATTGTTTTGGGCTAATATTTACATATCTGTGTAAATGGATCCAATCCAGTAGTATCCCAGTCACTTTCATGCTAACATTTCTAGAGTTATGGGGCGTCTCTCAGTTATTTCTAGAGTTATGGGGCTGAAAATAACTCAAGCATACAGCAGAAATGTGAAGTAAGAGCACTAATAGACTCTCTTTCTGCTTCTACTAAAGAAAAATTAGGTCACTCTCTGGCCTACCAGAATTCCAGGCTGGCACTGTGAATGCAAAATATAAAATGCTACCAATCCAATAAGACATCTTGCTAAATTTTCTCATTGCTAAATATGCCACAGTCAAATCTTAGTGGTGTCATAACACAGAGGTGACTGGGAACAACAGGTCAATCACCAAGTTGTAGGAGGAATAAAATCAGAGAGTGGGCTGAGAGGATGTAGAGGTTGCCACCTCTCTACAAAGTCAATCCAAAGATCATGTCACCTTCACAGTATCTCAAGAAAATTGATCAGAGAGCTTCATAAAATGGTTTCTACAATGCCAATGCACTCCAGAGCAGTGGAGACATGTTCTCTGACAAATTCTGTCTCTGTCTGCGATTCTAATAAAGAATCTTGATTTGGCCGCTGCAAGACGAACAGCACACACCTTACTGAATCATGTCAAGTATAATGTTTGCTGGAAGGAGGATTATGACATAAGGTTGTTTGCCATGAGTTGGGCCTAGCCGTTTAGTTCAGGTAAAGAAAATCTTAAGGATTCGGGATACCCAGACATTCTGGACCCTTTCATTCTGGTGGAGAGACGGCAGACGGTCCCTTCAGTCTCAGCATTGAAACTCAAAAAGGTCCGTAAGGACATTGAGGAGTGGCTTTAGTGTGGAGGAATCTTCCTGGTCAGGACATAGCCCTGAGTTGAACATTTTATTAAAACACTTTTGGGAAGCATTCAACTGAAGATTGTGAGCCAGGCACTGTCATTCAAGAACAGTAACTGACCTCAATAATGACGTTCTGGTAGAATGGTCAGTTTACATAAACCTGCTACTAAGCCTCGCCTCCAGAATAGTTGCAATTGTTGGAACTTCATATAATATGGGTCAGAGCATATTCTAGTTTTAGTCTTGTGATTTTATATACGAGTAAAGACAGGTGACCCAAAGTTTTTAGTATTATAGAACCTTACAGAGAAAGTTCAAAGGAAAGCCGGCAACATCCACACATTAGGTCACTTTGTTTTCTAAAATCTTGATTTAGAAAGGTTTTAGAAAGTCCGCTGTTCAGCTCCTAAGTGACCTGCATGTTTCTCTGACCAAGTCCCAAGCACATATTGCTGACAATTACACAGTTCTATGCTAGCTGCCTCTCAGCTACAGCTGAAAAAAACTGTGCAAAGTTGAAATAAATGTGAAAAGGGGGGCTAAAGAATTCTCTTACTGTCTTCTCCAGGGCAGGGCATGCCTGGCTGCTCTGGAGCGCTGGGGAAAACTGGAAGAGACAAAAAGAGTTTCAGAGGTTACACTCCAAACAAAAACATTACTGATTTACTCTGCGCTCAGGTTCTAAAAAGCAAGAGTGAGTTATAAGTAATGGCAGCGACAAATGTAAAAATGTAAACTTTAGTTACAGACCAGGATAAAATTTATTGATACTTGTATAGTTCTTAAAAACAATACAGATTTTTTTTTCCTGGAAAGTGATACAAGAAATTAGACTTTGATTGAAAGGCTAAAGTTGCCAAAAAAGTAGACTTCAAAAACTGGAAGACTCACATCTAAACATGTCGCATACGACATGATTAGATTCACCCAGTGTGTAAGGTGTGGAAGGCCTTAAGTGCCACAGATTAATCAACTAAAGTGTCATAAAATACATATTTATACAAATGAACATTTCAATAATCAGTTGTTATTTTTACACTTTCGGTAAATAGTAATTATTTCACTATTATTCTATTTCATAGCAACATGCTAGAGACAGTAAAAAGCTGGTCTAAAGTGTTTGGCTGTTATCTACTGAGGATCAGGTTGAACAACAACCTTTAGAGTTTGATTATTAACAAAATAAAAAAAGAAGGGGTGGAGTTCACAAATTTAATACAAATAGGCCTTTGGGCACCAGTAGAAGGTAAAGATCATTTCAGCAAATGAGAAATCTACTTTTTTTTAATGGTTAGAGAATGCTGTCACTGTTTGAGGTGCCACTTAAACTAAAGAATTTGTTTTTATTAATAATTTAATCAATGATGAATTATTATAATCAGTAATAACTGCATAAGCCAAATAGCAATGTAAATTCTGATTCCCAATAATTGAATGAAATGAATTTTAATCCAATGAACCATTTATTGACAATAAATGGTTAATGACAATAAATATATCGATTATTTGTTTACATCCCCAGTCTGGATTACATGGTTAGAAACAAGACACGGTTTTTTAGCAACAGATGTTTTGAAATTATGATTTAATGATAATTTGCCTCCAGATCTTTATTATGCTCCAAGACAAAATGCCTAATGTCCAGTTTGAAAACAGCTGAGGAAGGAACTCACCATGCAGCAGCAGTCCAGATCTCTTGCTTCTGCTGTAAATCCTAAAAGCCTCCTCCAGTTCCATCTGAGAGGAAATAGTGCAAGGGTCTCCTGCAGACACAAACAGGTCACATTTGAAGGAAAAATGGGGTGCCTGTACCATCCTAACTGTGAAATATGGGGGTGGCAGCATCATGTTGTGGTGTTGTTTTGCTGTAGGAGGAACTGGTACAATTCATAATCATGAGGAAAGAACATTATGTTGAAATATTTAAGCAGCATCTAATGATGTCAGCCAGGAAGTAAAAGCTTGTGCACAGATTGGTCTTCCAAATGGACAAAACCCAGAAGCATACAGTCAAAGTGGTTACAAAGTGGCTACAGGACAACAAAGTCAGAGTTTTGTGTGGCCATCACACAAAGTCCTGAGCTCAGTCTTATGGAGAAGTTGTGTGAAAATCTGAAAAGGTTTTGTGGTTGGCTTTGCCTTTACTGTGCAGGTGACAATCATAGTAAGAAATTGTCTTTTAAAGGATAAGGCTCAGTAAAGGGACGGTGTTGGGAAGCTTTTGGGCTATGTGTGGTTTCCTTCATTACCCGCAGATATCCACCGGAGGAAGCCAGGGAGCTGCTGCTCCACTGGAGGGTGGATCTGGTGCATGATCAGAAGCACCTGAAATCGATCAGCCTCATCTGCCAGAGTATAAGAGGAGCCAGCTGCCAGTCCTCTGGTACATGAGTGGTTACCTTCAGTGGTACCTCAATCCACCTGTGTCCAGTGCTCTCTGTGTCTCCATGAGTTTTCAATGACCATACACTTACTTGTTGTGGTTTCCTTTAGAGTTTCTCAGCAGCTCCCTGGATAAAGCTGCTTGTGCCGCCTGGTTCCTCCTCGTATCTTCAAGACTCTCTGTGAAGAATTCTGGTTTCATTCCCATGACTGGCAGTACTCCACTCTTCTTACTCTATGTCAGCTCTGCGAAACCTGTCTGCCCTCCAACGATTCTTTCATCCAGCAGCTCCTATCAGATCACTCCAAGAACCCTCCGCTGCCCACACGAGCAATCCTGTGTGAGGACACTCCACTTACCTCCCCCTGGTAGACCACCTTTATCTCATCTGTAAGATCTCCATTCATAATTACTTTCAACTTCACCCTTCAAATTATTCATCTTCTCACCGCTCCATTTCCATTGTTCCCATTCACTCCCGTTTCCAGAACTCCAGACAAAGATGCACATTTCATTATTCACTTTGTTCAAAAACCTTTTGCATGTGGGCCAAAAGCATACCCAAAAGCATGACAGACAAGGGTTTCACTGACCCATTCCTTTACCATAAAGGATAATTCTTCCACCTTAGGGTACGCTGAAGAATCCTGAGGGATGGTCAGAGAAGAATACACAAACTCAAAGTTCCTCTTGGGAAAATGAGGTGTAACTTGGTCCACACAAATCCAGAATCTAATCCAGATCTAAACTCCAGAATCCAAGTACTAAGTACAAAATCCAGAATCCAGAATCCAAACGGCTAGTCAGACAGAGAGCAGGAGTCATGCACCACAAAGCAATCCAAATAGACATACAACTAACAGACTCTAAGGAGCCACAACTTAGGCGGGATCAAAAACAGTCCCTAATCTTCCAAAGGCAGGCAGAGAACAGTTGGCTTGAAAGCTGAGTCAGGGCTGCAGATGATCTGGCAAAGGACTGGAGAGAACCTGAGAGCTTTATGGGCAGCAAAACAGGGGCATGCAATTGAGGTAATCAGGCAGAGAGTAACTGGTGCATTCAGAGTAGGCTGGGATAGCAGATGACAGATCAAACTGTGACACACAATAAAGATGAATACTTAGCAAATACTTAAAACTTGCTAAGTATTAATAGCAAGTTTTAGATTAAGAGGTATAGTTGGGATAAAACTGGTACTAAGACTTGCATCTCAGACCAGGAGTCCAAGTCAAGACTCAAGTCTGTAGGGCACAAATCCAAGTTGAGTCTGAAGTCTTATTTTTGTGATGAGTCAACAAGTCTTCTTAATTCTACAGATGCAAGACACAAAATAATTTCCAAGTGCACTGTGATGGTGATGACTTGTGAAATGGCCAGTCCAGGAAGCCCAGGAAGAGGACTTCAGTTTGCAGAAGTACTCAGAAGAGAATATACAAACTCAGCAGAAGTCAAACACATATATGGTATCTGACCATATAGCTCATTCACCTTCATCATCGATCCACTTGAGTGTGATGGGCTGTTGCTTAGCAACGCTGCACATTGTTCTCACTTCCTCACACAGCTCCACGAAGCTTACCGTGGCAGCCAAGTCAGTGATCAACATCAACCTGAAACCACACAAACAGAAGATGTCAAGAACAGGTTTTTACTTTAAACACTGGATCTTAACGTAAGAATTCTAACCAAAGGGTAAATTCCTTCATTATTACTGAATGCAGACAAAACTTCACCTTGATAATGTGCAACACAACAAAGAAGCCAGATGTTTCAGCTGCTCCCTCAAGGCATTTACATGGCAAGGACACACAAACAGGTTTACAGAGAAAATGACTATGTATTCATAAAGGCCCACTCGTTACAATGTCTTGTTTATCATTTTTATAAAGCATGTAAACAAATACAGCAAAAATAACACATCAGGATCCAGTGCTGCATGCTATAAACTATGGTGGCTCTCACAGTCTCATGATCGACGGCAATCACTTAAACCTTTGGTGAAATCAAATCGAAGACGTACAAGAGTAGAACTTGGCTATGTTCTGGCTAATGCAGTGAAAGTAAGAGTATTTCTCCATTAAAGAGCAATGGAGGGTCATGTGGTCTAATAACTATATGCTCCCAACAAGATCCAGAGAAACTCCTCCATGCATTTATCTTTAGTCTCATTGATTACTGCAACTGTGTTTTCACAGGTCTGCCTAAAAAGAAAAATAATCAGACAGCTACAGCTGATGCAGAACGCTGCTTATCTCGTTCTCACTAAAACCAGGAATATAGAGCACATCATGCCAATTCCAAATCCCCTACACTGGCTCCCTGTAGCTCAGAGAACAGATTTTAAAATACTGTTGTTAGTTTATAAATCGGTGAAAGACTTAGCACCAAAATACATTAAAGAGCTGCTGTTGTATCAACCTTCCAGACCTTTCAGGTGACGACATTTAGCTTCTATATGCCACATATCTGGAACAAACTGTCAGAAAACAAAACAGGTCAAACACTGAGTTGGCTCCTTACCCTATAGACATAAACTTGATTGATTGAGTGATGAGTCCAGACCAACTCTCTTCCAGAGGGATGTTCCAGGATGACAATGCCAGGACTCACTGGGCTCTGATTGTGACCGAGAGGTTCAAGGAGCATGACATGATTTTTACTCATGTATCGCTCTCCACAGAGTCCAGAATCTTTTTTATATGGGCATCCATCATTTACACTGAAAGCCATGGTGATCTGCAATCTATAATACTGAACTTTTTGGAGCATGGTCTGACTATATTACAGGTGAGATGCTGACTACTAACAATGTTTCCTCACAATCCCACTCAAAGAAAAAGTTAGCTGAACTAGTACATAGGATGATATTTATTCTTCGAAACCACTAGATGGAGCTTATGTACACACACACCACATGTCTGAGAACAAATATGTCACTTTTCCAGTTTACGAATCAATGACCAAGACTTTACCCTCTCTTAAACACTGAGGCTATAAAATGAGCACAATGGTGAACTCAAAGGTCATAAACAATGCGTTTACCATCTCTGTAGTTTGAATTTCATCTCAGTTGTGGCCTTCATGTACCCTTATCAGCTAAGGACTTTTCTAAATAAGGGTGCACATGTTCAGTTTCAACATCCACACTCAGAGTTCTGTTGGGGACTGACTGTGGATTGTTCTGCAGCCTGTATTGACATTCAACAATGCAGCTGATCAGTACCAACGTCCACCTGGAGACAGGGCCAAACACACACCCGACAGTGTGTTCTAGAGTGGAATCTGTCTGAGTTGCAGCGAGTGGTCTCCCGAGTGTGTCAGACAGCTTTCTGGGTGTGTTTATAGCAAATATCAGTTGGACTCTGACAAGGTGGAGCAGAAACAGCGTGCCTCTCTGCAGGCATTGCTCCACACTGTTTAATACCCACCTGAGTGAATGTAGAGCGCCATCAAGCAAGTAAACGCCACACTCTGGCTTAAAGGTATAACTGCAGAGATCAACTAAAGGTGCTTCATTACTGATCCGGCAAATGTTTCTTAATTCGTTCAGATACAGAGCGCCTCAACTCACTGGAATTATTAAGATGTCGCCATAAACAAAGCTTATCGTACCGAGCTAATCAAGTCAGATATGTTCTTGTTTCTAATATAATACTCAGCTCAAATGAAAACATTCATCTTTGGTTAAAACACAAATGAATAAAGATGAGAGTATTTTATTATTACACCCTCAACAATAGTCAGAGCAGAAGAGACCCATTTACATTGCGTATACCAAATGAATCACACATTTGTAACACCGAGTAACGCTATCATCAGTGCTCACCATGGCAACACTCGCTACTCCGGCTCCAGACTGGCCAAAGGAGGCCAGGACTGAGACGGTGGAGAACTATGCAAATTTATGCAAAAATTCAAAATTCCCACAGAAACATAAGGATAGAACTAAAAACAACTCATTTAGACAGTTCATCAGCAAAAATAAAATTGACTTAGGAGTTGGTCACACGTTAAGGATTTCAGTGATAAGTTGATTTGTTAACACCTAATTTGTTTACGCTGTTGTTTTAATAAAGATCACATTGTTTGGGGCACAGTCAGTGAAACTGGAGCTGTGGACTCTTACGTTTAAAACAGTTGGAAATATAGACAAAAAGTTTTTTGGGTTTTTTTTCCAACCATATAGAAGCACCTGGGTGGCTTTTCCAGGGTCTTCTCTTTTCTATTTTTTTTTAATTCAATTGTAGAATATTATGTTTAGGTTTAAATTTTATGTAAGACATTGGTTAATAACAAATGAGTCATTTTGTCTCATACCTACTGTCGTTGACTGTTGTTCTCTCAGTAATATTGCTTGATCAAGCCTTTTCTAAAATTTCACAAAAAAAAAAAGTAATAAAAGTATTTACAGATACTGGGCTGGATCTGTATTGGTAACAGCCAATAGTCTAGGCTGCGATATCAATATCACACTAGGAAACCCCTAATATCTAATTATATCTATTTATATTTTACATTACTTACACATTTAAAGTGTAATAACAGCCTGAGCAGTAACAGTTCAGACAGATACAACTTGTCAAACTTCCTAGAGTCTAGCGCGTTCTCTCTTTTCTGTCATCCCCTCTGCAGCTCCTCTGTGCCTCTGCTTCAGATGCTCATCCATCACACTTGTGCTGCTGCTGGAAACCAACGTTTTTCAGGGTAAAAACCGCCTCCCTCCTCATTCGTTGCCCCCCCGTCTTGAAGCAGTCCCATAGTTGCATTCTTCAGGGCTCTTGTTCCACAGTGCAGCAGACAGACTCGTCTACGTGTTTTTAAAATGTTGTCTTGATGAAGACCAACAGCAACAATGACTGAAGCCTGGAGATATTTGTAAAGAAGTAAACGTTCTGTATTAAAGAAAAAAATACATCGCCTTCCTACTTCCTGCCAGCATTGATGGGACTCTATGCAATCTGTTTGATTTTTTTTCCTCCCAAACTCCACTTTTTTCATTCTAACCACACAGGCCTGCCATGTAGAATATGAATGTGTTTCATGTTTATGTCCATCTACAGGACAACAAGGGACTGGAAGTTCCAGTCCTTCAACATTAAGGGTTTTTTGGGGGGGTTAATGTTTAATAATTATATAACAACATTTAATTCTCCCTCTTTTTAAGGGAAGGTTAACCTTCACACAAACTTACTTTTTATTCAATGTTTATTTGATAGGGACAGATGAAGATAATCTGAATTTTATAACCACGGCTAATTCACAACAGCTGCAAAATAAAAGGTTAAGATCAACAATAAATACAATAAAATGATCAGAAGTTCAGTTCAGTTATTAAAGTGCATGTAATTGGGGTTGTACATATATTGGAATCTTTACCTTTATCTCACAATCTGAGGTAATTAAGATGACACACCCACAGCAGAGGGGAGCGTAGATAGATACAACGCCTGCGTAGCCTGAAGCCTGATAACACAGATCACTTCCTGCTCCATCAACAGTAACCAGGAAGCCTTTGGTCCAAGTCAGCACCCTAAGCCACAGCTGCTGAAATAAGACACTGTAGGTGAGATTTTAGGTTGAGCTCTCAACCAGACAGGCTCACAGGACACATGATGGCATTCTAATGAATTCCTTATGGAATCCCCAGGGGGCCCCCCTATCTCCCTATAAGATGGAGAAAGGGTGGCTGTGCCTATCTCCGTCTTACCCTGGACAGATTGCCATTCCATCACAGGGCAACACCACCAAATAACCTAACAGTCTTGTTTTTGGACTGTGGGAGGAAGCTGGAGTACCAGGAGAGAAACAACGCATGCATGGCCTACTCCCTGGGGAGGGACTCAAACCTATAGGACCTTCCAGCTGCAAGGCAACAAAGCCACTGTGCATCCCAGTTTGTAACCAATGTAATTAATTCATATGACTATGAATTAGTCATATGAAAAACTTGTTTATATAATAAAATATAAACAAGTTTTTTATTTAATTTAATTCCACTCAGTAATAATCCAGTTTCATCGAGTCAAAGAGCTAGCTTTGACCGCAGTGGAAACAACCAACTGTCCTTCAACAGGAAGCAACCTGCAGCTATTTAGCTTCACTGGATCCTTTAATGCAATGTATGCTAACGTGATTTAACCCATAGTTTTAAGTGACTGACAACATATTTTTCCCAATGAAGTCATTTCTAGAGTTTTGTAGTGAGAAACAGCACAGCTCAGATCCTGGATGATCCGCTATGGAGGCTCATCATGTCAGCACATAACAAACTCTGCATGTGAACAAGTACTTAGTTAAGGATACTTAGTAATACTGTACATAAGAACATGTTAGCTAAAAACAGCCCTTTTATTAATGGTAAAAATAGACTTGCATATAAGAAGATGAAGCTGTTTAACACACATTACCAGACAGCTAAGCTAACTTTGGTTATTCTAAACAACTTGAGCGATCCAAATTTTTTTTGGATTTGCTTGAAAAATGCAGCGCACATACTCTACAGATATCATAGGTGCCAAAACACTGACTGTAGACTTCTAAGCAGACACTTCGGTCCACAGGCTGCATATAATGTAAAAGCTATTTAAGGATCAGCAAACGTGTAGTTTATTCCAAGTACACATACCTATATTTTCATTACCTGATTAATTTTTTTTTTTTACTTGATCATTTTTATGTTCTGATTTTATGGACTGGCGCTATATTCCTTTGTTGTTTAAAGGATTGTTTTTAACATGATTTCCTGGGTCGCTGTTTGTTGCCTTGCTACTTGCTACTTCTGTGCTAGCCACTGAAGCAGAGTATCAGTCAAGCAGACAGTAAGCATCTCGTCAGATTCATAACTTCATCCATGTTTTCTACTCACAAGCGCCCTAAGTCAATGTTAGCCTAATGTGTGACAAATACTGCTTCTCACTAAATATTTGCTGTTCTAGTTTTTGCAGCAATATTCTCTGTAGAAAACAGTAAATTCTAGGAAAACTTCACGCAGAGAGAATAATCCAGGAAGTGGAACAATGTGGCTAATACTCTGGCCAAGATGAGATTCATCTGGACATGAGTCACAAAGGAAGGGGTCAGTGTGTTCAGCATGAATCAAAAAGGAGGATTATAGGAAACCGATGGAATTAACTTCAGCATTATTGGGCGACATCACCTACAGCCCCTACACACACACCAACATGCACGCCCACACACACACCCCCCTACGCACACACACAGCCTTGTGCTTCTATACAAACTGTGGACTTTATATTGACCTCTATTCATTTTAATAACTGTATTTATGCCTAATCCAGGCATTTTCTATAACCCTCACCATTACTAGTCTATCCCTAACCCTATACTTAATCAAAACGTTATTCACATTATACCTCTAAACCTCACTAGTAGAGCGCAGTAGAACTGCAAAAGAAGAGAGGACCGGGAAAAGGTCACTTTCCACAAATGTCCACCCTTTTGTTGGAAAATATTGTGAAAGTGGTCCTCTAGTAGTATATACAACTGTACACACACACAGGTCTGATCAGCTGAGTTGTGACTGAATTTACTATAAGTATGCATTAGCTGCTACTTTAAAGGCAGAAACTGCTGGACGTTTCTGGACGTCCACTGAGTAACACAAACATTCCAGGCTGCACCATCAGGTGGAGGTTATGTCTGAATCACAAACACAACAGCATTTTTAAATAAAGAACATTCTGCGGAGGTCTTAAAAGTCCTCTTTACACAGACGTCCTCCATGCCAGTGATTCACAAACTTTCCAGCTGCTGACCCGCAAAATAAAGATGTAAGAGGTCCGTGAGCCCGACTCTGGGTGTGGCATTCAAGAGTTTTTACTGAAAAACCGTACAATGGCAACACAACAGCAAATATACCATAGCGTTGCTTTTATTTGTTCAACTTTTTCTTTTGCACCATTTACAAGGTACATATAAGTTGTGTTGCTGTTAAACACACAATTTTACAGAAGAAACTGACAAAGCAAACATTAATAAAACATAAGCTACATATCGAACAGTACGATGCAGTTATTTAAAACTGTTGAAGAACATGCAATATTTGGAAACATGTAACCTGATAAAAACTTATGCATGCACATGTACTATGCTGGGACAAACCAAATCCCACCAACCCCCTTTCGGGGATGAATAAAGTATCTCATCTTATATTAATATCTGATTGACTTATTAATTAGAATTCTTGTGTAAAAACACAAAACGCAAACAAGTCCGTAGACTCTTTGCCCCAATCTTGATTGTCGTTCAAATTGAGGATTGTTCCCACACCATGACATTAATCAGTCCACCAGCTCTCTGTACTGAGCCTCTTGCCCATCTCTGAAACAGACAACAACTGCAGAGTATTTCTGTAAATGACAGAAGTTGGACTTGTGCTGGAAGTCTGAAGTGCACAGAGTGAAAAGGAATGGTGAGAGTACAGCGCCCTGTGGCGCTCCTGTGCAACTGACAATTTAGGGCAACAGTTACTTGATTCTGCTATAAAATTATTCCACGTAGTTGAAAAACACAATTATACTGTCCCTTTAAGATAAATGTCAGAGTAAACAGCACCAAAATGATCAGAATCACAAAACAGTCATTTTCTGTGATTCTGAGTCTTTAGACCTAAACCTGATTTAGGTCTAAAGACTCGGCCAGCCTCATCAGTGTGATTAATGATGTTTACATCAATAGTTTAACGATATTGGAATTAAGAGTGCACACATTGCAATTTTCTGGCCAATCACCAATCTCTTTTAAAAAGTGGCTGATTTTCAGACCTTTCGCACGTAGATAAAATCGGAGGATAAGATTGGTTTCACATCCATCGGCCAATCTCCCGATATAAAGGAAATCCGGGCTGATCTATTGGTTCACCCATAATTTGAAAGGAATAAGTATATTAACATTTAATAGTATAACTTAAGGTATTATATGAAAAAGTGAATTAGATTTAATCACCGTCATATTTTTTCAAAACTCAGTATCCTGGATTTTTCCAACTTTATGTCACAACTTCTTTAAATTGATTTTTAAATGTTTAAATGGACTTGCACCTAAACCGTTAAGCGATTGTATACAGAAATTGCAGTAGATCAACAAGAGCGGCTTTACATGGCAACTTCACCGTTCCCCTCCCGTAGAACCACTTTTGCCTGAAGTACTCTCACCGTGAGAGGATCCGAAGTTTGGAACGCACTCCCTGTCAATTTAAAATCTTTAACCAGTTTCAGTATGTTCAAAAAAAACAAACAAAACTCTGGCTATTTCAAAAACAGAAATGTAACCATATTTAAATGTTTCTTTTTTTATTGCCACGTTTTTACATTTTCTTGCTTTATATTTATGATTTTGCATATGTTGTCAACACCATGTTTCATTATTTTAAATTTCTAATACAATTTGACTTCTTAATAGTTTTTAGATATATTGTTCAGAAAAGCCCATCCAGGGACAAGAGCTACAAATTAGCTCACGCTACAAGCACCATGATACAAGCATGGAATTGCTGTTTTATTCAGTTTGCCAATGTAAATGTGCGTCTGTCCCTATCAAATAAACCTAATTGAGTTTAATTGAATTATGCAGGCACATTTAGACCAGCGGTGATCGATAGTGCCAAAAAATGATATCACAATAAATATTTTTTAAAAACCTCAATATCACAGATGATATTCCAAATTTTCTTGTTTCTTCTTTACTTTGATTTGGCCAGACAAAGTCACTAGAGTTAAAGAATATATTCATATACAAACGCAAAATCACACAATATGCTTAGTGCATCAAAGAAAATACAAAACAAATAAATAAATAAAACTGTATACTAACTTTGGCCAACAAACAACAATCTGAAATCGGTTCAGTGTAAAAAAAAATAATTAAATCCGCAACTGAAGCAGACTGCTGTCGTTCAACAGAACATCAGTTCTACATGATGTTAGAAAAAGTTTCTCCCTCGCGTTTTTTTAAGAACTCAAACGTTACATGCAAAACTAAGAATCTTGTTTTAATATAAAAGGCAATCTTTCTTTTTAAAAAGGCTCAACAATTTAAAAAAAAAAACATGCTAAACAACAAAACCCAAGCTTTGCAAAAGCTTGAGCTCACTTCTTAATGATCTGGAACTTTGCGCATTTTTTATTTCTACCACTCGTCACAAACATCTAACGAGAGGTCAATGTTTTGGCGTTTAGCTTTCTAACCAACTGCACTGTAGGCAGATATGTAGATGCGACAGGGATGCGATGAGGACGAGTTGTTGAAGTTCGAACCTCGAAGCAGAGGGACTTCAGGAATACAGTGACTGTCTTCTAAGAACAGAAAAAAATGAGTTTCTTTTACAACAGGTTTAAAGAAAGCAGGTTGTTAAGTGTCAAACAGTACACACACACACTGGTCCATAGGGAGACACGCTGGTGGGACCTCAGGTGTGTTTTCTTCATTAACACTTTTGCGTCCTGAGCAACAATAAGCAGCACTCCATTCTTACACAGACATAAGAGTCACTCTGCTAGACCAAAATCAGAATCCAAGAGAACAGAGCCCCTCCGAGGCTGATCGGTTTCGCTCCCTTTAATAACATTTACAGAGTGCTTTCATTCACATGAATGAAAGCAGGTAGATGCTTACATGAAGATGCTTTATCGGCATCTACCTGCTGCATAAAGCAGTAGATTTATCTACTAGTGTTTATTATGGTTCAAGAATTGAATATAATGACATGAGCCTATCTCCAATGTCATTCCTTGTTCCTGTTCAGGGGAAGAGAGTTTGGAGATGGAATTTGTGATTTACCAGAAGATGAGGGGAATTCATGAGTAAATAAACCAGGTTGTCAGCTTGTGTTTTCAGGCAACTTGTGTTCCAAAGATCTACTGATGTGATACTAGAGCACTTGACACTGAGTGACGTCCATCCATACCTGGAAATAATTTAGAGCTGAGTTTTCAGGAATTAACTGTCAGCAAAAACAATGGAAGATAAATGTATTTTTATTTAAAGGTAGACTACTACTGCCTGTCACTGTTTCTAGAGGAGAAAAAATGTATTTCAGTAACAGAAAGAATAAGAGAACTATTGCAAGTCATTCATCGAAAGATTATTTGTTTGAATGTTGCCTGGAATAACTACAATAAAGAATAATGTTTTGGAGTGGCCCATTCAGAGTACTGACTTAAATTTGATACAGAATCTGTAGTAAAAAAAAGTATTTTTTCTTAGAGATCAATAAAGAATTTTTGAATTTAGGAGTATTTTTGAATTTAAGGAAGCTAAAGATTAGGGTCATGGCCAGGAGGCTTTAAGTGCAAACTCTCCCTAAAGATCAGCGGTAATTAAAAAAAAAAGAAAGATGTGGAACCATGCTAAACCGTCAGCAATTGTGTTGCTGACGGTAAAGAGGGGTTTGCTAGTAAAGAGAGGTTTTTTGGTTATTGAGAAGGGGTATGAATAGATTTTGACATGCCTTTTTTATGTAAATAAACAATGACATGTCCTGTACATTGTCTCATCTTTAGGAAGTTTCCATGGGTCATTTTCTACCAGAAGCAATCTTCTTGACTGAATTAAAAAATAACTTTGAATCTAAAGGTGTGTTCACCTTTATGCTTTATGTATGCCTCAACTGCATGAGAAGAAACTTCTGGGCCCTCTTCCACCAGCCAAAATGAACACCGATGCAGGAGAACATTTCTTTGCCTCGTGTTGAACATTTTCTGATTATAAAATTGCGTCACACTCAACTTCATCCGATCTTCATGGTTTAAACCAAAAAGCCTTGGCATAATGGTCCGTGAACACGCCTCAGGAAAACAAATACACCTCAGTTATTACCTTCTGACATACATTCTAAATAAAGAATTGCGAGTTTCAGACATTTGTGCAACCATTCTCCAAGCTGGAACTAGTTTTCCTCCGTACAGCTGAGAGTCTCGTCGGCAAGGTGTGCGGCGGAAGAACTCTGAGCGCGAGCCAAGATGACGAGGGTACAGTTTGACCCACAACACAATCTCGCTGTTTCCCCTCGTCACCTCGGCTCGGATAAATAATGGCAGCTTTCCGGGGTGCATCCCACGGAGAATCACTCACCCACGGTAGTGAGCTTTAACTTTCACCCACTCGGAGTTCAGGTCCATGATGGATCCGTTTGACGCCAGCATATGCATCGTTAAGAGTTTTGGTTCAAACTCCCAAGCAGCCCAAGGTTAGCTGGACACGTCCAAACTTTGCTGTCCCGAACTTCTTCTTGTCACTTCAGAATACAAGGTTTTACATACCGAGGCTGGAGGTGACGCTTAGTCTGAATTAACCTAGTAAAGCTACTTTAAAGTTTTCTGTTGTTTCAGAATCATTAAGGCTTCGATGACGGAGTTTTTAGTCAAAGGAACTTAAGTAGCGTTGCTATTTCCGGATTTGATTTTCAAAATAGGACTAATGCTAATTACTGTCTGTTAATATTTACGGCGGGGATATGGTAGCACTTTTATTTTGGAAGCAAACCTTCTCTGCAGTTTAAACAATGTCTGACGTAGCTTGACAGAACGTCTTCTCTCTCACTATGGTTACGGTAATCCAAATTCACCTGTCCCGCTGTTCCTGTCCGTGGCTGCCACAGCAACAAGTCTAACACTAGCGACGCGGAAACAGAGACTGGCAATACTTTTGTTGAATAACTTTAATAAACTGTTTATTGTAACTTCTTATCAAAGTATTCTCCCTGATTTTCCTCTTTCGTAGCAATATAAACGGGACTTATTCAGCAGACGTGAAATAATTATATCCTACAGTGTAATTTTTTAAAAGTTTTTGAAGTGTTACAGTGAAATACTTTATTTTATTGGTGCGATGTTGCAAAAATATTTAGGGATATGCTTAAAAAACATATTTCATCGTTGACGTTCACAAATATAAAGTCACGAGGCGCCATCTGGTGGAGAATCCGCAGTGGATGCAAAATTGCTGTACAGTACTGAACAACTAAAACAACTAAAGTTTTTGTTTGTCTTTATTCAAATTCAAAGAGTGAACGAACTTCTACTACATAACAATAATACTGAAAAAAGTGCAGTTTTTTAGATATTAAAAACGTTAGCTAAATGTAACATAGTTAAAATGGCTCAGGTTAAATCCTGCTAAAATCTGCTGGTAAAAAGTTAAGAAGCTAAGCTAAACCTTAGCCATACTTAAAGTTGGTTAAAGCTTTAAGTTATCAAATTTAAAGCAAACACTTATTCACATCACCACAAAGCACTCTGGAAAGCACTAAGCACAGTATTAAGAAGCAAACAAATGGCAGCGACAGAAAATATCTGTGTCTTGATGATCCACTGCTGCAGACGACATCGGCCGTTAAGCTTCCGTCTTGGACCGGGGTTTGGTTTTCAGAGCATCTGTTTGAGAAAAAAAAGAAAAACATTTTAGCCTTCTACTACCATATTTGCACATATTTGTTCTGCCTGTAATGAACTGTCTCTCTTTAGAGTAAACGGCCATGTTTTACCATTGTTTGATTTAAATCGGTGTTGCTCGATTCCGGTCCCCAGGGAAGACGGCCTAACATATTTTAGATGTCTCTGTTCCAGAATGCCTGATTCAAATTACTACATGATCTCCTCTGCATGCAATGTGCTACACCCACAAGTCAGGTGTGTGGCAGAAGTGAAACACCTAAAACATGCAGGGCAGTGGACCCTGACGACTGGAACAGAGAGACTCTAAATCAGTGGTGAACAAAGTCGGTCCTCGAGGGCCGGCATTCTGCATGTTTTAGCCTGGAGAGAGAATAAAACTCCCCAGTTTAACGCTCCTGGGTCGAATGATGGCTCATTAGAAGGCCTAAGAAGAACATTGACACGCTGAGGAAGTTGTTACTACCACCAGGGAGAGAACTGAAACATGCAGGATGCCGGTCCTCGAGGGCCCACTTTGGGCACCACTGCTCTAAATGAAGCTACATTTTTTTCCACCCGACATTATGACCTGTACTTGTATAACGGGGTGCTATGCAAAGACAGCAATTGGAACTTGCACTTGTAAAGCACTTTATCGAGTGCAGAGTCATGCTTCCCACTACATTCAGTCGTTCATATGATGATGGGCAAGCAGCGGTCTGTCACCGGCAGACACCACGACTGAGACAAACAAAGCTGGGGTCCTGACTGGCAACCCACGAAAGTCTTGCTGGAAGAGAATTCTGATGTAGATAAAATGTAATGAGGAGATTTTTCAACATTGATATTTCAGTTTATTCCTCACGTTAAACACCTGTCAGACTCCTGAAGTTCCTCTGCAGCTATTAAATCTGTCATCATTGCTTATTGTGGTGGAGTCCTGCAGTGCAAAATGGCCTTATGGCACTTCTGTCTTCGCCTTAAGTCATGCCACACTGGTTCCACGACCATGCAGTTCAAAGTGGACACGGGTTTATGACTACATTGCGAGGTCGATCAGGGTTATAACAATGGTTAGTCTGTTTTAACCCTCCATTCTAAGTCGGGACGTTTCAGTTCATTTTGAGGAATGAGAGCCATGTGGAATGAAAGGATGAGCTGAAAGGTCCTGTTATCTTACTTTGTCCACAGAGTGCAGTTCACCCCATCTGTGGAAAAGGATCCTTGCTGACAAGCTTCACACACTGCATCATGTCTGCTGGTTCCTGTTAAAACACAAACAGTTTAACACAGAAACACACCGACATTTACAAATGCTTTTAAATCCACGAATGAATTCAGACTCACCAGGTTGTTTGATTCTCTCTCCAGGCTTACAGACTGAATGTTTCTCTGCTGTGCTGCATCCTGTGCTATCTGTTAAGCTTTTGCAGAAAAACCCACTTAGAACATCGCAAACCGCATCTGATGTTGATTTGCAGTCCTGCTTCGCAAAGAGACCAAGCACTAGAAAACAAGAGCACTTGTTATGATTATGTAAAACGTTATCGAACGTCCCGTCTTTTCAGTTTCCCCGGACACCCTTCCACCTGACTGCACCTGGGTCACAGGCAGAGCAGGAGAAACACCTCTTCAGTCCATTTTCTTTGTTCATGTAGGTTCCCGTCGCACAGGGGACACAGCGTGTTCCTGACTCAGCCGTGCAGTCCCTGCCCACCACGGTTCCTGCAAGAATACAGCAGGATAATTATTTCACTAGAAGTAGATCTTCATCAGCTCAGGTACAACATTGGCATGTAATCCATCATGTAGCGTTGAGACGTGAGGAGACTGCTATGCGTCCACGTCCTGTTAGCAGCGCAGCGGCGGTACTCTGGAAATGCTCTCAAAAAGGCCCCTTTATGCTGATAATAGGACACTGTAATAGTTCTAAATACCTTTCCACAGACACATCATTACGGGCTTTTATGTCTCATAATAAGACTTACTTGAAGTTTATGTATGCAGCTGTTTCTTCTCCAGTGTTGGAAACTACTTTGCTATCAATCTTAAAGCATTAAGCTGACGATCCAGGCAATCTTTAGGGGTTTTGAAGATACCTATTCATTTCTATAGCTTTATAGCTACAAAATACATAGCTAAGATTATAGCTAAGATTCCAAATAGAGTTAAAAAGAGACTGTTGTTTGAAATGGGGTCATACAGAGAACCTGTCCTAACGCTAGTCAACATATTTCCTGCAGCAGACAACAGATTAACATCTCTTGGGAAGTCAGCTATTGTTTTTGTCTGAGAAAATATTGTGGATGATTTTATTATTTATCTAATAAATAATAAAACAAATAATAAAATAACAAAGAGGACAAAAAGGACATTCTTGTAGTGCTGCTGCTTTGTTTGTTGTGTCTCTTTTTATGGCCTGCTAATCAGTTGTGGTGCTTCAAATTTCTTTAAATAGGTTTTTCTTCCTTCCACTGTGTGGATCCTAAGCAGAGGGGGTAGTAATTAACTACTTTAACTCAGTTAATTGAGTAACTTTTTGAAAAATATTTTCTTCTAAGTAGTTTTGCTGCACTGCATTTTTTGCTTTCACTTCAGTAATACTCTATCTGCTATGTGTAATGTCACTGAATGAAGAACAAGCAGGTTTTAACCAAAACCTTAACAGATACAGACACACAGTTACAGTTTGTCAAAATGAGAATATTTATTTTACTACAAGCTTTGTTGTTCCGATCTTCATATCTGTCTGAATCTGATGAGACTTTTGAATGTGATAAAGATACAGTAACCTATATATTGTCGGTGGTTATATTTATAAAATAATAATTTGGAAAAGGTTTTTTTTCTGGTATGATTTCTTGTTTTGTAATATATATATATATATATATTTTTTTTTTAAGACTAAAACCATATTTTAGTCTTTAAAATACTCATTTTTTCATATAATGTTATATTGTTTGTCCGCCTGACATAATTTAAAAATATGAAATTATTTTAACATTTTAAAGCAATTTATCCTCAAATAATTAAATTTGGGAATGTAAGTAAACATCTACTTACATCCCCAACTAGCCTTTATACCAAATACTTTTTTTTTTTTACTCTTGTCATTCCATGGATACTTATTACTTATGTAAAAATATATTGAAGTAGTAAATTCAATATTGGGTGGGCTACACCTCTTATCTTATGGTATAAAGCACATGTGTCAAACTCAAGGCCCATGGGCCAAATCTGGCCCGCCACAGCTTTTTATGTGGCCCTCCAAATTCCAGACTAAACGGTAAGCGTGATTAAATATTATGTTATCAATCAAATCAATGCAGCGTTTATCTGTTTACTGCCAAATTATATCAACCAGTCCCTCCAGTTTCTTGAGAATTATTATGGAAATTCATGATCATTTGTGAATTTTTGCGCTAAAACATTATTGGGAGTTTATAGCAGATTTTTCTCCAAAACTGTCAAAAACGTCCTTGCTTGTACTGAGCAGCTGCCTCAGTTTTAATTGACGTCAGATTATAGTTCATGATCTATACAGCGAGTAATAAAAAGCTGCATTTACCATCATAAATAAGCGCAAATATTTCCAAATTAGCACCACAAACACTTAGACTTTTATTTGCAAACAACACAAAGAAAAGTTTCACAAAATCTTACTTTTTAAGGATTCGTTGATATTTTTTAACAGTTTGTGAACAGATTTCATCAACACATTCTGGCACAACCGGCCCTTTAAGATCATTCATGACCTTGATGAGTCATGAATGCTCATTTTGGCCACCAAACCAAAATGAGTTTGACACCCCAGGTATAAAGCATCGCATGTTTTAAAATGCGGACGTTGTTTTTATTTCGAACGTCTCATCCCCGTCGCATTAACAATGGCGCCCAGTCCTAGTTCTCCTAACTACAGTTCAATGAGGGCTTTGTTCAACGGAAGTCATGCGAACCACACAAAATGGCTCCCAGGTTTCGGTTTTCCTTTGGTTTTTGTTGTGTTCGTTGCTCTCGTACCTTCTTGGCACATGGGGCAACATTGCCCGCCGCTCGCTGGGTATTCTGTGTGGTGGCAGGCTGATAGTGGGTCAAACACGGCAACACCCACTGCAAAAGAACGTCACAGGGGAAAGAACGGTTGCGTTGAGCGTCTTCTTTGTCGTGAGATCCGTTCAAATGTCTTAGAGGACAATGAAGTCAGACTCACCTAACGCGACCAGCATGGAAAACATGTTACATCATGCACCGCTGATTTGTATGTTTCTGATGAGATTTCTTGCGGTTCTCTTTGATTTGGTTTTAGAAATTCGACACCAAACTAACCCGTTAAACCTAGAAAAAAAAAACCCTAGTTGCCAGATTTGTCTGGAAAACCTTCATTATAGTGTTCACTGTAAGCAGTTATTTGTGGAATGAGACAACATGTGGCCAGTTTTTCTATTTGATCCTCAAATGTTCCCTTTCCAAAAGTCTAAGATGAAGACCTTGATCCAAATGGAACATTTCTCACATTATACGGCCATCCGAAAACAACCAATGAAAAATAACAATTCCTGAAAATATAGAACAGTTCATTAAATGCCACGCAACATGTGCCCATAAGGATCAAAATGAAAGCAATTTTTAAAGTGTTTATTCATTTATATTATAGTGCAGCAATTACATGTAGAGAAACCAATCCGAATGAGCAGCATTATCTCCGAGTTGAGCTTGTCTGCCATCTTGACAGGTTTCGATCAGTGACGTGACAGTTTATGGTTTGAGACTCGGTTCTGAGTAAGCATCTTACTTACCACATCCACCCGTCTGCTTCCTGCCGGGGAGCACATTTCTTTTTTTTTCTTTCTTCGCTTTATTCGCAACCAAAAACAGGCAGTTTATACAAACACTTGAACCTTCAGGATGTGAGTGCGGTGGTTAAACATTATCATGCAAACGTAGAATCCAACATTTTCCATTCGCCATCACACACGGTGTACAGCAAGACAGGTGACCCAAACCAAGAGATTGGAAAATAACTGAAAGCTCTGGACTTTCAGCTGTGGTTGAGCAGTCAATCGTTTGATTGTACACACATGCTTGAATTTTTTTTTTTTTTTTTTTTTTTTTTTTTACTTCAATCTTTTAAGAACTTATGTTGTTGGTAGGCTTGTCTCTGCTTTTCATTATTATATGTAATCCTCATATATGTTTCCCTTCTTGGTCTCTGTGATGGCTCTCTGCACTGCAACCTGCTGTGTTATCAGCAGGATGTGGCTCTACCCATTATTTGAGCTAAAAGCATAATTACACATTCAGAGCAGATAAACACACAGAACGATGACGTCAACTGAAGCGTTTCCCTTCTTACTTTTAAAAAGCCAAAAAAAAAAAAAGAGTATTTAAAGTTATTTCAAATGAATCATATTTTATCAAAAATTGTATTTATTGTCTATATTAGAGTAGAATAACTCAAAAATACATCCTTACTGTTATTCATAGCGTCAGTAGTAAAAAATTAAATGCTCTCTGTTGTGAGTTGAAAAACCAAACAAGGTGTTTTCCTGGTTAGAAGTGGAAAAAAATAAGAGCCCAAATAGCATCATGTCGTTTCTCCATCCGCCGTGTTCCTTGGCGCCTCTCAGGACAGTGAGGTCTGACTGCAACGCTGCACTTTCTACTTCAAGTGGCCTGAAAGGTGGCGGCTCCAGTGGCCGCTTCCCGTCCCTTAATGGCCGGACATAGAAACTCTAGAACTCGTTGCCAAAGATCCGTGCCGTAAACAGACATAGATAGGGAGTTGCAAAAATGCGCATCCGCGCTGACATTTGGTTAAGAAAAGAATGTAGAAAGAATGTTGAAAACGCAGATAGGTGCGGGAGGGGGATAAATGCTTATATGGCAACCCAGCAGTGACGTTGTAAAGACAAACCAGGGTGAGGCAGACCGGATATTTATCATGTATGTTCTCGGAGCAAAGTGCTATCAAGTGACTATGTTACCTTCACTTTAGTGCTTCATTTGTGAATAAAACGATACCGGAACGCAAATAGAGTAAATTGAATAGAATAGAATAGAATAGAATAGAATTACTTTATTCATCCCAGCAGGGAAATTATTTTGCAGTTACAGCAGCATAGAGACAAGACACACAACAATCACCACTGAGTATCAATTGTAGACAAGATAAAATAAAAATAAAATATAACATGCTGTCAATATAAAAGGCAGCTTAGAGCAGACCTTGCAAAGATTCTAAAATGCAGATACAGAATGTATATGTAAATATATGTACAGCAAGTGTGCCACAGTGCAGTTGTGCATAATTGGACTGATTAGTGCAGAACAATGATTTAGCTTTATAATATATATATATAAAAATATGAGACAACATTGAAAAGTAAACACAACACGCGTAGGCGCTCAAGTGTGAAAATACTAAACCAATTCATATTTCTACAATACTTTGAAATGCTTTATGTGTCATTTATAAGTGTATTAAGTGCGTCTTACCTATCTGGTACCGCGAGCTGTGGAATGAGTGCTGCGAGGAACCGAGGAATGGAACCGCACTGCGAGCAGGTGACGAAGCTGAAGTTGGTTTCCGATTCCAGCTTCCGATTCGGGGAAATGGCTAAAGGGCCATTCCACCTAACTTTTCACTACCTTCCGCGTCTTTAATCTACTCTAGTTAAAAAACCACAACACATAGGCACTTCAAACTTGGACTAGATCATTCTGCTCTAATAGCAGAATATTTAGAACTATGTTTGGGATGTGTCAAACCTTTTTCTGATTCGTGACACTTCAATAATAATAATAATCACAGAATAATCCAGTCCAAGTTTGACGTGTCTAGGTGTTGTAGTTTTTTAACTAGAGTAGATTAAAGATGCGGAAGGTAGTGAAAAATTAGGTGGAATGGCCCTTTAGCCATTTTCCGAATCGGAAGCCAACTTCGGCTTAGGCGACAGCGCAAGGCCCGAGTTGATTTTATGCTTTTAGGCAGCGGGCGGGGTCTGCAGCGGGCTGGGTTCTGCAGCGGGCTGGGTCTGCAGCGGGCGGGGTTCTGCAGCGGGCTGGGTTCTGCAGCGGGCGGGGTTCTGCAGCGGACTGGGTTCTGCAGCGGGCTGGGTTCTGCAGCGGGCGGGGTTCTGCAGCGGGCTGGGTCTGCAGCGGGCTGGGTCTGCAGCGGGCTGGGTCTGCTCCGATGCATTTCTGTGGAACTTTTCCAGAGGTCAGTAGTTGTTAATTATCTTTATTAATTATTATGTGTTAAGTGGATCAGCAATGACAAAATAAGCATTACAACACAGTAAAAAATGCGGGGTTATTTTCATAACCCAACTTCTGGGTAAGAGATGCTGGGTCATATGTTGGGTTACTTTGACCCAATATTGGTTCAAAAGTAGTGACCCAGCGGTTGGGTTGACTTTTTTTTTTTGTTTTAATGAACTCCACTTAACTGATTCTGTTAGGTTTCAGGTTCAGTTGACTCAACACTTTACCCAATTGGTTGGGTCAAATACAGTTTGACCCAACCAATTGGGTAAAAATCCATTGCCCTCTTCACAAACCTCCATTTTCAACTGGACTGTGACCTGATCAGACAACACTGGATTTCTCAATTCAAATAAAACATGGTAAGTAACAATATCATGGCATAATATTTTTAAAGTTTATAGGGTTATTGTATTCTTCATATACTACAGATTTTTTAAATTAAATTTATGTAACTTTAATTTAATTATTTGATTTAACCTATCATCTTCGTTGATAGGGTAATGTTTTTGAAATAATTCATTTAATTCAAAGATAATTTATCCAATTTGGTTTAAAAAAAAGGTGAGGGTGTGGGAGGGAGAGATAGCGCTTTGCCCCCCCCTGGTTTTCGCGGGCCTCGTTCACTAGCGCGCGCAAAAGGTGGTAGCTTAGCCAGAATGCTAATAACGGATCTATAGCGACAAGTAGGGACTGGAGGCTTTGCAGTAGCGGTGTCCGAAGCGATACAGGCTATACAGGTATTCATAGTAATATATCAGTAATATAACTGTTAAATGCCATTTTCATTAAGCCTTTTATTTCTTACTGAACACACTATGCTATGCTATTATACGGCTAACCTGGGTGAAACCGATTGAGGCAGTGGAGAAGAAAAAAAAAAGTATGCACCAGCAATGGCAGAGGAGGGGAAGCTAAAGTTGGATAATATGCTTTCTGTCAAATAAAAGTAACTTTTACAGATTTCTAGTGAAGATTTAACTATGTAACAATAAAATATCTGCTCGATTTATTGAAATATCTCTTAATTTAAAAGTGCTCCGACATGTTTGGAGTCGTCCCCACCGGTGTTCTGTCAGATCAGCACACTCTGCGATGGCATATGCTTAACACAAACTGACGGCTATACTGTATCTGTCATTACCATATGATTTTATGTAAGCAGCAACATCATCATGACGCAGAAATTAGATAATGCGCACGTATGTTATTCTGGCCATTATTAGCCACCGAGGTGGAATTAAAAACATACAGTTATTAGTGAAAACAGCTGGATTAACTTTTGGGTTTACACAGATCTGCTTCATGTTGTCAGGTATCAGGTTGCGCTGAGGGGAGAGCTGGTGAAAACAAGACTGAACAGTGTGATCTCTCCTGGTGTCCCAAAAAGTGATGTTTTACATTTGTTCAGGGTTATTAGCTGCTAAACATATAGTCAATGTCCTATTATTTTTTCTTATTTGCTGTGAAATATTTGGTGATTGTCCTAAATAAAATATTTTTGCACACATTGTACAGGTTATTTTCCACATAGGAAAAAAATGACTCAAATTGTATCACTTTTTTCCCTGAAAGATCTGAAAGATGGATGAGTTTGTAAAACAGAAGCTGACTGAATGGAAACTTTCTGACCTAATCCCTGCTTTTGAAGGTAGGTTAAGTATATACATGTGTGTGTGTGCGTGCGTGCGTGCGGGTGTGCGTGTGTGTGTGTGTGTGTGTGTACTTAAAAGCATGCATTGGCAGGAATTCTTTGGATTGAAAATATTAATATGTAATTTCTAATATATTTCAGCTGAAAACATTGATGAAGAAAGCTTCTTTCTTTTGGATGCTAACTGCCTGACATCCCTGATTCCTCACCTTGGTCCTCGTCTGAAATTTCAACGTCATTTTGCAAAATTTCTTGAGGTATGCTTTGAGTCATAGGACAAGACAAAATGGGATATGTGTGTTTTAAATGTGGGATGTCTTTAGGACATAACATAAGGAATTTTTTTTCTCACCTAAGAGTAATTCATAACACATATTCAACTTCAAGATATGTCCAGTGTGCTCAAAGTGAGCACACTGGACATCTAGCCCTAAAACAACTGAAGATGCTGATCCTACACCACATGCTGAATTAGAGAGTGGAGTTTCTTCTGTTGGAAGAGCAGCATTTGTAAGTTAAGCTGCATAATCAACCTTTCCTACATAACATATTGACATCCATTCTTACTAATTAAAATTAAAAATGACACATCTCATCTTTTCTTAAATTTCTAAGAATATTAAACTGCAGCTAAATAACAGCTATTTTATTTTTCACTATTTATCTGTAGAACATCCGTGAGATCCTCAGTGCCTCCCCTGAAGGTAGACCTGTGGTTATCAGTCTTGATGGAAATCAGCATATATCCATTCGTGAAAGACGGTGCATGGTCAGAACACTTGTGTCACACCTGATGGATCAATATGGAGAAAAGTGAGTATTTCTTGTAAAAACTGGATCAATTAGGTTGTTTTTGTGACATTTTGCTCTTGGTGAGAACATTAACGGCATTGTGCAGTGCTCACCTAAGTAAAATTTCTCCAGTAAGAAGTCTTAAAGTATGTGTTGGGCTAATAAAAACTGGATTTTTTGGAAATTGTGTTTTAAGGTTTCTGCTCTATGTTTTCATCTTACAATAACTAATTAAAATAAAATATTTTACTTGCCTGTCTTACTGAGTGTAATTTTTTTTGTTTCCAGCCCATCTTCAGACACTAAAGCAATTCTGGCATCTTCGATTGTGGACCAGTTTCCATGTTTAAGAGACAGCCATGGCACAGGATATGTAAGTTTTCACACTTCAGAGAACTAGCACACAAGTACTTCAACAACTTGCACAATGGTTAGCATTAAATATCATTGTAACTATGGTGTTTGAGCTTTGAGTTGTAGGTTTAATAAAAAATTTGGACATTAAAACAGAAAGGCTAACATTTAACTTTTATATTTCTTTTGTTAAAAATGTTCAGGACGCCTGGTTTACCCGCGGAAGACAACACAGGCCAGCAACTGGCTTTCTGGAGGAGCGTCTCCGTAATGTAAGGAAAAGGCATCAACCAAGGAAGAAGATGCTTTCAGCCCCAGAAGCTCCACCAAAAAGATCAAGTTTGCCTGGTACTAGCACATAGACTTTTTCCAAGCCCTATTGTTTTGAGCAGCAATCTAAGCTCTTATTGCTGTGAATTACCTCACATTTTTTTTCTTTTAATTCCTGTAATATTTTTTTCCCCACAGAACCAACCATCAGTGCTGAGCGTGCCATCCAGATGACAGAATGGCTAAAAAATAACTTCTGGCCCGCAGACCAGGTTGTCCAATACATGCGGGAAACTGCAGTATATCGCGCAGGATGGATCCGCTCAAGTGGGACAATCCCAATGCAGCAGATTTTTGCAGAGTTCCCATGTTTGTTGGACACACCAGGGATGGTGAGGTTATACCTCATATTGAGATCAGTTAAATGTTAAACAATAAACTGCAATACCATGTGAAAATGTACAATTACAATCAAACTCAAAATGTCAAACTACCCAGAACATACATTTGTAGCACCCATGAAAGGTTGAATGTAATAGTTCATTTCACTTTTACATTTGATTTGTATTTTTGTCTTTTCTGATTGTTAGATTTTGCAGGACTTTGCCGTTTTATGTCCACAGTCTTGTGGAAAACTGACAGAGAACTGGAACACCTTGTTCTCATCAAAGGTCATTCGCATGGGGAAGAAGGAGGAGAGCGGTCTTCTGCCTGAGATTGAGTTGCTTCCACAAGGTATTGAAGCTCAAAAGAAACATTTTCTGAACTAATTTTTTTCTCCTGTGGCTCTTTTTTGATTGTGTAGCATTTTAATCTGAGTTTTTCTTTGACAGACAAACAAGGTGACGTGGCACTGCAGCTGCTGCCAAAACTCCTCCATGCTGTTCCCTACAGAGTTGGGCGAAAGGTGGTCAGACCCAGCAACCTTGAAGTCCAGCAAGCCTTCATTGATGTCCAGCCAGTAAATTCATGTCAGAATGAGTTCTTTGCTGTTTAAATGTAGTTGAAACCAGAAGTTTAAAACAAATATGCTTTTTTTCCCTCACTGTTCTCCCTGTCATTAATCTGGAATTTACCAAGTCCTAATTGACGTGAAATAAGAATTTTAATGTCATATAACACGAGACAGCGTTGACCAAAAATATGTCTTTTTATATAGTATATGTAAACTTCAAACGCAAGGGTCTTTTGATAATGTATCAAACAAAAATCATATAAGAATTAGTCAAAAATTATTAGTGGGGAATGTTCCTCCTTACCTTTAAATGACTAATGGCTTCCTTTCTGCTTTTTCCACACACCAGATTGGGACAAATATGGTGGAATATCTTGGAAGTACAGCAACAGAGCATCCACGTGTTCTCATGCTTGGGGACAGGTATTGTTGTTCCCAAGCATTTGTCGTCATAAATGGAACTGCTTTGGAATATCCATCTCTTTTGGGGGCCGTTGACGGCTGTTTCAAATCATTCTTCGTTTTTGATGTGAGTTGTCCGAAGTCGTGTATCCAGATTTGGGATTTTCTCCAAACTGTGATATATGAAATCCCAGGAAACGAGTCACCCCCGATAAAATTAATGAGGGCACAGTTGGAGGCCATGGAAGAATAAATGCAATTCTTCAATAACCCTTAAATAAGTTTTAAATGTTCTGATTGAAAAAAAAAAGTAGCCTGCACAAACTTTATGTGGCATACAATGATGGCCTGAGGCTCCTACTCAAAGTGCCTAGATGGAGCAGTGCCAGCCACATGTTTGCACATAACGCTGTTCCCACATGTGCAGCTGCGCTCAGGAATCTCATGTATAAATGTATGTGTAGATTACCCGTGTCATACAATAATATAATAGCAATTTTAGTAAACCCTGTTTTTAGTACAGTGAGATTTTTCTCAAGATTGTGGAAACATTGGCGTCATCATTTATTTGTGGCTCAGTGACTGTCATGTTTCTTTTTGTTTTTTTTTTTTCCTTTCTTTTTGTTTTACTATGGACCTCTTTTGTGTCTGAAATAAAGATTGATTGATTGATTGATTGAAAAACCTTCTTTGTTACTATGTTACTATTTTTTTTTACATTTCCTTCAAACTCTTTTGATGAAAATATTTCGTTGTGTACACCAATAAAGTTAAAAAAGGGTGCAGATTTAATCAATTGTTTATATGTAACTTTTACATGTCTGTATTAAAAATTTCATGTATGTTGGAATGTATAACATTTGCAAATAAAAGTTATTTTGAGCTAATCTGAATGTTTTTAGTTAAATTTTTATAGTGAATTTTAAAGTAGAAAAGGAAAAAAAAAATTAAAAATAAAAATATGGTGGTAAAAATGACCCTTTTAATGGGTAATAAATTTCAACCCAATATTGAGTCATTTTAACTTTGGGCAGTGGTCAATTTAACCCAAGCTTTAGGTTGCAGCTATGACCCAATGTGCTGGGTCAAACCCTCAACCCAACCCAGTTGAGTTAAAACAACCCAGCGTTGGGTCGGTCCATATATGACCCAGCGCTGGGTTACGTATTGGGTTATTTTCAACCCAGCAGTTTTTACTGTGAATTATTCAAATTTCTAAGAAAATTATATCCATCCATCCATTATTTTACACGCTTAATCCTAGTGGACTTGTAGAGGTGCTGGGTCTCCAGCAGTCAGGAAATTATTTATTCCCAGAAGCGTTAAGTAGACCTTAACTAATTTTTTTTTTTGGTGTTTCAGAGCTGTTGACATTAATTACTAAAAATATTTGATTAAATCTCTACCAAACTCAGTATCTCAATTTTGGGGGATAATTCTACAGGTTGTTTTTTTTTTGTTTTTTGTTTTTTTTTACAGTGCACTTCGGGTTATTTTACGCATCCAAACATTATTACTACGTCGGTTGTTTGTCCAAACATTTGGATCGTTCGAAAAATATTTTTATTTATAAAGAAAAGAATCACTCACATTTTCTTAGTACAAAATTGCATAATCTGTCTGGTTTTCTCCACTACTCAGAATTTGGAGATTTAATGTTTCAGTCTCGATAGGGAGGTTTTGATCTTCTATATAATCAAAAACTCTTAACAGCAAACCATAAAATGGTTTCAAACGAATTTCCAGTTGTTTTAAAAATGTGTTGTTCAAAAATATATGTTTGTACTAACAAACTGGACTGTTAACCAACAGTTAACTTCTTTTTTGTTGTTTTTGTTGCACATTAAGATCACACTTTCAGAAGACGGACCAACCTGTGGTTTCTGGAAGTTAAACCTCTGCCACAGGATGGCGCTGCTGCTCACCTTAGTTTTCAGGGAGTTGCTATTTTTTCCGTATTTCAGCAGTGCAACCTACAAAGTCAATATTTTTTTTTTAGAATTCAGTAACTTTAATATAAGAGCATGTCTCTAATACATGGTTTTGGACTGCTGGGCCAAGTCAAAGCTACTGTATTTCCGATAAGTCTTGGAAGGCTCAAATATCCGAGCTTTTCTTCTGCCTTCGACGCAGCACTGCAATTACAATTCTTAGAAATCCCAGCTTTTCATCAGCATTGAACGCATCCTCTCCCGTGCGGTAAGAAAAGTCTCCGGGGATTCGTGCACGCGCATTTTTTGGCTATTTGCATGCGTAGTGTGTAATTATACTAGATGTGTAGTTTGACATGTGTACATTTGAGAAACTGCTGACACAAATGTGAATGTGGAGGTGCGCATTTATAAACTGTGTTACACAGCATGTTGTACAATAACAAATCTTTTACACTTGAGGTTTTTTTTTTTTTTTTTTAGCCATAAATCTTACTGTGACTCTTCCCTGGCCGGATGTGCCGATGAGGAGAACGTGGGACTCGGGCTCCTCGTGGTTCCTGTCTTCCCATTGGTTGCAGAAACTCGTTTGCGTTTGGCTGCAGAAACCTGTTGGAACATCCACCAGAGTGATGAGAGGAAGCTCCGGGAACCCTCGGGGACTTCAGACCTGTGCCCGTCTTCCTGCAGCCGCCTGGGCCCCATGTGACGTAAAGGACTCGCCGACTCGGCTCGCTGATGAGTGAGCGGGTCTCGGAGTTTGATCAGTTCCCTCTGTGCTGAGGAGGATTTCATGCTCTTCTGATTTCATCTCCTAATCAACAGATTGGATTGACTCAATATTTTTTTCCCCCCCGTTTTACACCAGATCAACAACTCAAGACTTGAACTTGAGACGCCTCTGCTCTTTAATTAATTGTATTGCTCTCCCCCGCCCCCCTTCCTCCTCCTCCTCCTCCTCTCCCCGACCCTTTCTTGTCAAGTCCGCTCTTGTTTTGCATGAAATGTCTTCGTTACCAGGAATGGTCCCGCAAATGATGCGCCCGGCACCCAGACAGAACTACCAGCGCACTGGACTCCCGCTGGACGGTGAGCTTCACTGTAGGCTATAGGGCCCAGAGAGAGGCAGGCTGGAGTCCAGCTATTTTATTTAGAAATGAATAAATGAAATAAAAGAAAAGAAAAGAAAGGAAAAGAAAAGAAAAGAAAAGAGAAGAAAAGAAAAGAAAGGTTAATATGCTTGGACTATTTGAAACACCGCCTGCTCAGACTGAGTCGGTTTTATTGCTATTATAATCATAAACTATTATATTATTATTATTATTATTATTATTATTATTATTTAGAAGTTTTCGGGGTGAGATATTTTTGGAACTGGTCGTAAAATCTGTATTTTTTCCATGAGAATATATTTCGAGGGTCCAATTCTGTGTTGTTGTTTTTCTTTCTTTCTTTCTTTCTTTCTTTCTTTCTTTCTTTCTTTCTTTCTTTCTTTCTTTCTTTCTTTCTTTCTTTCTTTCTTTTTTTTTTGCCAAACTATTTATGATAGCTGAATATTCAGCGGACACTTTTATCAACTTTAATTCGCTCTTAAAATCCAGGAACGCTTGGACACGTGCGAAAAAACCCCCGGAAGGTCGGCCACTTCGATATCTGAAATGAGTAGCCCAATGAAGACGAAAAGAGATCTCCTGCATCTTTTAATTCGGTTTCAACAAGCATTAAAGAAGAAAAAAGAGATCTACACAATTATAACACAGTAGCAGAATTAACATATTCTTCTTTTTTTTTTTTTTTAAACCCTTCTTGTGTGCCAGCAGTGTCCACTGCTCTCGGGCAGGGACGGGTCAACCAGCTGGGAGGTGTTTTCATTAACGGCCGGCCTCTACCAAACCACATCCGGCACAAGATAGTGGAGATGGCCCACCAAGGGGTCCGGCCCTGCGTCATCTCCCGGCAGCTGCGCGTCTCTCACGGCTGCGTCTCTAAGATCCTCTGCCGGTTTCAGGAGACGGGTTCAATCCGACCAGGAGCCATCGGTGGCAGCAAGTCCAGGGTGAGACAACTCGATAAATATGTGTGTGTGGGTGCGTGGGTGTGTGTGTGTGGGTGTGTGTGCGTGAGCGCGCGCATGTTTGTGAACAACATGCATAAGTGTGTACCTGAATGTGCGCGAGGTCCTGCAGCAGTTATTATCTACGTCGGACGTGGAGACTCGGATAGAGGAGTACAAGCACGAGAACCCCGGGATGTTCAGCTGGGAAATACGGGACAAGCTGCTGAAGGACGGAGTGTGTGACAGAGGCACAGTCCCTTCAGGTTATTATTATTATTATTATTATTATTATTATTATTATTATTATTATTATTATTATTGATCATATTTATTTTATTTTTTTTCTAACCACGCCTGGACCAATTGCAGTGAGTTCGATCAGCCGCGTGCTTCGAAATCGATTTGGGAGAAAGGATGAGGACGAACGTGACAAAAAGGACGAAGAGGCAGAAAAACGAAACAACCACAGCATAGACGGCATTCTGGGCGGCAAAGGTAGGAGCGACCGCCGTCAGGCCGCCGGCTGCTCGGTTCTAAAGCGATAAACTGTCGACAAACTGGGGCTCGGGCAGTATAGTTTTTGTCGCTCTGGGTTTTTGTGTTTTCCCAGCAGGCGCTTAATTATTTATATTGTGGAATCGCTAAAGTGGATCTGGGTCCCCTGGTGCTGGTTAAATGTTCTGGCGACAGCAAAGCAGATGGGGGGGCTGCTGGCTGCAGTCAGATTGAGTTAGATCACTGACACACGGCGGGGGGCCTCGGCGGCCTGTTAGGAGCAGAGCAGGAGCTTTTCCTAATGTCTGAGAAAGAAGAAGAAGAAGGGCACGATCATCAAACCTAGTAGACCTACAGTTGGAATGATAGGCTTACAATTAACTAAATTAAAAATGTTAATAGATTGATATTAAAACACACTTTCCTCTTATTGCGTGAAAAATACTCTATATTACTTTCGAGCCTGTCTCCTCCTTTGCTCACACTGGGGAATATCTTCCTGTTTGCTTCCTGTCATCCAGGTCTTAAGTTTTAATAATTTGACGACTGAGCCTATATTACAACTGGTAATGAAACTAGAGTGTGATGAACAGGCAATTGTGCAGGAGAAGGTGTAATAGCTCCAATACATTTATCCCCTATCAGCCCTCACTCTCCTATTCCCAGGCACATGTTCCACGTTCAAAGGCTTCAAAGCAGATTAAATTCAGCCCTTTATTTCTTTTCACTGTCATCCGTCCGGGGCGCACGGCATGTTTTGAATTCAGATTTCAATGTGTAAATCTGATGTGATGCTTCTGTGGTAAATGTCGAGGGCCTGCCGTGAGAGTTAGTTCTGGCTGTATTCTCTTGTTACAAACAAGCCAATCAAGTATTGTTTTTGAGCACCAAAATAAAATATGATACGTACAAGATGTAAATTAGTTATATACGGCATCAATTTGATATCAAACATAACAAAGAGAGAGAGAGAGAGAAAAAAAAAAGATCCACATGACTGGAGATGCTTCACTGAATCCTTTACATTACCTTCATGTCAATTAATGTTTTGTCTCAGTTTGAGGAAAAACTCTCAAAAATGTGTTTTGACTTTTATTACGCATTCTCGGAAATAAGATATAACCCATGTACATAAATAAAAATAAAGATATATATATATATATATGTATATTTGTGTGTGTGTGTGTGTGTGTGTTTTATATGTAAATACTAAATGATGTATTTACCTTAAATTCCTTGGCAACATGTTGAAGCCTAACCTCTAGAAATCAGCCTTTTCTTTGATGTTGATAAATATTTTGGCACATAATTCATAAGGACGGAAATTGCCTGCTGAAGTTGAGATGCAGTAAGAGTATTCTGTGCATACGTGAGTGACAACACATGCTTTGGTTCTCAAGTCCAGCTTGGGAGAATGTAGAAATATGTGTACAGCAAGGATTGGGGTGCGTGGTACTTCAAACAAATGCCGCATAGGGCAAAGAAACATGCGGCCACGTTCAGTGGCAAGTTGCAGCTATCAAAAATAATTTTCCCCAGGCGCACACTTTTACTCCACACCGTCTTCATATTTGAGCAGGTTGAAATAACGGCCCAAATGTTTGGAGGGTGATAACACAATCATCCCAGTATTGGTCTTTGGCTGTGTATCAGTTTATTAAAGTGGGATTCATTTCCCCTTTCTGCCCCCCCTGGCTTGCACCAAAAATCCTGGTCTTAATGAACATATACCAAAAAAGTGGTGAGAATAAATCAGTGTGAAGCACTGAGGAATTTTTTTCAGCACTAATAATTTGAACTGTTTTACTGTCTCTTGTCAAAGCATGCGTTTAGTGCATTTTCCCCCCGTGACATTAACGCTGCATGTGAGCCAGATTCCAGACGACGTCTGACACAAAACAGGCAAATGAAGTCAAAATTATTTTAGAACTCGTTTAAATTCTTTTTAATTTTACATGCACATTTTAGGAAAATTCATAAAGTAATTACAGCTATAACAGAAGCGACACAGGGCTACAGTTCAGCCAGACGCCCTGAGGCCCTGATATATATATATGTATGTGTGTGTGTGTGTGTACATATATGTGTATATATATATATATATATATATATATATAGGCATTCAAATCACATAAATAAAAACGCCATCTTTTGTATTTTAGAAATTCTGTTTTAGCATGATTGTCTTAAAATGAATATCTCTTATGGATTTTATGAAAACTGGGTGAAAAAAACATAAGTATTGACTTTTGTTTTCAGTTCTTTAATTTTATAATTTATTTACCCTCAAGTCGACTTTTTTTTTTTTTTTTTGCTGATAAACTGTCTAAATAGGTTATTTAGGATTCTATCGTTTTGTTTTTCTCCAGATTTGGACATTTTTGGTGAATTCTTTAAGTTCTGCATTATTTTGCCTAGAACCGTCTCGCTGCTGGTCGAACGGTTCTTGGGCAGTTGAATTTCTCCATCGGTTGCAGCGGTACGGTTCGGTACCACTTTGCTCCCTCCTTTGCTCCCCACCACATCGCAGCCCATTTTCAGTCTAAAGCTACAGCATGCTCACCAGTGTCACTCCTGGTAACCGTCAAATGATGTTTGGAAGGCATACTGCTTAAGGATAATGCCGTATCTCAACAAAATGATCGTGGAGCTTATTACCAAGATTGATCATTAAAACAAACCGCTCTCCATTTTCAACCAATCTGTCAGGTAAGTATAGAAAACAAGCATGTGAACATGGAAGTTGGAATATCTTTTTTCATATATGGTTCTGCAAGCACACAAACAGCTGCTGCAAGGAAAAAAATCTTTTGTGTCTGCCCTGAAAGAGCTGATGAACCACACCGAATTGTTTACTGAAACAGTATATGCTGCACACTTCATGAAAGAGGGCTGACAGTTTGTGAAGTGGCCGTATTGTTCCTTCAAGACAGAAGCATGAATGGCTGTGCACAGACTCCCGCAACCTGACATGATTCAACTAGACAACAGCAAAACGGGGAGAGAAAAGCTTCTCTACTCAGATGCGTCGGCTGGTCAGGATTTATAATCTCCTTCCTTTAAATATCTACCCCAGGGCATTGAGAAAACTGTCGAGTTTTGTTGCTTCTATTCAGATACGAGCAACAAAGAATCGGCTGCCAGTTTTTGGAGCACACAGGTTTATGTACCAGTAACAGCAAAAGGTCCCAAAAACCATTTGACGACGACTTTTCAGAAGTGTCGCACTTAGTTTGGAAACATGAGACGGTTTAAGTTAATTAATAAAAGAAGTCTTAGTTTAAATGCAAGTAAAAGTTACTGCAGACTGTGTATATTTTTAGAAGTGAGGCTGGTTTTAACTGCTAGAGGGAGTATCGATAAAAATGAGCATATTTGATCTAATTTAGGCAAATTTATATCGCAGGATGTTGAACAATCTCCACTGTCCCTTGAGAAAGAGATCCCTGACATCATTTTATTTATATATCTTTTAAATTCATTTATTTAAAGTTGCTATTTTAAATAAATGTTTATTTAAAATTTTTATTTTTAAATAAAAATAATGTTAACTTTTGCGGTGGGCAGGCGACCTGTCCAGGGTGCACCCCGCCTCTCACCCATTGGCCGCTGGAGACTGGCACCAGCAATCCTCCTGACCCCACTGGGGACAAGGGTGTATGATTATGGATGGATGGATAATATTAACGTAAACAACTTTGGATCTTTTCTGGACAAAATCTTCTCTGGATTCATAAAGTAACACTCCTGAGACTTGGTCAGCTGTCCTGGAACAAATCACAACAATCAGGTTAAAGCATTATTTAGGGTTTTAGGTATTAAGTTGAAGTTCAAATTTTTTAACAAAATAAGGGAGAAACGCTGCAAACCTAAACACAAATCTCACCAATTTGAACAGGAATATTAAGTAAGTCCAATTGTCTCTTCGCTGGTTTCAGGAAGCCAAATGGAAGAAGTGTCGGATGTAGAATCGGAACCTGACCTCCGTCTTAAAAGGAAGAAGCGCAGAAGTCGGACCACCTTCACAGCAGAGCAGCTTGAGGAGTTAGAAAAGGCTTTTGAAAGAACACACTATCCTGACATTTATACCAGAGAGGAACTGGCCCAGCGGACCAGGCTGACTGAGGCCAGGGTTCAGGTAAAACACAGAGCTTCAGATGGGGCCGGGCTGAGTCGGACCGGCTCAGCTTCAAGAACATTGCTCGATTAACGAGCTGCTTTAGCAGACAATTTAGGATAGCATTTATTGGCTCAAAATCAGAAACACAAGTACATTTCCAAATGTAAAACTTAAAAGCAAAATCACATTACAACAGCATAAAAACATTTAAGTTTTCATAAAGTTCCATAAAGTTTCTTTACCACCCAGGGCCCTGAAAGGTAAAGTCAGGATTTTAAAATGAACTCTAAAATTACAAGGTAGCCTGTGCACAGACAGTAAAACCGAATTGAGACAAGTTTTTCTGTTTCCTCCACTTAAGAGTCTAGCTGCAGAGTCTTAGGACAAGCTGAGGTAAACAAGAACTTGTTGTTAATACATGTTGGAAGCAGTCCAGTTTAGAGGGAATTCAAGTATTTCATTTCCGTTTTGACGACAACCTTTATAGTTTTATAATTATGTTTCTCAAGACATAAAAACTGTTGAGTGATTTTGGAGAAATGAGGCGGACACCTCCATTTGTATTTCACACTAGAACGTAGGCTGTTTTTGTGTAAGAGAATGGATATAGTGTGTGAGAAAGAAGTTGTTTTTTTTTGCTGTGCCATTTCGTGTTAGTGTTCGTTGTTAGACGCACACCTTATTTAAGATGAGAATGCGAATGCCTTTTGTTTCTTTTTGCTGACTTCCACTCTTAATCACGTATCATTTTCTTTCTACTTTTCAATTGTATGTCACTTGAAAAGTAGTATGGTCTTTCGCATTAGATTACAATGGAATAGTTTTATGTTTGTGTTTATAATGTGACAAACCATGGAAAAGTTCAAAGGGTATGAATAGTTTTGTGCTGTATTTTTTGAGACAAGATGCAAAAGTGATATTTCTGATCAGTGATCCGTCTCACACACAGTAAAACAATGGTCTGGTCTGTTTCATATGGTTTATATGAATAAAGTTTAGAGTGTAAGTGGTTTTAGATTAATACGCACGTTCAGTCTCAGTTTTAGATTAAAAGTAATATAACCAATGTAAATTGTGTGCATGAACAGCCTTTCAAAAGGTATATAATAGCAAAGTAACTTAAGTGAGAAACTCAAGCTGGTGTGGGATTGGAACAGTCATAAGCCAAAGCATTGTTCACTAGATATTCAACACACATTCATTCTGTCAGATGTTCTTGTTTTTAAGGTGTGGTTTAGCAATCGCAGAGCCAGGTGGCGCAAGCAAGCAGGAGCCAGTCAACTAGCGGCATTCAACAACCTCTTGCCCAATGGATTTTCTTCAACAGGGGTGTCAACGTTTTCGACATATCAGCTTTCAGAATCAGGCTACTCCTCTCTGTCCCATGGTAAAGCACACGTCAAATGTCATCATTAGTTCTTTCTGTAGAGGCCGGTTCTTTTCTACACATGAGATATTCTTTTTTTTCTGTTTACCTTAGGATTTGTGAAAGGAACATTTAGGGGTTTTTTTATCGTTTTGCTCTGATTTCGATCTGTCAGTGTTCTGAATAATTCAAAGGGCTCAACAAATTGAAAGGATGAACTTGGTTCCCAGCCGTATGGTTCATCTTGGAAGTCCTGGTGCTGGAAGAAATCTGTGCAAAACTGGAACATCGTTTAGAATCTTTGTTGTGTTATTAAACCAACATTAAATATTAAAAGATATTAGGTTGTCTTAAGCTAACACTCACAATGAAACTTTTGGGATCATATGGATGGATTATTGACAGGTTCAGCCAAAATAATCAAAGTAAATTCAATTTTAACTGAGCATCTATGATGAGTAGAACAGATTTTTCATGAAGTTGTTCAACAAAGGTGTAGTTTCTCTCATTGAGCAGAGTTTCCATTTGCAAGCCTCATCTTCCGTTGATTTTTGTCTTGACTCTTCATTTCACAACTTTCCACGTACTTTTCTCTGCTTTAGCAACTGAATACACTGTGCTTGTGTGACATAGTGAATTCATGTAAGTTTTAAACCAATTCAAAGTCAGTTCCAACTTGATGCAAGTTATAAAACAGTGCAGTCAAAATCATTGCCTTATTCTAACTGTCTAAAGAGTTTTCTGTCTAAGGAAGCCCAGGAGATTGCACTGAATCACTGACCAGCATCATTCGCTTCTCCTGAATGAGCATGTAGCAAATGTGTAGAGACTGTGGACAGTCAATTACATCTAGTCACTGACCTTGCTGTAATGCCTCATACTAAGCATATACAGTATGTAGCGACAGCAGAGAACTCCCTTTTAACAGGAAGAAACTTCCAGCTGAACCTGGCATGAGAATGACCTGGGGTTTGAGAAGATATAGTATTCACAAAGAAAACAAAGAACCACCAATCCTGGATTACTTCCTATGTTTAGAAATGTAGACAAAATATTAGCATTAGCTTCATAACCTATCAAGTTTTGGACTTGAGGATACAGGAAATATTTATCCGTCTGCTGCTGCTGTCGGAGCAGGGGGTGGTGGGAGGGCTAGAGACTGCATTGGTGGAAGACCAGCATCAGAGGGGGAGAGGTGGGCTGGTGAAGAAGATTACTGTAAAAGGAATGGGGAGTGGGCGAGTGATGTGCCATGTAATTACTACAATATGGGAAATTTATGGGAAAATACTAATATGAGAGCACAGTGGGGCAGAGGGGTAAAATATGGTAGTTTCCTGGCCAAAACAGGAGAGTTGGCCAGTATGATTAGCTCCTTTTGTTCCTTTTTCTAGGAGAGGGACGCAGCTAAAAGCTCTCAGTTTTAAAGTGTATAAGATGAAAGAGAGCACATAAAAGCTCAGACAGCCAATAGCCATGTCCAGGAGAGAGTGGGTATTGGATTTGGAGTATAAGCCAAGCACAGTACAACTCGCTGCTACCAGTAACTCTTTCAAAGGATAACCCAGCAATATATCTAATGTTTCTTTATTAACAATGTGGAAGTAGAAAGCCAGATAGAACGCTTAAATCTTTCCTTATTTAAGAATGAGAAATAGCTACATACTGTAGATGTTTTTGCCTTACGAATAACTTCTGTTGCTTATACACACATTGTTGTATGGTCATTTTCAGAGAATGACGACACAGTTCATCGTCCACAACCACTGCCTCCGTCCACTGTGCACCAAATCGGTTTGTCCAATGCGGACAGCGGTCCTGCCTATGCTCTTTCCTCCAACTGCAATGGGTTCTCCAGTTATTCTGATTCCTTTCTGAGCTCTGCAGCTCAGAGCAATGCCATTAACAGTGGACTTTCACAACAGGTAAGACCTTTTGGGTTATTACTGATTGGCTCGGTCTGATTAAGTATGTGTACATATGTTTTTAACAACTTACAGGAAACTAAATTTTATTCAGAGAATTGCCTCAACCTGGTGAGGGGCGTTGCTACATGGGTCTATGTTTCTACCCCCAGAGTACAGAGGAGGTGCGCTTTAATAATACTAGCACCCATGAGATCTCATCTGTGGAGAATGCCTCCTGAAATACTGGTGGTAGAGTGTAAACTTTATTTCAAGTCAGTTTGAGGCACAGTTGTGACCTATTAAGGAAAATTGTGTGCTGGCGTGTCGCATGGTTTTACAAATCTACGTTTTCTTTTTTGCCGTACACAGTATTTTCATACACTTTTAGTATGAACACTATGCAATCCTTTTTAAATGAAACCACTCATCTGTTGTGGTTTCTATAGGCTTATTTTATTCCCTATTACTAATAGATTTATGTTTTGACTGTTTTCTCCTCTCATGACATCACTAAGCCTGTCTCCACTTAGCCTGCAGCCTGGCATGCATTGTGCAGTTTGAAAAGAATGGCAGCCTTTGTAGGTGAAAAATATAATAAAGACTTTTTAAAATAGTTTTTTAGGTATCACAAACAGCAACATCTAGGTCAGTAGGTTAATAGGAACAGGGCTGTATCTTATCTTGTTCTGTGTGTTTGTGCTTGGTAAGAGCTCCCAGGCCATATCCTACACTATATTGCCAAAAGTATTTGCTCACCCATCCAAATGATGGGTGAGCAATGTTTCCTTTAACATAGAAGGCGCTACTGAATCAGTGCTTCTGGTTTTTATTTCTGTATATCTGCTCTGTCTTCTCGAAACCCAGCAGATGGAGGCAGACGAGCGATCACAATGAACCCGTTGAAGGTTTCTTCCAGTTAAAGGGACATTTTCCTTTCTGCTGTCATAACATGCAAGGGCTAATTCATGGAAGGGCTAATTGCAAAGTCAAGGATTTAATGTAATCCACTGTCCACTGCCACTACATGCTTGTCTAGAAGGAATAAATGCTGCAAGGTACTGACTTGATCCAATCAGCTGGGTTTCCTTGGAAAGAATTTTTTTTTTTTTTTTACCAATTCCAAAAATAAAATGAACCTGAAGGCACCACTTACCTTGCGTATTTTAATAATACACTTGATAATTCCTACACCTTGATATAAAAAGTTTGATGACAATCTTGAAGCACCTCTTCTTTCTGTTTGCAGGTTATGAGCATCGTGAGTAATTCATGTCGTGTTTCCTCAAAGCCACACCATGACTTCAACCTGTCGCCTCGCCCAAGGTCTTTGGACTCTTCTTTATCCAACATCATGGCCGCCAACGGCAGTCCACAGTCAGCAGAGGTCTCTGTTAAGATGGCGGAGAGCTTTCATTCATCCGAATCTTACTCCCCAACCACATACGGCACCACCAGCTACAGCGTGGACCCAGTTGTGACAGCTGCCAGCTACCAGTACAGTCAGTATGGTCAGAGTGAGTGTTACTTTATTACATATTTTAAAGCTTTTAAAGCTGCAGTATGCAACCTTTATAAAAAAAAAAAAAAAGTGTTTTTTACGTGTTTGTTTAAGCTGTCGCTATACAGTAGAATATAACAACGGTGACCTATGGAAAGATTTGAGTTCTCTGCCTTGTTCTATGGTCCTGGTGTCATCTGTTGAAATATGCTGCTGCCAAACACTTTGTGTATGCGCTGCTCAGATCCTCCCTCTTTCTCTCTGCTATGCTGCAGCTGGTTCGCCTCAACGGAGTCAGCCAGGAATGCTCAGGCTAGTTAGCACGGTCACTGATGGAGGCAGATAAACGGTTTACCTGGAAAGTTGTTCCTCTACCATCAGCCCATTGATCAGTTATCATCAGCCCATTGATCAGTTATCATCAGCCCATTGATCAGTTATCATCAGCCCATTGATCAGTGTACACAAGATCGATTGACAGTGGTAAAACCTTCCAACAGTAGCTCAGGGAGGAGGTGACAGAGCTCGGACTATTCACAGATTTACCGTCTCATACTATACTGTCATAACATGGCAACACTTTTAACAAATATTGAAAAACATAATTTTGTTAAAGTTACATACAACAGATTTAAGGAAATGATCTGTGTTTGTCCAAGAACTGGTAATAAATGGATTAAAAAATGACAAACTTGATTCTCACACGTAATCTCAATTCTAAAACATAACAGTTCTTGAGAATTCAATTTGATTCAGTTTATTTATATAACTCCACTTTATAAACGTCATTTCAAGGTATTTCAGAAAAAAATCCTTTCAATTCAATAATAAACACATTTCAATAGATCCTAGTTAGCAAAACATTAGTACAGTACTTCAATAAATTATTATTCAAAGCAGGTTTTAAAAGTTCCTATCTGAGGAAACCCCGCGGATTGTATTGTCTCAGTTCTGTATTCAGCTTGTTTATTCAGCGTGTTTATGGACTGTACTGTACAGGAAACCTGAATTTTACAGTGAAAACGAATGGCAAGAGTTCAGTGCCCTGTGGTGCACCTGTGCTGCTGACCACCTGTTTATACCTTTGACCTTTCATTGTCACACTGTGGTGCTGTTTGTCAGGTTGTCATTGATCCAGGTGATTTTTGGAGCTTCCACTGGGGGGTTTCTGATAAAGAAACTGACTTGTGTTAAATGCACTGGAGAAATCAAAGAACATTGCTCTGGCAGTGCTGCTGTGTTTACATGACAGTGGATTTGGTACCAACAAGAAAACCAGCTGCAGGTGGGCAAACGGGAGTCTTTCTGACATCACCTGTAAACATGATGCTAAGATATTTAAACCTCTGGATCAGTAACAACCCCCGGCTTGTGGAGAAGTCCACAATTTTTCCAGTATTATTTCTATTGTTTGGCATAAAGTATCTTTAAAACAATTACTATATTAGCACACTACTTTTGCATGATATACAATGTAACACTGTTTTAAACTGTACAGAAACAAGACAGGAATGTTTGAAGGAAGCGGTAAGCAGTTAAGCTCACTCAGAAAGCTCCTTTTTATCTGATGGCTGGTATTAATTCTCAGCAAATATTTACTTAGTTGCTGACGTTGCTCCTCCCAGGTTCAGCTGGTGATGCCGTCTCAGACAGGACGAGTGACAGCGGTGACATTATAGGATCTGTGTATGTTTGGGCATCTGGGAGGAGATAGGCAGCGTCTGTCAGTTCAGATCAGAAAGAGAACTGTCACACCTTTGCTAAGAAGTAAAAAAAAAAAACATGCATGGGCAGGATTATCTGCCAAGATGTCATTTACCTAAAGAGCTGGTGGGGGGCAATATTTGTGTGTGTGTGGGGGAAGAGGGATTGGGACAACGGAGGTGGGGGTGGGTGGTAAGGGGGGGAGGCGATTTGTGGATGGGCTTAGTGACAGGGACCCTTTAAGAGAATGTTTTTCCTGCCAGCCAGGTTTATGCCTTAAATCCTCTGTGAGGAGGCAAACAGATAGTCCCTGCCTCTGAGATGTAATGTGTTTACACATAAGCACACTTATGTACATGTCAGTTATTTTACTCCTGTGGACTCTGATCTCTACTCTACAACTTTATAGCGAAGGTCACATGTCAAGAGTAAAGTGCTAAAAATGATTGCAGAAATGCTAGCTTGGAATGGAGATGAAAACCAGTTTATTAAATTCACTGTTTGAATACTCAAAATAGAGATCTCGGATAACAATTTTGTCAAGATGACAAAGAAATAATAATAATAAAAAAATGTAAATAAAATTTTACTTTAATTTCTTAAAGATTTTATGATCGCACAATGGAAAAAGTATCCTGTTGACATGTAACTGTTGAGCTGATTGGAATTTCAATCCAATTCAGCTTGTTTGGATATATATATATATATATATATATATATATATATATATATATATATATATATATATATATATATACAGTATATACAGTATATGGTCTGTTAACCAGACTAAATATGACATTTACCTTTGGCATACAAAATGCTTTATTCTATCGACAAAATGTTGCTATTGTGATTGCTTGAGTGTTTTATTTTATAGCTTTACAGCCGAATAGTTTTATCTTATATTTTCCTAAATATATATACATATACGGTATATGCATTATATATTTGGACAATAAAGCAGGACAACAACCGGATGGAAATAAAATGTAGGTCACCAAAAGAACCCAAAGGAATGAAGGTTGTTAAAGTGTTAAGTTTGCTTAAATGAGTCCATGATTAGTTGAACATGTTGGCCTAAATATGTTGTAATTTTCCTATTAACTAAAGAAAGGATGTTTGTGATAAATAAAAACACATACTTGCGTAAACATTTTTGTTATATCTTTCGTTATATTTCTCATCCATGGGGGTTGCCACTTTTTTGCCTGCACAATGCATGCTGGCTTGATGACACAGTTGGATCAAAGGAAGGAACAGGAACAGAAGAGTGTAGCAAACGCAGGAGGACTAACTTCCCACGTTGTTTTTGTATCCTGTTGCATTTGACTGGTGTAAATTTAGACTGTGCAATACTGCATCACTTTTGGCTGTAATAAAAAAATAGTTATGAGTCTGCATTGCTTCCAAGATGAAAAAACAAAAAGAAGAGCGCAGTGGGAAAGAGTCGAACACGACTTCCAAAACACCTACATTTGTGCTCTCAACATTTCTCTCCAGAAGACTTCGAGTTATTTTTACGAGCAAAATTGATGAAGGATGGTCTAACTGATGGTTGCTACCCTTGAAAGTTAAAAACAAATGTTGCGCCGACAATTTGCATCCACAAAGTGCCTAAACGTCTCCACTGGCTAGCGAGCGAAAGACACTGGGAAAAACATCAGAGACAGCTAGAAGTGGAAGCTCTTAAATGATAACAAAGCTATTGCCACTGCATGTGAAACCACAGAACTGACACCAGACCGAAGACCAGACCCTAAAAAGGTGTCACCGGACCAAAGACTGGACCTGACACAGAGCTACAGAAGTACTTACCGGATCACACAGTATGACCAGAGGTACGTGTCAATCATTATTTCATTTATGAAGCTGAAGTTGGCAGCAGCACAAGCACCAGCTTCTTCCGTCAATTCTTTCCTCTTCCTTCATTTGGTCCTCCTCATCTTCATTACCACTTTTGATTTCTACACTGCCATCAATGTCAACTTGCTCTGGTTCAAACTGAAAGGCTTAATGTTACTCTTTGCTGTTTTGGCTGGATGGAGCTAGCATAATCAGACATGACACACGTCATTTACCCAGAATCCATTACAGTGTAATGAACATGGCGACAGCCATGACAATATTTTTATTTAAATTTATAAAAATCTAACAGCCCACAGTGTTCTGCATAGTTTCTACATCTAAAATAAATATTTCTCAAATAAACTCTATTGTCATCTGTAACTATAAACAGTGCAGTATATATAAAAACAATATTAGGTTTGTTTCAGGTATTTCACAGCTTTCATTATGATTATTGTCATAAAAATCTATTTAATGTTACAACTGCATGGAGGCTCTGTTTTTGCGACTTGATATAATTTTCTTCATAAACTTAACCTGGTTTTAATTAAGCTCAGCATGCCAAAGAGACTTTGATATTGTGAGGTTGTTGTTATAACTCGTTCATCATTGTTTTTATCTTCAACATATTTTTGCAGTCTAAGCAAATGAAGATGAAAGAGGGAGCCAGGGATCAGGAATTAGAAAACCTAAAGACTTTCCCGTCTCAGAAGAGGCTCCAGCTTCACCAGATCACCAACCAGTTCTGAGGATGAAGCTCCACATCGTCTTCATGGTGGAAGACATGTTTGTTTTTGTTTTGTTTTTTTTCTTTAGCAGTTAGCTGCCCAGGATTATGGCTCCATTTAAAACTGGTGTGTTCCCAACACTAAGTGCTTAATAAACCTCTTGATTTGAAAATAATTGGATAGAATTTATTGCCCTTGTTAATCTATCATTTCTTTTTCATACATTTTATCCATTGCTAGCTTTTACCCTGTAATGGACTGGTGACCTTGTCCAGGGTGAACCTGCCTTTCACCTGTTGACTGCTGGAGATGGACACCACCAGTCCTCCTCACCACCCTGCAAGGATATGTGTGTTGGCTAATGGATGAATGGAAAGCTTTGAAGGTAGTTTGTCCCCCTTAAATCTCTAATCTGACAAGCCACACTTATGTTAATGCATCAACTGATTTTATATTGCCGACTGTTCTTCTACTTCTCCCACACATGCAGACAAAGGAGGCACCCTGAAATGTTTTTTCACTCCAGGCATCCGGTCCCAATCATCATCAGTTCTTTTGATGCAAAATACATAGCGAATCCACAACGTCATTAAATTGTAAATTTTACTTTTTTTCTGCACTCTTTCAAATACAAGTGCTTTCTCTGTCTAATTGCTCTATTGTTCTTTTTTGTAGTTTTCTGTAAAGTGCAGTGGTGCAGTGAATGGGAATGTTCTGTCATTGATGCTCACTGTTTTAAGGAGAAATGTCATTTTGTCTGAAGTAATGCTGAAATCCTGTGACACTGAATTAAAACAATATTTTTAATTTATATTTGGTGAAATATTTTTCATATTTCCTCTAAAGTGCACATATTTATAGGTACTCGTTAGAGGTAGCTGTACAAACAATATGCTAATTTTTATAAACATATTGTCTGTAAACTTTTAATATTGACAGTTAGTACAACTTTGTGTTAGTAAATTGCCAATGTACTCTTGACTACGTGACTATATTTAATACAAAAGTAATTTTTTTTATCTGGAGAATCTGTTGAGTAGGCCCTTCAACCTTCAGCGTATTGGTATTTAATATATTTACGTACTACAGTACTGTAGTGTGTACTGAAGCATATAATGCACAAAGTAATAAAGGATCAGTAGCTAAAAAGTTTACTTCCTTACTAATTCTAAGAAACAGTATAACAGAGCATACAGTCACCTCAATACTAGAATTTCAAAAGTATAAGATCTGTCAATTTGGAATACATTCAAAATACAATTTAAATGTAATTCTTTCTCAAAATGGTACACTTCATTTTTACTCGTCAAGCAAGTACATAAAACATAAACAGCCATACGCTTAAAGTGTACAAAGAATACTTGAAATTGTTCCAGTTTAACGCACAATAGTACACTTAGAGCACTTCAAACTGTGATTTTCAAAAATTTTACTACAGCTAAAATACATCAAGTACAAATATAGTTGTTTCAAAATAACATGTTTTAAGTCAAATAATCGTTTACACACTTGAAGTAAACTGGGGATTAGTCTGGCTTCAAGTATTCTAAGATTTAATGTGTTTATTTTTCACAAGGGTAGTTCAGAAGTTTGGTCTTGACAAATCCAGAAATAAACATGCAACGTTCTGCACTACATGTCAGTCAAAGAAACACAATTCAGGAGCTGGAACTCATTCCGCCACTGTCCTGTTATTTATTTATATTTTTTTACCTGCGCTTTCACTGGCTTTTTGCAGCACTGTTTGATTTGTGATCAATTAAACTTAAAGTAAGATTTGAAAGTAATTTGTCTTTTAATTTTCTATTTTGTCACTTGTCTGTTCCCAGCTGCTGTGGATTACTTGGCAAAGAACATTAGCCTCTTCAGTCAGCACAAGATGAAGTTGACCAATCACTCAGCTGTGCTGGGAATGCTGCATGTCAGTACTGGCCAGGCCTACTAGTACTTTAAACAGATGGCAGCAAACCTAGCCACCAGCAGCCCCTATGACTCCTGCTGCAACACAAAACTCACTCAGAGGTTTCCTGCCAATGCGAGTGTTTTTTCCTGCAGACGAAGAGCCACAACACCTCTTGAAATATCTCTTCCAGTAAATGTTTGGTTCTTGGTTTGGAGAGTTTAGACTTTCCGTGGTGGTTCACAGGGCACCAATGCAGCTCTACTGTTCTACATTTGTATTAAATATCTATGTTTGTCTTGTTTGGTCTTTAAGGGAAATGTAAATGTTATTCTTTAGGGACATAGTGACCAACATTCACATAAAATAACAGCAGGAAGGAAAGAGACAGTGAGCTGGAGTTATTCCAGTGTTAATTCATCCTTCTCTTAAGTTGCACACCTTACCCATTAAGCAAACTCAGTAGAATCAAAACAAGTAATATCAATATTCATTTGCTATACATATATATTAAATGTGTGTGCAACTGAAGAAATTTTAAATTCTGTGCCAGTATTCCCATTATGTGATTAAAGATTTTTTTTATTATTATTTAAATGTTTTATTTCTTAAGTGTGTATGGTCATCAGCCAGAACCATCCCTAAATTTATACTAAATTAATCTCTTTAAATTAATCTCTAATTTATTTAATATTTGATTGATAGCAAAAACAAATAATATTGTTTTTGTACAAATAGATATAAATTCTGACATTAAAGAGATGTATCCCAGAAGAGATAACGTCCCCCCCCTTTTATTTATATCAATGCACTTGCACTCTTTTAGTTTGAAAAGGCTCTTGTTTTAATAAAGGGAAGTGTAATCCTCTCTTTGTAGCTTTATTTCTGGCTTGAAGAGGAAGCGTGATCTTTTCTTTCTAACTTTAATTCTGAATTCTCTCTGCACTTTGAGAAAGGAAGCGGCAGGCTGTGGACATGCTGTGTAAACTTTGAGTTGTCTTGTCGATGGGAGCACGAGATGGAGAATCTCTGTGGCTGTCTACTGCTCTATTCTTATTGATACCTCATCTTGGTTAGATTGTATTTTATTTTATTTATTTTATTTTTTGCTGGATCGGATTCCTGGAACGTCCATGTGGTAACGATACGAACCACTGAACGGAGAAAAAACTGAAGTGAAAAACACATTTTGACTCGATAAACGACTGAAAAGACAAACTGAAATACTGAGCTCTGAAGGACTGAGGTTTTGATTTTGACATGCCAGCTTGCCATTACTCTTACCGTTGTGGTTAAACTGTATTTTATTTGATCACGTTCTACAAAATAAGAACTATTTTTGCTCATTTCCTGCCTCCAGCTAATTCATTTTGCTCTCACCTCAGTTCCTGCTGTAACTAGGTTGCACCTTGCAACTGGTATATAACTTTTGAGTTATTCTACAATACTTACTGAGTCAGGGGTTAGATATGACGTAGAGAGCAGTCAACATCAGTGTAAAACAAGTTGAAGTGACAGGTGTCTGCAGAAAAAAAAAAAGGAATTGACACATTTTACATGTATCTCGTGCCTTACACAAGTATGGAGAGGCGCCGGCGGTAATTAAAAAGTCCCATCTAAAGATTCATTACTGACATACACAGGCTGAACTGTAGGAGCTCAAATATTGATAGTTACTGTTATTGATAGTTCATTAAGGTTTTGGATGCATATCAATCAGTGTTTACAAGACCACTGAGAAGCAGCCAGGAGAATATGAGAGGAGGTTCAGCAGGGACTGAAATATTCATCTCTGAGTATGTGAAGGATTACATGCCTGCTTGTTCCTGACGAAGCTAAATTATTTGAATCAGTTTGTCCAGGTTTAGAGTTGCACACTGGGTCAAAGATGAGTCAAATCTGATTTTTTTTAAAAATCACTTCCAAACACCACATTAGGTAAGTGTAATGAATGCATTTATATGGTTTTCAAAATACCACATCTGTTATTATTTAAAAGAAAAAACTTTGGACTTGAGTAATGACGTTTTCTGAAGCGAAAAAAATAAATGTAAAACTGCAAATGCCAATTTGCAGTTTATGATTTTGTATGTTTTGTTTTTACCATTGTGAAAATCTGCATGCCTCCATTTGTCTTTCACACTCATGAATTTTTCCAATAAAGGATATCTCTCTTTTTTTTATTACTTTTTTTTTTTTTGCATTTTAAAATTACACAGACTGTCATCAACACTAATAAAACAAAACTTGATGGTGGGATAATACTTACAAATGATATTAAAACTGACGACCAAAAGCCTTTCCCACCAGCTAACTAATAATGTGGGAATGTTTTGGTTTTTAACTTCATTTATGATGTATAATGTACATTGATTATCTTGTGTTTGACCTCCTTCTATGAAAACTCTCTGATTTTCATATACCAGATTGGGAAGAAAAGCTTCTAATCTTGTTACTGATTTAAATAACTTGCCATCAGTGTTCAAGATAGAAATTGATCTAGAAGATTTGCGATACCCCACATTTTTACCTTCTTTTGATAGGACAGATATGCCGTTTTTTCCACGAGGGAAGGTTTATGGCATTTTTAAGAATTAAATTAAATAAATCTGATATTAGTTCACTAAAGAGCTTGTACCATTCATTGGGGAAGCTCTCGCTTCCAGAGCTTTTATTTGCCTTGAGTCTAATAATATTGTCATGTTCTTTTTTTGGTAATTGGTGAACTTAAAATGTAATTTTCCCTTTTCTCCTGGTATTTTTATAGGCGCAGGGGAAAGAATTTAAATAACCGTATTTTTACATTTTAATGCTTACATTTGGACATATGGGTATCTTGCACAAGTAGCACATTTGCCCAGGGAATTTACAACGAAAATTAATTCAGTCTAATCATTAACTCTAAAAGATTCTACTTACTAAACAATGCAATCAAGTTCGGTTTATTGTCCTTATTGGACAAAATAAATAAATAACATCTGAGTAATTTCCACAAATTGCTAGTCAAGACACCGGCCTGTAGCAACATTCAAAAATCACTTGCGTTGTGTCGTTGACTTTACAACAGTCCCTCATATCGAGCGTACATGTTACCCAAATGGTAACTAGCTCCACTGTAAAGGACCTGGGTCCTCATGGTGTATAAATGGTGGTGCACATGCACAAAAACCAAACCAAACTTGTTCTATCAACAATATCAAACTACATAGCATCAAAACTCACCTAAATATTGTTCAGCAATAGATACATTTCGTGTTATTGTTTAGATCCACTTAATGCACAGGGTTCAGGAGTGAGGGGCTTGTTCGCTACAGTTTTTGGTTTTCAGGCTTGATGTTCATTTGCCAGTGCAATCATGCAATTATAAATAAGTCATTGCTGTAGTCAGTGTTGTATAAAGTACTGAAATCTCAGAGTCAAGTAAAAGTACAAGTACCTCTCCAAAATATGACTTTGGTAAAAGTCGAAGTCACTGACTGAAATGTTACTTGAGTTAAAGTCTTAAAGTATCTGAAACTTCTTGTACTTAAGTATGGAAATTACTGTAAAAATGGATGTACTCAAGTAATGTAATGAAAAGTACAAGTAAAAAGTAAAACAAAGCAAATGCAGTTTGAATGACATTTTTTATATTTTGGTAAACTTGTCAAATACACTTAAAATAATGTACCCAACCAAGTGCAGGCAAAATTAAACCTGCTAATAGATATACCTGCAGGCATCATTTAGTTAAGAAAATTAGGTGCTTTACCTATAGCACAAGGTTAACTTAACCTGCTTTACAACTGAACCAGCTTCTTAGTAAACCCTCCAGGACAGAAAATACAAAGTTTTTGTAAGCCTTAAGTTTTCCCTTCAAGTAAGGTCAGTGCTGAAAATGAGTAAAATAAATAGTACAGAAAATGCGGCCAACATGAAGAAAAAGAGCTGTTATGATTACTCTACTTCACAAATCAGTGAATCAGTCAATGCTACAGTCAGTAGGTGGTGCACACAACTGGTCATTATGCAAAAGAAAAAAAGAATTGGGAGGGAAATGCAGCTTATTGGCATCTGTAAACCTGGTTTTGAACTTGCATGCCTTTCCTATATTCGTTAAATTTAGTCTAAATTGCTATCGCTATGGCTTCTGTCCCCCCTTGAACAGAGGAGTCTACGTAGCCTGCTACAGTCAACATTAAGCCTAAACTAAATACACCACGTGTGGAACTGAAACAATGCCAAACAAAGTTCATTTATGGTCAAGATTTCACAATACAGTAGTGTCTAGTGACCAAGCTATAGTTACTGAAACAGGAGGATTATAACCATTTCATAAGACGTTACCTCGATGTGTTTCTTCAAGTTGGACGGGGAGTTTTTGTAAGATAGAATTTCCACATCTTCGGGCAGGAATAACATAAACTGCATGCGGTACGACGAATCTTTAACACCCACGAAAGAGTATATTGTGTTTAAATAAGGCCATGGGCTCTCATCACCAGCTGGTGGTTCCCCTGGAGCCGTGTCCGACGTAGTTGCAGTCGTTGTGGTCTCCGTCTCCTCCTCCATGTGACTGCTGCTGATAGCGAGACTTGCTTTGTGTTTAATGGGAGAAGCGAAACAGGTGTATCCTGTTGGTGGTGATGAACAAGCCCAGGCAGGTAGGCTACCGACTTTGTTCGGTAGTGTTAAGGAGGAAAGTTATTATGTTAGCTTAAATTTTGGAAAAAGCATGGCTCTCCTTTTCCTCCTGTTAGCCGGGTCGCGAGCGGATGTCATGACGGCTGCAAAAGTACGGCGAAACAGAATGACGTCACAGATCACAGAGTTTAATCTCATACAAAGCAATCGACAACAAAGCTGCAGAGATACAGAGATATGCATTTTCTCATGAAAATAAAAACACACAAGGGAAGACAAACGAACACAGAGACAGACAAAGGCGCCCACGTGGAGAAAAAAGGTGGAAAAAACTCTCCGACTCTCCGGTGCTGTCCTGAAATTTTAACCAAAGAGGCGTTTCCCTATTTAATATATGCAAAGAAGGCGTTCTGCTCTTCGACCAATTAGAACTCCCTCAGGCCCCCAAAGAAAGTTGTGACTTCCTGATTTATAGCAAAGGTGTCTGTTTTTTATCTAAGCAAAGGCGGACCACTTCGTGCCCATCTCCATCCGACCCGGGCCGAGAGGCGCCAAGAAGTCTCTGACCCCTTTCGGACTGTAAATTTTATTGCTCTGTGTGTCAGCGGGGGAGGAAAAGGGCCCTGCTTTGTCTGCTGAATTCCCAACTGCTCAACAGAAACTATTCCAAATTAAAGTGTTGGCTATACCTTTACACATGTCGTAAGATTAAGTGTATTTTAGCATTAAATAATCATTTTCCTTAGCAGTAGCCTGCTTGGAACCATTTTCTTTATGGGCCACACCGAGATCATCGATGTTGCGGCCGAATGTGTTGATAAAACTACTTGTTAACAAACTGTTAAAATGTATATTTTTTTCTCTGTATTCAATAGTACTTCTTTAAATGTAACAATTTATAAATATATTTTCTCATTGATGTAATTTGGTCCTCAATATGGCCAGAAGGGGGGAAATTGTTTAAAGTTTTGTTTAAGGTGCAACAACTCCAGTTGGGGGATGTTACTACCCAACAAACTGGAATAATTAGGTTCACAAATGCACATGAACAATAAACTGAGTTCTACAAAATATTATATTTTATGAACGATTCATTAAAACGTAATCCCAGGCTTCAGGCACACTACTCGATCCCTCAGGAGACACAGGAAGGTGTCAGGTAAAGACAGTTATGTCAGTTATTCCACACACAACAAAAAAAAACATGCAATGCAAAAATCAGGCGAATCAGCAATCAAGACCAAAAAAGAAACAAACACATTAGTAAATTAAATAATACAGCAAAACAAATACAAAATGTGAGAAAAGACTCAAATGCAATGCAAATTGTGGAAGAAGCAGTTCATGTTCAGTCCTGCACCCCGTTGCAGCAGCAGGGTCAGAGGAGGCATGCGCTGCCCAATCAACCAGCTGCCCAGACAGCAGCGGATGCAGTGGAGAAGCAGCTCCAGCTACGTTTTCACAAACAGACGGCAAGACAAGACAGCAGAGCGTCCACATGCACTGCAGCTTTTACTACAACAGTGCGCAGACCAATCATGTGCCTAAAAAACAAAAAGCCCATCACTTCTGAGCATCATGATGCAGGGGAGGGCACTCGGCATCATGAAGGACTCCACCCATCCTGCACACAGACTAGAGGGGAACCACAAACAGAGATGATCCTGAGAGTTCTCATCATGACCTCGTATCGGTCCACCATTTCTCATCCAGAACTATTAAACTTCACAGAGCTCTGTGGTCTTCAACTCCTTGAAATTTTTGACTCAAATTTGTAGGCATTAAGGTTTTGCATGAGCCTTCCGCTGCAGCTCCAATTTTTTTAAAAAAAAATCATTTGTTGCCAAACTGCCTGTCAGACCTCGTGTTCAGTATCTGGCCTTCTCCAGGTCAAGAACCTTCTACAAAGAAAACACTTCTTCTCATTTCACAAAACTTGCAGTGAGACTTGGGTCGTCCTCTTCTCACTTTCTCTGCTTCCTTCTAGTGGAGTTCATTCACTTTTGTCTCTCTGCTCCACCAGACCCGTTTACCGGTTTCAGGACCTGATCAGAACCGCTGAGTGTAAACTACCTTGAGATATAATGAGATTTGGTTATATATAAAAGCAGGCTTTAATGCCGAAAAATGATCAAATGTTACAAGCCATACATGTCACACAAATGGAACAGATACAGAGTTGCATTCACCGTCCATCGCTGGGCCGCACTGAGCTCACCTTATGGATGGAACCAAGTGAGGCAAAGATTGTAGAGCGAGTTTAGCTTTTATTCTTCTGTGCGATCCATACCCTCCCTAAATCGTAGTCTAATCACTTTCAGTCTGTTTATGACTGCTGGCAGTCACCCATAAACATGATTATGTAAGCTGCAGCGTGTGCGTGTAAGCAGTTAAAAGAGGCTAAAAGAGATAGAGAAAAAGATAGAACCTACAACACTTCAAACCAGACATTACTACCCTCAGTTTCACTATCATCACTCAGAACCCTGCTCAGAGATACTCGGTTTCCTATGTGGTCTCATGGAGTCTCCTGATGGAGCTCTTCATCTTTAACAGATCATGTAGGAGTCAAGAGGGGTACTGAAACCACATAGTGGAGGACAAAACTTATCTGATCATCAGTGACAGTTGCAACAAACATCAATCAATCAATCAAATTTTATTTGTACAGCACATTCCAGCAGCAAGGCATTTCAAAGTGCTTTACATCATTACAAACACAGAAACACAAAGCAACATAGAATCAACAATCCAAACACGACATTAAATAAAGTTCCATCATTAAATTTGTAATTGATTACGTTTCAAATACAATCCTAAACAGGTTGGTTTTTAGTCTAGATTTAAAAGAAGTCAGTGTTTCAGCTGTTTTACAGTTTTCTGGAAGTTTGTTCCAAATTTGTGGTGCATAGATGCTGAATGCTGCTTCTCCTCGTTTGGTTCTGGTTCTGGGGATGCAGAGCAGAACCAGAACCAGAAGACCTGAGAGGTCTGGAAGGTTGATACAACAACAGCAGATCTTTAATGTATTGTGGTGCTAAGCCGTTCAGTGATTTATAAACTAACAACAGTATTTTAAAGTCTATTCTTTGAGCTACAGGGAGCCAGTGGAGGGACTTTAAACCTGGTGTTATGTGATCTGTCTTCCTGGTTTTAGTGAGAACGCGAACATGAAAATATCCAGCCAATCACACCTGCATGTTTTGTTCCTGTCCATTTCTTTCACTTCTAGAGCCAAATATTTGACACACTGGAACAGTACTAAATGTAAAATTAACTCTGACCCCTCGTTCTTTTAATTTTCTTTTTTCTAGTGACTTTTTGGGATTGGGTTTGTTACCGAAAGCCTCTGCTTTACCCTGGAAAATTTATTTACAGCGGGAGAAATCTCAGACAGAGTACTGAAGGGAGATGAGAATCAAGCTGAATTGTGTGGAAAGGCATTTGCACAGCTAGTCTATCACACTGGGTTGAAGGGGTAACAGGTCCAGAAAGGAACCACAGACATCCCTCCCAGGCCAGACTTGACACATAGACCATCTTCATCAGTTCATTTTAAATCCTGCATCGTATTCAAAAACAATTTAATTATTATTAATAATAATGTCACCAAAAGCTGCTAATGCTGGTCATCTGATGAATGACCAGCATTTTTATTCTTTTAAAAACAGATATAAACATTTGTTTACCAGTTTTAATAGTTAAAATACACAAAAAACCACCAGACTCATAACCAGTTTACAGGAGAGCATAGAAATGGACTCATTTATCTCCTTCCCGGCTATCAGCAATGTGGGCTGCTGTTGGTGTCAAGCTCTCAATTACACAGAAAAAGCTGGAAGACATTACATTCTGTCTATTACTTACATTTCCGCACCATACAGAACAAATGTGTTGGAGTGGGTTGTGTACAACCCATCAAATATGGAGCGGCAGCATCATTTCATTGGGATCGTTCTTTATTCTATATTTATGCTAACGTGTAAAATGATTAAACCAAAATTATTTCTTTGTAGCTCTTCTCCAAGCGGGCAAAATTTCTTGTGACATTTTACAACAACAGCAGCAGCAAATGTCTGTAAGTTACATTTAATTTTACTTTCAAGATATTTTTAAGTCAAGTATGATTCAAAATTTTAAACCTGATAGAATGATAAAAAAAAACCTACTTAAATTAATGGTTTTAATATACTACTGTCAAACTAAACTTAATATTTAACTATTAAAATCCCTGTTTTAATCCCCAGCCTCCTGAAATATACACTTGCAAAGGGTTAATAGTTTGAGTCATGCAGAACTGATCTGACCGTTTCCATAGCAACGTTCAGAAGCAAGACATTCCCCCAGAATTACAGTGAGCTCATTGTAGCTATGACGACATCTATGACATAGATCTATGTCATAGATCAAAGAACATCCGGGGTTATGAATGCGTCCATCTCAAAACATCAGGTATTTTACAAATAGCACTTTGACAGCATTTCAACCCCTCGCTCTCTTTTGAAAAAATTTTAATATGGAGAAACTTCTAACAGCCGCCGTCTTTTTTCCGTTGTCTTTTGGCGCCGGGTATTTAGTAACAACTGGTGTGAGAAAACTTGTGACCACACTATTTCCTGGTGTCACATTTGATTGTACCAGCTCTCAAGACGAGAACGTGGATTACGCCGAATACCTGTTCAATACTTTCGGGACTCGGAAGCAAACTATACCGGATAGAGAAGATGAGTCTTCAGATGACGACACTGAAAAAGAAACTTCCCCGGCTGGGGAAGTTTGCTGTGAAGCAAAAAAACCTTCAGAGGTTGAGCCCAAAGACACCAAAGACTCAACCTCTCACTTGACCTTAGAAGTTGAGTCCGTAGACAAAACCTCTGACCCAACCTCTGACCCAACCTCTGGCCCAACCTCCGACCCAACCTCCGGCCCAACCTCCGGCCCAACCTCCGACCCAACCTCCGACCCAACCTCCGACCCAACCTCCGGCCCAACCTCCGGCCCAACCTCCGACCCAACCTCCGACCCAACCTCCGACCCAACCTCCGACCCAACCTCTGACCCAACCTCTGGCCCAACCTCGGATCTGTCAGCGACATTAAAGAAAGAGACCCAAGAAGAGAAATCTGTCATTTTGGACAAATACCCCCCCAAACTTCCCAAAGCTCCCAGGAGACGAGAACCCCTACTATCTGGCTGCGACGTCTGCAACGCAGAACGAAGACGTCGTCAAGAAAGGAAGAAACGTTTGCGCGGACGTGAAAAAAAAAAGAAGTGCTGCATCATATTTTGAATGCCTCTGAGGCGCATCTAAAATTATGAGGTGGTGAGCCTTTGATTCGGATTTTACACCAAATAGAAATGATAACAGATTCAAGTTATGGATCTCAAAAGGTTTAACTACCTATTATTCATATGTCCACAAAGGGATATTTCAGAGTTTTGAAACCTTACAGAAGGATCATGGACTGGAAAAAGATGATTTTTTAGGTACCTGCAGGTGAGACATTATTTTAATAGAAATTTTAAAGAGGTGTTGAGAAAAAATGATTCCAGTTTCATGGAGGTATTTCTAACACTAATTAAACCCAGATCAGACAGCAGAATTATCTCTAAGTTATACAATGCCATACAACTATCTAAACATGAGAATACAGAATACATAAAGAGGAAATGGGGAAAGGAAATTAAGGTAATAATCTCACAAGAAGATGGGAAGAAATATGTCAACTGCAGTGGGTCTCGACCGGATCAAACACATGGCGGGAGTTTTGTTGGAAAAACATTGCACGATTTTTTGTTACACCCATTCAGAGACGATATCAAAACAACGGGGACGCCTGCTGGAGACTTTGCCAGTCTAAAGGAGCCAACCACTTCCATGTTTTTTGAGACTGCCAAGTAATAAAACCATATTGGGAAGAGTTCCACAAACATATTGAAAATATATTCAATGTAAAAATTTCATTCAAATGTGAAACGTTGTACTTGGGCAACCTACAGTTGGACACATGGACCAACCAAGACAAAAAACTTCTGGCGATTCTACTGGCAGCCAGTAAGAAAGCCATCACAAGGGAATGGCTAAAACCAGACCCACCCACTATCGACGAATGGATTGAAATTGTTGATCAGATTTTTGTTATGGGAAAGATTTATTTTTCCCTCCAAGTTGAAAGAGGAAAGTTTTATAAGATCTGGACCAATTGGACTGAGTATGTAAAACCAATTAGATCTGACTTCATTTGATTGTTCTTGAGAACTATGTGCCCTGCCCTTGTATGTTCTTGTGTTTTTTTTATTGCTCGAGATGGTGCAATCCCCATTATTGTTCAATTCTGTTCATTTTTGTTATTGTTCACAACAAAATTTAGTAATAGTCTGTAAAAGAAAATACCAGAAAGGCAGTATGGACAAAATCACTTGGATTCTCCGGTTGTATACTCATGTACAATCTCAGATGGGTAAAGCTGTAATTAACGAATGTGATGGGAATCTCTCTTTCTAAATAAAAAAATAATTACAAAAAGAATTGCACAAAAATCCGTGAGGGACGGCGGAGTCCCTGCTCGAAATTCTGTGAACGAGGAGTACGGAGCCTCGTGCCAGAAGCCCATTAAAATGCTGTCTACATCGTTTTAAACTGTGTGATTGTGAGTGGGAATAAAAATAGCAATAGGTATTTTGTTCCATATAACACAGTAGGAGTGTAACAGGTAAACCTTCTATGGATCCAAACATTTGATTGATTGATTAATGGGTTCTCTCCGGGTGCTCCGGCTTCCTCCCACAGTACAAAAAGATTTTGTTCACACTAGATAATAAATGGATGTTTTTTAATAATAATAAGAGTAATATTAATATCGCCACACAAAAAAACAGAATATGCAGTCCATTACAGTTTTGTGTTTTTATTGCTTGATGTTTATTTAAGATTATTAATAAGTGATCAATGTGGTAGATTAGCTACCGCTCTACTGATGATCTGTCAGAGTTGCTGTTTAAGTCGCCTTTTTTATTTTCTATTCAGGGTCTGCATCCTTTTTTCTTTTTTACTTTTAAAAACATTTTTGTATTGCATTAAAATGTCAATACAATATGGAAGCCCGTTTCCGCCACTCTGTTAAAAAATAAATAAATAAATAAATTATCTCAAAATAATGAGATAATATCTCAAAATAATGAGATACTAAATAATAATGTATAATAAGATACAAAATATAAGATATTTTACTATTTTGTAGATATAATACTATATAATACTATTTTGTATAAAATACAAAATAGTATTTTATTTTGAGACATCATCTCAAAATAATGAGATATTTTGAGATATCTCATTATTTTAAGCGTCAATCTCAAAATAATGAGATCATTTATTTTATTTTTTTTAACAAAGTGGTGGAAACGGGCTTCCATACGTTTCTGCCACTCTGTTAAAAAAAATAAAATAAATAATCTCATTATAATGAGATTATCTATCTCATTATAATGAGATAAATAATCTAAAAAAATATAAAATAAAAAAATATTATTTTTTTTTTTTTAACAGAGTGCCGGAAATGTATGGAAGCCCGTTTCCACCACTCTGTTAAAAAAGTAAATAAAAAAATAATCTCATTATAATGAGATAGTATCTGAAAATAATGAGATATTTTGAGATATCTCATTATTTTAAGCGTCAATCTCAAAATAATGACATAGTATCTGAGATATGAGATAGTATCTCATTATTATGAGATTATTTATTTATTTTTAAATAAATAAATGGCAGAAACAGGCTTCCATAGAGTTTGTGAAAACTTTTGCAAGGCGTTTCATGAGTTCACAGAACTGACCATGTAGTGTATTGCTCTATGGGTACGAAAAGAAATATTCAGACAGACAATTAATAAGGAAATCTCTTTGCTTCAGTCTCGCTTTTATTGCTTCAGTTTTCCCCAATATTCCCTCAGTCACCTCTACGCAAAGATTAGACCTGGGAATCCTCTCTGACTGACTTCAGAGCAGGGTTTTAACAGATGAGACAGCGTAAGTGTAAGAATGGCACAGGTAAAGTTTGACAACGTAAAAACTGAAACCATGGAAAATCATTTCTTTGGCTGTGTGTTTCTGCTAAAGGATTAGGAGTGTCTGCTGTCTGACTTACCTTTTGATTTTCTACTTTTTATGAATGTGCAGGTTTTGTTTTGAGTGGATAGATGGAGAATGTTTTACAAATATACCAAATATTGGTTTTAACTTGGATTTTTTTTTTTTTAACACGTTAACATTTGATTTACATTCAGAACAAAATTATTGGATTAGCTTTCAGCTTATCAAAAGAAGGAGATGCTAACAGGTATCACTGAATGCAACAATATTCAGGGTCTGAAGGGAAGCTGCTCCATTTATACCAGACATGTGAAAACCACAGAGGTGTGACCAAGTCACTGTGTTGCAAGTCTCAAGTAAGTCTCAAGTCTCTGTCCTCAAGTCCGAGTCAAGTCTCAAGTAAAGACAGGCAAAAGTCGAGTCAAGTCTCAAGTCAGGAACCTTTAATTTCAAGTCATTTCGAGTCGTTTTTATTTTATTTTATTTTTTTATAATTTGCAATTATACATAAAATTCAAATATTAGACCATTTGTTCTTTTTAAAATATGTATTTGAGGTTCATTTGTGATCCTCTTATTCATCTGGTATTCTTCAAATCTGTCAGAAGTAAACAGATGTCAGAAAATAAATTACAGCCATTCATGAATTACATTTGACTTCAGTTTACTCCTTCTATTCATAAATAAACATCAACACTACAACAATGATAGTTTTCAAAAATGAAATAAGTATAAATGAAGTTATCACAAGTAAACTCAGGAAGGTCTGGTGCATTTATTTTTCTGCTTTTATTTCTAAGTATGTTAGTTTCAGTCCTCCGTAAATATGGGACAGATATTCTAAACACAAAATTTATTTGGGACAGTCACTGTATTTGGTCTTTTTTTTTTTTCCCAGCAAAGCTATACTACTTGGAAATGGGTTCTGTGCGACATGTGACAGTCACGCCGGTCAGTGCATTAAGTCAAAAACAGTTGACTTAATGCACTGACTGCAGTAAACAATATATTGTCAATATAATTTCCCAACGTAGATGTCTTCAAATACACCAGCCATCCTTAGATGATACTAGACCCGGCTCATCATCATGATGGGACAGAGAGACTCTGTTCCCTGTGTTCAGGTCCAGAATCTGCTTTCTGTTGCGGAGCCCCGCTCACTATCCACCGGCTTCCTGAGCTAACACGGTGCACATTATTTGTGGAGGCATTTGAAGGACCGGATTTATGGTAAATCATCACCAATTTAACCCGGAGTACACATGCTAACACGAAGCTAGCTAAAGTCAACTATCTTACAGCAAAAGAAAAGTGCCACCTACCGATCTTTGTGAAGCTTCAAATGCCGGACAAAGTTGGACGTCGTGGCATCTCCATCCGATATTCTCTTCTTGCATGTTTTACAAGTTGCAGATCGTTTTTTAGTCGAAAGTTCATAACCTACGTAGCCAAAAGAAATTACTCGCGGAAGCATATTCGAGCGGTTATTTCGTATTTCGTTCCCTGAGCTCTGTAGCTTTGCCGCGTTTTTTTAAACGTCCAAATCCTGTTAATTTGATTGGTTGTGCTGCAGCTACGTACACATACATACATAAGGAGAGAGGAAAAACATAGTGACGGTCTGCGCATATTGATACGGAGTGAGTGAAATTAATTAATGACGCCACTTTATAAATAATGTGTTTTAAATTTTAAGACTTTGAGTAAAAAATATCAAGTCTTTTCAAGTAAACAGCTTCAAGTCGAGTCAAGTCCCAAGTCAATGGCATGAAAGTCAAAGTCAAGTCCGAGTCTTTGAGCATTTTTTCAAGTCAAGTCTCAAGTCGTGATTTTAACGACTCGAGTCTGACTCGAGTCCAAGTCATGTGACTCGAGTCCCCACCTCTGCTGCTTGCTACTTGCTAATCAGCAGGTGGGGTCAAAACACTTGCGTTTCTCTCTCACTTTTTTGTAACGAGTAACTAAACCACACATTGAAAATGTATCGGAGTAAAAGTACGCAATTAAGTTCGGAAATATAGTGAAGTAAAAGTGAAAGTCATCAAAAATTTTCATACTCCAGGAAAGTATGAAGTACTCCAAAATATACTTAAGTAAAGTAGTGAAGTATTTTTACTTCGTTACTATACAACACTGGCTGTAGTCCATTAGCTACCAGGTAGATTAAGTGCCACAATCTACCACTCCTGTGGTAGATTAGTTGATTTAAATACCTTCACCTCTGCAGCGAGAGACTGCTGCTCAGTTCTCCTGAAGGATGAGACCAAGAGAAGTACAGGAGAAGAAGGGCGACTGGTTTTTATCTATTCCTGAGCTGCTCCCTCTAAGGCGTTTCCTTGTGTGTGTGTGTGTGTTGGCGTGCGCGTGTGTGCCCTTCTTATCTACAGTATGTGTGGCTCCAAGGACTTAGCGGTGTGTGGGTAAGTTGCAGCAATTCGTGTGCTGAACAAGAGAAGAAAGTAAAGTATCTAAACAGTACAATGAAGCATGCAAGGTCGTTTAATCTATGTAGGTTGCAAATCTACTTTATACAGAAAGAAATATAGGATTAACTCTCTAACACAGGGGTGTCACACTCACTTTCATTTTTGGGCCACATCAAGACCTTGTTGGGATCTGGGGGGTTTTATTTGGGTTTTGTTCATTCATGTGTTTCTTTGTTCCTCTTTTATTTGTGTCAGTCCTGTTGTTGTTTTACTTTAGTTTAGTAATTCTTAGTGTTTCTAGTTATGATTATTTCTGTTTCTAGTTATTCCTAGTTACTCTAGTTTTAATGTTTTTCTACGGTGTAGTTATTCTTTAGTGTTAGATTCATTTCCTAGTCCCCAGTGTGCTCCGCCTCACCCCTGTACCACTTCTCTCTCTCTCTCTTTCTCCTCAGTCTGCCTTCTGCTCTCTCCTCTCACACCTGCGATTACTTAGCTGATCCTCCCAGTTCCTTTGTATCAGCATTCAAGTTCCCAGTATTTAAGCTTCTCATTTTCAGTCACTCCTCACTGGATCCTTCAGTCTACTCCAGTCACTTCCTCATTCCTGGGCACTCATCTCCCAGGAGCGAGGAAGGAAAATTGGGTTGCTAGGTGTAAGATACCAGAAGGCTTCTACTAGAAGCTTCACGGAATTTCAAATCACACAACCACAACCACAAGGTTCATCTACACTGTGACTGAAAAGGCAGGAATTAAATTGCAATTTGCTGCAGTGATCTGATTTTCGTATTGTGATCGGAACTGTTCGCTGCTCTCATAATTGGAAATTAATAGACCTTTGTGAATTGGAAGCATTTCCATTCCATAAAAGTGCAACTTTAAGGAGAAGTATTTGTTTTCCAGGCATGTAGTGCCATCCTACAGCATAATCTAGAAACTATGTTAACCTTACTTATAAAAATGATGTATACGCCAAATATGACTTAAAAGAAAATTTACTTCCTAATTTAATGCCTTGAAATTGGGCATCTGTCTCTTTAAAAACTCCTACTCTTTCTGAAACTCCGGCAGTGTTGCAGAGTAGCTCCTATATTGAGCTAAGAAGATGTTTCACCAGGTGTTTGCTAATTGCTGCTGGCTAGTCTGAAGGAGCTGAGTGGGAGAGTCGTAGCGGAGGGCTAATCTGTGAGGCAGAAGCACTAAAGACTTCAGCTCTGGGGAGGAGCTGCGTCTCGAAGGTGGTGCCAGGTCCAACCAGGTGTTTTGGAGATTACACTACAGGAGATTAAAGGATTTTTACAAACATGCATAAAAGAATAAAGGTAACAGGCATGTTACTGATGAGGGAATAACATTATAGCACAATGTAGAGCTCAAAAAAGTTGATTTTGCACAATACTTCCCCTTTAAAATGTAATTCTTGGGGGCGTGCCGTGGTGGCGTAGCGGTTAGCGCAACCCATATTTGGAGGCCTTGAGTCCTTGACGCGGCCGTCGCGGGTTCGACTCCCGGACCCGACGACATTTGCCGCATGTCTTCCCCCCTCTCCTTCCCCGTTTCCTGTCAGCCCACTATCATATAAGGGACACTAGAGCCCACAAAAAAATACCCCCTGGAGGGGTAAAAAAAAAAAAAATGTAATTCTTAAAACTCTTGACTCTGGGGGATGAATACTTTTACCACAATTTCAGTTCTTTTTATTTGCAAAGAGTGTTTTGAATCACGTATAATTTTCTTTCTACTTCAAAATTGTATAACACTCTTTGTTGTGCCTCCACATTCGATTCCAATGAAACAGATTTATATGTCTGCGGTTGTAATGTGGCAAAATATGGAAAAGTTCAGGCGGTGTGAAAGCTGTGTGCTGATCACCAGGGAGAGTAAACCACTTAGAGGTGGATGTATTGACTTACCGCCTATACGGTCTATTAAGTTTGTTTTTGCATCTATATTTAGCACATTAGAACAAACAGGTGGAAACTGGCATGCAAAAATGGTTCACTAGGGTGAGAAGGATACACAACAGAGTCTGCTTATCAAAATACTTGGAACATTTACAAAGTATTTATTTTAAAAAATAGATGAGAAATATCCGCCAGTAATGCCAATTTTAAGCCGCAGATTATTTGATTCCAGTGCGTTTCTGGCCCAACGCTGTTGTCTGCATGCCTATAAGGTCATACAGATTATGATTGCTGCATGTTTAAAAAATTGTGCAGGCAAAATAATGTCTGCATAAGACAGATTAACGCAGCCGGACTGCTGATAATCTTTATGCAGTTAAATCAAAATGAAAAACACCTTGATTAAACCTAAATATTGTGCCACGTAAATTAGAGACGGAATACAAAACGGAGCATCAGCAGTCAGCAGTGACAGGAAACTATCACTGGCTAAAGGGATACGGAAGGTAAAACCATTTTTTTAAAACCTGTCCTATGCTTCTTATTCCTCATTCACGTTGCAGTAAAATATTAACAGTATTTAAATAATTACTCTATAAATCAGAATTTAAGTTTAAATTTACCGAAGGAGAATCGAGAGGAAACATTTCAGGTCAGAATTTTTGAGAAGGGGGAAAAAAAATGCCTTCCTTTTTTTCCCCCACTAAACCAGGATATTTGTAATTTTCAACAAACCATTCTAGGGTTCTATTTTTGGTTGAAGGAAAAAACTAAATATTTGCTTATCCTTTTGGATATGTTGAAACCGTACTATGCCAGTTGACAAGCTGCCCAGTCAAAGAGCTTATTTCTGTTTATTTCAACATTTAACAGCAGCTGAAAATGAAAGCAGACCCTTTTCTCCTCGACAAAAAGAGGCACGGAGTCGTCTGCCCATCCTTCAGGAGTCTTTATTTTCCAACCTTCAGGACTCTGTTTGCTTGAATTTCTTGCATATAATTCAGAACATTTATTTTTAAAAACAAACTATTATTAGTAAATACATAAGCGTGTTTTGTGAAGCTACATCGTGTGGGGCAGATGGGGGGCTTGGGTTCCAGAAAGGGACTCCCCCCTCGCACACTCAGCCCCCTTCCACCTCCTTATCTCATGCCGACAGTTGTCAGGAATCACAAGCAGAGGCCTGAGTTAGAGAGGCAGGCCTGGGGATACGGATCAAAGAGAGAAGAACTGGAAAACCAAAGCAGCTCTGATCCCCTACAACACCATCCTCGCTCACTGGTTCTCACTCTCACACCAGCATCATGCAGGAAGTGTAAACGCTCTACTCCACAGATGTAGACTAAACCGTCCTCTCACAACATTCCAGGGCGAAGGCGTGACTATGACAGGAGTACCGCGTCTTTTTATTATTCTGTGATGAGCTGAGGTCATATATGGGATAATAGCTATTCATAGTTATAGATTTGCTGGCTGTGTGATTGAGGAGAGACGCTGTTTTTCCCAGTGAGAAGGATGCGGCGTAGGTTGTTGTTGGTGGAGGGAGTTGCTTTAAGCTAAAGGCTTTAAGTGAATTTATCCAAATAAGTTCACTTTGCATCTTTAAAGAGTGCAGCGAGAACTTTAAATGCAAAGCTTAAGCTGTGCTATTTGTAACAAAAATACAGTGGCAGGGGCAACGTTTAAGACTTGGTCCCTCTGGCTGTAAAACTTCAAACAATTCATTAGTGAGAAATCGAACTATGACAAAACTTTGGTACACATGTCCAGGGTTCTAGTTATGTCTGTGTCAGGATCTTTGGTTGTTTGAGTTTGTTTTGGGTTTTGCTGTTATTTGGGCTCCAGTTTATTTTCGCTTTTAATTCTGCCTTGCTTCTGTTTTCACTCCAGCTCCTTCTTAGAGATTGTAGTTATGTTTATTCATCGTGTAAATGAATAAACATATACGATGAATATGTGTATGTTACTAGTAACTAGTAACTAGTCCTTTCTTAGTTACTCTGGTTAGGTTTCTTTGTCTAGTTAACTGCTCTAAAAACAAGCCTCACAATGACCAGCTGCTGAGAACAAGTGGATAACCACAGAGTTGCAGTGAACATTTAAGTAAGCATTCCTGTTGAGAGAACTTCTTTTTCAAGTTACAATTAAATAATTTGTCGTTGTACGACCATCTGTCCCAGCAATGTGGCCGTTGTAAAATGCCGCCTTACGCAGCTCTCTAGTTTGTTTGATTTTAGGCCAGTTGCTTTTGATTCTTGCATATTGGAGAGTCTTTCTTTGCTCTCCAAACTGCATTCTGGTGGCGTCTTCTGATTACTTGGGGACTTATTTTGTTTCCTTTGCTTCCAGTGCAATGAATTGAGTGGACTTCCTCTTCCATAACTGGCTCTCAGTATAACTGGCCTCCTCTTCGGAAAGATCGGAAAAAGAAGCTAATTGATTTCTGTTTCCTTGAGGCCAGAGAGCTGATATCAGCAAGGGAAGGTTCCACTTCTCTCACTGGTTTTTTTCGGCTGGTGGGGAGTGAGCTATAGATGGCGTCTTTCTATCCCTTGTGGGGTCACCAGGGGTTCTGAGGTGGGGTCACCTGGACAGCCCGCCAGTTCATCGCAGGGCAACACAGGACAAACAATCATGCATGCACACACTCGAGGGTGCTGTGGTGGCGCAGGGGTAAAGCACAATCTACATATGGAGGCCTTAGTCCTCGACACGGCTGTCGCAGGTTTGATTTCCGGCCTGGCGACCTTTGCCGCATGTCTTCTCCTTCTCTCATTACTCTCTTTCCTGTAAATTCACTATTAAATAAAGGCCACTAGAGCCAATAAAACCTTTTAAAAAAGTGCATGAACACACTTATGCCTAAGGAGAAAGAGTTAAGCCAAAAGAACATCTCTTCTGTGTTCAGGTCTTTAACATAGACTGACAGAAGAAAATATGCTGCCACCTAGTGAATATATGGTGCAATTGAAAATATTGACCAGACAAGTAAAATATTTGTTGCCCCTGAAAATATTTGGCAGGCCTTTGAAATATGCATTTAAAAATGCATAAATTACAATTAACTTTTATTCATTCTAAATTATTCCATTCAACTTAAAACTGTAGAATCAACATGAGTGTCACATATAACTAAACTATTAATAACTATTAATGAAGTTATCTACCAGGCAAAAATACAAAAAACAAAAAATAATAATTAAATGCCTGTAAAAGAAGATCATCTAACATTCATGAAACAAAGGTTTACATATTGCAAAACTGAACAACTTCACTACAATAAATCTAAATTTCATAATTAAAACAGCAAAGCCAGTTAAATAGCCGATCCACCCATTTTCTTACACTCTTGTCCCTCGTGGGGTCGGCAGGGTGTCTATCTCCAGCTAACGTTCCGGGCGAGAGGCGGGTGTCTGTAAAGGTCGCCAGTCTGTCACAGGGCAACACAGAAACAGACAGGACACACACACACCTAGGGCGAGAGAATTTAGAAAGACCATTTAACCTCTCTCTGTGGGAGGAAGCCAGAGAACCCAGAGAGAACCCACCATGCACAGGGAGAACATGCAAACTCCGTGCTGAAAGACCCCAGGCCGGGAATCGAACCCAGGACCTTCTTGCTGCAAAGCAACAGCTCTACCAACTGCGCCACTGTGCAGCCCAGCGGTTAAATAGTCATTAAAAGAAAATTAATGAATAACATTTTATATTTATTAAATTTTTTAAAATATATTTGTATAAAGTGGATGAAATATGTATTTGATCGTCCACTGACTCTAACATGTTTTATACAAAAAAAAATAAATGAAACATCTCATAATTTTATGCCCGCTTTATTTTAACAGTGACACTAAAGGAAAACTGAGAAAATGACGTAAAATGAGAAAGAAATTAATTTGCATTTTATAGAAGGAAATAAGTATTTGACCCCCCAGTGAAACATCGTTTAATACTTGGCGGCAAAACCCTTGTTGGCGAGCACAGCAGCCAGACGTGTCTTAGTTTTTATAAGGTGTGCACACAGTAACTCCTCCCTGCAGATCAAATCCAAATCCTTGCAGTTTTTAGGCGTGCTTCAGCTCTCTCCATAGATTCTTCAGTGGGATTGAGGTGAGGCCATTCCATGACGTTGGTATGCTTCCTCTGGAGCCACTCCTTTGTTTCCTTGCCTGGGTGTTTTGGGTCGCTGTCATGCTGGAAGACCCGCCCAGGACCCATTTGCGGTGCCCTGACCGAGGCGAGGACGTTTTCATCCAGGATTTTGCCGTACATGGCCTCCTTCATCTTCCCGTCGATGCGGTGAAGTTGGTGAAGTTACATATTTGGGCAAATCCAGTAAAAAGAATGAAATGGAAAGAAAAGCAGAGAATGTGGGATATCATCTGCGATGTTGATATCAATATATTTAAAGATATATATTGTGATATCATTCACTGACAATATCGCTCAGCCCTACTCTCTGGTTAGCATGGCTGGTTAGCATAGCCACCGATGACAGCAGATGAGACATTTTCCTGTAGTAGTAAGTTGTCTCTTTGTCATTGGCAAATCGAGCGGCGCTAAGATCTTCCTCCTGGTTCTGATTGGTTAATTTTGAGGAGGATCTTGAATTTTTTCACAGAATTTCTATTATCAGAGTGGCAGTTTCAACAAATATGTAAAAAAAAATAAAAATCTTTTTATATATAACAGGCTCACACTGCAGCTCTAAAGTTAGTTTTTTTACCCCACTTCTACTGGATTTAACACAATCAACTTCAATTATAATCTTTGGATGAATCGGACTGAATGCGATTGTGGCCCATTTCATTTTTTGTAAACTAAAGGTTCTTTGTAATTCAGGTCTATATAAAAATTGTAAGTAAAGGCTTTATTTTGTTACCTTAATCTTTTACTGTTTTTTTTTTTAAAAAAAGGACAATTAGAATTCAGTTTGTGTAATAAGTGGTCTTAGTTAATACAACCAACAACCATTAATTCAAGCATAACACATATGGTCAGGCCAACAAACAATAAGAAAATCAAATAAAAGCAATGACTTTGAATCCAGGAATGTATAGTTTGGACGAGACTTCAACATCGAGACAACAGGAGAGACACTGTGCTGCTGTCTGCTGCTGTCGGCTCCTCTGAACAGAAATGGGAGTAAGAAGTCAGCCACTTCACTGGGCAGTCTCTGAAAACACAACATGTGAAAGAGGTGTGACGAATTCAACAAGTTTGCAATGTATTCCAGTAAGCTGCAAAAAAAATCCTGCAGTATTTTTACCGGTGATATTTTTGCCCCTTCCTTCTCTGGTACTCTGTTTCGTCCACGGTCCACACAGCTCCCTTCTCTCCTTCCACTCGCACAAAGCACTTGTGAAGGCTGAGATTGTGACGTATTGCATTCTGGGAAGATGAGTAAGGAAATGTTTTTTGTTTCTTTTTTTTGCTATGGATAACATTTTTGATTCTGTTAGGGAGATGAAAAGTGTACAGAAAGAATTCACTTGAATTGTTTAAACCTTCCATGTTGCTGTGTTGTGTCTGAAGTAGAAGAACATGGTAGTAAACCAGTTGTAAATCTCATTTAGAGTCCTCTGTTTGTCTGGAGACTCCAAGATAGACTACAAAACAAGGGTCACAGATAAGAGCAACGTGTTACAAGAAAGCATCGAGTATCCTCACACTCATACTAAGCCAACAACTGACTTGTATTTGCAGTAATACTGCAGTGTTCTGAACCTTGACGTCATTTAAAAACTCGAATGCACTTACCCATCTTATCAGGTAAGCATAGGTGTATGGAGGCCTGATGTTGTTGTATTTGTAGCATTCAATACCTGGAAACAAATCTGCAAAATAACCACTACAGGTCAACAAGCTAGTAAAGAAATGCAAAGACAAATCAGATAATCTGTTAAACTTTGGTGACAAGTTAGGAAACAGAAGAGTCCACAGCAACACAAGGGTGACCAGCATCTGAAGTCTGGATCATAAGCAGGTTGCCAGCTGGGAGGGAGCCTGGAAACTTACACCGTCACACACGTATACAAGTACAAGCAAATATGCTCAGGGGTCATATCGATATGCAAACAGCTGTTAGCATAAGGGCTATGACAGCTTTTAAAATAACTTTAACTTTTTTTCTCTTGTAAAATGTAGCTAACTGAGTTTTTTTCTTCACCAAACACCAATGGTTTTAAGAGCACACAACTCTCTGCGATAAGTGGCTAAACAAAGACAACTCTCTGTCTAATATCACACCTGAGCATATAGGGGTGTGGGGGTGGGAGTGTGTGTGGGTGTGCGTGGGCGGGCGTGGGCGTGGCGTGTGTGTGTGTCCGTGTGTGTGTGTGTGTGGTGAATGTGATCACCAGGTTACCTGGCAGAAGGTGTGTGGAGGCTTTAGCTGTCCAGTCATGTTGGAGTGTCTGATTTGGATTTTTGAGTTCCCTCAGTTGGATTCTGTCTTCGTTGATCACCTGAGCCTGGAGGAGCAACAGAAAAAAAGCTTAGCATCAACTCACATTTTCTGCAAAAAATAAAATAAAAACAGACATAAACTAATCATTTCATGTTCTTATTCTACAAGACATAAATTAAGATTTAACAGTGACATCTTGATTATTTTTTAATTTTTTTCAGGTTTTGTCAACTCTAATGGCCTTCATTCAATAATGGTCAGACAGCAAGGGAGAAGGAAGAGATGCAGCAAAGACTCCCAAGCCAAGGACCGGGGCGTCCACACATGGGCCGTGCTCCACCGCTGCGCCACGGCCACTCGCCCTTCTTGGAATTTAAGATTTTTATTTAGACTTTCCACTGATTGCAATTACAGAGCAAATGTAAACAAGCAAACATTCTCTTTAGTGTTCAAATGTACAACGAAGAAACATCCTGCTGTCTACATGAGCTAAAACGATCTTACATACCAGGTTAGAGTAACTGTTCTCTGAAAGATGAAGCTGCATTGCGAGAAGTTTTTGCTTTTCCAGGACAAGCTGAAAAATACAGAACATGTCGGGTCACATCAGGCTGTGATCAAATTTGTCGTGTTTTGCAGAGCTCCAAAGTAACAGAAGAGCGATGGATTAACTGTGGAGTTCAAATTCTGCCGTCGATTAAGGAAAGATGCTACGACGTGTTGCATTTGGTTTCTCCAGCAGACTTGTGATGTGTGAATGTTGCATTGTAAAACCAGTCTGCTTAGCGACTGAAAATGTGAAACATAATCAAGGAACACTCATGTTAGTGGAAAAACTCAGCCTCTCCCAGTATTCTTTCATTTTCCTTTCCAGCTGCGCTGCTCTTAAACCTAGACTGGTGCCTCTGCGTTAGACTGCAAGCACTATGTAGAGGCAAAAAGACATTTTCCAATGAGTCATAGGTCCATGCATTACAGTCTGTAACGCCACATGCCTAAATACTTTTATATTTAAAATACCTCAAGCGTCTTAGAATTTAAAAAATAAAACAAGTGCCTAAAAGTCTTATTTAATTTGATACTGAAAATCAACCCTACCACAGAATTTGTCAGGAAATAAAGATATCTAGACCTCAGGAGTCACAATTTAATGTCATAAACTGTTGTGGTGGAAGCGGTGAGGGAGACGCAGCAGACCCAGATGAGATGAATGATGGAAGTTTAATGATGGAAATAGACTTAAATAAGTCCAAAAGTCCACAAAACCTGGCAGCACAGTAGAGCGGAAGGCTAGGGCTCAGCACTGGTAGCAACAGGCTACACGCATGGACCAGTCACATTGACAAGGACCCGACGAGGAACAAGGAACACAGGTGGAGTTAAATACACAGAGGGTAATCAAGGAAACGAGAGACACCAGGGAACAATCAAGGGGAGGACAGAACAGCACGGAGACACAGGAAACTCAAAATAAACACACAGAAAACACAGAACATGACATTTAATGAAACCGATTGGTAACAGTTTATTTGGCACGGTGTGCATAAGAGTGGGCCTCCTTTTATAGGGTCAGAGTTTTGAGGTAGGATGTGAATTAGGTTTTGGTTAAGGTTAGGAATATACTAGAAATGATTAGAGTCAGGAAAAATATCTGAGTTAAGCATGAACGTAGTTACTGAATTGAATGGAAGTCAATACAAAGTCCTAATATGGACAGAAACACAAAACTGTGTGGGAGAGAGAGAGAGAAAGAGAGAGAACTGTTGCTGTAAACCGAAATTAAAGATTTATAGACATGAGAAAATGAATTTATTTTGAATGACCTAAAACAATCTGCCACGTGGGACATCACCAACAAATGTATTATTTTGTGAAGACCACACAATACTTTTTTTCTAGATATATAGAAAATGTAAGAGTCTGTGAAGGAATCACATCCAGTTCAAGCGCACCTAAAATGGAGTCTCACCTGACGTTCCATGTACTGCACGATATCCTGCTGCACCCTCCACTGAGCAATGCTTTTGTCGTTGTGTCTGTGTTCAGAGTGGAGGTGCCTGAAACACGAAATAATTCAAAGTCGTCTAAGCATTTCCTCAGCATCCTAAAAACTTTATTTTCGAAGACATGCCCTTGAAATACAGCCTCTGTCTCCTCCTTGTGAAGCTCCCCTAAATTCTTGAATGGATTTTGCTTGGCAAAAGGTTGCAAGACATGACTATGATGCAAAGTCAAATTTATTGTCTTATTTTAGATGTGTAACATTTTCATAACAACAGAAGGTAATATAATAGCTATATTACGCTTAATAGTCTTAGAAATAGGTGAGAAAAATATCTACTGGAGGCTGTCAACATCTACGTCCAACAGCTGCATTATGGGAAGTTGTTAGGATTCTGTTTAGGAACTGACTTACTTTAAGAAAGTGGAGAAATTTTCCAATATGACTCCGCAGCCTGGCCAGCGGCAAAGACCACTCACAAACAGTGCACTCATCCCTTCTGGTATCCTGGGAGAAATAGAAAGGTCTCTCGTCATTCTCAGTGTTAACAAACAGTTGAAAATCTCTTATTCGTCAAAGAAGTTATCACGTTTTGTTTCTTCCTTGCTTTTCTGACAACCACAAGGACCAACTTGAAAGACACAGCCACCACACATGAAGCACAAAAGTGGTGTATTGAAAATACACCAGGGAGTCATAATGTTTTCACGCCTGACAGACTCGGTTCAACTGGGGACGAAAATTGCTGCACTTGTTACATTTTCAGCTGGTGCGGCTCGCGTCCACACTGCGCTGCGTCGGACGATCCAAGCCTGTTCACCTTCTCGCCTGTGATGACGCTGCACCAACGACTGCTGAAGGAAACGACACAAAAACCTCCCAAGAAGACCAGCGCAGCTTCCTTCTTCACAAAATGTAAACAGAACCGGAGTGGCATCAGGTTTTAGCGGTTGTAGGATTTCTCTATTGTCTCTGGTAAAAGACCACAAACCATTTCCCCCGGTGGTGCTAGACTCACACATTTGTTCCAGTTGTATTTACCCAGAAGGTGCTGTGCTACAGTTCGCTTCCTGCTTTTGGAGAGGTCTCCGGCCCACTCGCAGCCACATATAACCGCACCTGGGTTGGCTTCCACCGAACCGAGACGCAGGATGTTAGGCGGACTCAGAGTTGGGTTTTTTTTTTTTTGGTCCGCAATAAGAGTTCAGTTGCACAATCACGCCTCCACGAGTGAACCGGACTTTCTAGACAAATGATCAACAGTTTGATTAAAATGGACTAGACAGTACTGGTGTGGATGCGCCCCAAGGGTCATGGCGGTCGTTCGCAGCGCAGACGATTTCCGATAAGCTTCACAGCCTCAAACACTAGAGATTAGGTAAGAATTAAAACCTCAAAAGAGTCCAGGCCTCCAGGAAGCAATTCTCTGTTTGAAGCAAAGCGTTTAACAAGGGGCTGGTTTCTGCCAGGCTCGTTTTCCTGTCACTTCGCTGCTTGTAGTCCTGGATTTCCCCACTGAGCAGCAGCAAAGGATTCTTTGATTCCATTTCAGTCTAATTCTTTTTAAAAACAAACTTGTTGGTTGATGGAAAATTGAAAATATCAATCTGACGAGTATGTTTTTAATTAGCTCCCTGAATCTCTGTTAGGTTGTGCTCAACACTTATTTTGTATCTGTTGCTTTCCAGGGACCCACATAAACTTGATTTTCTGTCAAGGATTATGAGTTTGTTCTCTTCTTTTCCTAAGTGCCTCCTTTCAGCAGGGTATTTCCTAACCATCCCTCCTGTAGACCAAGAAGAAGAAGAAATAAAGCCCTTTGTAAGATGTCACAGGTATGGCTGAAGTTTAGATCCTTTTCTAGAGAAGGAACACAGTTTGTACTTGTGTTCATGTTCTTGTGTTCAAAGTGTCTGAATGATGGACACCACTGCATAGCTGCAAAAATCTGTCATAAATCTCATCTCAGCTTCCTGCAGTATCACACTGTAGTTCGCAAAATGGTAAATTATTGCACAAAGCTCACTACCTGGTCCCTTCTTTGTTGTGACTCTTCTCTGTCTGATTCAAGCCTAAACTTCTGAGGACTTTTATTCCTCTTCTTCAAGATTCGGTAAAAAAAAAAGAAAAAAAAGTAATCTGCTAAGTTGAAAGGTTTTTACTGTTTGGTATTTTGTTTACGGTTTTGGGCAGAGCTTGTGTTCTGGATCTCGTGTCAGATGTGCTCATCACAGCACTGTGACTTTATAACATTTCCACAAATCCAGATTTTATTAAATCATTCATCTTACATCATCATTCTTAAGTGTTTTGCTTTATGATCTTTACTGACATGTATTGCTTTAGTCAGTCAACTACTGGACACTGAATGATACCGCTCTGTCATAACAGTTGTAGTAAATACATTAAGTTTGCATTTACTCACCCGTTGTTAAGTCCAGTCTTGACTGAAGGTTGCTTTGGATTGTCTCCTCTCGGTGACAAAAGATAAAGGCTTGGGTTTGGCAGCGTCCGAGAGGAGTTTGACCAGGAAAGATGATCTGTATCCACCTCCTCTTTACAGAGAGACCCAGATCCACTACTGTCTGAATTTTACGGCAGAAAAAAAAAACTTTGTTGGACTGTTATGTACACATAGAGGCAATGTGGATAGAAATATATTTCTTGAAAGACAAAATCCAAAAAGACCTTGCATATTTTTGGAACAACGCTGAAGCTGAGAATCAGACTGATCTAAAGTCAGCACTAGGTGGCACAATTGCCGTGGATGTGCATTATTGACTGGAGCAAGTCACAAAAAAACATTTTCCTACCATGTTGTTGTCTGGAAGCTGCTTGTGGAACATGACGCAGCACAGATGGCCTCCTCTGTTTATGCTTTTGTATCTCATCCATTATGCTCCTAAACTAAAAAAAAATATATATATATGGCAAAATAAAAATTAGAGAACCACCAAATCTGAGCCATAGTACAGCCGCAAACTACTTTCTAGAGCACAGCTCTCAGGCAAAAGAAACACCGACTTTTAAATAACTGTGCTATGAAGAAGCATGGCGGCACTTAAATCTTTTAGACATTTATAAAGTCTTTACAAATTTCCAAAGAAATATGAATTAAGTCAAAATAATTAGGCTGTATATCTTTTAAAGTAAGCTTGATTTTAAGTTTCCAGTTTCTGTGCAGTTATTTAATTTACAACATAGAAGCACTTTTAAGTGAATTGTTCATAGAACTGATAAAACACAAACCATGACCAGGCGAACGTGTGCAGCTACAAAATAAAAAAATGCCTGGATGAACAATGATACTGTTCTGCCATCAATAGTTATTAGTAAGTGCAATGGGAAGGAGACACTTTCAGATAGTTTGAAGTTCACATCGGGAGATCACATACAAGTTGCATATATTTGGAAATGTGAACGACCACATAAAAAAATTTGGGTAACGCTTTATTTGACAGGTTGTGAATAAGACTGTCATGACACCGTCATGAACATGACGTAACGCCTGTCATGAACACGAGTAAGTCTTCATGAATATTTATGACTGTTGTCATAAAGTGTCATTCGGTAAATCATGACACTTTTAATACAAAGTTGACATTATTCAAAATGTCTTCGTCATGACAACTTGACGTTAATCAAGAAATCATAATCTGACATAAATTTGTTATAAATGTATTACTGATTAAACTTTAAAAATTATGTAGCTTGTAATTAAAGCTAAAGTTTAATTACATATACATTTAGTAAATCATGACACTTTATGACAACAGTCATAAATATTCATGAAGACTTACTCATGTTCATGACAGGTGTTATGTCATGTTTATGACCTGTGGTGTTACCAAAATGTGGATTTAACAACAATAAATAAATCAGAATTTAGCATTAAAGTCTGCATTGTGCGCTAATTTAATTCAAATATAATAAACCATTCACCAACAAATCGTAACTCAATTTGTTGTTTCCATCCCTCGTATGGGATTCTATGATTTCACTGCTGCGAGGTTAGTAAGTTGCATAACTAATTGTCTGATTTAGAAGCAAATTTGTAATTACTATTTAGTTCACCTTTGAGAAGAAACACTCAATGATCCATTTGCAGCACGGCTGACTTTGCGGCACCTTGATTTACCGAGTGTGCAAGAATGAACTGTGTAACAGTGTGTTTCCAGTCAGGCACTTATTGGTTTTGGTGAACCAGTAGATGTGTTTAAATCAGTCTGTCCAGGGGTGTGGTGATTTCGGCAGCATTTGTGCTTTGGAAAGCTGAGGAAATGACAGAATGATTTGTTTTGTTTTAAAAGTGTATATATTTTTAGGTTTCATTGTGGCACTTTACCAATGTTCTTCCACTCAGTGTACAAAAACATGCTAGCACAAATAAGTTGCCCAAAGATGGGACTATGGATAGTTTGTTGTAGGGTGTCCCCTACTTCTTGCTCATTGACCACCTGTGAAGTACAACAGGTCATCCTAGAACTTGAAAAAGTTCTAGTTTTGAAAAAGTTTTGTTTAGGTTTACATTTGGAAAAAGTGTTTTGCTAAATTCTTGTAAATAGTACATCTGTATCTGGATGTAAATGTGTGGAATATTAAAGAAACCTGTAGGGAAAGTTCAGTTTGATGAAAGACAAAGGCAGGTAGTAGTACTGATTCTCAGGTATATTATGCTTAAGGAGAAGAAAAGGATTCAAACCTGAACAATGTAAATTCCATGAATCACAAAATCGGATGCATCTACAGATCAGCAACATGAAAGGTTGTAAAACGCAAATAAGCCAGTAGCTGCTGGTGAGTCAGTCATGATACTGAGTGAAAGTGACAAAATGAGTAGGTTCGGTTTTATTGTTGTTAATTATGGCAAGGAGTTGAAAGTGTCGAGTTAGGTGCAGGTTTAAGAGCAATATATCATAAAAATAGATTTTACTGATCAAAAGCATTCATCATAGTTCCAGAAGCAATGACTAACTTAGAAAAAAATGTCAGCTTTATACAAACATAAGATGGTAAATGGCCTGTATATGTACAGCGCTTTTTCAAGAAGACACCACATTCAGCCATTCACACAAACACACACACACACACACACTGTGCCAAGGTGCACTACACTGTAGCCACAGCTGCCCTGGGGAAAGTCTGACAAAGGAGATGCAGCACCAGAAGTTTATATATTCATACCTGATGTCTGTATGTTGGAAGAGCCTGAAAACCAAAGTCAAGGTTTGATATCATATAAATTTCCACTCAGATTTTGTTTTTCTGTGTTTTTATTCTACATAGAAAAAAAAAAAATTCCATCCTGTTTTTGCCACTAAAAAACAGAGAAATAGTTCTAACTTGTGCTTAGGAAGTGGTAAAGTTTGTTCCTGCATTGTTGGGTGAAGATACATGTTGCACACCTGACTTCCTGACGTGTGCGGTGAAACCACTTGCCTGATTTGAAGTGGGGGGATGGTAGCACGTCTCTCAGCCATGAACAAAAACAGCATTTTTGAGTGATGCATATGTTTATCTCAATTCTTGATATATTATACATTTTTATTTCATCACATTTACACAAAAAGATGTAAAGCAAAGAAGGGTAAAAACAGCTTTGCGCCAAAAACGCTGTTTGCTACTCTTATATTTTCAATTTCAAACTTTATACATTGTGCTTATGTTAATAAATTTTGTTAGAAATAGGGTAGCTTTACTCTGACTGTACTAGAGCAAAGAGTTAATTTGTCCTGGGTTATTTAGCTTATTATGTTGATCACATTTGTTTGTTTGTTTGTTTTGGCGTTGCTGTTGTGTAAGACCAGATCTGGGTACTACAGCCAAACCTGCTCTACAGTAAAAGAATGAATTATACAATACATTTTTATTCAAAGTGAGAATTTGTCAATAAAAAAAAGCATTAGATGTTTATAGGCTACTTAATGAGAAACATTTTCATTATATTACTTAATTTCATCTGAGGAAACACTACATGAAATAATTTTCCATTTAAAAATTATTACATTTTTCCATTTGAATTTAAAAAAAATATAATTCTCAAATATTTGCAAATATTTGAATTTGCAAGAATTTGCAATATGTTGTAAAATATAATACTACGTTTCATGTGCGAGAATACATTGTGTGCCTCACTGACATTTTTTTCTCTAATATACCACAACATATATTTTGTTTCATAAGGGCTACTAAGAACATCCATCAGGATGAGCATGAGAACATGTAGATGTTATTTAGCTGTTATTACGGTGCCATTGTGGACGATGTCGTCCTCAGATCTGCCTCTGCTTTCACCTGTTCCCCTTCGTCGTCTGCGCCGTCGCCTGGTGGATCCTCTCTAGTCTGACCTCCTTCACATTGATGCCCGTTTCCTTCAGCATAGGCGGCGTTTCTTCCATTACGGTAAATGTCTCCTTTCCTGTGTCCAGAAACACTTTGAGCTGGCCATTTTTCTTCTTCAGCTGTTTGATGACTTCCCTCACCTTCTTCCTTTTCTTTTGCACCACCTAATAAATTGCACTATGAAATAAATTGCGGGGGTTTTTCCCCACCCTTTCTGAAAAGCCATGGATATTGTTGTGCCTCGTCCTTGACTCCAAGCCGTTACGTTTCTCTGAGAGTTTCATAGCTTCTCAGAGTAGGAATTTCACAGTCCATTCGATCCGTATTATCTTGTCTTCAGTATTCGCCACTCTTTCTTTCCTCCTTGTGAGCTACCTTCTGCTCCAAGGACATTGTCCTGTCCACAAGCTCTTTCAAGCTCGTTCCAAGCCTAGCCAATGCTCTCTTGGGTCTCCTACTGCTTCAGTGTGTTCTTCATAACCCCTGCAGCTCGTGAAGTGCAGTCAAGTTCCAGTCCTCATTTGACGGCTCTGAGTGCATCGCTTGCACCTTCACTGACCTGGCACTCTTTTCTCTTGCACATTTCCCTTCCATCCTCTTCCCTTTAAACCATATTTTCCATGGGAACTCTATATCAGCTTAGAAGCAGGTTTTCCCAGTGTTGTTTATGTCTTGTCTTAGTGGTAGCTTTAGCTGTGATCTTCAGAGCAGCCTCTTCTCCCGCCGTTCACAGCGTGACACCGTCAGTACCCTCCGAAGCCGACATTTTTAACAACTCGGAAAGCTCAACTGACGTAAAACAGTCCAAACACATATCCGTTTCTACAGTTATATTCAGTGCTGCACCACTTGCTGAGGATGAAGCGATCATGTTCGGGAGGATGCCAGTCATTTTGTTTTTATTGGAATCAATTTTATTTCAGGAGGATCCCATGAGATCGTTACTGCTGAGAGCGGGGAGAACTGACGGTTCAGCAGAGTTATGACTCCCGAGTAAGTTTGGCAACTAAGAAGAAACCTAGGATTATTTTCCTCTATTGATGATGACAAATACAATGTTCTGGCTTGGCAAAGGGTCTCCTCTAGATAGGAAGAGCACCATTTTCATTAACTTGAGAAAGGCTGGAAATTGGAGTGTTCTGTGTGTGTGTGTGCGTCTGCATGCGTTTGTTTCTAATACCTTGTGGGGACCATTTTCCTGACATATACTACGTTGTGGGGACCAAAGCCCACAAGGGGACACGCTGTTTTTCGGTCAGGGGTCAGATTTAGGACTAAAGTGTGAATTGAGTTTTGGTTAGGGTTAGGTATGTAATAGTTAGGATTAGGATAAGGGTAAGGATTAGGCTGTAGAAATGAATGGGAGTCAATGGAAATTCCCACAAAGATAGCCACGCAAACATGTGGGCGTGTGTGTGTGTGTGTTTGTTTTCTTACCACTACTGTCAAACAATTTCCCTCTAAATGGAGTCATTAAAGGTTTTGACTGAACAGCACTGAGGGTGTTAGATAATTGTATCCAGAACCCATTGGAGAAAATGTAAATATGTTTGTTTTATCAAAAGAATGTGATGTTTCTAGGTTATTCTTAAATCAAATTTTGTGAAAAATATATTTTGTGATAATTAATCAAATTAATCAATATGCAACATTGGAGTTTAATTAACTGCAGAACAACTCAAATCACCTAAATGCTTACAGGTTTGGATCATCTAAGAAGATGAAACTTTAGCTCAGTTTTAGATTTCACAGACAAAGTCCTGAGCACTATATATATATATGTAATGACTGAATACAGTATTTATACAAATACAGTATTAATATTAATAATGGCTTGTGAAAGTATTAATACTTCCACAAGCCACTCTGACTGATGTGCTAGATGTAGCAAATGTTAATATAAAAAAAATCTATAAAAGTCTTCTATAAGTCTTTTAAGTCTTCTATAAAAGATGCATATTTTCCAACGTATGTCTACCATGCTGTTAGCTATTTTTAAGTAATTAAACAAATTTCATGGGCATTCCTTGAAATATTGCTTACATTTATAGACACCTGCAGCATGTAAACATTTGAAATTAAAGAATAGAGTTATCTCTCTTTTGCTTATCTGAAAGCCACATCGGGAATACAGCGCGCATTTATACAGCAACCCAAACAGCAGATACGTATCTGCAAATGCACACCCACAGACACAGGAATTCAGTAGAAAGTGAGAGCTCTCAAATGTTGTGGTTTTTCAGTGTGATTTCTTATTCTGGCTTTCATTTTTAACTTTGTGCTACAACTGAAAAAGAGCGGAGCTTCGGTCCTGACCGGCCGTCTCAGAGCAGTGAGCTGATCGGTTAATCTTAGTCATTATAATCTTGTGTTCTCACAGCACGCTGATATTCTATATTGAAACTCAATATTTCCATGTGGGGATGTAGCTGTAGGCCACAGTACAGTTTGGAAAACTGCCTCATACAGGCACTACTACAAATGTGTGGGTTTACTACTCATTTCAAATGACACGTCACGTCAAAGTAAAGGAGTAGAACACTCTTGTTTTCGATTATTACTTGAAAACAAGTAATTTTGAAGCAATAAAATAAATGTGTCTTGACTGTCAGACAGTGTTAGTGTTGCCTAAGCATATTTGTTGTAATGTAACTTGAACGTAGGTTTGTGTTACTTCTACTCAGTCAATTATACAAAAGTGAACTGTTATTGTATGTTTAAATCTTAATTTTCCTCGTCATTATTACACGTTTTATCTTGTGCGAGGGGATGGAGACCTAGAGGCGGTAGTAACAGAGGTGGTGAACATAGCCGTGAACACTCACACTCACTCCTGAAGTGCGTTTAGGGCGGCCTCTTGGCCTAATATGAGTTCACATACAGCAAACCTTCAAAGCCAAAAGAAGAAAATGGAAACTTGATGCAGAAGAGCCACGGCCAAGTTTAAAACTGGAATCACTCTCACTGTAAGGGATTAGAGGCTGGCTATTTTGGTATATGATTTTTAGTTGATTTATTTATTTTTATGTATTACAATCAGTCTTGACAATCCATACTACAAAAACTATATGAAGGAGCTTCAGCAAAAGCATTGCTGATGCCTGTAGAGGACAGTACAGGCACCAGCACTCCTCCCAACCCTACTGGAGATAAGGATGTAAGCTGACGGACGGATAGATGGATGGATTTTGCACATCATTTTCTCCTTGTAGGCCGAGTGTGAGTCAAAGCTGAAGGATGAAGGCACCATCAAAACCACCAAGCTAATTTAACTGCCTAATGAATCAGTGGAATCAAATTCCCTTACACTGACATTTAACAAGGATTTGCTTAGATCTATTTTATTTAATGATATAACAGACGCCAGATCATCGCTGTGTACATAATACAGGTGCATTTTGAAATCTATAAAATCCCATTTCTATCTTTCTAATATTGGTCTGAGCTTAATTTCCTGATGGACACAGTTGACCGCAATATTCTCTGAGAATGGCTTGAACATGTAGATATTAAGGGACCAGCACTGGGCTGGTTTAAATCTCATCTCTCTGACGGTTTCCAGTTTGTCAGTGTGAATGATAAATCTTCTTCACAATCCAGGGTGACTTGTGGAGCACCACAGGGCTCTGCGCTGCTCTGCATCAGACAGCATCAGATCAATTTTCACTGTTATGCTAATGGTATTCAGCTATATCGATCCATAAATCCTGATGAATCCAATCTATTAGGTAGATTGCAGACATGTCTTGATGACTCTAAACTCTCTTCTTTTAAATTCTGTCTTGACAGAAGTTATGGTTTTTGGACCAGAACCTTTGAAAACGAAGCTGTTCAGTCACTCATTTGATCTGGACAGCATTAAATTGGCTTAAAAACGTAAAGAACCTGAATGTTGCTTTTGACCAGGATGTGTCATTTCTTTTTTTTTTGTAGATATGTTTATTAATTTTTTGTTTAATAACAACAACAACACAACACAGAACAAAACCTCAGCAGTGCAGTCCAGAGTCAAAAGGAAAGATAAGATAAGGGGCAGACATACTTCCATCATCATTCACATCTAAGCATTTATAAATGCTCGAGACAGGATGGTAGATAAGTGTCCGTCAGCATAGTCCAAGAAGGGCTTCCAAATGCGTCCAGAAATGTCAGTCTTAGAGTGGACGAGGCATGTTAGAAAGTCGAGAGGGATATATTCCAAAATAAGCCTCTTCCATCCAATAATAGTAGGAGATTTATTAGAGATCCATTGTAACAAAATATTCTTTCGAGCACAGAAAATTAGGACATTATATAACTTACTCTTGTTTTGATTTTTAATATGTTTATTTGGTAGACCAAGGAGGAGAGACACTGGATCGAGATCAATATTAGTTTTGATAATTTTCCTAGTCTCAACCAGAATAGATTCCCAGTACATCTGGATCTTGGGGCATGACCAAAGACAGTGTGTGAGGCTGCCTTCATGTATTTTGCATTTAGGGCACAGTGAAGAGGACCCCGGTTTAAACTTAGACACCCGGTTTGGGGCCAAGTGAGCTCTATGTAGTAATTTAAGTTGCAACGCCCAGGAGCGATTACAAATAGTAATTTTTCTGGCAGAGTTCCAGATACTGCTCCACATTTCATCAGTAATCTCGATATTCAGCTCTCCTCCCCAGGCCTGGGCCAGAGTTGATAAGTGACACTTATGACATTTTAATATTTTGTAGCACATGCTGAGTGACAGGATGTGTCATTTCAATCCCATATTAATCATGTTTCTAGAAGTTACTTCTTTCATCTCCAAAAAGTGGCTAATATTAGAAATAAACTAGTCATACACTTGTTACTTTACTTCAATGCTGGATTACTCTAACCCTTTACTCTCAGGAAGCCCACAAAATTCAGTTAAAAGCCTTCAGCTGATCCAAAATGTTGCAGCAAGAGTTCAGATGACAATTAAATCTTTTTTTCCTGTTTTAGCTTCTCTTCAGAATTTAAGATTCTCTTCTCACACGTAAAGCTCTTAATAATCAAGCTCCAACATTCATCAGAGATTCGATTGTTCCATGTGTCATAAACTCAGCACCACTTCACCGTCGGGCTGCAGGTTTACTGCTGGTTCCTAGAATTTCAAAACACAGAATGGGCCAGATCCTTTCTCAATAAGTGGAGCCAGATCGGTTTGAGTCAGTGGGGCAGAAACCCGACTGCCCAAGTTTTTGATATGTTTTGTCAAAAACTTTCCTTTTTGATAAAACATGTAGTTAGACTGTCTTAGGTTATCCTGAGTTATCTCTGTAGTTACTCTGCCGTAGAATTAGACGACTGCAGGACAAACTGGACACTTTTTCTCACTTTCTTCTTTTACTACTCTCAAGTTTGCATGATTTTCTGGTATTTTAACTGTTAACATTTCGTTTCCTCTCAGCTGATTTTCTCTCCATAGGAGCTACACCCGGTCTGGCATCCTGTTTGGCTGTGACTCCTTCCTGGAGGAGGGCATCTGCTGAGGTAATGCTCCTGCCAACTAGTCGTTTTTCCTCTCTTGCTATTAACTTTTTTACTTTCATGAACATCATAAATACACTGGAAAAAAATGAACTTAGGGGGTTATCACATTAACAAAAGAATATCATGTACCTTTAACTAAATAATTTCATGTTTCAAACAAAAACGTGATACAATCATGTTGGACAAACAAGAAATTCAACAACTTAACGTTTATGAAATGTAATCGTGTTGAGATAACATGATTCATTATAGTCAGTCTGATATTGTGCCGAAGACGACGAGTGAGATCAAGGGATAACACGCGAGACAATTGTTTTTCATAAAACAATCATAACGTGATTCATTATAGTCAGACTGATCTCCCTCCGAGGAGGGTCTAGCGAGATCAGGGGATCACGAGAGATCATGGAAGATCACGTGACATAACAGTTTTGCGCCTGGGAAAACTTCAAAGCGGTTTTAGTTACACATTAAACTATAGATATTTGTTTTTCTCTGCAGGGCACTATTGGCATTTAAGAACTGCACTGTAACAAATGGCTGTAAAATCTACAGCATGGAAATACAGTAAGGCGGCTGGGTTTTGAAAATACAGTTCTGTTGTACCTTTTCTAATTGTTGAGTGTTCTTTCTACCCTTTCACCCAGTTCTGTCTTAAAACACTTTATGTAATGTAACTTAGAAAAATGTCTTTGAATTAACGTAATTAAATCATGGAAAGGATTTCCACACGGTTAAATAGCTTTCTTTCAGCATGAAGCATGTTTGTTGAGCTAACTTAATGTTCATGAGTTGGATCAACTTAATTAAGTAGTGTGAAGGTACCACTGTAACATAAGATGGTTTCTTGGGCGTGCCGTGGTGGCTCAGGGGTTTAGCACGCCCCACGTTTGGAGGCCTTAGTCCTCGACGTCGCTGGTTTGACTCCCAGTCCAGGCGACCTTTGCCGCATGTCCTCCGCCCTCTTTCCTGTCTGCCTACTGTCTCAAAAAAATACAAGCTACTAGCGCCGTGAAAAAAAAAGTTTGTTTCAACTAAATTTGCATTAATCTTAGTAAAGTAAATTATTTGGTCCAAAAACATTGAAAATTAGTTGGGCTGGCTCTTTTAAATTACATTGGGTCCAACTATAGTAAATGAGTTGAATCAACCTTTATAAATCAAATTGAGCCAACACATTTGCTTCAAACTGGAATAACCATAATAAATTAAGTTGACCTAACACATTTGCTTTAAATAGGAGTAACAGAATCACATGGTGCTGAAATAAAGCAAAGTAATCAGGTGGGAATGCTTTCCATGATTTTTTTATGTTCATCCAAAGAGTTCTTTTTTTTCAGTCTAATTCTGCACTCAGTTCATCTGTTTCTCCTTGTGGATTCTGCTCTGTCTTCTGGGTTGTGGCAGCTGGTCGATAGTGCTGAGCCCGATTCTGGTTCTGCCGGAGATTATTTCCTGTTAAAGCGAAGTTTTTCCTTTCTGCTGTCACTACATGCATGCTTGGTCTGAGGGACTGCTGCAAAGCCAACAACACAACGGAAACAGTTTCCTGCTGTCGGCATCCAGGAGGAGATCTTCCTAAAGCGTCTCACTGAATCAACTGTAAAGCACAAGGATTCACACTTGTTGTGTATGGTGGTATATAAGTAAACTGAATTATATTGAAGTACCTACTGCTCAGTGCGGGATACGAATTAGAACTTAGAATTGGGGTATTAAACATATATATACCACTTCAATGAAATGTTTGCGTTGGACAAAATCTCACAACATCTGATCTGATAACTCTGGGAAATGCCATGCTGCTCTTTGAAATCTGCACTGAATGACTCTCACTGAGCTTATTATGAACAACTGATTGTAGTGGCACCAAAAATAGCCCAAGCTGTTGTTTATCTAATAATCTAATTTCCCCTTGGGATCTAAATGATTTTAGAAGCTGCAGTTCTAGCAGATTATGTATAAAGACTAATTCAAAGATGGCTGGGCAGTCATTGTATATATATACATAGCAACATGTCATAATGTACTTATATGTATGCATACATGTACATTGTCTATATGTGTATAGGTAACACATAAACCACATTCAGGATTAAACTTTATATTTCACAAAATGTGCTTTATTCTCATATAAATCCTCACAAAAAACAGTTTTAGATTAAATTAATACTGTTTTCTTATTACTTCACTATTCCTTTATCACAGTTTAATCACACCAACCCTAAGAGCTGCTGAAATTGAAAAATCTCCACAGAAGACAAACTGTGTTGCGTTCTCACACCTAGGTTAGAAACACACAACAGTGACGGCAATCATTCAGACTGCACGCTGTTTAAGAGAAGCTGTCGCAAAACCCAATTTGAGACTGTTTTTAACAATACGATGACTAACAAAATGGAGGTCAAAGGTCGAAGTAGTTTACTTGAAAGAAAGAATTAGTTATTTATACATAAATACTGATAAAATGCAGAAAGTTTGGAACAGAAAACTCTTGGTTCTGATGAACAGACTCCAGCTGTGAAGCATTTGGAAACATGGAACCAAGTGGCCGTCAAGCAGAAGAGCAGAATAATGGGACCATTGATCAGACTACTCTAAATCCTTAAGTTACTCTTAAAGGATTTAAGTATTTTTTAAGTAATTAGAAATGACTTCAAATTTTAAAATTGCTCCCAGTTTTCAGTAAATATTCCATTTAAATATATTTCTTTAAATATTTAAGTCAGATATTTAAGACACATTTCACTTAATGCTTCAAGTTTAAAAAGGGGGGAAAAAATGAAGCTGAGAAAATACTTAAATTATTGAAATGACAGTGATTTCAGTACTAGTTTACATTACAACTGGTTGCAGCTACTTAAATCTTGAGACTGTCAGTTTTACTTTTTGGAAATTTTCCTTGAAAATGTCCAATTGAAAAGAGAGTCTGTGTATGAACTAGACCTCACTTAACAATAAAGTCACTTTGAATTAGGGAGAATCTTTTTGCCTCTCGTTAAAATATGCGGCCTCACATGCTGACACATGAATGTTGTCATGTCTTGGTGTAACGCTGCGTTACACTCACTAACTACCGTACTTTCTCAGTTGCCCGCTGTTCTCCTCGTTTTCGACATTCTCTAAGAGTTGTAACTTTTAAAGTCAAGCAGTGAGGTTTGCGCTTACCGTACGCAGAATCTCCCGCCTGCCACTGCCTTCGTTTTCTGCCCTGACAGAATGCAGATGAAGATGTATTCCACAGGAAATCTATTTTTACCTGAAGAAGAAGAAGAATCCACAATGTACTGTATGTGTTGAGAAGACGACCAAAAGGCTTGTCTAAATAAAACAACCATAGTCAGAGTTTAAATTGTGTAACATATTTTCTATCTAAATTTATTAGACAATAATCAGGTGCGGATAGGTTGCATTTTACTGACATTACAACAAAACGAGAAAAGAATGCACGAAAGAAACCAACCTCACTGCAGTCTGAAGAGGAAAAGGCAGCTTTGACATCTACCCTCTGTATTTATGCAAACGGGCGATGTCAAAGGTGTTCGTCTCATCCGCGCACCGACTTAACAAACCATACAACACTCATTTATTCTTGTTTTGGTGCTGGCATTTTTGGCTCACATTCTTAACAGTTTATATACATCTGTTATGTTTTATGTGTTTCATCCGTTGTAAAGTGGTGGTTCTGTTTTTCACCCCTTTAGATCACGAGATGAAAAGAGCATTATAAATAAAATGTATTATAAGTTAAATTTTGTTGCTGCTGGCTCTCAGGCTTTAGGCATGCTATTTGTACATGTATATTAATATAATTGATGTATTTGTGTCAGCATTGCTATGATGAATGAAATTATATTTTGACTTTTTGGCTTAAAAAACGTGGTGGAGGGGGGGATATTATTAGATATTATTTTATTTTATAGTATTTTATGGTGCTACTCCGATAAGATAATAAATTTTGTTAAATCAAAAACTCACAATAAGTGTGTAATGACTTTTCTTCATGTGCGACAGCTGCATATAAAACGTCTTAAACATTTAGTGTAAGAATATAAAGATCATGCAGTAAATTAGCTGATAAGTTGCTCCATTATTACAAAGATCATAAATAAGTAAGATTGTGTGAATTCTTTGTAAAAACTAATCAGTCAGCTATTTTTAATCCAAGATCCACATGGGACCAATTGAAGTCTGTGCGTTTGAATCTCTGTCTCTGTTTCTGTTGCATTTTGCCGTCTCATGTTGATTTGGGTAAGAAACAGAGAACTGCCTCCAAACCGTTTCTCTTTAAAATATGCCTGTATAATCATTTGAGGACAATGTTTTGAAACTTGCTGACAAGGTTGCTGAGGAGCTGTAAAGACGCTTTGTCCTTTCAGTGTGTGAATCACAAAACCCTGAAAAGGCACAGCTTGTGTTCTGGTTCAGACAATGATTCATCTTTTCCCTCTCACAGATGTTGGATGTCAAATCTTACTCAGCTAATTCAGTCCAGATTAGAGACGTTGCACTTGTTTCATTTCAGTGTGAAGGTTATGAATTATCAAGTGATATTGTCTGTATTACCAGCTTTATTTAAAGGTACAAAGAGTCATTTAGATGGAGCGCAGTCATTCCACTTCTGTCCTAATGAAGCTTCCAGCAACTTCGTTTGCTTCCGAGGTGCTCAGGGGTGAGGCTGTTGTCTAAACACCGATGGGTCATGTGTCGGACTTTCTCCCTGTACAGGATTTCGCCGTCGTCATCAATTTTTGTAAATCCTTACCTTTTTGTCAGCAGATCTTGTACAGTGTTTGTGTTGTGGATGAAGACGCTGTTCTGGGTGTGTTGGGTAAACAGGGTTGAGCTGAGCACGAAACTCGACAGTCGTTATTCTGCGGGACTTTTTGGGAGATGCAAGGTCTCCTTGGAAGAAAGACGGTTGTTCTGAGAGTGAAACGGTTTTGTGGTAGTTTAACGAGACGTTTTGGGGCTGAAGGGGGTTCTAATCTAGAAAAGAGCGTTGATGTTTGTACCTGGTGGTTCTAGTTGAGCCACGGCCACTTGAATTCTAGTGCTGATGGATCCTCATGTAGACCTGCCTCAATAAGCGGGCTGGTGGCAGCTCAGGCATCCGGCTGTGCTATATAATCCTCTCCAAACACACGAATCACAGGGATAAGGACAGCTAGATGACGGCAGTGATTTAGGCAAATGATGTTTTAGAAACGTTGTCGCCTACAGTCGTGGTTGCTGCTCTGGTGATGTTGACTAAAGGAGAATAAAGTTGTACACAACCTCAGGAGGAGTCCCTTTGGCTTACAATCATCCTCATGAACTGTCACGGTTTAGCAAAGGATGTGCCAAAATACTCTCATGGTTTAGCTTTCATTACTTTTCACGTGCTTTATTATCAGTGGGGTTTGCACGAATGATCCCTTTGTCAAGCCTCTCTTTCTGCAAAATAACTCACTGTCGATATATGGTCTAAAAATACTTTCTATAGTTGGAAATTAAGATACAAGTAAAAAAAAAAAGTCTCTCTTTGTAATACAGCTTGCAGTAATGTGTTTTCATAAATATAAGACACGTTTGGCAAAGTACATAAATAAATAAATTTCTTCTACATGTAAAAATGTTTAAAGTAACTGTTAACATGTACTAATATTAAAATATGCAATTAAGACCAAAGTTATTCACACCCCTAGGCGGGTAATGTCATCTTTAATCTCACCACCAGGTAAAATTCTGTTGAGGAAGCAAAAGGCTGGGAGGGCGAGAAATACTGCCAAAGATAAATCACCAAAGATAAATCACCAAAGATAAATCACCAAAGATAAATCACTAAAGATAAATCACTAAAGATAAATCACCAAAGATAAATCATCAAATACCAGAGGAAATAAGCAAAAAGCTGCTCAGCAATTATCAAAAGAGTTTGATTGCTGCGATGTTAAAGAGGGTCCTTCCACTGGTTGTGTATCATTTTTTAATTTTCATTTAATATTAAAGTGTAAATAAAAACATCTACTTTTGTTTTCACAATAAATACTTCACTTGCATTGTTATCCTGCCTTTTTAGAGACGCCTCATTACATGTTTCAAATCTTATCATGGACAAATGTTGTGGATTGAAGATCATTTTAAACCCAGACATGCCCCAGATATAAATACTTTCAGTCTCGTCTCTAAGCCAGCATCTTTTGCGTTTGTCAGACAACCGTGTTATAAACAGGAGTACACAATTAGATGCAACGTGCTAATGCATTTGATATTTAACGAGCATAAAAGTGCTAGACGTTCAGATTAAAAACCAAGCTATTAGGAGCAGAACTGCCTAAATATTTCACTGCAACATTACCAACCTATTACAATTACTTTTTATGATGTCTTACTACAGAGAGATATATGGCACTCTGTCAGCAATTAGCTAAATGGTTTATAACATTAAGCACACTGCAATATAAAACTAATGTTTTTAAAAGATTTTGAACATTGCTATATTTTAAGTGGGTAATATATTCATGTCCAGAACACCATTGTCCAGTTATTGTTCATACTTGTTCACCTAAAACCTCCTACAAAGCCTACAGTGATGTCGAATTTCAGATGCACCTAAAGCTGTGCTAACCAAATTAGCAACAGGCCTGACATCCTCCCCTATCCTTGAGTAAATATCTTCGAAGTGAATATAAACATCAAATTGTAGCCGGTCGTGAAATTCTAGAGCTAGAGCACATCCATTGGCTTGAAAGAAAAAAATACAACTATATTTGATATCTCCATCTGTCAGAATCATAAATACTTGAGGAATGTGCTTTTCCTACTGAACTAAATCCTGCCATTGCAACCCCAATTTACAAGTTAGGAGATAAACAAGCCATTAGTTGTTTAGAATAACCACATTTGTCTGTAGATTTTCAAAGGTTCCAGAAAAATGGCTGCTAAACAGCAAACAACATATCTTGAAAACGAGGCTTGTGCAATTTGACTTCAGAGCTAATTTTACTGAAACGGCACGTTGTTATTTTATGTAGTCAATAAAAATGAATGTTGACACAGAAAAGAAGATATTTTTAGACATTTTACAGTTAAACGTTGGGCTTTTGACATGTTTAACCATGTGGTGCCATTGTCTAAATTAAAACACTACGGCACAACTTACCAATTGACAAGATTCACCTAACTGGACGCTTCCGGTGTGTGTGTGTGAGTAAATGGTGTAGTATCTCAGCTGAGAGAGTGTACTATGGAGTACCCCAGAGACTGATCCTGGGGCCACTGTTGTTCAGGTTACATGCCAACAACTTCACCTTCGCATGGACTGCAATGTTCTGGCGACCTGTCCAGGGTGACCCCACCTCTCACCCGTTGCCCACTGGAGATATTTACCAGTAACCCCACGAGGGATAAGCGTGTAAGATGATGGATGGATGGAGTAAGTTATAAGAAAAATGTTAAACTAAGTATGAAACATATTTAAAAAGTGCAATGCCACACATACTAAATGTCATAATTAGCAAAAAAAGAGGAAAGATTTATCTATTTTTCCTCTTCTTGTCATTTTCCTCCTCCCTGTTTGGGACGTTAAAAGCTAAACGAAGCACACCTTTTGCATTTTCTGTAATAAATTTACTTTTTTCTTTTTTTTTTTACACCATGTCTATGTTGGAGCCTGCATTTCTTTAGCCGGAGCAGTTTTTTTTGTGTGTTTTTTTTCTTTTGTAAACTCAGTTATCAGTGTAAAATGTCACACCGCTTTTTTGAAGAGGAAACATTAACAGCAGTAAGCGCTGGGGAAGCCCATTTACATGCTTTGACATTCTAACAGGTGTCAGCAGCAATTTCTGAGGTTGTTTTTTCTGTAGGCAAAGGTCATCTCACCTAAGAAAGCCACTGAGACAAAACTGAAGCGCAACTTATTTCAAAGCTTGTTTTTTTTTTTAAAAAAAAGAAAAAAAAAAGCTTTGCTAATAAATGGGTTTAAGAACTTTAGCAGTTGTCTCAACTTCTTGTCTTCTGTAGAAAACCTAAAAACGGGACTTTGCTGAAAATGTTGAAGTTTAACCTTTTGCCAGAGAGCAGCACGAAGAACAAACCATTTATTTATTAACAGTGCAGCAGTGCAGTGCAATTTATAAACTTCATGTTGCAACTGCTTGGAGGTTCTGTGTATTGCAACTTAATTTAGTTTTCTACATAAACCTACTCTGGAGTTAATTAAGCTCCGCATGACAAAGAGACTTTGATATTGTGAGGCTGTTGTTATAACTCGTTCTTCATTGTTTTTATCTTCAACATATTTTGAAATATTATGAAAGAGGGAGCCAGGGACCAGGAATTAGAAAACCTAAAGAATTTCCCGTCTCAGAAGAGGCTCCGGCTTCACCAGATCACCAACCAGTTCTGAGGATGAAGCTCCACATCGTCTTCATGGTGGAAGACTTTTTTTTCTCTTTTTTTTAACTGAGCAGCTGGCCACATTTTTAACAGCAAAAATTGGTGTGTTCCCAACACTAAGTGCTTAATAAACCTCTTGATTTGAAAATAATTGGACAGAATTTATTGCCCTTGTTAATCTACCATTTCTTTTTCATACATTTTATCCATTGCTAGCTTTTACCCTGCAATGGACTGGTGACCTGTCCAGGGTGAACCCGCCTCTCACCTGTTGACTGCTGGAGATGGACGCCACCAGTCCTCCTCACCACCCTGCAAGGATATGTGTGTTGGCTAATGGATGAATGGAAAGCTTTGAAGGTAGTTTGTCCCCCTTAAATCTCTAATCTGACAAGCCACACTTATGTTAATGCATCAACTGATTTTATATTGCCGACTGTTTTTCTACTTCTCCCATATACACATGCAGACAAAGGAGGCACCCTGAAATGTTTTTTCACCCCAGGCATCCGGTCCCAATCATCATCACACTAGTTCTGTGTGTCAAGCCCATAAAGTCAGCCGGACCTGATGGTGGTCCTGCGTGTGCTGAGCAGCTGGCCGGAGTTTTTACGAAGATCTTTAATTGTTTCCAGTAAAAGGCCAGAGTCCCATCCTGCCTGAAATCCTCCAACATCGTTCCAGTTTTTTAAAAAAAACAAATGAATCCATCACCTGCCTCAATGACTACCAACCAGTGGCTCTCACCCCATTAGTAATGAAATGTTTTGAGAGTCTGGTTCAGAGTCCTATCTTGGTGTACAATCCTCACATCTTTGATACACTGGTTTGCTTATAGAGCTGTTGCCACTGTCCTGCATGCTGTCTTGTCTTACCTTGAGCAAAGAGAGCTACCCACACATCCTCTTCATTGATTTCAGCTCTGTATTAAATACCACCCTCCTGACAGACTGCAGTGCAAACTGTCAGATCAGGGAATCCCTTCTTCCACCTGCTGCTGGATTAAGGACTTTCTGATGGATCACAGAGAGAGTCAGTATGGGCCCCCATAGCTCTTCAGCAATCAGTATCAGTACTGGCTCTCCACGGGGCTCTGTGTTGAGCCCTCTGCTCTTCACGCTGTACACACACGATTGTGTTTCAGTCCGTTAATGTAGCATCCTTGCTTAATTTGCAGACCGCACAACTGTAGTGGGTCTCATCTCAGGGGGGAAATGAGTCTGTCTACAGCAGGGGTCTCAAACTCAATTTACCCGGGGGCCGCTGGAGGTAGAGTCTGGGTGAGGCTGGGCCGCATTCACATACACGGTCTCCTCAGCCAAACCTTTCTGATTGCCTATTGCCATATTTGGCCGTAGTCAGGCGCTGTAACAGCCGTAATTGTGTAGTGTCTCTTTAAGATACTCTAGTATTGCTAATGATGTCAGAAGTATGCGCCACGGCTTCTCTGTAGAGAGCGTGGGAGAAACGTGCTAGACGGACATGTTAGCTCCCTAACTTTTTAGTAATGTTACGGGTTGTTTGGATGCTGCTCAATTTTCATGTCTGATAATATAGCAGCCGTTCAACCGGGCTTTGTAAGGTTGGTGAAGAGCGTATTTATTAAAGGACAACACTGTGGAATTCCCAGTACCAGTGTGGTTGTGAGTTTTTGACCGTCCTGATGAATCTGTCGCCTCCTCTCCTCCCTTAAACACAACCCAAGCGTTACAGCGCCTAACCTTCAGTACGTTACACTGATCAGCAACTTCCGGGTCTAGACTGGATGCTGAAGCACGTGAAGCGGGAGCGGCCGCGGAAATTGCACATGTACCGCATGCAAATAATGACAAATAGAAAATGCAAATAGGCCCGGCCGATGTCCCGCCCCCGAGAGCAATATACTCCACCATGATTGGTAAGTTCGTTCAACACTGAAAAGTGCCAATTATATCAAACTCGCGGGCCGCACTAACATTAAACTTTCATATTAAGGCGGGGGCCACAAACTATAGTCCCGAGGGCCGCAGTTGGCCCGCGGGCCGCGAGTTTGAGACCCCTGGTCTACAGGAATGAGGTGGAGCAACTGACAGCGTGGTGCACAGACAACCTGATCCTGAACACAGCCAAGACCAAGGAGCTCATGGATTTTAGGAGAATTAAAAGAGATTTTCAACCACTGTGCTTCCCTGGAGATCAGGTTGATAGGGTGTCAAACTTCAGTTTCCTGGGAGTTCATAACCTGATCTGGGATGTAAACGCAGCAGAACTGGCAAAGAAAGCCCAAAGAGACTCTATTTCCTGAGAGTCCTCAGAAAAAAACATTTCTCAAAAACTGGTGTCCTTCTATCGATGCTCTATTGAAAGCATCGTCTGCCATTGTCTCTGTGGTTCTCCAGCTGCACAGCAGCAGAGAGGAAGACTCTCCAGAGAATCACACAATCTGCCCAGAGGACCATCAGCTGCTCTCTGCTTTCTCCTGAAGATCTCCACAGATCCCACTGCCTCAGGAAACCAGGAACGTTTTAAAAGACTCCTCACTCCCTGATCACGATTTGTTCCAACTGCTGCCATCTGGCTGCAGAAACAGGAGCATAAAAGCAACGACAAACAGACTGAAGAGCAGTTTATACCCGGCAGCCATAAGGGCATTAAATGCTCTCTGGTTCTATTTATCACCCAAGTTCATTATCGTTTATTCTATACTACGATAAAGATTTTGTCATTATAGAATATTGATCCTTCTGATTCCACATACAAATACTTTCTCTGTTTAACTGCTCTATTGTTCTTTTCTGTAGGTTTTTGCAAAGTGCAGTAAATGGGAGTTTTCCTTCATCGTTCCTCGCTGCTCTTAGGAACGAGAAATGTCAATTTGTCTAAAGTAATACTGTGACATTGGATTAAAACAGTATTCCATCCTTGGTGAAATATTTTTCATATTTCCTCTAAAGTGTACCTATTTTTATAAAAAAATGTGCAAATTTTTGTGAACACATTGTCTGTAAACTTTCGATATATTCACAGTTTGCACACTTCTGCATTGGCAATGCAGTCTTAAAAATGTGAATATATTTAATACTCTATTATTTTTCACATGGAAGGTGTGTTGAAGAGGCCCTTATGCAATTCAACATTGGTAACATAATATTTTTCCAGCATTGCAATGAAATATATAACGTACAGAGTAATAAAGTACCAGAAGTGAACTTCATTGGCAATAATAAACCAAAAGCATAATGGAGCATGTCGTCGTCACAATACTAGGATTTCAAAAGTATGTTTACGAATTTCAAATTATTCAAAATACAATTTAAGTTTAATTATTTCACAATTAAACCCATTAATTGTTTCAGCCCTAATGAATATAATCCAACATGAGAAAATAAATTTTAGACAAATATGATACAGAAACAGTCTTTCTTAAATATGCTCTTTTTTTCTTACATCCAAGCACACAGTCTCATCTTTACTACAAATATTTACAAAAGACACAAAGACATTGGCATGAGGACAAGATTTTCCACATCATTCTGCAAGCCAGTATGTCTTGACAGACATCACTGTACTTGCTACACAGCATTGGCAACGTGGGCACCAACAACATAATAAAAATATACAATATGCATAACGCGGTAAAGTTAAGGGATCCGACAACTCGTTTTAAACGAACAGCGTACGGGACATGAACTGGAGTTCAAACATTCGTAGACTCGAGTTTTAGAAGACTATAATCAACATAACATAATGCAGCGGACAAAATAGATGAAGAGTTTTTCATCATTAGTCTAGAAAAAAATATTGTCCTCAGTCAGAACTCACAGGACCATCAATGCTGTGAGAGCACTATAAAAACCAAAACAATTTCATTTATGCCTTAAATTTAGGTCAATCTAAAGTCCAAGTACAAATATAAGAGCTTCCCACAACTTGTGAATTTGCACTTCAGCAAATCTGTTGACAAATGCCAAAGTCAAAACAGCTACAGAGCGCGACAGATGGAATGAAATTCAAGTTTGTTTCATTTGGTCTCTGTCACTGAAGAACATTTATAAATGCTGGTCAGTCTGTAAAACTGCATTTTAACGTAGGGTTAAAGATACGCCGTTGTAATGGCAGACTAAAGTAGAATCAAACATTTAACAACAGAAGCTGCAGTTTATGGTAGAAAACAACTACACCGTATGTATTAAAACACTGCCATGTGGAAAATATAAGTAAAAAAAAAAAAAAAAAAACTTTATATAAAAAATAAAAAACAACTTCAACTCCAGCTGTCATTTCTTTTTTTTTTAAGGCAACATTCTTTGCAGGCCTGTCAAAACAGGTACTTTCGACAGGATTCTGATCCACAGCGACACTCCACTCGAATCCTTTTCTTTGGTGAGGTAGGGAGTCCTGCTAGACTGAAACTGGAGTCCATTTTGGTACTTTCTGTGTCCACTGGATCAACTACAAACAAAGAAAGCAAGACTCACGTAGAAAGTCGGAGGGGTATTTCTTCCAAAAGCAGACTTCAATAATCTACAAGAGAATACACAAAAGTGAGTAATACTTACTTTGCATCTTGTAGTCGAATGTCAGCTCTTCTCCAGCACGAATCGCCCGTGTTGAAAATAAAGCAATTCTGGGAAGCCTCTCGTCTATGTTATCAATGAACACATTGAAGACCTGCAGGTTTGGGTTGCACTACAAAAAAGAAAAGATTTTCAGGCTCAAATATAACAAGAATAAAAAGAAATGCTTTTACATATTTTGAGAAAACCGTACCGCAGCATCTTTAAAAAAAAAAAAAGAAAAAGCATATTTTTATGTAAATGGCTATTAAAATTGAACTGCAAGTTGCCCTTAACATTTAGCCGCTAAAACTATAAAATAACCATTAAAAGGGTTTAAGACTAACAAAAATGAAAATCTCAAAGCCTAATACAGCCATGAACAGAAAAGCAAAACTAAGTGTGATATATTGAGCATCGCTCCACAGATTTAATGAGTTGATTTGTCATTAAATCTGCTACATATAATCTTTACAAGCACAAAGAGTACATGTGGAGTAACATACGTAGATGCTTACAATGATGAGAGAAAATCAATTTGTCCACTTTTATATAAATTAGGATTTTTTTATTGGTCGTACAATTATTATTTTTTTATTTTAATGAAAATTGTTGAATTTACGCATTGCCTAAAGAAGACTGGGTTGAGGCAGTGCTGTGACAGTACGTCACACAGCAGGGTTTCCCCCAGTGTATTACAGGCCTGGCGCCCACCATGCTTTACTAACCCCACCGCCAGGCTAAGCCTTTCTTGTTTATGTTTTTATGAAAAAAAATAAAAACATTGCCTTTTTTTTTTTAAGCCGGATTGCAAGCGTTTCTGTTGCTCTGAGCGTTTCACTGCAGATTTATTCCTAAAAGATGTTTATAGGTTTATAGTTTATGCATTTAAAGCCGAACCAATCACACAGCTGGAGCCTCTGCGCGTTGCAGCAGCTGGATGTCTTAAGTTTACCCCAACACAGATCCTTTCAGTCAAACTGGACACAGGCTGACCTGTGTGGATATTTACATCAACCCCCTTTGAGGAATTATGTTTCTCTCCAGAGTTTTTGATCAAGGTAAGAACTTAAACCCCACTACATTAGCTCTGGTTGCGCAGCTCTACGTGAACCGCAGGAATAACTTGTAGTGGCGCTTTCAGAGGAGCGATCTGAGAAACTCGTCCCCTAAGCTGGACCAACCAACATAGTTTCTGTCCCCTTGTTAAAAACTCAACAGACACGAAATGGAAGAGCTACTAAAGCCACATTAGCAGCATTAAATTAAATCTCCTGTTTGTTGCGCATTTCTGCGCAGTGCAGTGGATTTAACTTATGCTGCAGGGCTGGTCCAAGGCTGTATGAGGCCTTGAGCAGAATCTGACTTAGGGGCCCCTCTTGTTGCTAAAAACACCAGCATCTCTAACAGCTTCTGTGTTAGACTTAGTGGCATCTGGGAGAGGGGGAGTAGTTTAACTGGCCAACCTAACAAGCAATCAGTTATAATTGCAATTTACTCATTTTATTTGTGAACAAACAGAGATTAAACTCAAAGATTAAACTCACAGCATCAGATTGTTGCTGTGGTAACGAAACAATTTAACTATGAATATTTTTCTTTGGTCTTTTACAAAGTAAACTTGCCAGCTCCTTAAAATCTTACATATACATGTTAAACAATTTAAATCTTTTAATTTATTTATGCTGAAACCATTAAATCAAATTTAGCAGCATTGATGATCTGAATAAACAAATGATACATTTATGTATCTGTGGTCTGTGTTAAAATATTAGCATTTATGGGCCCCTGAAGCCCTGGGGGGCCTGATAGGAGCCGCTGACTTACTTTGGATTAAACAGAAGTGCAAATAATTGATATTCATTTTAATTGTCTTTTTTGATTTGTTGTTTTTAAGACTAGTTGTGGGTTTAAATATCGTTTCACTGGCGATGTTTTCCCGTGACATATAATTACTGAGTTATATTTTTACATTTTCTGTTTACTTAACATCTTTTAACACAAAATCACCATGGTTACCGCCTCGGCGCGCCGACCACCGGGCTTAGAAAGTTTTCTGGGGGAAACCCTGTACAGTGAACAGTGCCAGGGGGTAACAAGAGAAAAATACTTTGCAGAAAGAACAAACCATAGAAAAAGATTTGTTGATGGAACTAAAATGAGCTTCTGTGCAAAGAGAGGAGGATGCATTTTGTCTTTAAAGAAATAATCAGCAATGGAGTGAGTGTGCATTATGCATTTTATTTGTATACATGACATGGTAGCAGCTGTAGTGTAGAGGTTTGTAATACAAGCAGATTTATTAATTATTAGTAGGCTAATTGATTCTTTTACTACTTAGCGCCATGTGTTCTGGCCGGATGAATATTTGTGCTGAACAACGATCTCTCTTCCACCACTTCTGTTAACGAATGCTGGGTGCTATTAGCACAAAAGAGTGACCAAACTCTTTTTCCTCTTTTCCCTGGACATATTCGGGTTTTCACCGCTTTTCGGGGGACCAATAGACTGACACGATGCATGGATTACAACAGTGCTCCAGCTCTGTAGCTTAGTGTAAGGGTAGCTTTACAAATGAATAGAATAGAATAGAATAGAATTCAACTTTATTGTCATTGCACTGTCACAAGTACAAGCAACGAGATGTAGTTTGCATCTATCCAGAAGTGCTCTACGAGATATAAATATTTATTTACAGATGTACAAGACTATGCATGTATGGACTGTAAGGGGTTATAGCAAGAGATATACTAGATATTGTGTATAAATATAAATATGGGAGCTATATGCACAGATTATACAGATTATACAAGAATGTTAGGGAATGGATTATAGATAAATAATGGCACAATGAGCACAAGCCAAGCGAATATTCAACTATGGCACCTCACTTCTGTTCCCCAATAAGCACAGTCTTAGTGATTCAGGAGAAAAGGAACAACATTAGCAGTCTCTGTGACTACCGGCCAGAGGCACTAACTTACAAAGCACTGTGAGAAAGTGGTTCAAAGTCACATCACTTCACGAGTGCCACCCGACACTCGACCCCCACCGGTTTGCCTGCACAACCAAATGGTCTACAGAGAATGCCATCGCTCCTGCTCTGCACACCACGTTATTCCAAGCAGATTGGTGAGAAAGCTGTGGGATCCAACAACATCTGCTGTTAGATTATGGACTTCCTGACAGACAGCTCCCAGAGAGTGAGAGTAGGATTCCACCTGTCCTCAGCACTGAGCACCAGCACAGACTCCCCACAAGGCTGTGTGCCAAGCCCCCTAGTATACTATCATAAAGTTCGCTAATGAAACCACGGTGGTGGGGCTCAACTCTGGAGATGAGACTGCTTAGAGAGTGGAGGTGGAACAACTCCTACAAGTCAAAGGAACTGATTGTCGACTTTAGGAGGTGTAAACCAGACATTCACCCCATCATAATAAATGTGGGACCTCACATTGGAGATGGTGCCACATTTCAGGTTCCTAGGCACCTACATCAGTGAAGACCTGATCTGGAATGCCCACTCCACTTCAACAACCCGAGTCCTGAGCTCTTGGTGTCATATTGCCGTTCTGTGGACTCGGCGTTGAGCCATGGCATCTCGCTGTGGTTCTCCAGCTGCACTGCGGCACAGAAGAAGCAGCTCCAGAGGGCTGTAAACACTGACCAGAGACTGACTGGCTGCCCTCTTCCATCTCTGGAGGAGATCTACAGGACCTGCTCCGGAGAGTCCACAGCATCACCAGAGATCCCTCAGCCCCCCGACCACCACCTCTTCTTACCCTTAGGAAGGCGTTTCAGGGCAACAAAGACAAGAACAAACTGACTAAATAACAGTTTCTACCTGAGAGCTGTTGCTGCCCTGAGCATCACAAATTCATCCAAACCCTGAGCAATCATAATTTTCCAGCTCATGAACATTCAGAGTGTTTCTACTGCAGTTTTATATTATATTGTCAATATACTTATATGTTCTTTGCTGCACTGCCTTCAAGAGTTGACATTTTTAAGCTTTGTTGTTCTTTCTTGTACAATGACAAGAGGAATTCTAATTCAAATCAGGTAGTGCCCCGACGTAGCAATTTTGATCTCAATTACTAATTTTGTTAATTATGCCCTTTGCACTCACTTATAGTTATTCATTTGGCAGACAGAAGTACTAAAAGATGTTTGGACTGTGTAGTGAACGCACTCTGCAGACACTTACGCTGTGATTGACGAAGTGGGAAATGTTTCCTAAGTGAGCTGCATCCACAGTGTAAACATCTTCCACATAGTCCAGGTCAAAGAGGTACGTAGAGCCCTGGCAGTCATAGAAATGGCCCCTCTTCTCTGCTTCATCCGTTGTAATGATCTGAGGAAACGATGGAACATGTAACACAACGCATAAATGCATGCCTCAACAGTCACATATGTGTAAACAGTTTCTGAAATGTGTACGTTCCAAACTGCACAAGAATAATACCGTGGGCAAATCCCCAAAATGTGCGTGCCCGAATCACCAGCTGCAGATGGATCGCTCAGCATGAGCGCATGGATCAGCTTGCTTGCGCTTTTGACCCTCTTACCGCATGGGATTCGCAATTGAGACGATGCGTTCAAGCCTGGTGAAAAGGTCAGACATCCTAGTATTTCCAGATTTATTGAAAATACTGTCCTTTTGACTTTTTCCAGTAGCACAAAACCACTATATTAAAGACATGCACTCATATTAAAGTTAGTGGATTCTACAACTATTAGCTTTGTGGGCTGCACTGGTGAAATATACCATTTAAATAGGAAGGTTGTTTTTGTAACATTTTTGTGAACAAACAATTATGTTTGGCAGTTGCTTGGCTCTGTGTCTGCGCTGCAGCTTGATAAAGTTTGTTTGTGTTCCCTGATTGGCTGGTGCGTTAATACGCGAACGAGCACTAAAGGGCCAGCCAGCTGACAAGAGCAGAGATCAGGAAAAACTTCTCATAATCAGCCTACAAATCAAATAGCCTCAACAGTCAGGAAAATGGAAAAGCTTGGTCCCTACCATCTCTCTATGGTGCTGTTCCCTAATATTGCCACATAAATTAAATCTTCCCATTCGTCGCTCCAGGCGCAGTGTCGCAACTCTTGCGTGTCATGCAAGGCTGGTCCAAGGTTGTATGTGGTCTTGAGCAGAATTTGATTAATGGGCCCCTCTTCCTGCTAAGAATATCAGCATCCCTGACAACAATATAGATTTAGTGGAATCTGGGAGAGAGGGTCTTGTTTAATTGGCCAAGCTTAAAAGCAGTCGGTGATAATTGTAATTTGCTGAACCAACTGAGTTCAAACACAAAGATTAAAGCATCAAATAGTAGTTATGGTAACCAAGGTTTCCCCCAGAAAACTTGCTAAGCCTGTTGGTTGGGTGGTAGGGCAGTCACTCATCCAGCAGCTCGTCATGTTTTTGAGTTAAAAATCGTTTAAAGTTCACAGAAAATGTTTAAATATCACTTGATAATTATGTGTTATTAGTTTGTGTTTATAGTTGAACATCAACAGTATAGTCTTAAACAATGCAAAATAAAAAAATAAAAAAAAGCAATTCTAAGCCTGGTGGGGGCACAAGTAAAGCCTGGTGGCCCGCCAGGCTCATAATACATTGGGGAAAACCCTGGTAACAAAATACTAACTATAAAGATTGTTCTTTGCACTTTTACAAACTTGCCAGCTCTTTTAAATCTTAAATTCCAAAGCTGTGTAGTATAATAATAATAGTAATAATTTAAAATCTTAATTTATATTTGCTGAAACAATTTATATTTGCTGAAACAATTAAATCAAATTTAACAGCATTGTCATTCTCAATACACAAATGTTAACATTCTAGACCAATGCTTTGTGTTCAAATGTTACCATTTCTGTGGGCCCCTGAATATCCAGGGAGCCTTCAGCAGCTGCTTAGTTCATTTATGCCTTGGGCCAGCTCTGAATGTGACCAGCATGTTTTAAGACCCACTGGCTGCTTACTTCATTCCGACTTAACAGAAGTGCAAAAAAAGTATTTATTTTAACTGTATTTTTTGTTTGTTGTTATTAAGACTCACTAGTTTAAGTATTGTCAATGTCTTCCAGTAACATAATTACCCAGTAATATTTTTACATTTCCTGTCAACTTAACAGTTTTGTTTTTTTTTAAGCAAAAACATGGCGAGCAGCTGGTGGATCGTCCTGGCGAACCTACCACTGGGCATAGCGGCTTAGCACGTTTTCTGAGGGAAACATTGAGTTTGATGACTATAGAGCATTGTTGGTTGTTATATGTTCTTACTCTCAGAAAATAAAAATCAATTACTTAAAACACCGGCTCTCTGTGGAAGTCCCAGGCCATGAGTGACACAGAAGGCCAGGCAGTGACATTCATGGCATCTTTTCAGGTATCTCATAATTATGAGATAGCTAAATTTGAAAGATACCTTTCAAATTTATGACAATTGGATCTCATAATAATGAGATCCAAATGTCATAAATTTGAAAGGTATCTTTCAAATTTTGTAATTATGAGATATTATTTTGTAATTATGACACATTGAGCCAATAAAACCTTTAAAAAAAAAAAACAAAACTATCATACAGAAGACTGACCACGTTATGTGTAATCTGACCCATGATGGAGGCTAAACCGTTGCGCTGAAGATTGTGCTGCTGCTCTCGTTAGTTTTCACTGAGTTTTTATTTTTCCAGGAAAAGAAGAACATTTTCATCTAAATTGGTATATTTCAGTAGTGCAGCCTACAAAGTTAACATTTGTAGAGTCCAGTAACTTTGACGGAAGTGCATGTCTTTACTATAGTGGTTTTGTGCCACTGGGCCAAGCCAAAAATACGGAATTATTCCCATTAAATCTGATAACGCTCAGATATCCAAGCCTTTCAACTGCCTTCAACGCAGCATTACAATTACAATTCTCAGATATCGCAGGTCTTCAACTGCCTTGACCATGTCATCTCATTTGTGTTGTGGATTTGTATGCGCAGTTTGAAACCTGTAAATTTGACCACTGGTGGTGATCAGAGGACTCGGTGGCACCAGTGCATGGCAGCCTCTCCTCTGTGTGTAAATGTGTGTGAATGGGTGAATGTAGTGTAAGGCACTTTGGGGGTCCTCTGGATTTGATAAAGCGCTATACAAGTACAGGCCATTTAAATTTGAGAAACTGCAGCACAAATGTGGATCCTGAGGTGCACACTTTATGCATTGTGTTACACATTTGTGAATTATGTTGCGCACTTACAAATGCTGCAGGCCTGTGAATCTTATTGCACACATATATCTTTGAGACTAATTTAGTTCCACAGACTTCACATACATTTGATTCATTTTAAAGACTTTTTGGTTTTAAGGCCCTGCAGTGCTTTGCTTCTTTCTGCCTTTCGGAGCTGCTGCACCATTATCCGTCCTTCTGCTCCCCGCTGATCAGCTGTTCCTCAGTCTAACACAAAACAGAAGCTTAGGAAGGACCGTGCCTTTGCTGTGACAGGTCTTAAAATATGGAATAAGTTACCAGAGAACTGATTTTTAATCCCTTCTTAAAACTCTTTTCTTTGTCCTGGCCTTTGAGGCCACGCAAGACGTTGATATTATCTCCTGTATATGTTTGTAGTCTTTTATTGCATTGATGGAAATGTATTTTTAGACTATTTTCTATTTCTCTGTTTTATGTTTTAGTCTTTATAATGGCATTTGCATTGTTTTTATGTATTCTGTGCAGCACTTTGGTCCCTTTGGGGCACAGTGTCCTGCATGTTGTACATGTTTCTCCGTTTTAAACACGTGTGGTTCAGATGAGTGCAGTTCTGTTGTGTTGAAGCAGGGAAACACGTAAAACATGCAGGGCAGTGTGCCTTTGATGACCAGGGTTGGGAAACACTGACCTTACATAAATAAGCATTCCGTATTGCGCAGAACACTGCAGGTCTCTTCACCGCAACACGAACAGGAAACTAAACACCAACCTAGTTTTGTTGAGCTACATCTGTTGACAAAACAGCTCCTTTTAGAATACCGTAATTTCATCACATCAAGAATATAATTATTAGCTGAGCTGTACTTAATGAGCCACACACAGGGCACAGTTTTACCTAAAAAAAATAAAATAAAATTAGACCCGAGTTTACTAAAAGAATGTAACATTTGAGCAGGTCTCACCTCTCCAACATACTCCATGACAAATGTGTTCTTCTTGATGTGCTGCAGCGTGCGGACGCCCCAGCCACGGCCGTTCTCTGTCTTAAAGATGCACAGGTCGAACTGGATGCCTTTCTGCACCACTCTGTTGGCGCAGTCGGGACCACAGTTGCACCTGGAGTTGCACTCGTAGATGGGCTGTCCCGGCCGGATCCGTACTTGACCCTTGTCGTTGTAGGCCATTCGATGGAGCGAGGCCCCCGGGCAGCAGCCATTCACCGGCTCGTTCACGCAGTCCGTGCATTCGCAGCCGACGGCCATTTCGTTGATCACGATACCTGGACCGACTTTGTAATTGTTAATGTAGGTGAAGTGCTTCGGAGGGCCATCTAGGTCCACTTCGTTTATAACAAAAATGCGACCCGGGTGATTGCGAGTCTTGTTTAAATGGATTTCCCACTGATGCAGACTCTGACGAAGTTTGGCTTTCTGAATCAGGATCAAGACAGTTTCTTTATCCAAACGCTTGGGGAGGCCACGCCCCTTTTGGCGCTTCAGTATTTGATCCAGGTCCAGGTGGAACAGTTTCATTAGTTTTGGACATTTGAGGTTCCTTTTGGGTTCCCACGTATTGACAGATTCAGGGAAGCCTTTCCACTTAACAAAGTAGAACTCTTCTCCCTGAAACACATAAAAACTTTAGATAGTCCTCCCAAAGACTGATCTACACATCTTTCACCAAGTTAAAGAGAGATGACTCAATTACATTTTTCAGTATATTTATATGCTGCCAATTCACAACAAATGTCTTGAGGCACTTTCCATAAACACAGAGTCAGCCGTGCCCGCCATGGAAGCTGTTTTGTTTGGTTTTTTAACTCATAGTGGCCAACTTTTTATTATCCCCATCTCGATTTGAACCACTACTGTGGGATTATTCATCCAGTGAGGATAATGTTTGCAGTCTTGCTGACTTCTGATTACTTCAATTGGTGAAATGGTAACTTTCAGAGAAAAAGTTAAATGTGTTCAGCTTGATGCTGACACAGTGGATTGTCTGTCCAGCTCTCAATTTCAAATGTACGGGTAAAAAGAGATTAGGACTACATTTTGCGTGGCACAGTCAAAATTATGGACACCAAAAATGTCTAGTGCCACCTCTGCTCCAAACTATTGACATTTTCACTCCCTCCTGCTATCACATTTATCATTTCTTCTTCTTCTTCTTCTTTGGAGGATCAACAAATAACTTATTAATGTTTTACCACCATAACTTGGTATGCAGTGTGGTTTAGCGAGTTGCACAGCAGTGTAAAGTGGTATCGGTTCGGAGCATGACTACTTAACGCTGGTATCAAGACACCACTAATGTTTGTATATGAAAAGTGTAAGGTGTAGGACCATTTTACTTTCCAAGGCCGACAAGAAATCTATAAACATATTTGACTAGTTCAAACTTTGGAAAGGGTCTAAAATAATATGAAAGGAGTTGTTTTATCCAATTAGAATGTGTTTTTATCATTCTAAAGAATATTTTAAAAGCAGTCCTCTAATAAAAACAGATCTTACAAATTGAAATCAACAGTACTTTTTAACCTACTTGCATGCAAACATAGACGTTGTGGAATTTCAGCACTACCTTTTCAAGTTTAGATTACTTATATTCAATTATTTATTGTTCTAATAACTTGTTTTTTGTTTCTGCTGCTTTACAGGATAGCTGAGCTCAGTCAAATATAACATGTTGTAATAACTGACAGTATGCTTTTCTACACTGGTTTCAAAATAAAAGGCGTGGAAAAGATAACCCACAGATCTTCAGAAAAATAAACAGAAGTCGTTATCTCCATGCACACTTCTAAACTACCCGTTGTTGTGTTTCCCCCCCAAGACACTTTAGCAATAAGTCTGGTGAAACTTGAGACAATATTTGCAGTTTCATGTGTTGGTTTTCTGGGAAATAAAAAAAAGGAATGCATGTATAAGCAAACCCTGGCTAAACTATATCTTCTTTAAATCAGTTAATGACAAAAAAAAATATTGAGAGAATGCATCTTATTTCTCGACATTAAAAAAAAAAATTTGAAAAATGGACAGAACCAGTTATATTTATTGCTAAAATAATAAGACCATACCTCCCTGGTCCTCTTGTAATCACAGAGAAACTCCACTTCGTAGTCATTGACATTGGCTCTGTTGACACTAAGCTCTTGACAGTACAGCCTCTCCCCACGGCAAAGCGTCTCTAGCTCATCCAAAGTTATCTTGCAAGGCACGCAGCAATCTGGCAATGCAAAAATCAAAAAGATGTACTTAAATGCAAGACGGCAACGCAACGCAAAAAGCAAAGGTTTTAGTCTGATTCAAAAGCGCAAATCAGAACAATAACAGAACCCTTGGGACAGAATTTATTGATGTTTTTGAACATGTGTCCGCATAAACCAAGAGGCTTTATTCATTATTTAGAAAAGGATTGGGAGAAATATTTGTTTTTACTGTTCTGGCTAAGCTAACTGACTAATTGTCAAATACAGAACAAAATGCGACTTCTCGTAAGTCTAAATGTGAACCCGGATACGTCCAAGTACAGATCCACAGACATTTAAAAGTTTTCAAGGCGCTGCTTCCCGCGTGGATCTCTCCGTTTTCTCAGGCCGTTCTGTCCCTCTTCCTTTCACAACAATCTTCCACACAATGGCAACGTGCTTCTCTAAGCACACATCTTAAACCGTATTAAAACTTGACAACCGAATTCATGAAGAAGCGCAAGTAATTTGAATAGTCGAGCAGTCGCGATAAAGATACTCTGCATAACAAAAACAAAGTTGACAGTAAAGTTTTGTCACAAAGACGACCCGTGGATTAGCAGAATAACAAGAATTCTCACGTTACAACTTTCTAACGAAGGATACCCCCGAAAACACAGTTAAACAACACTCATGATACAGTACCTTGCAAAATTTGCGCCATGTTTTCCGCATAACCGCCAAAATACATTAAAACGCCAGTGGCTAAGACCGCCCTCCACCACGGAGCTTAGCAGTTGCTGATTGGACGAGCTGCATCTCTTAGCCAACTCATTGGTGCAAAAGCAAAGGAACAGGAAAGACGCTCTGCCATTGGCTCGTTCGAGATAAACGAAGGAAAAGGTAGGTTGAGAGCAAGCCAGTGGACGTTTATTGGTCGTACCGAAGCGACCTCGTAGCTCAACAGAGGAAGACAAATCAGTCAGTAGCAACTAGCCATTTTAACGTTAATTCAGTTTCGTCTGACTTTCCGTAATTACATTCTAGATATCTAAAAATGCATCTTGACTAGACAAAACTACACTTTGAGTATCCGGAATGGTAATTTAAGATATCTGCATTTACATTCTGACTAGTAAGAATAATAATTAAAGATATCTTCAATTACATTTACAATTACAGTTGCCTGCAGAATTTTATGTTTCCTGCATAAAATTGTCAGTAAATGCCACAACGTAGAAAGAGCTCGGCAATGCTGGATATGCGGAGAACGCAAAACTTCATCAACTATTAGACTGCTTCTCAAATATGCAAAGAATTTCCTGTTTGTTCATTTCCGACAAACCGAATGCACTTAAAAGCAACTTTGAAAGGCTAAAATTGCTCTTGTCAAAGCATTTTCAACATGAAAGTTGTGCGTCACATCTTTTTTCGTTTTTTCTATTTTTCATTGTTTCATTACACTTTCAAATTGCCACGTAAAGTCAGGGAATGTTAATTTAAGATATCTTAAATAGAGAAGCTGTGTGGCAAGCCGTTTTAACATAAATTTGGTTTTTCCATACAATTCTATGGTATATCTGACGTCATTTCGACTAGTCAGAATGTAATTAGAGATATCTCAAATAGGTATTTTATCTAGTCAAAATATAATTTGAGATATCTTAGATCGCTAAAACGTCTAGTCATAAAACAATTTGAGATATTTGGAAGGGTAAGGGCGGTAAAACCAAATTTATGTTAAAACGGCTTGCCATAGAGGCATAGATAAAAGCAGAAAAGTGTTCTCCATAACTTCCTTCACTCTAAAATTTGCTGGGCGCAGCACATTGCTGGACAGTGACAGACTCTTTGTACTAACTGTGTCTCTGTTCCAAAATGAGTTTGTATTTTACATTGCATCATTGGGCATTAAATCTTTTCATACATAACTAATAATCTACTTATTTCTTAATGAATGAGTGAATAGAACTTGTGTCTGGTCTCACCTGGAATAAATTCTTTGGCTTATGCTGAATAAACCACAACTGACTTGACTGTTGAAAATGGGTTTACATTTTTTTTCTTAGATTTTTATGAAGCATCCCATTCTGTTGAACATACGTTTACGTCTAATTATTTTACTAGCTTGGCATTTGGAGATTTTGTTCTTTGCTGGAAACTCATTTTTACTCAGAATTTGACGCGGCATAATACTCCTGCATAAACCGCGGTAAACGGTACATTCTGGGTGATAGAAAATCGATTTTTATTGACGAGTGGTACTCAAATAATTGTGGGCTGTTGCCCACTGTATGGACAGCAAAATAAAAACCTTTGACAACATCAGCAGTTCTGTAAAAAAAAAAAAAAAAATCAAATCCATTGCACTAATTAAAAAATATAACCAAATTTTAAACACTATCCCATTACTTTTGCAGGATATGATTAGACAAGACATACTATACTCTGATATTACTGACATTTTAAAACAACTTGAGACACTTTCTCGTGAGCACCGGATACTTTCTTGTGCACATGAGAAAGCATGTTGGCACGAGTTGGTATGTAGTGAGCATTCTTTGTGAGAGTTTTTTTTTCCCCCCCTTTTTCCTTCATTGACCCTTTGGGTTCTCCGTAGGTTACACTTGACTTCCAGATGCGGATTCATCCCAAAGGGATTTAACTACCTGCTTTCAGCTCAAGAGAAATCCAATTCAGGGTATTTAGTGAGTTTGATAATAGCGAATATGGTGTCAATTTTCTGATTATATTAGGTAAAGACTATTTACATAAATGCCATTTCTTCAAATATGACCCACTGGAAAAATGTGCTACTCTTATGCGAAATATATATGCTTTGTAACAGAAATAAAACTTTGGTCAATTTCTTACTTTTTTTAGTGTTTATGAAGAATTGGTACCTTTTTGTACTGTAATTTGGTAAGAGAATTGTGGGGGGGAATGCAGTATCTCAGTATCTATCTCATTATGATGAAATGATTTTAAAAAGAAATTATCTGGCAGAAATGGGCTTCCGTACACTACATATCTTCAATTTATTACTCAAGACCTGTTTAACCTCGTCTATCCACCACCGCCGTGTGTGTGTTTAGTTATTTTTCTCTTGTAAAGCATCTTTAAGCGTCCTAAAAGCATTCTAAAAATTGTATACATGTATTATTATTGTTATTATTAAAAAGCTCTATATAAATAAAGTTAACTAAAGTGCAAAAAAGAATGTGAACACTTTCATAGGACACTTTTATTGTTTACATTATCACAAAGACTCTGAACATTTACAGAAATACTCATGGACTAAAAGTTGCAACAACAACAAAAAAAAAAAAACAACCATAATATGCAAAATATAATAAAAGAAACATGCAAACAGTTAGTGAACAGGACCAGTTTAAGAAAATAAACTGTGACGACATGATGAAGGATTTGCAAGTTTAGCCCATTACTATTTACAGTAGTTTTAAAAACGTAACATATTTGTATGCTAAGTTTTTGTGTAGTTTAGATGTGAACTACACAATTCATGCTCATTACAGAACCTCGTTTTTATTGTTTATTTCAGTCACATGGATGCACGTTGATACAAAAAAAAAAAAAATCAAAGTTCAAGGAAATATTTTGTGTACAAAAGTTTTAATGATGGACAATTTTTTTTTAATCTACTACAAGATCACTGAATTAAACGATAGAAAACCCAGAGAGCAAAAATGATCCAGTGGCTTGCCCAGTTCAGCTCGGACCACCTCTGAATGGTGTGGATCGCTGCGTAACCCTTTAACAGAAATAACAACGATTACGGTTTTATTCAGATCTCGACCTTTTTCTCCAAGGTGTAGAAAACTATTGTGCTTTCATTCTGTGTACAAATCAACTACGTCTGAAAAAGAGTAAATACACTTGATTGACCTGGTGTTCAGTGTAGATCTCACATAGTACGAGTTTGTATAAAAACAGGCTGGGGTAAAAAAGTGCCAGCATATTCTTTCCTCAGTGTCAGAGTATTGGCATTAAGAATTTGAAAGTCAGGAGAGGCGTGTCACTGTTTGCTCTTTTGTTTAAACAGCATGTACTAATTGAATTCTCCTCCAAAACATGGGTGGAGGTCAGTTCTGGCTGAGATGTCTGCTTTACACTTTCGTGTTCTTCCGTTTCATCAGACAGAGAAAACAAAAATGACCTTGTCTTTTTTTTTCCCTCAGCAATTCTAAAGTATGTTAACAAAAAGCTGACTTGTATATAAAGTCAGGGTTCCACTCTCCTAATTTCTAAATACATTCCTTAGGTAAAAGTTCTTTATTAAAGCAACATAAAAGCTTGCCTTAGACTAAAAAGTTAATACGGAAGTTATCTGTCTAGACTGGAAAATGAAACGTGATTGTGAAGAGAAAATCCATTGTGCCTGGAGATGATCTTATATAGCAATACAAAGAAATGAAAACAAAATAATGAGACTGTTCTTCTTTATCACCATCATCAAGATCCCATGCAAATCCAGTAGAACTGTTTACCTCTTCTACTTCCTGTTCGTCAGATCCAGGATCAAACATGGAGCCCAAGTAGGTGAGATGGAAGACGACTAGCAAACTGAACACTAGATTCAGCAACAGCACCCAAGCATTCTAGAGTAGAGTAGAGCAAAAACTGGAAATAAGAATCACTGTTCAAAATTCAGCAGTAAAAATCCAAATAGCTACAACTAGTGCCCAAAGTGGGCCAGTGTACTGAATCTGTGTTCAATACCAGCATCTGGGAACTTTTCATGAGCTGTTAATATGCAATGTAAATATCACCAACTCTAAACTAAGTCTAAGTGCAATAAGCTATATAGTACATACTTCTGCGTGTGCATACCGCTGAAACCAGAAATAAAACAAGTTTTTATACTTTTTTTCCTCTTCCTCAGATCAAACGTCTCTTGTTTTACGTTAGTTAGGAATACTAAAATTATTTCTAATTGCTAAATGCCAGAAAACGTAATTTTTTTTTTTTTTTGAACTTCAAATTCAGAAATGTACATACATTTGGTCAGTTTTAGGAATAACTAACAGGGGCTAGTCAGTCAAGTTTGTAAGCCACCTAACTCACATACGCCTTTTCAGTTCTGCCTACAACTTCTCAGGGCTTTGTGATGTTGACACTAAAAGTGTCACTGACATGACTTAAAAAGATTTACTATTGTGCTTTCATTCTGTGAACACAAAAGCTTTTGACAATAAGTTTTTCTCACACTACGAATAAAATTGTTGCCGATTCTGTCAAACCGCCAGCCCCATCTTGTGACGTAATCCAGGTAAGTCAAACCACACCAACTACAGTTACTCCACACGGAAACGGCGACGCGCTGCATTTATGCGATTCTGTGAAAATTATCTGTTAAAAGCTTTTGTGAAGACAGAATGAAAGCACAATAGTTCATCTTTAAATCGTGTAAGTGGTTTTATCGTGTCAGTGACACTTCAAACATTAATTTTGTTGTCCTTAAGCCACCTTATAACCACTCTGGCTGTATGCTTACTTGACGATTTCCCCAGATTATCTAAATGGTTTTATTACATTATGGAGCGCAGATGATGAAATCCCAAAATTACTTGCAATTGTACACTGAGAAATGTTGTTCCTAAACTATTCCTAAACAGAACTACATCAATTCTAAAAAGCAAAGACACAACCTAATAAACTGACTTCAGTAAAACACCTTAACGTTTGGTGAAATTGTCTCTCACCACCGCTAATTTTGACTAATTACCTGATCATCTTCTGTCTCGCTTTATGAGCTAAATTTATTACTACACCCCTACTATTAGCTGTGAAGTGAAAATGTTTAAAGCATTGTTCTTTTCAGGCACTTCAGCTGTCAGTATGTATTATTCAATTGTCAAATAAACCATGGTAACTTTCTGAAAATGTAAAAATCCTGAATACAAAATAATTTGATAATCTTTTTAAGGAAAACTGATGCTGCTTAAAAGGCAGCATCAGTATAATGTACCAATATTGTATTCTTCCTCTTTTGGTTATTTAGTTAAAATGCAAGGGTAGCACTGCATGTTTAGAAATGGAACTGCTTTCTTTAGTTAATTTAACAGCAATAATAAAAACAATAGGACTGCACCTTCTTGTGTCGATGGCTGCAGTCAGATGCACAGGGCCTGGACAGAATGCAGGCACTAAGGATGTATGCAAGCTTCTTTCTCAGAACTGACAACAGGCAAAAAAGGTCATTATTAATTAATCAATTAGCTAAAAGGAAATGGCATTTTATTCATGCAAAAGAAATTTGCTGGACTTTAGGAATATGAGGTAAAGGGACATCAAGGAAAAATGTGTAATAGCAAAATACTTAAAAGTAATTATTGCATTTAATACTAATTTGAGTATAGAAGGGTGTTAAATGTTGAAGTGGCAGAGAGGCAGAGGTAGCGGGTGGTGATGAAAGTTTAATAAAAATGCTTAACAAAAACTTGCAAAAGTCACAGGGGAAGCAGGGAGCCAGAGCAGAACAAAAAACAAACAAACTCAGGAGTCAGGAAACAAAAAGCCGGCAGGATGAACAGGGAAGTAATGGGATTAAACAGGAGGAACCATCGAGGAGGAATGAGAGAGCAATGAATAAATACTGGGAGTGTGAATACTGGAACAAGGGATTAACAGACTAACAGGTTGCAGGTGTGAGGGGAAAGAGCAGATGGCAGGCTGGGGAGAGAGAGAAAAATGGCAGCAAAATAGAAACAAGGCTGATCTAATCAAAATAAGAGACTAAGGAACATAAAAATAATAAACAAGCCCCAAAAAATAACTCAACAACCCAAGACCCGGACAGTGCCTTTGTGTCACGAGTACAAGTATTTCTTCCTGTACGCAGAAGTTCATTTCAGATGAAGACGATTAGTGTATCCTGCATTTATGAGGCTGCCATAAAGTTACCTACTGCACAGGCAGAGATGGTTACATACCATGTTCAACATATGTGATGAATCCCAGTGTGAGCAGAACAGCTCCCAGGTGAAAACTCAGGCCCTGAAGAAAGCAACAGCACAAAACAGCCTCATCTATTCAGCAATTTCCTTGAAGAAACAGACTGAAGTTATATTATGCTTCTATATTTTTATCATTCTTATTTATGTATTTTTTTTTCCAATTGACAACAAAAGAGGCCTAGCAAGCATATTTACTTCCTTCTCGTAACTAAATTTACTGTTGGAATTAAGATAGCTTCTGGTTTCTTTTGACCGCCGGAAATAGGCACCTGCCACTTCCAAAAACCCTGCAAGGACAGGACGGTATGTCCGTACATACATACATACGGACGGACGGACCTAAACTTTAACTAAAATACATGAAACTGGAATAAAATTGACTAAACAGAAGCTGTCTGAATTTAAGTCTTCTGGTCTGCTAACATGCAAAATAAAAGTTATATTTGATGATGCGTTCAGTTTTTAACCCTTTAATCCAAAAGGAGTCCATGAGCAAACTGGAGTTAAAAATGATGTATTGTTTGAGAAATTATTTAATATTTCATATTCTAATTCACAGGGCGAAGGCTCCTGCTCATGTAAACGCAGTGCTACAGTCTCACAGACTTTTGCCCTTCCTGTAAAAGTTTTGCATTTGCAAAAAACTTTACTTATTAGTTCCAGTCAAATTAGCCAGCCCAGTAAGATGACAAAAAACTCAAGTATAGGAATTACAGTACAGTCCAGACATACAAACACACACAAACATCCATAGCTTTATGTAGGAAATTAGTTTCGCCCATCTCATCCACCAGAGACTTGTGAACAAAGACAAATGCCTCTGTGACTGACATGCAGGAGGGCGCTGGCTGTGTATGTCACAAGGATTGCAGGGAAGGTTCCAAGTTTCATGGAGGTTTTAAACACATCTGAGAAAGACAGAGAAAAGAACACGTTCAAACCAGTTACTTAAACCATGAAGTCAAACATATTCACCATTGTATTGGTTTGAAAAATGTTGGGTGTGTTTGACTTCAACCATAATATCTAGTAATACTGAATGAGGGAGGCCGTGACCCACAGGTTTTTAACCACTGAGACATCGGGATGTTCCAGGATATCACGACCAGCACCATGGAGCGAGGCATTTCCACACTCAGGGGCTTCACTATCCTCATATTCCTGCACAAAAAAGTACAAAGTGTGATCAGAAATAAACATATTCTACATTTACCGAGTTCGTCTTGTCACAAATACTCCACTATAAATTAGATGAGTCCAGTAGCCAAGCTTGGTGAAAGTTACCATTGGATGTTGTCTTTTTCTTCTGTGAATCCCACTCCTGCCAACATGCTGGTGCCTTCACTTAGATGACCCACGAAGTAATTACTGAAGTGGAAGGACACTGCATTCTCATAAGCACGCAGCCACCTGTACGGCACACATACATTCAGCTGGCCTTCTTCTTCCTCAACCTCAAACACTTGGCACTTTGAACTTAAAATAAACTTAATGAAGCACAGAAAATCTTACAATACTTTCATTTCAAACAATGTTTTTGCAGAAGTAAAATAGTTAAGAAAAGCACTAAGGTCATCTATTCTAACGTTAGAAAAAAAAAAAAAGATTAGCCGAAAAATAGTGCGAATGTAAACCACAGCACCAATAATGTTTTTTGATTTGTTTACTTGCTTTTAATAGTCCAGTTTGTTTTTGTAGTTGTTGTGAAGTGGACAAAAAATACAGGAGTAAAAAGAGGAAGGAAAACACATAGAAATCTGGAATAGAATAAGAAGAGAAATGGCTTGATTCTTGGTAAAAGAAAGGTTGTTCTTAATATTAGGGTAAGGCCTTGTCATGTTGTAGGTTCTGGTGGACGACCCAAATGCAGTGAGGCAGAGGCGGCGAGGTGATGAAGTTTTTATTAAAAAAATGAAGACAGAAAACGTACAAAAATCACAGGGAATGCAGCGAGAACAAAAAAAATATAAATACTGGAGAGCAGAAACAAAACAAAAAAAAACTTTCCCAACCAGGGTGGGCGGAAGGGACCTCCAAAGGACAAAACTAGAGCTCCATTAAGTTCACAATGGCCACAGTGAGCTGCCCGGCAATAAAGGAGCAGAGAGGCTGGAGGCCGGCAACGAAGGAGCAAGAACCTTGGAGGAACCCATGAAGAGAACCTCAGGGTTGACCTTTCGGCCAGTGGAAAGCCGAGGTTTGAAGATCCAACAGCGCAGGAGCCTGGGACCCACAGAAATTTGGGGCCCGCAGTGTAGAAATACACCAGTAAAAATGGATGATCAGCAACATCACAAGGAAAATGTTAGCTTGGTGCTACAAGCTATACAGACTGAACTACACAAATTCCAAGATGAAAACAAACAAGCCTTCCAACAATTAAAAGAAGAATTTAAAGAAGACATAAAAACTGCGTTGAAGGAAATAAAAAGTGAAATCTACCGGAATATATCCACCAACACTGAGAAAATCAACACACTCGAAAATAAGCCAATGGAAGTCAAAGCGAGATACTGAGCTTAGCAATGAAGGATGTTCTGGTTAAAATAATGGAAAGCCATAAGGAGACACAAAGGAGGTTAACATATCTAGAAGGAACAACATGGTGTCTTTTATGACTTTGTATTTTTGTGTTTTTATGATGTAAATCACTTTGAACTGCTTTGTTGCTGAAATTTGCTACACAGATAAGCTTGACTGATTGATTGCTTACTGGATTGGACAGTGACTTCAGGCGCCATTACTATGCATTGTCCAGAAAACCACACCATTCTGATGCAGGACGAGCATAAATCTGTCACAAAAATGGTTGCAGTGCCCTTATTTCTTATCCAACTTCTGTCAAATATGGCTTAAAATAAAGCTGAGAAAATTGCCAATACTCGGATACATAAAATGCATTTTCTCCCTTGATAGAAATCTATAAACACATTGGTTCTGTTCAGTTCTATGAAAATGCGAGTGAGGACTAAATACATTTCTTTTTTATATTGGAGATGTAGTTTGTTAACTACTTTATGATATTTTGTCCTATTTGATGGCTGTTATATCCTGATGTTCAACAAATCAAAGAGGCAGTGCAGTTTAATGAACTGCCAGAAATTAAAGTGCACCACAGCAAAGGGAACATAATGCTGAAAAACAGGTGAACAACTAATAACCACTTATATTATTTTCTTTATCTCCGTGTGTCGCCTTTACTCCAGGCGCACAGCAGTTGTCATGGCAACCAACACTTTTTTGTTAAAATTTTTTCACCGAACTGTGAAAAATGATGTCTTGTCGTCATAGTGTCAAACTGAATGAAAATTAAATGCAATTGAATATGTCATGTTGAAGCCTTACCCTGTTCAATTGCATCTTGGAAGCAGAAAGAGACAGACACAATGTTCCTTGAAAAATAGAGATTTTTAAAGTCTATTGCTTTGGACAAGACCAACAGGATTTGTATAAATCCATCACTTACTTTTGTGTGATAGAATTCCCATATATTGGCAGGAACAAAGGGAAAAGATATGGAGCGACGCAGGTTGACACCAGCAGACAAATCTGACTTTTTACGAGTCTGACGAGGGAACTGGACAGCCACAAGTAGCTCTGAGAAATGAACCATTCAGTCATCCCCAAATATGACAATCAATAACGTAAACAGAGATGTAAATAAGAATAATAAAAAAAACTCACCAGTTTTGGACCATCAAGTGCATTTTTGTAACTTGTCAAGCTGATCCATGGGCCAAACACAACAGTACCCACAAAGAAGACATAGCCAAGGAACTCAGCAGGGCCTGGCAGGTTGTTGTCTTTTCGTCTGTCGAGCTCAAAGGCCAGTGAGATGACCTTCATGGCCACCACCATCTGAGAACCTGACACAAACACACCGTCATAATTACTCTCCTTTCACACCAGAAAGAACTGTTTTACAAACTGTGGTATTTCACAATTTAGCAACAACTGATAGCGACGGGAGCCTGTAATCTGGTAGTGGAGATTTCCTATGTAACATAATTATGTCAAAAAAATTTACTTAGGATTTGGGTGTTTGCTGGCTTAAGGTAAACAGTAAAAGTGGGCTGAGATCTGGACTTGGCAAACACCTACTTTGGATTATTATGCTGATGAAATAATTACAGCTGAGCCATCAGACAAATGTGAGTCTAGAAAGACTTTGTTAAACAGAAGAGCGAATGGGCAATTCAATGAAAGCAAGGCCACAGTGTTGCTTTCATTGAACACTGTGGCAAAGGGCCAATATTGTGGCTCTTTGCCACAATATTGGTAAATGTATAAGGTGCTTGTACTATTAAACTTTTAAGGAGTGATTGGTTGTCTCATAGTGGCCCCTATTTATTTATATATATATATTTTTTCTATTTGCCTGTTGTTGTTGCCACAGGAAAACAATTTCCCACATGGGATTAATAAAGTATCTAATCAATCTATCTATCTAAATGTTTCCCTTACGGATTTGGCCTGAGGGCAGGAGGGTGGATGATCGACTATCAGTAGTTATTAACATGTGAATCCGGTCTTATCCACCGGCCTTTTTTTTTTTAAATTAACTTTTTTGTTATTTAAGATTTTTGTTGGCTCTAGTGGCCTTTATTTGAAAGTAGTTTGACAGGAAACAGGGTAATGAGAGAGGGGGAAGATATACGGCAAATGTCGCTGGGCCGGGAATCGAACCTGCGACCACCGCCAGGAGGACTAAGGCCTCAACATGTGGGTCGCGCTCCGCCCCTGCGCCACCACAGCACCCCCCACCGGTCTTTTCTACCATCACAAAGGTCTGAGAGGGCGACGTCTCACGATAGTCAGCCTACTATTGTCAACTTTGCAACTTTTTTGCTGTAACAAACAAATCGGTGTAGGCAAAACCCAGTCGGGTATTTTAAATATCGGTGATTGGCCAGAAAACTGCACATTTAAAAAACGGGCTGCACAGTGGCGCAGTTGGTGGCACTGTTGCTTAGCAGCAAGAAGGTCCTGGGTTAAATTCCGGAGACAGGGTCTTTGTTTTCTCCGGGTACTCCGGCGTCTTCCCACAGTCCAACAAGACGACATGACTAGTCCCTCTAAATTCTTATCATGCGTGTTTATGATGATTGTTTTTCCTGTCTCTCTCTATGTTGCCCTGCAGATGAACGTGGCCCCTTCAAGCATCTGTAAATTCTTCCCAAAGATAAACCAGACTTGTGCAGCAACACAATACTCTTCCTGATGTCTTGGCTGATTTCTTTGGACCTTCTTATCATGTCAAACAAGATAGCCTTAATATATATCCACAGGCGTTCCTCCAATTAACTCAATCAGATGTGTCTGTTAAGCTATCAGGGGTTTGTGGAAGGAAGCCCAAAAGGTTTAACTCAAGGCCTATTTTTAAAGATAATTATCCCAACACTGACCACATTTATGTAAACTTTTGAATTCAAGGGAAAAAAAATTATTCTAAAAATAATCTTCTTGTTATGTTTTCTGGCATTCAGGAAATAATTTGGGTAATTCTGACTGACATAAAACCTGAGATGTTTGGTCAGATTTAACTGCAGACAATGAGGAAAAAATGTGTATGTGTCTTTTTAATCAGTGTACATAAATATCTTGTTTCAACTGTCTGCTTATAATAAAACAATATTATAATAAAAGAAAGTCAGGTTCAAATTAAAATTGTAATTACAGGTTAATGACAAATATAGTGTAAAAATGTTTATTATTTTACTTTGAGATTGGAAGGCCTCATTGCCGTCACCGTAAACTTTTAATTTCTCACCCGTTCTCTGCGAGATTCAGTTCTGGACTGTGGCTCTGTGTTTCTCTATATCACTTACAGTCAGAAGAAACATTGACAAATCACTTTGAACCTACATTTCTCGCGGATATGAATAATTTTGTACTTACCTCGTATTTTATTCCAGGTTCCCATGTCGAAAAAATGCAACTCTCTGAAATAAATCAAAAAGACAATTCTTTCAAACTTTCAAAGTAATCTCTATCCTACATATTGCACTTTAAACTTCAGACAGTTTATTTCCGCAAAGCTAATTAGCCTTTAGAAAACTATACAAGTTGAATGCTCAATTTATAATATCTCATAAACGAAAGCTGCCCAAAAGACAATTTTAATGGTATCTTAGCTGATGAACGCCTGGATGACTTAAAAAATATTTTTTTATTATCTCAGATACCAAAGCAGCACTAACCACTCCGTCTATTTGCTGAAACCGTTCACGTGGGTGAGCTGCCAGCTTCACTCAGCTACAGACAGAGAGAGCACAGAAAAACAGTCGCAAAAACTTGAAAAGGCAGCAATGATATGTGCCTGTTTTTAAACGTGCTGAATTTCATTTTGGTGGAGGCGCTTTGCTCTCCTGCAAGCAGCAGCAGGTACGAGTAGAAATAGCCTAAATGCTTAATGCCCCTAACCCTTGACACGAAGCACAAATCCAGTCGTCACCGAATAAAAGTTGTTGACCTGGTCTGGAAGTCAGAGTAGAAATACTCTCCCAGCTGCCGGCTGCATAAGACTACGCTTGGTCAGGAAAAACTTACATGATAGTTGGAGAGGGAGAGAGAGAAAAATACAGTAGATAAACACAGATTTACTGAAGATGCATATAAATACAGTTCTTTGAAGATGAACAGAGAACATTTTTCAGATTTTCTTCCTTAGGAATGTTCTCCCAAATATGTGGACATATTCAAGGCATGTCCAAGTACTTCTTTTAAATCTCTTTTCAAAATACATTTGTTCTCACTGGCTTTTAATACAGCTTGAGTTACTGCTCTTCTGTTTCTTCGATTCAACTGGTCTTATGTCGTTTAATATCTCTGGGTTTCATTTTTATTGTTTTAGCCTGTGTTTTATGCTATGATGGTTGGTGTAATTATGAAGCACTTCGGTCAACTGCTGCTGTTTTAAATGTGCAATACAAATAAATTGGACATTTGACAAATGAAGCCCTCTCTCAGAGCCCTGTGGAAGGCAAGAAGGATTAGTGGATACGATCGGTATCGCGTGCAAGTATTGACCGATCGTCGATCACCCAAAATTAAAGCTACGAACAATAAAAATGACCCCCCGACCCAGCACCTTCTAAAGCAAGGTACCTCGGGGGAAACACTGTAAAGGACCTTCAATCTCACTTCTACTGATTGATTTAAATGTAAAAGAATCAGCAGATGTGACCGGCTGCAGCTCACTCCATTCTGTCTGTGTGGAGAGAAGAGCTGAGCTGAGAATGGAAGAGCTCCGCCTCGCCAGGTAACGGCGGGTACGACTTTGGATCAGCTGGCCAGCTTCTTCTTTATTTTAATGGCTGTTGGCAAACAACTGAAGGAAGCCACCAGGTAAGGAGTGTAGGCCAGGTAGCGCCTTGCAAATGCACAGGTCCGGCTCACTTAAATGACATCATCATTTGATATTGCAATATTATTTCTTTTCACCAGTGTAAAAAAAAAAAATCAATTTTCATAATCTTGTCCTCAGTATGTTTGTGTGTGTTGCTAACTTGGCAAGTTAGTTTAATACAATGTTCAACTGTAAAGCTGTTAAAAAAAAAATCCTGCATACTTGAAAGAAGTTGTCTTGTTCACTCCACCTTCCTGTTTAGATAATGCCGCTGGTGGATTTTGGCTTTTCTATTATTTTAAAACACAGGCCTTATGAAGCATGTAGTTATAAATAATAACCGAGACTGAACGTCTTGGCCAATTTTCTTGATCAGAGTGCAGCTCCAATTTGGTCATTTTGATCTAAAATACTAGTTTTACTAATAATTGCTTTAAGTAATTATTCTAATTATTCATAGCCCAAATTGGACTCCTACGAAAGCGCAAAGAGGTCAAGCAGTGTTTTAACCCAAAAAAACAAAAAGCCGTGTTGTTTTGTGCACTGTTCTCTCACCCAATGAGAATGTAGACGAGGATAATGCCTGAGAGGAAGAGGCCTTTGTTGCTAGAGTGTCTGCAGAGCAGGAGGCCGAGGTAACAGATAATACTGAGCAGCAGCACCCACACCATGTGCAACTCCAGGAACAGGAACAGGCCGTACATTCCGATCAACGTGGATGCGACATGCTTCACCGCTGATGCGACTCCTGGGTGATGGAAACACAAAGCAATAAAAAAAGACTACATTCTAAATAACCCATAGAGATTCCAGACATTAGATTTGTTACATCATTTAAATACAAAGAATTGTAAAATGCTGCTGAAATTAAGGCAAGGTGTGTTGGTTGAGCATTTTTCCCTTCATTTTTTTCAGTCTTAACAGAAACAAGACAAATCAAGTTGACAAATATGGGATTTCAAAGGATCCCTGTTTATGTGTCACACAGAGGGGAAAAAAGGAACAGGTGTGGAAAGGCAAATTAAAAGCAAAATGTGTGTAATTATACAAATATTAACATAGGAACCAGTTATACCAACCTAGCCTGAAGCAGACTCTGCAGATGAGACAGAGAAGAAGCAGCCGCCACACCTGCTGCAGGCTCTGATGTAACGTAGTGAAGCCACAGCTCACAGCCAGCTCCTGCCACATCATTAGCCTGGTGCTTAAGTCCATCCTTTGCCCAAACACACACCCACACACCACACACACCACACACATATTAACATACTTCACAAAAATTTTGCATTGACTTTTCCAAACCCTGAACCTGACCTGAAATCCACCTAATCAAGATCATCATAATTAGGTCAATTGGGTCAGAGATGGAATCTGTGACTTTTTTCTCACGGGGGGTTAGATGATATCACCATATGACCACATAATGTCAAAATTATTTAGATTCACCAAAGTGCTGTACAGAAATGAATACCAGTAAATACACTATTTCTAAAAAAAAAAAAGAAAGAAAAGAAAATCATCATAAAAGAACTTTCAACTTGTTCTTCTTTTCCTTTCGGGTTTTCCCTTTAGGGGTCGCCACAGCAACTCATCCGTCTCTACGTAACCCTATTTTCCGCATCTTCTTCCCTCACACAAACTACCTCCATGTCCTCTTTCACTCAATCCATAAATCTCCTCTTTGGTCTTCTACTAGGTCTCCTGTCTGGCAGGTCCATCCTTAGCAACCTTCTACTAACCTATTCACTGTCTCTCCTCTGTCCAAACCAGCTTCTCTGACTTTATCGCCCACACATCTGACATGCGCTGCTCCTCTGATGTACTTATTTCTCACCACCATCTTGTACAGCTTTCCTGATGTAGCACCTTAAAATCATTTAAGCCTTGAGCAGACCTCAATCTGCCTTCTAATATAAAAAGGCAAATAACTCCATAGGATGAAGCAAGGTTTCCCCCAGAAAACTTGCGGAGCCCGGTGCGCTCGGCAGTCATTCATCCAGCGGCCCGTCGTGTTGTTGAGTTAAAAAATGTTTAAAGTTGACAGGAAATTTGAAAATATCACTCGATAATTATGTGTTATTGAAAAATTGGAAAATGAATACCTGAACACCAACTATAAAGTTTTAAAACTGCATACATTTTAAAAATACTCAAATAAGGGGTGTGCCGTGGTGGCGTAGTGGTTAGCGCGACCCATATTTGGAGGCCTTGAGGCGTCGCGGGTTCGACTCCCGGACCCGACGATATTTGCCGCATGTCTTCCCTCCTCTCCTTCCCCGTTTCCTGTCAGCCTACTGTCATATAAGGGACACTAGAGCCCACAAAAGACCCCCTGGAGGGGTAAAAAAATATATAAAATACTCAAATAAATAAGATATACAAAGCCTGGCGGGGGCACAAGTGAAGCCTGGTGGCCCGCCAGGCTTATAACACGCTGAGGGAAAGCCTGGGAACGCACAACACAGAAAAGGCTCAATCCTCTTTGCTCGAGTCTGGACCGAGAGACATCTAGGAAATTTTGATTACCTGACCATAAAGATTTCATAGCAGTTGCAGATGCAACAGATCTTGCAAACAAAATGGAGCTAAGCTGTTTATTTTTTTTTTTTTTTTAAACTAGCAATAACAATTTTAAATCAATTTGAAAGAGTACTAGGGAAGCCACAACTGGTGGAAAGGGCTCTTGTTTCCTAGTCCCAGTTAGAGGTCTCACTGTTCAATTTTTAACCACCTGAAGATGGTGTAAATTATGCTGATCTAAACCATTATATATAAAGAATTACAGCAATCCAGATGGGTTGTAATAAAAGCATGGACATATTTTTCAAAATCCTTAAAGAAGCAGGACTTGACCTTAGCAAAAAGACAAATAAATAAAAAAAACTCGATCCAACAACCTGACTCACTGGTTTATCCTGCTTCAAATGGCTGTCAATGACAACACCACAGTTTTTACAGCTGTCTAGTGAAATGGACATAAAGTACCAACCAAGAATTGTTTCTGGACTAGCATGAAAATCCTTTTGTCCAAATAAAATTACCCGAGTTGTATTTTTGTTACGATGAAGAAAGTTGGAGTCCATCCATGATGTGACTTCAATTAGGAAGTCCAAAAAAGACTGAAAAGACTCATATTTATTTTTCTTTATCTTTATGTGCATGTAAATGTGTATGCTATGACGGAACTAAAACAGTGTCAATGTTCACAAATGCAAAGAAAGAGATTCCCAGAAGACCCACCATCACTAATAAACACATGCTGCCCTAAGGTTTGCAACCAGCTCCTGCTGCCCTGACCATGAGGAAGTGGTGACCTCCTCCTCCCAGTGTCAGAATCTCACTGAAAAAGGAATTGCATTTTTTCTGTCGCTTCAATATGTCTGCCGTAACTGATGCATATAAAATAAGACAATAGAGCTTCATTTATATCGTCGTGTCATACGAGTTTATTTAATTTTTTTTTGTTACACATTTTACTCTATTTCTACTTAGCCTCCGTTTCTATTCTATTTCTTCACAGATGTATTTTTGGATTTTCAGAATTTCTTCTGACTTATAAGAGTTTGAATTTCACGTACAAAAAAAACAAACAAAACAAAACTTTTCTTCAAAGAATTGGAAAGTGTTGCAGACAGTGAATTTTTGGTTTTGTACAACCGGTTAAATCTATTTTCCTGTTATATAATCTTCAATAATTTTCCTGTGTCTGCCCTTAACTCTCCTATGTTTTGTGCCCTTGTCAGGTCTGTCTCGACTGTTTTGTAATTCGCTGATGTTAACAATATAGTGTTCGTTATAAATAAAGTTTGGGGGTGGAAAAAAGAACAAGACTCACCTCTCTTTTCTGGAAGGGAAACTCCAAGGTTTCCCCTAAAACCCGGGATAACTCTCGACCATGAGGTGAAACCAGATGTTCCCAGCGGTCTCGATGAAACCTAAGCAGTTAGATTTTCCTCTACGCTCACACTTACAAGAGTTTTGCATGAGCCTCCTTTTCGGAGCATCCCGAATGGCTGCGGCACGAACCCACGAACTTAATGTTTCGTGGGTATATGGAGCGAATCTTCACCGGAAATAGCGTGGTTTTTCCATCACAGGAAAGACGTCATCTATGTTTTGGGAGAAGAGATGTCATGAAAATTCACCTATTTGGTTCGTGCCGGACAGCGCAGGAGAAAGTGCAGCGATGGCCCGCGGGCAGGCTGCGAAAAGCCGCATCCTGTTAGCGCCAGAGTGTCCTGCGTTGTGCCTCACTAGTTTTGTTGACGCTGTCTATGCGTCAACGCGAGCGCCATATTGTGAGTGGCATGGCCGCTTTTGAAACAATGCAACGTGCCAACAGGTGTGCCAATTGTTTTTTTTTCTGAAAAAAAAAAAAAATATATATATATATATACAGTACAGACCAAAAGTTTGGACACACTTTCTCATTGAATTCAATTGTTTACACATAAATACTGGTTCTTGAGACACATTGACCAGAAAATATAACTCATGCAACAATCCCCTGAAGTTCTGCTAAACTTCAAGGACTATTTCTGCTTTATATTGAAATTGCAGTTCTAAAACACTTTTTTTTAAATACACACAACTTTCTGCATTTGGAAAGTTGTGTGTATTCCTTGTGAAAACAAAAATCTTTTGTTTTCACAAGGAATACACTTCCAGATTCTAAGTGATCTGCTGTGCACACTGATTCATCACATGGACAAGCTGTCACAAACGCTTTCTCCAGGCTGTGGAAGATGCATGTGGCATTAGAGCAGTTGATGCTTGTCGTGGCTGGATTGGCTCTTAAATGTGTTTGAAAATATAACACATTTGTTTTAAGAGTGTATAGACCGTAGACTCTACATACCTGGACTAGATTATTCTCAACTAATAGCAGGATATTTAAAACCAAGTTTGTGATTTGTGAAACTTTTATTTGATTTGATACTTCAATAAAGAGGGGTTTCAGCCCGTTTTATGCATCTGCACCGCATGTGAACTGAACTCCTCCTTCCCTGAAATGTACACTTTTTGCTGTTAGTTCCACTTTTAACATTCTGTTTTCTCTTTTTCTTTTATCTTCAGTGTAGCAAGATTTGGTCTTGCCTTCTGTTTTTGTCTCTGATACCTTAATGAAGGGGGGCATCAACTGAGATAAGCTTATTGTTCTCTTTATTCTGGTTTATATTGAGATTTTATCTAATTATAATGACATTATCTATTTATAATGAGATAGTTATCTCATTATATTGCCATAATATCTCATTATATTGATATACTATCTCATTTTATAGCCCTATAGTGGCGACCTGCAGAACTCCGTCTCCGCCAACCAGTCGCCGTCATCATGTTCTTGTGCCGTTCCTGCACCAGATATACAACATTTAGAAGAGTCAAAATGGTTGCTTTGATTCAAAATGGATGACTTCTTGTGGGGTTTGGACCATGATTACAAGAGACTTTTTTATAGGTCCTGACAAGATACACATGTGTACCAAATGTCATGATTGTCGATGGCTTGGGACTGATATTTTTTAAGGATTTCTAGAGGAGGCTGTGGAAGAATTAGGGCAAGCCCACCAAATATTGAACTGCAGTCCTATTGATCGAAAGTAGTGAGTTTGGTGCAGCTCGGCTGATATATGTGGAATTTAGAGCCAAACTTATGGCAACAGCGTGACATGGTGCCATGCCACCATGACCACGTCTAGCAGTGAAAACTCTTTGCGCTGTAAAGCAGGGGTGGACTGGCATAGTGGGCTATGCAATATATCATAGTGGGCTAAGCCAGTGGTCTCAAACTGCACCTTCTGGCTTCTGTTGCTCCAGTAAAACAGATTTCAAGAGACAGTGCAGGACCACCCGACTGACAATAAGGAGTGGCAATTGGAAAAACCCACTCCATAAAGCCCGGGCAACCAAAACAAACAAAATCTGTGGCGCGTATTACAAGCTCAACCTGCCTAGCCCTTCCTGTAGTTCTGGGTCTGGTCTCTCCACCAGCTATGAGAAGTCAGATGTTCAAAATGTTTTTTTCTTTCTATGGCAGTTGAATATTATTTACACAGCACTTTAACCATTAACAACTGAGACTTCTTGTATAGACTTTGACTGATAATGACCCAGGAGACAGCCAGGGGGCCCGAAGATCATACAGTCCTCCCTGCTTTAAAGCCAGAGAGACCTGTTATCTGTCATCTGACACAAGATCATCTTGATTAGATCAAGGGGGGGTCAGGCATGGAGCTTTCCAAGAAAAAAAGTGACTAGTAATGCAAATGGACTAGTAATGTATAGATCCAGTTTGACTCTAAGTTTTAAACATCAAACCCCCAAACTGTTACTGAGTCTTGTCTCCGTGTGGTGAAAGGTCGACACAGAGCATCATAAGTGGTCAGAGTTACATGCTCATCACCACATTTGTGTTTGTGTTCTTACACTGCACTGTTTTGGAGTTGGTAAACCGTACGTGTGTACAATGTCAAACAACAATAAATTCTCATTCTAATTCTATAATGTAAGCCAAAAATGTTCTCAAAAACTGCACGCCGCCGTTAACGTGTGTTCACGCAACAGGCTGTAATCCCGTCTGTACTGACATTATTTTCGCCGCCGAACCCCAATCCGCCCAGTGCTGGACGGCTCTTTAAATACTGACATGACGTCACAGACTGGGCAGGGGAAGTCCCAACCACGACAGGCCTGCATCTTTCCTGTCCACCTGCAGGGGGCAGTAGAATCAGCCCTCTGTCCGTGGTGCTGAAAGCAGAATCGGCTCTGTCCAGGGTGCTGGGAGGCTCATGGGGCCTGGACCTCATCCGCGGACACCACTGGAGAATTCAAAGTTTTTGCGCTGTGTTCAGGTGCTTTGCTTTTGTACTTGTTTTTGTTGTTGTTGTTGTTGCGTGGAACATCGTTACTGAGGGCGACAGTCCGCCTCCCTAGAAATGTCAAGGCGGAGGGGGAGGGGAGGATTGTAGTGTGAGTAAGGTAAGGCTTTGGTTCACCAACAAAGAGCTCTTTTATTCTCTGTTCTTATCTACACTCTAACAGCAGAGATGATGTTGGGTTTCATGACGGGCAGGGCGGAGGTGACACCAAACGGAATCAGACGTTTTCTGCCCGGTTTTGTTTTTGAGAGCCGACGAGGCTCGATCCAAATATGCGTACGGTCATTGCTTTCAAAAGCGTTTTTTTAGTATTGGATGGTCTTTATATTCTGCTTAGTGTTTAGGTCTACCGCTAGCACAAACCGCGAAGAAGAAGGGGGGGGAAAAAACCCTGTAAAAAGCCGCGATTGGTATATTTGTTCAGAATGACAGATTAGCAGAGGGAAGGGCCTGAGAGGCCTTCACGTCTCTGTTGTCAACGCGCTGAACGCCTTCACTCTGCATGTGCGCTTCTCATGTTTCCTTTTGTGTCACAGCGCATCAGGCAGCAGCGGCTCCCAGTCAGGAGCCACCAAGCTTTTTATCCAGCTGCATTTAGAATGTGGTTTTGTTTTGGGGTTTTTTCATCTATCGTCGATTCTGGGAAAATTCAGGTTGGTTTATTCGTCATGTTGTTGTTTTTTTATTATTATTATTATTATTGTTATTTGTATGTTTTCACCTTTGATTTGATTACATAATAATTGTTGAGCTGCTTATCAACCCAATTTCCTGTCGCAGTTTTTCACTCCTCCGTTTTGTCCCAGTCACTTTTTTTTTTTTTTTGAATTCGTAAACAAACCATTTCGCATCGTTGCACTTTAAACACGATATTCTCCCATATAATTTACTGTATGTGATTTACTAAATACTTTTAATCATACCATACTGTCTAGCGGGTGCTTGTTACTTCAGCTCTAACTTCGCATTTTTACCGTTTTGTGGCTGACTTTTTAATAAAAAATAATAAAAAAGAGCATACCGCTCAAAGTTACGTTGATACGTCAGATGTCATAAAAGTTCAACTCCACAAAGCTGCAGACAGCAGAAGTAAGACACGAGTCCAAGACATAAAATAAGATTTTTATTTTGTCTTATATATGCATATATATATAGACACTTAAATATGTGTTAGGATCCTGTGTTGCTTTGAGGTTTGTTTATTCTGTATTCTTTAGTTTCTTTTTATTAGCTCCCTCCAATAAAAATAGCACTTATTTCTGTTTTACTTTAGTTCAGTCCTTCCTTAGCAATTCTAGTTTATTATGTTTATTTCTTGTGAAGATGTTCTTTGTTACTCTGGTTTAATCATGTTTCTTATTACTAGTTATTATTTAGTGTTAGATTCATTTCCTAGTCCTTGTGTACTCTCCCACGCTCCCTGTACCACTTTCTCACTCTCTCTCTCTCCTCAGTCTGTCTCCTGCTCTCTCCCCTCACACCTGCAGTCAGTAAGCTAACCAGGCCAGGTCCGTCCGTCCGTCCGTCCATCCATCCATTATCTGACACGCTTATCCCTAGTGTAATGTCAATGTCAAACTTATTTATATAGTACTTTAAAAACAGGCAGAATAGCAGCACCAAAGTGCTGTACAAGAATGACAATAACACAAATGAACAAAAACAGAGTATCAAAACACTAGTTCAATTAAATGCCAAGGAATAAAAATGAGTTTTAAGAAGCGATTTAAAATGATCCAGGCTGTGGGCAGATCTAATTTGGAAAGGAAGATTGTTCCATAGAAGAGGAGCAACAACAGAAAAATCCAGATCTCCTTTCCTCTTAAGGCGGGTCCGAGGAACGGTCAGTAAAAGCTGATTATTTGTACGTAGGGTTCTGGACACGGACTGAAAAGATAGGAATAATCTTACACTAGGGATAATCATGATCCTAGTGGGGTCATGAGGGGTCCTGAGGTCAACAGGAGAGAGGCGGGGTCACCCTACAGGTCGCCAGTCCATCGCAGGGCAATGGACACAGAGACAGACAGGACAAACAACCATGCACACACACCCACACCTGAGGAGAATTTAGAAAGACCAATTAACCTGACAGTCATGTTTTTGGACTGTGGGAGGAAGCCGGAGTACCCGGAGAGAACCGATGTATGCACAGAGAGAACAAACAGAAAGACCCCGAGCCAGGAATCAAACCCAGGACCTTCTTGCTGCAAGGCCACAGCTCCCAGCCCAGGTCCATTGTATTCACTCTCCCAGTACTGATACGCCTCCTTTCACTCCTTGCCAGATCCTCCCGTCTATTCCCATCATATCCTGTTGTTCTTCCCCTCTGACCTGCTGTCTTTCCCTTGGATTTATTGGTTTTTGTCCTTTTCTGGAATCTATGCTTTCTTTGGATTTTTGTGAGTTTTTTGTTCTTTAATTTTTCGTTAGATCTTCAGCATAGCTTGACGTTTCCAGCCTGCTGCATTTGGGTCCATCCACTCACCCTTATGACAATAGGGGAATTTCAATCACATCTCTATAGAAGTTCTTGAGCAACTGAGCAGGGAGTTCAACCATTTTCAGTTTCCTGAGGATAAAGAGTCCATGTTGGGCCTTCATCACCAAGAAAGACTTGTTCACCAACCAGGTCAGATCCGAGGTGATGTGGGTGCCCAGGAATGTGATATTGTCCACACACTCCACCACATATCCTTGAATTGTAATAGGTGGGTGCACTGTCCTCCTGCATCTCCTGTAGACCACTATGACCTTGTTGGTCTTGCTGGTGTTGAGTACCAGGTGGTTCAGTGAACACCACTGGGACAAGTGCTGGATCTCTTTTCTGTACAGGGTCTCATCATTGTTTGTTATTAGACCCACTACGGTAGCATTATCTGAACCCTGTTGGAGCAGTGGATAGCTGCACAGTTCTGGGTGAATAGTGTCAAAAGAACCGGGCTAAGCACACAGCCCTGTGGTGTGTCTGTATTCAGGGCCAGGGTGGAGGGTGACCCCCTACTGTCACCACCCGAGAGCGGTTGTTGAGAAAGTCGCTGATCCAAAGGCAAATTGCTGTTTAAAGTCCCAGATTGTGGAGCTTCACTATCAGCTTTCCCAGGACGATGGTGTTAAATGGGGAACTGAAGTTCAGCATAAGTGTCAGGATGCTGCAAGTGTCTAAGGGCTGTGTGTAGTGCAATGGAGACGCCCCGTTCTGTGACATCCCTAATGTGTTTTAGGATGATCCTCTCACATCGTTTTGTAATCACTGGGGTTAGTGTGACCCGGCAGCAGTCATTCAAGCAGGTCACAACAGATTCTACTGGCAAAACCACAAAGATGGAGCAGTTGAGGAAGACCGGGACAGCTGAAAACTGCTGATTGAAAATGTCTAAAAAGACCCCTGCCAATGGGTCAACACATGACCTCAGAGTCCTCCCCAACACTTTGTCAGCCCCTGGGACTTTGTTGGGGTTAATGCTCTTTAGAGAAGAAGTCACCTGGTTGAGCTGCAGGGTCAGGGGCTGATGCTGCTCCAGGTGGAAGGGAGCATTGCAGTAGTTTGAATGAAGGAGTTTCATCTGTAGATCAGGGGCCTTTATGCCTGTACAGAGCTATCAACTATATGGATAGGTATACAGAGGAATGCCTGTACAATACGTCTTGTTAGACATGACACGTGTACGCCGTTTTGAAATATTTAATTCTAACCATGACTTACCAAAAACTTCCAAGACAATTATACTGATACATATGTTTGTAGAAATACAGTATATTAGTTTATTTCCAAATATTTCCTAAATATTAACTTGGCATTAACGCTGCCGTTTCCCAGTGTTGAAATTAACAGTCTAATCTGTGATTATTTTTAGTTGATGGTCCAATGAGAAAGAAAAGAAGAAAAATCAAACGCGTAACTTTTCTTGAGGTTTAATTGAAAATGTTGTTTTTTAGAGGCAGCAAATCAGAGTCTGCATGTGGCTTCAGTTTTTATCTGTTATGTTTAAAGTTACCTATGAGATCAAATAGCCAAACACGTTCTCTCTTTTTTTTTTTTTGGATCACTCTGATCTCATAGAACCCAGTAAAGTTTGTATTTTCACTCAGAAAGGCAGAATGTAGATTGCTCTTCTTAAGAGCGAACCCAACGCTTTATCCGAGCTGATTTCCTCATTTTGTGTCCAACTCTAGGCATAAATGAGTTCAAAGATAGATGAAAGTAAGTGACAAAGTTCTTTTTGTTGTTGTTTTTTCCCTCCATGTCTGTTTTCTCTGTCTGTCTGTCTGTCTGGCCATCTCTCCTGTGTCTGTTTGACAACGATTTACCCTCTTAATCGTTCCTCCATGCCACGTTGTCTGTTTGTTGTAAACCTTTCACCCAACCCTCTGTCACATAGATGAGTCAAGACACAGAGACAAGAACACGAGCTCGTTCCAAAGCCATCCGGGGTGAGTGTGAGCACTGACAAGCCTGCATGCAGAAACGAGAACAGAAAGTGAGACTTGATTCCCAAAGATCTGCTCTCCTCACTCTGTCTCACGTCTCATTCATATTCTAAAAACCCAGTCCAGTCACGTCAAGAGTGTTAGAAAGCCGAGAAACCAGCACATTGTCTCAGATATTTTCTTCTATTCATTTTTGGTTTATCAAATCAATCATTCGTCCTTCCAGCAAATCAGAAATTACAAATAAGTGGATTGCTGACACCAATAAAGCTCCAAAAATGATAAAATTGTGATAAAGTACAAATTTTCTTTTGACTCATTTTCGAAAGGGAAACTTATGCGACACAGAGAAAAATATTGAAATCCTTTATATCTCAGAATTTTGATGATCGTGGCTTACAGACAGTTACAGATTTGAATATTAACATCAGACCAATGAAAAGGATGTTTTAAACATAAGTGTCAGGCCTTTGAAGAGTGTGTTTACCTCTACGCTCTCAGTATTTGGTTGGCACTGTGTTCGCCCTGTTGGAAAATAAAAATCAGCATCTTCATAGAGCTTGTGAGCAGAATGAAGTATAAAGTGCCTTAAAATTTACTGATGTATGACTACACTTACCATGTACTTCAGAAAATAGTGAATGAGCACCAACAGATAACATGGCACCCCAAATTATCACCGATTGGAACCTTTACTCTGGATTTCAAGCAACTTGGATTCTGTTGTAAAGCCCATTTCACATCAGCTGAGGGAGTTGGGGAAAATAAAGGCAGTTTGTTTTAGTAAGCAGTTTGACATCTTCATGCCTTCATTAATGCTTTACCAGATTCCTGAAATACACTTTGTATGGGGTGCAGTGGTTCCTATTTCGGTCAGCTACAGAAAATTCAAAATGCTGTGGCAGGTCTTCAATCTGGAGGAATCGGTTCTAATCACATTTTCCACATTCTTGTCTTCCACTGGCTTCCCAAACGTTTAAGGATTCTTTTCACTCCTCAAAACTCTTTGACACCAGGTGAAATAGGGATTTTAGTTTGTGCTTCTCCTATACATTTTCATTGTATGTCTAATTTTTAAAGTATTTTCTATTTTAGTATTGTATGGGGGTTTTTATCTACAAATGAAATGGGAAATCTTATTGTATTCTCATTCCACTTCTGTGAATCTCCTTCAAATTCTTGAATGGATTTTACTTGGCAGTCATCGTAAGGTTGTGATTATCCCTGTTAGGTGGTGCGCCTATTGGTATAACACATTTTTCCTTCCACTCAACTTTCTATGAATATAATATGATTTCTTTTAGCATACACTAATATATGAGACACAGAATTTGGGGTTTTGTTTTCTATAAGACATAATCATCAAAATTAGAATAAATGAAAACTTGAATATATCTCATTGTACGTAAATTTAATTCTTTTACTTTCTGAAATGAGAAAAAATATCAAAATTTTTAACATTATAAAAAAAAATTGTTTAGATTGAAAGAAAAATCCCCCCATTGGTTTTCAGTAACAAACATGTGTCTTGACAAAACCAGACACATGGATTTAATTTTGAAAAGTTATTTGATTTAAATCTAGTTGGAACAGTTGTTTTGTAAAAAGTTACAATTAGATTTAAAGTTTGCAAATATATCCAGAAGCTTTTACTCTCAAATGCTAATTCATTTGCAACATCAAACCCACTCTGTTACAGGGTTGTCATCACGTAGTTTTAAGGTTATGATCCAAAAGTACACTGGCTCTTTTCATTAGAAAAGTTAGTCCATGTAGAACATCCACAAAGTCCTGTGATCAGTCATTTAAAAAAAAGAAAATTAAATATACGGTATTTTTAAGAACAGTGATCTCTATTCTGTCCCTATATATGGACAGCTAGTAGATGGCTATTTGCCGTGGACATCAGAAAACACAGTGGACTAATTTCTGATGAGTCAAAATGTTAGTTATTTTGACTACTCAAAATAAAACAAACTGAAACATGTTTTGCAAGATTTTAACTTTACGCCATCGCCGATTGGTAACGGCGATACGGAGCAACTGACATTCATAAAGCTGTGGTTTGAATTGATTGCTGGCTGCTGGTAGTTGTGGAGCTGTTCAGTCTTTTTGCTAATCGGACTGCATGCAAAGAACAGCAGCTTTAAATCACGCAACCCCATGAATGCATATTTGACATGACATGAAGACATTCGACAGCCTGAAGATGATCAATTAATAACTGCTCTTTCTATTCTGTCACAAGACGTGTAACGTGAGATATTTGTTTGTGTTCTCGGACAACGCGGTGAACGCTACTCTCTGTCAGCAGAACAAGTTGGACAAGCAATGAAGCTGGAAATGAGGTGATGTATTCTTGTCCTGAACGGCTCTCAAATCAAGCAGTGTGATGTGTTTGAAATGTAGGTTTTTCTTGGTTTTTGCCAGCAGCAGCTGTCCCACCCCTGGATGTGATGGCAAAGGTCACGTCAGTGGAAGATATTCGAGACACAGAAGGTGGGATCCAGCAGAAATGATGAGCAATCATTTGAGAGCAGGACTTGTCATCAACAATATAAATGTGTCAGAGTATTGAAAATCTGCCTGACGATTTACTTCTGCAGATGATGGACTTTCTGTTTTTGTAGGGCGAACAGAGGGACGAGACATCCATGTTACAAATTTTGGGAGCTGGAATATTTGTTGACGTAAAACGTTTCCTGTACTCGAGAGGAAACCATTTTGTTTTTCCTCAGCTCCTTTTAGGGCGACATTGTCTTACTGATGAATAGCCCACAGGTTTCCTGCTGTTGTGAACCGGCCTATTTCATGAGGCAGACAAGGTCATCCTTCCAGCATCTCTGAAGCTTTCCTAAACAGCATCATTTTGTTATTTCAACTTTATTCACACAAGTAAACAGATCGAATTTACAAGAGAGATTTGGACATTTCATTTTTTCATCGTATGCAGAAAGCACCTCCGTCAGGCCTTCATCCGTTTGTTTCCTTTGTCCCATGAACTCCTACAGAGCCCACTGGGTGAATTACACCTCTAAAATATGGAGACAATAATAGAGAACTTTTATCAGATTTGTTGTGAAAGCAACTTTCTCCACGGTTATGATACTGCTCCGTTATCAGTGTGCTTGCATCATTTCGATCTTAACCACATAATTTATTTGACTAAACATTCATTTCCAGTCAAATTAACGCACCATGTAGTTCGCTGCCCGAGTGTGATACAACGTAACAGTTCTTTTGTTTTGTCCATCAGCGCGCTAGGGTGCCCAATTGTAAAGAAAAGGAAGCTTCAGGAGGCTGAGATCGAAGAGAACCCGCTGTCGCCCAGGAAGAGGACCCAGCCTACCAAACAGGCCGATGAGGACAGTGACATGGCAGAAGAGGAGGAGCAGAATGAGGAAGACGGAGAGGAAAAAGATGGCATCAAAGACAAAAAGAAAAAAGAAACAAAGAGCGAGACGGGAAAAGGCGCGTAACTCAATCTTTCACACATTTCTCCGATTTCTTTCAGCTCAAAAATGTGAATGTGAATGCAAATGTGAACAATTTTCATTGCTGCTTAGACCAACCGCACAAATCCGTCGCCGATCTTCTTACGTACGGATGCAGACATGGTTACAAATGAACAACATAGCAGCTCTGACGTTTTTGTGTACTTGGGTTCCACAGTTGAACGCACCTCGGCGACCACAGACAGCCCAGAACAACCTTGCCCTTCACCTGATGACAAGAGCAGAAGTATCACCTCAGAGACTGAGAACAAAGTAGAGACAGAAAACTTTAGCGAGGAGGTAACATGTGTGATAATCACAGAGGAAGAGGAGGCTCAGTCAGCATCCGCGTGCCTCCCACCACAGCTCCCAGCAGAAGAAACAACTGTCCCTTGCCATGAAGAGACAAAAGATGAGGAAGAAGATAGAGAAAAAAAGGCAAACCTGGAGGAGGAGGAACTGGAAAGTCAGAGGAATGTTGCAGAAGAGACGGAGATAAGAAGACAGATGATCAGGCAGGAAAATTCTGATCATCAGTACTCAAGTGGAGATTACAAAAATCAGGCCAAAGAGTCAAAACCGATAGAAAATAATGAGACTGAAGAAGAGGAGGAGGACGAGGAGGACGCAGAGGAGGAAGAGGAGGAGGAGGAGGAGGAAGAGGACGAAGACGATGGAGCAGTGAGACAAGTTGAGACAGTTTTCATTCAGGAATCTGAAGCGACTGTGTCACTCAGGGAAGAGCAGTGCGACACCCTCAGGGCCGAGGAAGAAGCGGCAGAGGAGAAGCGAAGCAGCAAAGCCGGTGAAGTAGAGCAAGAAGAAGAAGAAGACGAGGAAGAAGAAGATGAAGAAGATGATGAGGAAGAAGAAGGAAACTCAAGCAAAGCCTCTCCGAGCACAGTCATCATCGAAGTTCACGCCGAAGAGGAGGAACATGAGGAGGACGAGGAGGAAGAGGAGGAAGAGGAGGAAGAGGAAGACGATGAGGAACTGGAGGAGGAAGATGAGGAGGAGGAGGAGGACGAGGACAGGGGAGAGGAATTGGATCGTGTCTCCGAGGGATCGGGCGTCACGGACGACTCTGAAAACTGGGACATGACGCGAGGGAATCTGGGGCTGCTGGAGCAGGCCATTGCTCTGAAGGCAGAGGAGATCCAGGGAGGTCAGGAGAGCAGCAGCTCTGTCGATTACCAACCGAGCAACGCCTCCATGAAGAACTCTGACGGTTCTGCTGGAGTCCGCCGCTCCACCCACTGTAGCAAAGGTACACTGTCTGCCAATGACATAGATCACGGGTGTCAAACTCAAGGCCCCGAGGGCCAAATCTGGCCCGCCATATGTGGCCCTAGAACCGTCAAAAAAGATAACGGTGTGCTTAAACAGTTTTTTTTTTCAGTCAAATCAAAGCAGTTTTTATCTGTTTACTGTTAAATTACATCAATCAGTCTCGCCACTTTTCTGCGAATTATTGTGTAAATTCTCGTGAAATCAACAAAGCCCTGCCTTTTTATTTATTTTTTTGCACTGAAGCATAATTGTGAGTTTATTGTAGATTTTTGGCAAAAGTGGTGAAAAATGTTGGATCCAAGGCACTGTTTATTCCCACCTGCAGGTGGATGTGTCTCTTCTACTAAACACCTGCCTCAGCCTTACTTTATGTATAATCCACAGCAATACAGCGAGTAATAAAATGTCCTATTTCCCATCATACAAAAGTGCAAGTATTTCAAAATTAGAACCACAAAACATGTTAATTTTTATTGCAAAAAATCCCAAAGACAGCTGCAAAATCCTGGAGGGACTGAAAAGATCAATCAATCAAATTTTATTTGTATAGCACATTTCAGCAGCACGGCATTTCAAAGTGCTTTACATCATATCAAACACAGAAACACAAAGTCATTAAGTGGGGGGTTCTTGCTTTTGCATCCATAAAAGATTTACCGGTTACACTCCTACTGTGTTATATGGAATGAAATACCTATTTGGTATTTTTATTCCCACTCACGCTCACAATCGCGCAGTTTAAAACGAAGTAAACAGCCTTTCAAAGGGCTTCAGACACGAGGCTCCGTACACCTCTTTCACGGAATATTATTTAATTTTAAGAATTTTGTTCATTTTTCAACAATTCATTAATGGGTTTTAGCAAGAGATTCTGGCACAACCGGTCCTTTAATAACATTCATGATCTTGATTTGGCCCAAAACTAAATTGAGTTCAACACCCCTGACATAGAGCAACACGTCTAACTGTAAGCCCTGCCGTCTGGTTATTGCAATTAATGTGGCAAAGATTTGACGTTTTGATTCTAATGTTTAATGTTGAAATTAGGTTTGTGTCAAACTGTGCGACACAGAATCTTATCAGAAAAATGCAATATATATGGATTGTTTGGTCTCTCCCATGTTGGACTTAAGAAAAACATCATTTTCCCATAATCAGTTAAAATACAAGCAAAATATACTTTTGTTTTCATAAGGCTCTTGTGTTTTGATGACATTTAATTAAGCTTCTTTGCATCTTTTCAGAAAAGAAGGAAGTAAAGTGTCCAACTCCAGGTTGTGACGGAACAGGCCACATCACTGGGTTGTATCCTCACCACCGCAGTCTTTCTGGATGTCCCCACAAAGACAGAATACCTCCAGAGAGTGAGTACATCACCCAGTGGCTCCCAAACCTTTCACCCTACAGCTGGTATCGGTGGAAGTTAAACAATTTCACTCATAGAACAATAAAAGGAGCGAATGAAAACGCAGACGGATCAACCAAACAGCTCTTTCATACTATTTTTAAAAATATATATATATTATCACTTCAAAAATGTATCGAATTCAGTGACATTGTAAAAGTACCAACTTGACATTTCACAACCCTCAATGTATCTGATCACAACTTTGGGAACGACTGCAGTGAGCTAAAGGTGGCGAAGGCGTTTTAGATGAGAAGAAAAATGTTTCTGTCATCTTTCTGTCTAGAAGTCTTCACCAGCACTTGTAACATAATCAGTTCAACTAACACAACTACTGAAGACTGACTAATGAAGTTGTAGCCACGGCTATCTTTAGCTCACAGTCACTGTGTGTGTTCATAGTACACATCCTGTTCTAAATATACTGACGTTAGTGTACTTCTGCTGTCTGTAGTTTTGGCCATGCACGAAAATGTCTTGAAGTGTCCTACTCCCGGCTGCACCGGCCAAGGTCATGTGAACAGTAACCGCAACACACACCGCAGGTTGTTAAAGCACACACACACACACACACCCACACGTCGACAAAGGCATGCACACAGCAGGTCATTTTATGCTTTAGTATAATTTCTCTTCATTATTTATTTCAAAATATAGCATGAGGACTGATTTTAAAGATAGATTTATAAAATAAGCAGCAGAAAATTAAGACAAATTAATGTTCTCTAATAGAACTAACACATGTTTGATCAAATCATCTAAGATAAAAATCTCGATGTTTGCTTTGCTAATTAAAAATTCCTGTTTGGATCTTCCATCCCTTTCAGCCTGTCCGGTTGCCCCATAGCAGCAGCAACTAAGCTGAACAAGAACCAGGACAAGCAGGTTCATCTGCAAGCTTCAGCCAGTGAGCCGACCTCAAACTCTGACAGAGTGCTAAGGCAAGACAGGAAACAACGTTTCGTTTCCTTTTCACCTCTATGGAAGTCCATGTCTGCTGATGCATTTTGGTCGAACCTCTGATTTTTCTTGCAGGCCAATGTGTTTTGTGAAGCAGCTGGAGATCCCTCAGTATGGCAGCTACCGCCCCAACACAGTGACTACCACACCTCGAGCTAACCTTGCCAAGGAGCTGGAGAAATACTCCAAGGTTTCTTTTGACTATGCAAGCTTTGATGTCCAAGTGTTTGGAAAGCGTATGATTGTTCCAAAGATGCCCGACACTACCGACACATCCACTAAAGTTTTCAAATGTAAGTCTAACTCCTGCTCTAGATTTTGCCACAAAACAAGTCTTGAATGTTTACGGGTTCTGTGGTGGCACAGGCGTGAAGGACTGAGCACTAAGGGGTCCTTAGTCCTTGACGCGGCCCTCACAGGTTTGAGTCCTGGCCTGATGACCTTTGCTGCATAAAGCATCATGTTTTTTCACGCAACTCTGTATCAGTTGGAGAAATTATATTGCACACAATACAATAAACACCCATTTGAGCTTGATGTAATTTGATTCACAATTCAAAAAACTTTATTCTACCCAGCAAGTGAACATAAAATCAAAGAAAGACACAGAAAATTAAGTCCATTTACATTAAAGAGATGAGGGTGGAACATAGATTAATTGGTAAATGAGAGCTCACATAATTGAAGACGCCATATCAATCAATCTATTAACCTAAGTATTTATTTTTGTGCCATTTGCACACAGCTAAACCATTTTCCAAGGCGTCCTCCCCAAGCCATGGTTCATCAGGAGGTTTCGCCAAGAACATCCCATCCTCTAGTGGTTATGATTACAGCCAGGATGCAGAGGCAGCCCATATGGCAGCAACAGCAATCCTCAACCTGTCCACCCGCTGCTGGGAGAGACCGGAAACCTGCGGCACTAAACTCCGGGAGCCTTGCACCAAGGTATGCAGATCTACTGCGATGGATACTAAAGAATACAAGAACGGTTTAGCTAAAGCCACTTACTGTACAATTGCACCCGAGGAGAACATCAGTGACGCTGATTTGTCTGGTGTGCGGCTCAAAGCCAGCTTCGGATGTGAACACTGGCTTTTCCAGTTACGCCCAACATCTATCCCACACTTCACTTTCACCATTTATTTTAACACTGCAGGAGGTCGCGATTGAGGTGGATGAGAATGGCACCTTAGACCTCAGCATGAAAAAGACCAAGAGAGAGGACATACAGTCTGCAGAGACTGCATGTTCTTTGCCTTCCTCCTCTCAACTTGTGGATGCCACGTTGTCTCAGGACCATCCTCAGTCAGATTGGGACGGTCCACTAGATTTCACCAAACCCAATGAAGACAAGGAGGAAGACCATGAAGAGGTAATGAATTTTTCCACTAACAGGACATTTCCGTACAAAACAAAAGCTCACGGAAAAGAGGAAATATCAGTGTCTTGTGGCTGTAGCAACTGTATATGCATTAAAACAATTTTAAAGTTGGAAACAGAATTCTGATTAGATCAACTTTTTCAAAAGTATCTTAGCCATTTATGCTCTATGTTTACTTCTGACCAGATGGAATACACAGCTCCTTCATATACATCATCTGATGACGAGGAAGAGAACCAAGAAAACTCAGAGGACCGGAAATACCCCGGTGAAGTCACTACTGGCAGTTTTAAAGTCAAGTTTCAGCCCAAAGACAACAAAAAAGAAGTTATTGTGTAAGTTCAAGATCTTCCCATTTTAAAACTCGTGAAAATAGGGCATGTGACACGACAAGTGATCTTCAGCTCAGTGTTTGATAATAGCTACCAAGTAGTGTCAGACCTAAATCAAGAACTGCAAATATTGTATTTCTTATCAAACGGCGGTGTGAATACAAAATGCTGAATCAATTCACTGGTTTGCTGAAGAATCTGAAGAGATGGAGTAAGACTTGTTGATCAATTAAAATTAGCTGAAATATTAAAACACAGTTTTTAATTAAATCTATCAAAGATTTTCAGCAGTGGAATATCAAGTAGCAGGATCTACAGTGAGATTTGTGGCTGAAAAGCTTAAAGTGATCCAGGATTAGCTGAACATGTTGGCCTAAATATGCTGTAAATTTTATTTTAACTGAGAAATTGCTGTTTGCAGTACAGTTTTGGTGGTTTTGGTTATTATGAAACCACCAAAACTCATTATTACTTCAAAAATGTACATCTTGTGTTCGAACTTTCACCGATGGAGGTCGCCATTTTTAAACCTGCTGGGTTGATGACTCATTTTGGTCCATCCTGTACTGGGGTTTACAGAGTAAACACATGAAGGCTAACTTTACCTGAGTAGTTGTTTATCATATTGCGTTTGACTGGTGTAATTTTTGATAATGCCACACTGTGTTACTATTGGCTGTAATAAAATAAAAAAAAACAGTGAGGGGAATCTGAATAATTTCCCACATAAAAAAGGAGAGCACAGTGGGAGAGAGCCGAAGCAGAACACAACTTCTGAAGGACCTACATAATTTGTGCCCTCAACATTTCTCTCCAGAAGACTCTGTAGGAGCAAAACCGACAAAGGCTCTGACAGGTGATCTTTACCTTAACGAGCTAAAAATAAATGCCGTGCTGCCAGTGTTGAGAAAGTCAGAACTGGAAGCTCTTTAAAGTGCTAACGGAGCTGTACTGCCGGCAGTAGTGAATATGAAACCATGGATCTGACTGGACCAAGACCAAACTATAAACAGCTGTTACTGGAATGGACACGCTGGGAGAAACATCAAAGACAAGCAATGATAACTGAGCTACTACTACTTGAAATGCTAACAGAGCTACATGGCTGGCAGTACTGAATATGAAACCGCCAATCCGACCTGCAGCAAAACCCCAGCTTCTTCAGCCAAAGCCGTCCTCTTCCTCTGTTTGGTCCTCCTCATCTTCATTACCTCTTGTGACTTCTACATCCCCATCGCAGTTTTGGCTGGACAGAGCTAGCACAGTTGGACCTTTAGATGTCATTTACTCCAGAAAGCACTTCAGAGTGAACAACATGGTGACTTTCATGTGACAATATTGTATTAAAATTTATAGAAACTATACAACCTACATTATTATTCCTGCACTGTTTTTACATCTAAAATAAATACTTCTAAGATAAAGTCTATTGTTACTTTATCTTAGTAATCATAATAGTTGTAACTATTATGATTAGTTACAACTATCATAATAGTTGTTACTAATTACTATTATCCCTTTAGGAGTAATTTCTGGTGCAATGCCATTTTATGCTAAAAGATGGCAGTAGTGGCGCACAAGAGAGACTGACTTCCAAGCCTTATACAGAAGAAGCTCAGTGTAAACATATCTACTGGCTGAACAGTCGTCAGTATCGCAGCAAAGCCACTACTACAACATCTGATTTTTGTCTTCACAGAATAGAGACACTCTTTTACACACAAACCAGTGTGTCTGCCGTCACATGTGCAACGTGATTGTTTACACACGTAACTCAACCTCATGATAGATGCTGACTGCAAGAAATCTTTTGAAGATTTTGTTTTGTGTAATTTAATTTCAGTTCATTTTGGTTCATTTATATAGTATATAGTCACAACATGTCATCTTTCAACACCGGCAGCCCATGACACATCTCAACTTGCTTTACAAAAAAGGAAAGAAAATCAAGTCAATCAAATTATACATCCATTTCAAGTGATGCTAGGCATCAAAAAGTTTAGCTTATAATTTAAATTGGCCAAAGTAGCCTTTTATTCAAGAAAACCTAGCAGCTATCATAGAGTCGCTGACTCAGCATGCCATAACAGTGGACTGTAGCAACAGGAAGAAACCTACAGCAGAACCTGGCTCAGGTCTAATCCATGATTATTATTTCCTGTGATTTAGATGTCCAACACCAGGCTGTGATGGCAGTGGGCATATCACTGGCAATTATGCATCACATCGAAGGTAAGACCTTGAGTGTGTATTACGAAAATGTTTTTTTTTTTATCATGTTAAGCCATTCATTTGTTAGTATATTTGTTAATTTAACTGACAAATAAATGACTGAATACTGAGGCTATAGTCGTGAACTTACCTTTAGTAATTTTAAACAGTCCTACTTTTTCCTCATAAGTTATTTATGACTATGAATATAAATATATAAAAGCCTACATATGTGTGATCAGTGGTCTTGTAAATTTCTATACATTTATTTTATAACGTTATCAAAGCTTAAATAAATTTAACATGAGGCTGACAATAACAGTCAAGTAAATTCAACATACTCCTTGGGTTATTTTCAAAATATTTGTAGCAAAATTTAAGAAGACACCAATTTCAGAAAACCCCTTTTATTAATAAGAATATTCTTATCCTCTTATAGCAGCTTCTTCACGCACGTGTGCAAAATTGTTGGCAATACTTTGTGACCTAAAAGCCCACAATGGTCCCTGAAATAATTTAAAACTGGCAAAAGTAATACATAGCATTTATGGAACTCAACCAATGAAAATCCACATTGCTTTTGAAATGTGGTTGAATACAATCATTTTAAAAAGCAAACAAATGAAGCTTGAAGCCTCCAAATGAGGCTTGGACAAAAAATGATACCTGTAACTGAGTATTTGGTTGTGCAACCTTTTGAGACAATCACTGCAATCAAATAATTTATGCGTCTGTTAATAAGACTTCTGTACTTGTCCACAGGTATTTTTGGTCCACTACTAGTGAACAAACTCCTCCAGCTGTCTTATGTTTGGAGGGCGAATTTCTTCAAAAGGCCTCTTTCATCTCCTTCTATGTTCAATACACTTTAGAGCCACTTCTTTGCCCATGTGGGACCTATATTCCAGTTTTTCACCCCCCAAAAATACGATCTGTGCCACTTGTACTTGAACTAATTCTGATAGGTATCCAATTGTTTTCAAAGCGTTTGCAATCTGAATGGTCAAGTCGCGTTTTTTCAACTTTTATGACATTGATGTCATAATTTTACACCAAAAAAAACCAAATACAGTAAAATCAGGATGTAAAGAATAGAATAGAATGTATTCTTTATCATATACACCTAAGTGTGCTGTAAGTGATTTAAATATGATGTCATGTAAAGAATAAATAAATAAAATAACAAGAGCTGACATGAAAATGTGTTAATCTATAAATGAGTCCAGAGAAAATTAGATTTAATCCCTGAAAACTATGCTTATTAGCTTTTGAAACAAGTCTGTCACTGAACAATCAGACACTGCTGGGTCTGACTATGGATCCAGATGGTCTTCTGTGAAGAAATTGCAGTAAATGCGGCACAAAAATCCATTGCTATTAGTTGTCCTTTTGTTATTACCTTCCTTCGTGTTGTCGTGGTCTTGTGACAATAATGTCGGCTCCCGTTGCTGAATAAACGTTAAAACATAAACGATTCCATCTATGATTACTTCTGTTACCAGCTTGGCTCATAGCTTGGAACAAAATAGGAGACTCCACAGACAAACCACAACTTGCTCAAATGTCTTTATCCAAAAACTGTTCACTGTGAAACGAAGAGATAATTATATCGATATCAGATATCAGAATAACAGATATAATTATCTGTTATTATATCTTACTGAAAAGATTGAATAACCCAGAAACAAACAAAAAAAAACAGCTATAAACAAAAACATTACCAGTTTGCCAGCCTCCCAGAGGGAGACAGAAAGCTGAGAGAGACCTAAACACTGTGTTTAAGCCACCCTTTATACCTGTCACCCCCACCTCTCAGGTGCAACTGGAGCAGTAATGAGCTAACATAGTCACCACATTATACGGAAGAACTAACATGTCAAACGTAAGGCTCTCTGACCAGCCCACTTCCATACACTGGTACAGTATGCGACTCCAATGTTCTTCTGCTCATGTGGGTCGCTTTGCGGATATTAATAGTTCACACAGCAGTTGGGTGTAATCACTAGTATGAACGACCATGCAGAAAAAAAAATGGATTTCAGTAAAAAATTGGAATTGAGCATAAAGGTTTTATGTTTTGAGGCTTGATAAGTATTTTACAATTATTAAGGTGATTACTATCTGCCATAGCAGCGGTTGATTGGCTAGTGTAAGCATCTGCTTCACCGACGATCTGAGTTGGCGTTTCAGTTTTTTAACTAACCTGAAAACACCAAAACACACCAAGCACAACTACATGTTATGGTTGTCAAAGTCAAGCTGTCATAAATGACCTGCTTCTTCTCTCTCTCGTTATTTTATTTTTTAAATTCAAACTTTTTCCTGACATTGTTATCTTGTTGTATTATTAACAATTAGTAGCAAAGCGCTGCGTCTCTTTTCTTTTATACATTCATTTAAGATTTAGCGCATTAGCAGCTCGACAGCTAAAACCAGCTTTTTGCCCTCCATCGGGGAGCTTGTCAAGTTTATTTCTAAGTTTATTTATTTTTTGTTTTTCACTATACTTTACTCTGAACAGATACAGTGGAGAGGTATCAACACGTTTACATGCTGATACTATTGTTCAACATTAATGTCCATATTGTCCGGTTGTGACAGTGGTGTCTTCCTTGGTTCTATAGTCATTAAATATTTTCCATTTTCCAACAAATTGACCCATTTGCAATCTCAGTTTATATGTGAGTTTTTTCATCACAGATATCTCCTCCATAATGCACAGCCATTGCTCCACAATCGCTTCCTTTTTATATCATAATCTTGTAATGGCTTTCTGACTTGCTGAAGGCAATATTTTTACCAGGTATTTGTCTATCTGTCTTCTTTTTGTAGTATGTCGTGTGTAAGACACCCCAAATAGATTGTCCTACATGTTCTGGATATTCCATGTTATTGTTTGTCCGTTTTTTTTTTCACTTTTATGTTCTTTAAGTTCCTTTTGCCATTTTTCTAATATAGTAGATGTTTTCCTGTCTGACATCAGTCCGCATTTTTCCCCTTGTCATTTTTCTGAATTATCTCAATTTTACTTATGTTGGTTTGTATCTTTTCTCACAGTAATCTCTCATCTATAAATATCAATGTTGATCTTAGTTGTCTAGACCAAATTTTGTCTTTTTGTTAGCAGCTTAAACCCTTTATCATAAATTTGAGGTCCAAGCAAACCAATTCAAGCTCCTGGTTTCTTTCTCTCATTTATAATTATTAGTTTCAATTGTAGTTTTAGTTTTAAAATCCAACTAACTACCTGACTTATTTATGCCAATAGTCCTTTGTGGACTATTTCTTTTCTTAATTCCATATCCTTTCTACCAATTTTCAGATTTTTCCATTTTGAAACATATTCATCATTGCACCAACCTATTAGAGATGTAATTTGCACAGTTTGTGGCAATTAAGCCACAAACTTTCACTTCCACTCCTTCTCACGCGATGGGAATAGGGTTTGATCTAACCCTGTTTCTCCTGAAATCTATAACCATAAGCAAGCTGGCGGACAAAGCAGTAAAACCAGCTCTCAGTACTCAGATTCTTGTCCATCTATGATACATTCGATAACTGCAGAGTCACCTGAGCATTACTGTAGATGACAGAAGTCGGACTTGTGCTGGAAGTTTGAAGTGTAGAGAGTGAATAGGAATGGTGAGGGTACAGAGCCCTGTGGTGCTCCTGTGTTGCTGACCACCTGGTTAGACACACAGACCTTCAGTGGTCTAATGATCTGTGGTCTGTTTATCATTCAGTCATAGATCCTGTGTCTTCTAGAGTTTCTGACAAAGCAGATCGGGCTGCATTGTGTTAAATGCACTGGAGAAATCAAAGAACATGATCCTCACAGTGCTGCCTGCTCTGTCCAGATGACAGCGGGTTTGTTGAGGCAGATGTATGAGGGCATCTTCAACTCCTTGGCCATGACAAGCAAATTGCAGGGAGTCCTGGTATGTGCTTGTATGCTAACTCAAGAGGGCTAACAGGCGTCTCCCCAGGACCTTTCTGATGTGGGATGTCAGGGCAACGAGTCTGTAGTCATTAATGACTGATGGGTGAGTCGGAACCGGAACCAAGCGGGATGTCTTCCACAACAACAGAACCTTCCGTTGGGTCAAGCTGCTGCAGAATCCCACAGAGCTGCTCTGCACAGGCCTTTGGGACTCTGGGGCTGACAGCATCCAGACCTTCAACCTTGTTCTGGTCCAGTCTCTCCATTTGCCTTTTCACCTGACATCTAGATACAGAAAAGTGGGAGGGGGATGCAAAGGGAGCAGCAGCATACCCTGATGTGGTCAAAGACAAACTTGCAGAAGCAGAAGAGTCCATGACTGAGGTGGAAGACAGAGCGTCTGACAGCTGTGGGTCAAAGCAGGGTGGGATGAGCTTGTTCCAGAACTGAACCTACTGAACAATGTGTTCAACTCATTTGCTCTGTCCAGACTTTCATCTGTCTGATCCTCCGTTTGCTTGAAGCCTGTGATCTTCTTCATCCCTGACCACACATCTGTGATATTGTTCCTGTGGTTGTCATAGCAGCGCATGCAGTCGCAGTGACTTAAGGCTCTCTATTCAGTCCTCTTTTCTTTTTCTTTCTTTTTTTGGGGGGGTAATTTTTGTGTCCCGCCTCTTTGTTTGTCGTTCATATTAACCTTCTCTTCAATTTGAAGGATTCAAAGATCTTTGTTGTCTTAGCAGCTCTAACAGTTTTGTCCACATGCATAATTTGTAATTTGAAGATTATGTCATCCACCGACGAAACGCTGTGGCGTCATTTGGTCCCTGTGTATTCTATCTAATTTAGGCAGTTTGTGAGTTTTTAATTTGAAATTTGAACACACCTTTTCAGGAGCAGACGACATCGTTTACACTGCACATGGTGATTCATATTTTTTTTAATTTTTCTAACAATTACACTGCTCAGGTAGATAATGCATCAAATCTCTTCTTATGGGTGCAACCCAGTTCTGACTTGACTTCCGTTCTGGTTGAGCTTGTGTTCCGGCTCTTTCCTTCTGTTCTAACTTCTGTTTTCTGACTCTCTCCTTCTACTTTTTCAGTCTGTCAGGCTGTCCTCTTGCTGATAAATCACTTCGGACCCTCATGGCTGCCCACACAGCTGAACTGAAGTATGTGTGTTTTATTGAGTTAATTGTTTCCTGACTAGAAACCTCAACAAGTTTACTGAAAGCTCTGCAGCTACGGCTTGGTCCATTTTCTCTTCTCCATGCTCCAATTCGATTAAAAGATGAAAACAGCAAATAAGGGTGGTGGATATCTAGCTGGAAGCATACAGCAGTAACTATTAGGTGCATAGTGAGGAAAATTAAAAATAATAATAATGACAGTGTGCTGAAAGCCTGCCTACATGTGTCTCAGGTGTCCGACTCCAGGCTGTGATGGATCGGGTCACATCACTGGAAACTACGCGTCGCACAGGAGGTGGGAGCTCCTCAAGTTTGCATTTTGATCCATATAAGTAAAGTAATGACACCTAATGAGGTGACATCTTAATAATAATGAATATTATTAATTGTACTTTAATTATTCGGCCTCCTTACTTTACAAAAGTGTTGACATTTTTGCGTGCGACTCTGCCAGTTTGTCTGGATGTCCACGGGCCAAGAAAGGAGGAGTCAAATCAGCACCTTGCAAAGACGACAAGGAAGAATCTGAGCTGCTGAGGTAAGTGACTGTATCTTAGCATCATTCCTGTTTCTGTTTTCTATTAGACTAGCAGTTCATGAATAATGCTGGGAGGGCAGAATTATAAAGCATTCTTAAAACATCCGTAGACAGAACCGTTAAGTTGTCTTAAAGGCTGATTATCCTGAAACATACCAAGCCAAGACTCTGTCTTGGTTAATTCATTATTATATTGTATTAACACAGTGGAATCTTAAATTCCGCTGTGTTAATACCATCTACAGGAAAGAAAAGCTTTAATGCTGTTAGGACTTCTTTTCAAACAAGAAGTTAGGGACGGGCAAAAATAAGACATTCAACTAATGCAAACATTTAAAAACAATTTAGGATTAAATAAGAATTCTAAATCGAAGGCAGCTGATCATTTCTTCTTGTTTATGGAAAAGGCTTTTCAGTTCTCGTCATGGGTTTGAAGTATCAATCAGAACAGTCACATTCATCGATCTGACTACATTTTTTGGTCCATTGTTGAGGTTCAATGCTAGCATGCTTGTTTGTGTGAATATAACTATGTTGGGAGACGAGTCAGGGCTGCAGAGTAAATGTTAGAATTATGAGATCTGACGACACTGAAGCTCTTTTGTTTTTGTTTATTTATTTTGACATAGATGGCTCACAATGTCTGTCCTCCCTGTCACAAGTACGCTCTTTTCTCTCTTCAAACCAGTGCCCCTTGTCCATGAGATGTAAATGAACTGCTAAGTTTTGATCAAAAGTGCGCTGGACTGTTTGTGTGTGCAGCTGCTGTTTAGTTTCTCCAGTATAAAAGTCTGAACATTGCCCCCTACACTGGACTACATGTACCAAACCACTAAGCTGGTGTTTTGTTTTGTTTTGTTTTTTACTTCGGTTGCACCTGTTTCTGTCAATTTTCCGGCCTCTGGATGGGGCTTTGAGTGAGCTTCAGACAGTGGGTTGGATGTTATGGTTGGGTAAGGTCGCTTCCTTCAATGATCAACGTTACATTGACAAATAAACATTAGCAAACAGCTGATGATTTTTGCATGATTGTGCTGTCCACACTTTATAGTTAGGCACAAAAAAAAGCAGCTTGTAAAAGCACTTGTAATGTTTCTGCAGACTAGAGCCTCTATCTCAATAGTACACACTGTAGAGTCAAACTCACCTGTGGTCTACATCCAATAGAGCCTTTTCACTTTCACCGCCACAGGTAGCAGTGAGGTTCATGAGTGATGAGGTATGATTTCTCTAGAGTCAGTTGTACAAATCCAAACTGCAATATAGAAGCCAATCATCCAGCCAACGATCCTCTGAATGATCTTAACAAGCCTCTGAAGCCTCACTCTGCATGCAACAGTGCAGCTGCTGTACCATAGTGCATGCAGTGTGTCAGCAGGCTGTCAATGGATGAGCTGTAGAAGGTCAAAAGCAGCTTGGAGTTCAGTTTGTGCTTCTTGAGGATTCTCAGGAAGTGTAGCTGCTGTGATGTAGTTAGTCCAGGAGAAGTCGGCGGAGATGAGGACGCCAAGAAACCTGAAGGTGTGGACCCTCTCCACACTCCCGCCGTGGTATAGAGAGAGTACCTGGGTTGGTGCTGAGCTTCCTGAAGTACATGGTGACCTCCTTGGTTTTCTTGGTGTTCAGAGAGAGGTTATTGCCTGAACACTCTCTCTGCCTCATCACCCTGTGAGATGAGTCCGATCACCGAGGTGTCGTTAGCAAATTAACGATGCGGCTGTCGTTGTGGGCCAGACAGTCGTTTGTGTCACAGGATAGTGACAGCATACAATAACAGAGTTTAAATAACAATCAGATCAAAGTGCAAAGGCCGTAGTTTTTGTGAAATTCTAAAACATTTTACCTTACCGACATGCGTTCACCAAAAAATAAATTGAATGGGACAAGAAGAAAGCATTTAGTCAAATTAGGATTTCTGCTTATCTCCAGGTGTCCAGTTCCTGGCTGTGACAGTCTTGGACACATCAGTGGAAAGTATGCTACCCACCGTAGTGCCTATGGCTGTCCACTTGCAGCAAAGCGACAGAGGGAAGGTCTACTAAATGGCACTCCTTTCTCTTGGAAGGCCTTTAAGACCGAAGGCCCGACCTGCCCAACACCAGGCTGTGACGGTTCTGGTCATGCTAATGGCAGTTTCTTGACACACCGCAGGTATCCTGCTTTTTGTAGAAAATGTTGGTTTTGGTGTCTTGCCCAAGTACATTTGGATGTGTGGAGTGGCTGGATGTTCAACACTACTCTTTATTGACCAATGTAGATTTTAAAGAATTATGTTTGTAACTATTCTAATGGCACAAAAGTGAAACAGTTTACAAACGTACTCATTATGAAATCGAGATTTCTGCAGTATTTACAACTTTTAAAAAATGCATTTTGATTTTTAAACTGGTCTATTAGTACCACAGTCTTTTGTTACTGTTGTTTCTTTTTATTTCTTTTTTTTTTTTTTTGCTTTCTCTACGCCACACCCCACAAGAACATACAGGAATAAACAAGCAGGCATTTCAGTGAAAATGTTAATTTTACAGAACAGTGTGACAAAAAATTATCTTACACTAAAATGATTCAATTTAACTATGCAGTGGATGTGGCAGGTGCACACTGATGCAATAATCTGGCAAAGGCAACTTTATTTATACAACATCCTTCAGCCAGAGACAATTAAAAGTCCTTGTTCGAAGTTAAAAACAACATACAAGCAGGAAAAAACGCATCAAATCAATTAAAATTAGACAGATAAAATGTAAAAAAAAATATATATATAAGACCATAAACTGACATAAGTGAATAACAGAAAAACAGCCAAAAGCAAATGAAAAGTTTTTCATCTTGGGCTGAGCATTTTAGCTGCTATGTCAAACACTGTAGTCAACTCACTGTCATTCTGAACTACTTAGCTACTTTCAATCATTCATCCCTCTTTTTAGTCATATCAGGACATATCAGTTTGTCCTGATATGACTTTAAAAAAAACATTTTGGTTTTGATAAAGTAATTTCTTTTTTCCTTGAGGCTCCAAAGTCTGTTGAGCCAGCTACAAAAATCATGACAAGAATCTTCTTTAGTCTCTCAGGTTGTCCGAGAGCTCCAGCCAGCAAGAAGAAAGTCAAGCTTCCTGGAGACGAATATATAACAGCAAAGTTTAGAGCGAGCGACGGTAAGATGAACACAGTAATGGGGTTTTATTTAGATTATTTTAGGCATAATCAGTAAAAAAAAAAACATTCATATTTCTATTACTAGTCTATTTGCCTTTTTTTTTCATTTTGGGTCTCGCTCCTTTGCTCTTTGGTAAATAAAGTGCAATTATCGTGGTCAGTGATGTGTGGAATATAAAATGAGTTTGTCTATGACACACAGATGACACCCATTCGAGCGTTAAGAACAAACCAAAGCGAGGAGGTACCACAGCTTTCTTCAGCTGGATCAGAACAAAACTGAAGAGATTATTTTCTGGCTAAAGGAGGAAAACAATCGAGTCAGAACACACTGCCGACTCAGCAGTACTGAGCTGGCCCAAAATCTGGGTATAGTGATAAACTCTCAGAGACACAAAAGGACAATTGCAAATTTGGCCTTCTGTCACCTGAAATATATTTACAAGATCTTGCAAAACCCAAATATGCTGTGGTGGCCTTTATTTAACAGTGGCCTGACCCAATGTCAGATGCTCTTAATAAAGGCAAGGGGAAAAAAGGGCCCAGTGTAGGAAGGACGTTTTGCAGCAGTCGAGGAGGAAGGTCACAGGGGGAGCCACACAGCTGGTACAGGACACAAACTTACAGCGTTGTATTGGTCACGCAAACGTGAATAGGATCCTAGCTTGTACAGGTTATTGACATTTGAGGTCTAATTTATTCCACAAAGAAGTTAGCAAAATCGTTATGCACCTTATGTAATGGTTGCAAATGTTTACATTTAAAACCAAGTAAAGTCTTCTATACACAACACAAGTGTAGCGACTACTTGTCCATGAAAACTTAAGACTTAAAGGAGATCAAAGTCAAAGTGTAACAAAGTGTAAGTGTAAAGTGAATGTAACTCAAATAGTCACTCGATGCGCCGTGGGTTTCTGGTTTACACAATACCAAAAAAAGGTCCAAAAACCCTCAGAAATGCACTTCATTGTTGGTTTATTCTGAGTTTGTAGGCAAACAACATGGTACAACATTTCCCAAGATGCCTCTCCTGATCTATTTCTTGCATTTGCTTGACTGCCTGATTGCCTCATCTGCTCAACCACTAACTGGCCTCAACTTTAAAACTTTGCCCATTTTTGCAAGCTTGTAACCTGCGTATTTAAACCCTTATGTTCACTTCGACTGAGTACACATTTCATAGAGGGTCATAGGGTGCAGTGTAAATATTGGGACTGGGCCACTAAGTGGCTGACTGACTGACAAAAAATCACAAGACCACCCATGTGCACACAGAGCTCCTTAAAGCATATCTATTATACGTGAAACACCCATGTCCTACATAAAGATAAATTAATTAATTAAATAAATTACCAACCAACAAATTGATTCTTATAAACAAAAACAAATATGCTCATTAGCCATCAACCAAAAAATAAGCAAATTAATAAAAGAAAATAATCAAAATTTTAAGATTTAACCAAACAAATAGAGAAATGGCTCCTATAATAAAAGTCATACAGGTTGGCATTAATAATCCTGGAAAAATAACTAGTTATGGAAATCTTTACAGCTCTGTAATGACAATTCCTACTTTCCTTTGGTGCTTCAAATGAGACGTGAAGCCAGTCCTTTACCCGCTTCCTTTCTGTCCTCCTGCATTCCCTTCTGATTGATTTGATTTGTCATCAAATCAATCAGTCAATTCAGAACCTCACTTTGGGACCAGCTGGAGATTAAACGCGTCCCAAACCTCACCCTCACAAATTCAATACCAAAACATGCAGCTCCATCCCAGGGAGGAAGCTATTACTGCAACACATGACAGGCAGAAATAATATGTTTACGCATCGTGTGTGATTCTGTCAACCAGTTCTGGATAATGATGAAGACATCAAGCAGCTGAACAAGGACATCAGTGAACTGAATGAGTGCAACGCAGAGATGGAGGCTGACATGATGAATTTGCACACTCAGGTGAGGTTAACGCAAGTTCTGTCGTTTTCAGACGTAACCAGATCAGATCGCTCTGCAGTTGTTGGGTGCAGTTTACCTGCCTCTTCAATTATACTCAACTTAAACTTGGAAACATGTCTATCAAAGAACCAGGGTTGAACATTTGAAATCCGTCTTTCTGCCTAACCCAATGCAGAACTTTTGTCTTTCTGCTACAGATTTCTTCCATGGAGAAGAACCTAAAGAACATGGAGGAGGAAAACAAGCAGATAGAGGAGAAGAATGAAGCTTTGTACTTGGAGCTGTCTGGTCTGAGTCAGGTATTAATTCGCAGCCTGGCCAACATCCGCCTGCCTACCATGGTGAGTCGTTTCAAGGTTCAAACAAAGAAATAAAACAAGCACATTTATATCATTTCTTTTTTTTGTAATTAAGAATACACCTTCTCCCTGGTGTTTAGAGGGTTAATAAAACAAAGGTTGATTTTTTATTTTTTATCGGGGTGTAAACATGTAGAAACTTCAATCCAACGACATGATACTTTTTAAACAGCATGTGTAGGAGATTTCTTTCAAATACTTTGATGGCGTTTGTAATGCATCTGTGACACAAACATGACTTTTCAGAAATTCCATTTTTTTTCTGAGGTGAAACTACCTGGAGAAAAACTAAACCCGCTTTAGTTAAAGTTGTTTAATAAAATAACTTTAACTAAACCTCATAAAATTGTTTGGATGTATCATTATGGATGCACTGCAGTCGTAGAGATTTGGCTGGACAATAGTTGGGAGAAATGGTTAGATGTTGTCAGTGGGGAACACGGTTTACCGACAGCATTTAGAGGGCAGAGATGAGTTTATACCGTTTCCAAAACCCCGATTAAGTCTGGAAAATGTAAAAGATGCATAAATCTGGATACACACAGTGATCAAAGGTATAACTATCATATGTTCGTCTGTATGAAGGCAACTAAATCTTTACAGTACATCGCATGCTTAATGCATCCAGCTGGGTCTAAAACACTGTGTGTTTGTGGCTACAAATGGGTGCGGTTTCTTTGTTGAGCTGTAACTTTTCGGGCGCGTGGCACAAATATTCACACACAGCCTGAAAAAAACGGGATCGAAAACACAGTTCAGATTTTCGCAAGATCATTTACAAACTATTAACTACTTACTCGCCTGCTTTTCACGAGTGCAAGTTGTCTCCGAGAACGATGACAAAAAAAACAAACATTTTTAGCCAAATGTTTGTAAGATTAATAAATAAATAGATGATAAATATCTTGATTACTAGTCGAAGGTTTTTTGTGGCGTGTGAAACAGGCGCGTCAGTGATTTCATATTGATCCATGTAGCTTCTAACATTTAGAAACAAGTGATTTCAGTTTGGTTTACCGCATGTAGAACAATGTAGTTTGAGCTACTTTAACGACATTCGGGTAAACTGTTTAGCACAAGGAGTGAAGAAAACGCGTCAGTCCAGTGAAAACAAGTTTAGACGCATGAAAGAAGAGCCTTCTGCTCTGCTGAAATAGTGAGGAAGAAAACACACTGGATCCCAGGTCAAAGCAATCAAGACAAACTGTGAAATTGGAGAGAGGTGGGAGAAGGAAGTGAGTTTGTCCTCCAGCATCCCAAGCTTGCAGCAGCGTCTCCACAGAGATAACTCGGGACAATTTAACTGCTTAGCATTCAGAGGGACAGTCAGGGCCGCTCATATTTTTACTGGTAGCTCAGTTAAGTGTTACTTGCTGAGTGAGTTTGTTAAAGTATTTTAAGTGGAAGGTGGAATTATTTTTGTTGTTGTTTTGTTTGATCATTTATATTAGAGAGAAGTTCTCTATGTTTATTCCATACCAGTGTAGTGCTGTTTAGAACATCAGTGCTGGACTTATTCCTTTACATATTGTGAATTAATCAAATAAATTAGGGCCTGACTTACATGGCTGTCTGATGTTGGGAATAAATAATTCTGTGTTTTTCCTTCCATCTCTTTTAGCTAGTTGCAAAGCTAAAGCTCAAGGTTATGACATGTTAGGAAACACCCTCAAAGCTAAGGGTAGAGGATACGACACACTACGCCCTCTCTACTGCGTAGCTTAGATAGAGGCTAACAAAGGGAATGGAAAACTTTTGTTTGATGCCGTTTTGTCCTGCTAACCCCTAAAGGCAGCATGTCAGAATGGACCAGCTGTATTTTGGTATTAATAAATGGAATTTATGAATTCAACTCACAGACTCTTCTTCAACCTCATACTGTACATCAAGACCTCAGCATGGAGAACGGATAAACTCTCCACACTGACTACCCAAATCAACTCGACAAATTGATGAATTAATCCTGACTACTAATCTTGACTTCTGAACTCGTGTTTTCAGCAGGAACCAGTATCCGAGCAGAACTTCGATAATTACGTGGAGACTCTGACCTACATGTTCACCAATAAAGACTGCTACCAAAACCCTGACACCCGGGCCCTGCTGGAGTCCATCAGTCAAGCAGTAAAAGGCATAGAGGTATGATGCAAGGCGACGACAAAACAAGCAGCTGCCACATTTCTTCTGAGTTCTTACATAATTGTATGTGATCATTCTTCTTACTCGGTTATTTAATAACTCCACTAGTTGGGTTTTTTTTTTTTAGCATGTTGTTGGATGACGTATGAGCCAGAACAGACGACTGCATGTCGAGTGTGTGTCACCGCACTGGCATCCAGAGGTTACTTTAAGTCAGGAAGACAAAGTGCATAACCAGGAAATGTGTGCAGAACAAAATTTTTAAAAAAGAGCAGAAAATAGCCTGAGCTTAAGTGACTCTTAGTTATTACCATATCCCAAGAAATCTGATAGTACTCTACATTAGAATAGTGTTGTTGCACCTCCAATACCTAGTTTGTAGGTTTATTTTGCTATTGTTGTGTAACTATTTGTGTCCTGTGCAATTGTTAGTTGAATAACTAACTACTCATATTTGCTGCATTATTTCTAGCTATTTATTATTATTTATCTGCTTTTTAAGTTATTTCAAAAATCCGATTTGAAAATATTCCAACACAATAAGAGACAAATGGTCGTTTCCTTCATGGCTGAACAAAGAGGAAATATTTTAAGATATCAACTATGAATTATTTTCTATATCTTATTGTTTATTTATGTACTGGGATCTTTTTATGTGCAAAAATTTTGTAACTACAGGTTTTTAAATAATTTTGTAAAGATTTTTGTGCTTCTGTACTTTTGCCTTTTATTTCCCCCAAACTATTTTGAATACACTGCTATACAGTAAAAGAAAAGGAGGCGGAGTTGTGCATATTTGGTATTTATTTGGTTATAAAAAAAAAAAAAAAAGTGATGGTGAATATTTATTTTTTATTGTCTATGTGCTAATGATGGTTGTAAATTGATTAGCCTTTACCTTCATCTTGAAATAAAAGCAAAGCTACCATAAATCTGTTGCACTCTTCAGGTATTCTGACACCATTGCTCTTGTTTAAGCAACACACCAGAAAGCTCCACGGTACAAAGACAATGTTTACTGTATGAAACATTAAAACACTCTGCCTATGAAAAACAATGCCATCCCCTTGAATGTTTTTACTTTGCTTTTACAAATCAATCAAAAATAATTACACTTTTATATTTCAAATCCTCCACCTCTTTTTAGTTTCAAAGTAAAAAAAAACCAACAACAACAACTGCCTTTTGCAAAAGAATGGCAACATCATAGAAATGTTTAGCATTAAATGAGTGATTGCGTGAAAAGTCTGTGCTGGGATTGAAGCACAAGCTTGCTCACCCGGACACAACGGTTTTACTTCTTTTTTTTCTTCCTTGCAAAACTGTTGAAGCCCTGTCAGGTTGTGTGGGGGTCACCCGTGGACAGGGCCTTTCAAGTCCACAACAATATTCAGCTCTCTCACTTTTACTTTAATAGGAAGAGTCTGAAACGGGAGCGAGGTGCTGAGCGTGGCCACCGGCCGACGGCTCTGTGTGCGAGAGCCGAGAGCAGACGGGCGACACTGCAGAGCAGATGGCGGTAAAAAAAGAAAGGATGCCTTTATTTCTTACCATTTTCAACGTGGAGCCTTTAAAGCCACGCAAAAAAAAAAAAATCTGTGGTTTTAAATGAAATCTGAATATTATAAAGCTGGATATTTTCTCTACAAAAACCCTGGTGCTTTGAGCGTTAGGCTTAAGTTATGATATTTTCCAGATGAAATAGTCATTAATTCTACCTAGTTATAGGTCCACAGCCATCAAGAACATGAGAAAAATTAATCAAAATTAATTAAATAAATAAAATCAACTTAACAAGCTATAATTTAAATAACATGTAACTTGTACTGAGAGTCACTACAATAAATCTGTATTTATGAGAAATTTTAGGTCACCAGTCCATTGCAAGGCAATGCAAAAACAGAGGGGACAAACACACACACACCTCAATGCAGGTCCAAGATCGTGTTATGCCTGATATGGAACAGTGACAGGTAACAATGATAAGAGTTTTTCTTTAAATAAATAGTTAAAATGAACAAGAACAAACACAGGGGCATCGAGACACAGAGGCTGCATTAACCAGAGCAGTGTACGTTGCTCTCTGTTGGCTCTTGGTACACGAAGGTGAATATGTAGGGAAGTTCCTAGGGGAAGTAGCAGAGTGGGACACTGTTGCCTTGCAGCAAGAAGATCCTGGGTTTGAAACCCAGACTGGGGCTTCTCTGCATGGAGTTTGCATCTTCACCCTGTACATAGGTGGGTTCTCTCCAGCTTCCTCTCACAGTCCAAAAACATGACTGTCTCATTCATTGGTCGCTATACATTTTCCTTAGGTAGGGGGGTGTGTGTTCTTGTGTGTGTAGGGGTATGTGGGGGTGTGTGTGCGTGTGTGTGTGTGTGTGCGTGGGTGTGTGTGTGTGTGTGTGTGGGTGGGTGTGTGTGTGTGTGTGGGGGAGGGGGGGGGGGGGGGTTTGAACAGATGCAACAGCTGGGGCAAAACCAACCGATCCATCAAAATGCAGGTCAGCAACTGCGTTTCCAACATTGATCAACACATTATTCCCAATGTGCCAACAGACCCAGGAAAGGCTCGTATTATTTCATTTCATGCAAGTTACAGTTTCTGTTCACTGTGTTTACACAGCATGCGGGGGGGTGCATGTGTGTGTGTTCATGAGCTCCACTCAAAGACTTTGTAAATACACTTCGCACGTCCCGGTGGGAAGAACACACAGCAAGCAGATTTAAGCACTGCCAGTTCTTACCTTACTTACATTTCAAATGGCTCCCACCATTTTCTCACACTTTGATTGCGAAACATTTTCAACTAAAACTTGTTATACCTTAAACTTATGATTTGCTTTTGATAACTAAAGGTGAGCACAAGAATTCAAAAAGACGCAGTTGCAACAGTTGAGACTTGAAAGGAAGAAGAAAATCTGCCACCTGACGACAAAAGTATTTTTGATTTATTCAAACGACTTTTTTGTGGATTTTTAAGTTTTAGCAGTTTGTACTTACGGAGGACGAGAACTCCATGGCGAAGCGACTGAGCGCGGTTGGATTCCACTGTCATGTTCAGCATGGTGGGATTTCCTCTGGTGATGGACATGCGGTGGTCTTGCTCGGCTTCCTGGAACATCCGCAGCAGCTGATTGGCTATGACCCCATTGAGCACGGAAATGGCAACCATCGGCAACACAAAGGACAGGAATGCATTTACCTGTTTAGGAAAGGGCAACATGTTAAAGACTGGTTGAGTTAATCTGGACAAATACTAGGTGACGTTATCATTACTCAGATAACAGTTAAGACCACAAGTTTGACATTAAATAGGACAAACCTTTTTCAGTACCAAGTCAGTAAGCATGATCAAAATAATCTATACTGGCTATAAAAGGGAGAATGGTGAGGAATATTTTACATACACTAACACATTTACATGCACTAAAAGTGCCATGCCTTTAATCAAATGCTGGAAGTTTGTTGAAAATAAGTTGGTCTTTTCAGGTCAAATTAATGTTTCGAACAGACCATGGCCCTGTGTATACAGCCAAATTAGTTGCAAAGTGGCTTAAGGACAACAAAGTTAAGGTTTTATGAATAGTCATTACAAAGCTCTGATTTCAAGCCAATAGAAAATTTCTGGGCAGAGAGCAGGAATCTGGAAGCCAGGCGGCCTACGGCGACTTATTTATTCAATTCAATTCAGTTTATTCGTATAGCGTTAATTCACAACAAATGTCTCAAGGTACTTTACAAAAAAATACTTTGCTTCAACTCAATCATACACACAGTCCAAACAGAGCAGTAAGCTATCAAAGTAGCTTAAAACATTTCTGTACAAGGAAACGCAGCAGATTGCATCGAGTCACTGACCGTTACACCAATTGTTTCAGGAGGAAAGAGTACAAATTACAGCAAACTACTTTACACTGTGAAAGGATGCCCAAAATGTTTAACACAAGTTATTTAGTTTTAAAGGCAATATTATTGAATATGAAAGAAATGTACGTCGACTTCTGACTTTAGAAGATAGCAATACAAATCAACAAAAAAAACATGTCTCTTTGTTTTAGCATTTAGCTGAATGAAAAAAAACAAATTTCTTTAAAAATTAAGAAATGTTTTTATTGGTTTGAGGAGATTAGTGCTACTTCGGTGGTGAATAACTGCATTTAAATGCATTATTATTATTATTATTATTATTATTATTATTTGTTGGGAACCGGGGTCTTGGCTCTTTGTGGGGATTTTCTGTTGCCTGCTGCTCCCCTCTTCATCCACTAGATGGAGCCTAGAGGCTGCTACACTTCGGAGGGCGTGCCCGCTGACTCAGGTAAGCGCACCTGTGATGCATCATCTAATCCTCCAGGAGTATATGAGGAGCAGGTTGCCTGAGTGTTTGCTAGTTATGGTACTCTGCGCCCCTCTGAGCTCTATGTGTTTCTCTGAAATTACTTCTAGTAATTAATCCTTGTTGCCTCTCTCTCTCAGGTGTTTCCTTGTGACTCCTTGGAAATTCCCCTGTGAAGCCCGAGTCCTGGCTTTCTGGATTTCTCCCCTCGTGACGTCGTGGATTGTTACCCACTGGTTGCCCGAGTCTCTTTTTCGCCTCAGCATATCTTCAATAAACCGTTCCTGGATTCCCAGCTGGCAATCGGTTCGCTCCTCGTTCCTCCACACCTGAACTTACCTGTCCGCCCTCCACCGCAGCCTCTAAATCGACCTGCAAAGATCTCACTCCGTCAAGATCTCACACTGGAACCCGGATCACTTCAAGGATGCCTACAAAGAGACCATACCCCGGAAACCAAGTTTCTTTATCTCAAGATCAGTCTAATTCTTCCTGAATTTCCACTTTCCGACAACCTCAAACTCACCATCTCTTTCTCACTGCTCTTCAGAATACAGACGACCCTGGTTGCCAACCCCAAGGACAAGAACTACACGATCTTATTTTTCCCTCATTGTTAAAATAAACGTATTTATCTGATCATCTGTTCTCCTGATGTTCTGTACGTGGGTAAAGAAACTAGGACCCATCATGACATCATTATTCTACAACTGTAGGTGGCATATGGGAGGCTGGAGAAGAGGTGCAAAGCAGATTAATCTTTTTCTCCAGTAAAAGTATAACTTGTGTTATTAGCATTAACATATATCAACATGCTAGTGATGGCCAAATGAAGCCTCATGAAGCAATGAAGCTTCCCGGCCCATTGCTTTGCCCAAAGGTTCGTTACTCGGTGGTTCATTTCTCACTAGTGACATCTGCTGTTCAAACTGTGACAACCTTGTCACTCAGACTGACATTTAAAAACAATTAGTAAATGCAATAGTGTCAAAGTTTTTGTCAAACTCACGTTTAGTAACAGGAGTGTCAATTAAATCCTATTTAATCTTTTTTTAGTTATTAGAATTTGTAGCCAATCCTGGTATATGTTGACCGTCAGTGGCTGTTTTCTTTTGTCATCAACTGATTGGACAATAGACATTTGTTTTAGTGTACTCAGAGTGCAGTGCTTGTTGGGGCAGACAGTATTTGAGTTTTGATTTGCCTCCTAAAAACTAAAATTCTTCAAAAGTTCTCTTTTTCTTGGATTCCTATTGGCTCTCTGATCTGATCCCTTATATTTTTACTCATCAGGCCAGAATTTTACTGTGGCACCCGAGCGGTGTACCAAATAAATAACTGCAAGGATTGTGAACAGAGTTTCAAAACAGACCAATCAAATTTACAATAATTTATTTAAAAGGTGAATAATTAAAAAAGGAGGCACAAGCAGTCCTTGAAGGCAAAGTCAATAAACAAGTCCGTAACAGACTCTTAGCTGGCCCAGGGGGGGGGGGGGGGGGGGGGGGGGGGGGGGGTCCTCTACTGCTCCCGGTCCCTGGCGAACCCCAGCCACTCCTGCTCCTACAGCCCGGCCGCCCGCTCATTGACGGCGACCAGTCAGGCGACTCGCTGCCCTCAACAGCGATCAGACGGGTGGTACTCCTTGGTGACCAGTCCGCCCGTCTCTAGTCCTCCGGTCCGCCTGCGCAGTCCTCCAACACCAACAACCAGCCCGGCTCCGTCTGCTTCTCCTCGCTGTCTCACCGTCCATGGCTTATCATCCTTCCTGGTCTGCACGCTGCTTAATTAGATGCAGAACACCTGTGCGCTGCGGTGAGGCGTCTCCCGGTGTACATGGCACGTGACCTCAAAACAACCAATCAAAAACATCCAACACAACACCCCAAAAATATAACTCAACTAAATCTAAGAAAAGTAAATAAGTTCAAAATATAACAAGCAATCCAAAACAGCAATATAAGAGACATAAATTTAAACCAAAAAAGGAAAACCAAGGCCACATTACCACACCACTCCTCCAACAGCTTTAAGTTTGTTTCTGCTGTGCAAGACTGCTATATTTTTGCAGAATAAAAAAAATAGTGGAAATTTCAAGAAGGTGAAAATTTTGGAGGTAAAGGGTTTAATTTTTATTTAAGAATCTTGTGAATGATCATCTCAAAGTATTCCCAGATGTCAGATTTTTTTCTTCTTGCTGGCTCCTTTTCAATCAAGTTTATTTGTGTAGCACATTTCAGCAACATTGAGGTTTCAAAGTGCTTCACATAATAAAAAACACAAATATAAAGTCAAAAAATATAGCATAATTAACCACTGAGAAAACCAATAAACATTACATTTTGATGAGTGCCATTGTCCAAATCATTAACACACATGAACTATAAAAGGTTCCTTTTATTTCTGCCACTGCTGAAGACAAAACCCCTGATGCGATCAAATACAATAACCAATGAAGCAGCGGCTCATCACTGTTTGAGTTACTAATGGTATTTTATTTGTATATTTTGTAGCTCTTACGGTGTGTTCACACACAAAGGCTGTAAAATAAAGGATTGTGAACCATCAGTTTGAGAGACCATCCTTTCAACCGGGACGCTACATTCAGTGTGTGATCAAGGCAGGCAGGACAAAAAAAAAAAAAAAAAAATACATTATGTTATACAATGTCAAGTTTTGATTGCATTTTTTTAAAATCCTTAATAACTTGGCCTTAGTGTTGTGGAGTTGGGTTGTTTCTGACAGCTGACAATCGTTCACTGGTGAAAGGCACCAGCCCTCCATGACCCTGGTAAAGATTAGCAGAGTGAAGAAAATAAAAAAGCAATTTCAATTTTAGAGGGCGCCTGCTTCAGGTTTGATCTGCAGTTTTTAGCAGTTGTAGGAGAGGTGGGTTGGTTATTAGCAGATTATTTCTCTGAAATAAAGACTGATGTCAAATACAACTTATACATCAGTAATGTTTAATATATTTGACTTTGCTAAGTGTTCAGTACCAGATATCAGTTCAGAATAAAATCACCTGCCGATATCAGACCAGGACAGAGTGAAGAAGAATAACAACTTTGGATGGTGCATTTCTGACAATGTACGTATGCTTCCTTTTCATGCAATTTAAGAAAATATTTTCAAGAGAACACTTTTTTTTTTTTTTAAAGGGACATTTTCAAAAAAAAATTAAAAAGTTGTTTAGCCATTTTATGTGAGAGATTATGGACAAAGAGCTGGTCTCTAATCTTAAAAACAACCTGCACTACAGAAGGTTGAGTTTTTTGCATGGGTTGCCATGACAACAAGACCCAATAAATATGAAATGTTTTCATTAAATCTGACATTGCATTGTTAAGCCACTAATTCAGCTCTGAAGCAAGGACCCCATGAGACTGATTCATAGATGTTGCAAGCTGTCCTATATGTAAAAAAAATTTAAATAAAACTGACTTAGAAGTTGGAATGTTATACTTTTCACTCCATAACTAGCACCTGTTGTCCAGGATTACATCATTACTAACTTCATTAGCCCTGATAAGTGACCAGGTGGTCGGAAATTCAGAAATCTTTTACTGATCAGTGAACTGGGAGAAAGGGAACAGAAGAGATAACAGAAAAGGCTGAAGGATGTGGTTGAAAAATGTATCACAATATAAAATACAAAATATACTGCCAGTCTGGTGGCATCACTTTATGTCTTTTATCCACAGTTATTACTCCACGAATTTGTTGTTTATTTTTAAGCAGCTACGAGGCACGGTGGTGAAACATAAAAATGCTGCTGCGCAAGGTACTCAATAGGTTGTTGCTAGGTAACCACAGAGTGACTGAGTTCATTGACACCACCAGCCTAGCTCAGCTCGCTGTGAGAGGCTGAGCAGACAAAGCCTTTCCACTGCCTACATCCCCCAGAATGCCATGTGGTTCAGGATTGTAATGTATGGATGTTGGTCATATCTCCATCTCAATATATATTGTTAGTGATTTATTGTCCAGCCCTAGTTGAATGTGTTCAAAATGTTGGTGTATCGTGGAGAACAACAACAAAATACATTAAAGATTGAGGTTGTAGTGAGTCAAAGTGAGAAAAAGCTGAAAGGCGTTGCTGCTGATGGATACTAACAAAGGGCATGTGCAAAGGAGATTAGCGAAAGCCAAGAAAGAAAAAGGACAAGAAGGGGAGGGAATGAGGAGGTGAAGCCAGACAGGAGTTATGGCAGCTACGATGAAGCTGGCTGTCTGATTAAAATGTGTACAGATGTGTCAAGTGGTAATTAGATTAGGCATCTGCGTAATCAATGCACCTGTAATAGAACTTCCCATCATTCCTTCCCGACAGCATTCCCTTAAATACGTGACTCAGGCGCACGCTCAGACGGACTGATGGTGTTTTTCAAGGGGATAATCACGGATAAAAAATGTTAATGGCCTTAATGAACAAGGTGGCTGACTTCAGAAGTTTTCCTTTCCTCCTGGGCTCTGATGACTGATTGAAGCTGATATGAGAAGAGGGGGACCTGCAAGGTGAGCTCTGGCTTCTCTGTGAGTGCCAAATTCCAGCTGAGTGGGAAGAAAATCGCAAAAAAGCAGCCAAGAAAGCTGATAGATGTGGATAATTAGGAATGAAGTGGAAGGAAACTGAGATATTAGACCGATTTAATGGGTGGAGGATGAAACAGCAAGCAGCGAAAATTAGTGGGGTTTTTTTAGATTTTACATTCATTAAAAGAAAAAAGTCAATGGAAGGTCAAAAAGATTTGAAATGAACCACTACTGGTCCCATTAAGACTTGAATGTCACTGTCACTGAGTGCCAGCAGACATCTGGGAGTCATAAACACCGATTACTTTATGGGTTCAGGAACCATTGGTCTGATCTGTCACTACAGATTTATAAGGAACTGGTTGTGGGTCATCATGTCTTCTGTTGGTCTCCAACAATAGCTGCATTTCCACTGACCGTAAACATGTGGAATTACAAAAATAAAACACAACAATTTTGAAAAAACTCACAAGTTTTTGTGCTAGGATGAGGCGGTTCTTTTGGCCCTATCGAAATGATTGTCTTTTGCAAAACTGCGATGGAAACATTTTCCACAGCACGAGCCACATGATCAACATGCGTGATTTTAGTTGCATTTCTTATTTACTTGAAAAAACGCAATTGTGAAATTGCATTTTGTAGACTTTAGTGGAATAGCAGTAAAGTTTTGTGCACATTGGTAATGCAAACTATTGCTTAAGGAGAAGGAAACAGTTGTCTTCTACTTAATAAAACACTTTGTATTTAATTATTGTTCTTTTGAAACAAGAAATAGACATAATTAGAATAACCAATGAAGAACAGATGTGGAAAACAAGGCAGAATTAAATGGAAACAACTAAGGAACACCAAAAGAATCTGAGAAGGATGCCGGCGGAACAGCAGTCTTGGAGGACACCGGCGGCGTAGCAGAAACCTAGGAGGATGCCGGCGGCAGAGTAGAAACCTTGGGGGACACTGGCAGCAGAACAAGTACCTTGGTGGACACTGGAGGTAGAGACGGAATCTTGGGGATGTGTCCCATCCTGGCTGACCTCCTGAGCCTTGTCGGAGACCAACGGGCCTCACTATGTAGTACTGAAGGTCAGCCGGGAGACCAAAGGTACTCGCTAAGAAGCCCTGAAGGTCAGCCGGGAGACCAAAGGTACTCGCTAAGAAGCCCTGAAGGTCAGCCGGGAGACCAAAGGTACTCGCTAAGAAGCCCTGAAGGTCAGCCGGGAGACCAAAGGTACTCGCTAAGAAGCCATGAAGGTCAGCCAGGAGACCAACGGTACTCGCTAGGAAGACCTGAAGGTCAGCCAGGAGACCAACAGGATTCGCTAAGAAGCCCTGAAGGTCAGCCAGGACACCAACGGGACTTGCTATGAAGCCCTGAAGGTCAGCCAGGAGACCAACGGGATTCGCTAGGAAGCCCTGGAGGTCAGCCAGGAGACCAACGGGACCCGCAAGGAAGCCCTGTAGGTCAGCCAGGAGACCAACGGTACTCGCTAGGAAGCCCTGAAGGTCAGCCAGGAGACCAAAGGTACTCGCTAAGAAGCCCTGAAGGTCAGCCGGGAGACCAAAGGTACTCGCTAAGAAGCCATGAAGGTCAGCCAGGAGACCAACGGTACTCGCTAGGAAGACCTGAAGGTCAGCCAGGACACCAACGGGTCTCGCTATGAAGCCCTGAAGGTCAGCCAGGAGACCAACAGGACTCGCTAAGAAGCCCTGAAGGTCAGCCAGGACACCAACAGGACTCGCTAAGAAGCCCTGAAGGTCAGCCAGGACACCAACGGGTCTCGCTATGAAGCCCTGAAGGTCAGCCAGGAGACCAACGGGATTCGCTAGGAAGCCCTGGAGGTCAGCCAGGAGACCAACGGGACCCGCAAGGAAGCCCTGTAGGTCAGCCAGGAGACCAACGGTACTCGCTAGGAAGCCCTGAAGGTCAGCCAGGAGACCAACGGGACTTGCCACGAATCCCTGAAAGGTCAGCCAGGAGACCAACGGGACTTGCTAGGAAGCCCTAAAGGTCAGCCAGGAGACCAACTGGACTCGCTAGGAAGCCCTGCAGGTCAGCCAGGAGACTAACGGGACTCGCTAGGAATCCATGGAGGTCAGCCAGGAGACCAACGGGACTCGCTAGAAAGCCCTGGAGGTCAGCCAGGACACCAACGGCACTCGCTAGGAAGCCCTGAAGGTCAGCCAGGAGACCAACGGTACTCGCTAGGAAGCCCCGAAGGTCAGCCAGGAGACCAACGGGACTCGCTATGTAGCCCTGAAGGTCAGAAAGGAGACCAATGGGACTCGCTATGTAGCCCTGAAGGTCAGCCAGGAGACCAACGGGACTCGCTATGAAGCCCTGAAGGTCAGCCAGAAAACCAACGGGACTCGCTAGGAAGTCCTGAAGTTCAGCCCGGAGACCAAAGAGCCTCGCCATGAAGCCCTGGAGGTCAGCCAGGAGAAAAATTGGACTCGCTATGAAGCCCTGGAGGTCAGCCAGGAGACCAACCGGCCTCGCTAGGAAGCCCTGCCTCTCCTTCAAGCAGTAAGCTCTTACACTAAAGGCAGAATTAAATGGAAACAACTAAGGAACACCAAAAGAATCTGAGGAAGGTGCTGGAGAAACAGCAGCCTTGGAGGACACCGACGACGGAGCAGAAACCTAGGAGGATGGCAGCGGCAGAGTAGAAACCTTGGGGGACACTGGCAGCGGAGCAAGAAACCTTGGTGGACGTATTTAGGCTGAGCAGGAACCTTGGGGGATGCTGGCAGCGGAGCAATTACCTTGGTAGACACTGGAGGCAGAGAGGGAACCTCGGGGATGTGTCCCATCCTGGCTGCCCTCCTGAGACTTGTCGGAGACCAACGGGCCTCACTATGAAGTACTAGAGGTCAGCCAGGAGACCTATGGAACTCGCCACTAAGCCCTGAAGGTCAGCCAGGAGACTAACGGGACTCGCTAGGAAGCCCTGAAGGTCAGCCAGGAGACCTACGGAACTCGCCACTAAGCCCTGAAGGTCAGCCAGGAGACTAACGGGACTCGCTAGGAAGCCCTGAAGGTCAGCCAGGAGACCAACGGTACTTGCTAGGAAGCCCTGAAGGTCAGCCAGGAGACAAACTGGACTCGCTAGAAAGCCCTGAAGGTCAGCCAGGAGACCGACGGGACTCACTAGGAAGCCCTGAAGGTCAGCCAGGAGACCAACAGGACTCGCTAGGAAGCCCTGGAGGTCAGCAAGGAGACCAATGGGACTCGCTAGGAATCCCTGGAGGCCAGCCCGGAAACCAAAGAGCTTCGCTATGAAGCCCTGGAGGTCAGCCAGGATACCGACAGGACTCGCTATGAGTCTCTGAAGGTCCTAAGAGGATGCCAGCGGCAGAGTGGAAACCTTGGGGGACACTGGCAGCGGAGCATGTACCTTGGGGTACGCTGGGAGTGGAGCAAGAAACCGTGGTGGACGCTGGAGGCAGAGTGGGAACCTTGGGGGAGGCTGGCAATGGAGGAAGTAACTTGGTGGACGCTGGAGGCAGAGCGGGAACCTTGGGTGATGCTGGCAGCGGAGCACGTACCTTGGTGGACGCTGGAGGCAGAGCGGGAACCTTGGGGGACGCTGGTAGAAGGGCAAGTACCTTGGTGGACGCTGGAGGCGGAGCGGGAACCTTGGGGGATGCTGGCAGCGGAGCAAGTACCTTGGTAGATGCTGGAGGAAGAGCGGGAACCTTGGGGATGTGTCCCATCCTGGCTGCCCTCCTGAGCCTTGTCGGAGACCAAAGGGCCTCACTATGAAGTCCTAGAGGTCAGCCAGGAGACATACGGAACTCGCTAGGAAGCCTTGAAGGTCAGCCAGGAGACCAACAGGACTCGATAGGAAGCCCTGAAGGTCAGCCAGGAGACCAACTGAACTCGCTAGGAAGCCCTGAAAGTCAGCCAGGAGACCAACTGGACTCACTAGGAAGCCATGACGGTCAGCCAGGAGACCAACAGGACTCGCTAGGATGCCCTGAAGGTCAGCCAGGAGACCAACTGGACTCGCTAGGAAGCCCTGAAAGTCAGCCAGGAGACCAACAGTACTCACTAGGAAGCCCTGATGGTCAGCCAGGAGACCAACGGGACTCGCTATGAAGCCCAGAAGGTCAGCCAGGAGACCAACGGTTCTCGCTAGGAAGCCCTGAAGGTCAGCCAGGAGACCAACAGGACTCGCTAGGAATCCCTGGAGGCCAGCCCGGAAACCAAAGAGCTTCGCTATGAAGCCCTGGAGGTCAGCCAGGAGACCGACAGGACTTGCTATGAGTCTCTGAAGATCCTAAGATGATGCCAGCGGCAGAGTAGAAACCTTGGGGGACACTGGAAGTGGAGCAAGTACCTTAGGGTACACTGGGAGTGGAGCAAGAAACCGTGGTGGACGCTGGAGGCAGAGTGGGAACCTTGGGGGACGCTGGCAATGGAGGAAGTACCTTGGTGGATGCTGGAGGCAGAGCAGGAACATTGGGGGATGCTGGCAGCGGAGAACGTACCTTGATGGACGCTGGAGGCAGAGCGGGAACCTTGGGTGATGCTGGTAGCGGAGCACGTACCTTGGTGGACGCTGGAGGCAGAGCGGGAACCTTGGGGGACGCTGGTAGAAGGGCAAGTACCTTGGTGGACGCTGGAGGAAGAGCGGGAACCTTGGGGATGTGTCCCATCCTGGCTGCCCTCCTGAGCCTTGTCGGAGACCAACGGGCCTCAGTATGAAGTCCTAGAGGTCAGCCAGGAGACCTACGGAACTCGCCACGAAGCCCTGAAGGTCAGCCAGGAGACTAACGGGACTCGCTAGGAAGCCCTGAAGGTCAGCCAGGAGACTAACGGGACTCGCTAGGAAGCCTTGAAGGTCAGCCAGGAGACCAACTGGACTCGCTAGGAAGCCCTGAAGGTCAGCCAGGAGACCAACTGGACTCGCTAGGAAGCCCTGAAGGTCAGCCAGGAGACCGACGGTACTCACAAGGAAGCCCAGAAGGTCAGCCAGGAGACCAACGGGACTCGCAATGAAGCCCAGAAGGTCAGCCAGGAGACCAATGGGTACTCGCTAGGAAGCCCTGAAGGTCAGCCAGGAGACCAACTGCACTCACTAGGAAGCCCTGAAAGTCAGCCAGGAGACCAACGGGATTCGCTAGTAATCCCTGGAGGTCAGCCAGGAGACCAATGGGACTCGCTAGGAATCCCTGGAGGCCAGCCCGGAAACCAAAGAGCTTCGCTATGAAGCCCTGGAGTTCAGCCAGGAGACCGACAGGACTCGCTATAAGTCTCGGAAGGTCCTAAAGGATGCCAGCGGCAGAGTAGAAACCTTGGGGGACACTGGAAGTGGAGCAAGTACCTTAGGGTACACTGGGAGCGGAGCAAGAAACCGTGGTGGACGCTGGAGGCAGAGTGGGAACCTTGGGGGACGCTGGCAATGGAGGAAGTACCTTGGTGGATGCTGGAGGCAGAGCAGGAACATTGGGGGATGCTGGCAGCGGAGAACGTACCTTGATGGACGCTGGAGGCAGAGCGGGAACCTTGGGTGATGCTGGTAGCGGAGCACGTACCTTGGTGGACGCTGGAGGCAGAGCGGGAACCTTGGGGGACGCTGGTAGAAGGGCAAGTACCTTGGTGGACGCTGGAGGAAGAGCGGGAACCTTGGGGATGTGTCCCATCCTGGCTGCCCTCCTGAGCCTTGTCGGAGACCAACGGGCCTCAGTATGAAGTCCTAGAGGTCAGCCAGGAGACCTACGGAACTCGCCACGAAGCCCTGAAGGTCAGCCAGGAGACTAACGGGACTCGCTAGGAAGCCCTGAAGGTCAGCCAGGAGACTAACGGGACTCGCTAGGAAGCCTTGAAGGTCAGCCAGGAGACCAACTGGACTCGCTAGGAAGCCCTGAAGGTCAGCCAGGAGACCAACTGGACTCGCTAGGAAGCCCTGAAGGTCAGCCAGGAGACCGACGGTACTCACAAGGAAGCCCAGAAGGTCAGCCAGGAGACCAACGGGACTCGCAATGAAGCCCAGAAGGTCAGCCAGGAGACCAATGGGTACTCGCTAGGAAGCCCTGAAGGTCAGCCAGGAGACCAACTGCACTCACTAGGAAGCCCTGAAAGTCAGCCAGGAGACCAACGGGATTCGCTAGTAATCCCTGGAGGTCAGCCAGGAGACCAATGGGACTCGCTAGGAATCCCTGGAGGCCAGCCCGGAAACCAAAGAGCTTCGCTATGAAGCCCTGGAGTTCAGCCAGGAGACCGACAGGACTCGCTATAAGTCTCGGAAGGTCCTAAAGGATGCCAGCGGCAGAGTAGAAACCTTGGGGGACACTGGCAGCGGAGCAAGTACCTTGGGGTACGCTGGGAGCGGAGCAAGAAACCTTGGTGGACACTGGAGGCAGAGTGGGAACCTTGGGGGACGCTGGCAATGGAGGAAGTACCTTGGTGGACGCTGGAGGCAGAGCGGGAACCTTGGGGGATGCTGGCAGCGGAGCAAGTACCTTGGTAGATGCTGGAGGAAGAGCGGGAACCTTGGGGATGTGTCCCATGCTGGCTGCCCTCCTGAGCCTTGTCGGAGACAAACGGGCCTCACTATGAAGTTCTAGAGGTCAGCCAGGAGACCTACGGAACTCGCCACGAAGCCCTGAAGGTCAGCCAGGAGACTAACGGGACTCGCTAGGAAGCCCTGAAGGTCAGCCAGGAGACCAACAGTACTCACTAGGAAGCCCTGAAGGTCAGCCAGGGGACCAACAGGACTCGCTAGGAAGCCCTGAAAGTCAGCCAGGAGACCAACAGTACTCACTAGGAAGCCCTGATGGTCAGCCAGGAGACCAACGGGACTCGCTATGAAGCCCAGAAGGTCAGCCAGGAGACCAACGGGACTCGCTATGAAGCCCAGAAGGTCAGCCAGGAGACCAACGGTTCTCGCTAGGAAGCCCTGAAGGTCAGCCAGGAGACCAACAGGACTCGCTAGGAAGCCCTGAAGGTCAGCCGGGAGACCAACTGGACTCGCTAGGAAGCCCTGAACGTCAGCCAGGAGACCAACAGTACTCGCTAGGAAGCCCAGAAGGTCAGCCAGGAGACCAACGGGATTCGCTAGGAAGCCCTGGAGGTCAGCCAGGAGACCAATGGGACTCGCTAGAAGCCCTGAAGTTCAGCGAGGAGACCAACTGTACTCGCTAGGAATCCCTGGAGGCCAGCCTGGAAACCAAAGAGCTTCGCTATGAAGCCCTTGAGGTCAGCCAGGAGACCGACAGGTCTCGCTATGAGTCTCTGAAGATCCTAAGAGGATGCCAGCGGCAGAGTAGAAACCTTGGGGGACACTGGAAGTGGAGCAAGTACCTTAGGGTACACTGGGAGCGGAGCAAGAAACCGTGGTGGACGCTGGAGGCAGAGTGGGAACCTTGGGGGAGGCTGGCAATGGAGGAAGTACCTTGGTGGACGCTGGAGGCAGAGCAGGAACATTGGGGGATGCTGGCAGCGGAGAACGTACCTTGGTGGACGCTGAAGGCAGAGCGGTAACCTTGGGTGATGCTGGCAGCGGAGCACGTACCTTGGTGGACGCTGGAGGCAGAGCGGGAACCTTGGGGGACGCTGGTAGAAGGGCAAGTACCTTGGTGGACGCTGGAGGAAGAGCGGGAACCTTGGGGATGTGTCCCATCCTGGCTGCCCTCCTGAGCCTTGTCGGAGACCAACGGGCCTCACTATGAAGTCCTAGAGGTCAGCCAGGAGACCTACGGAACTCGCCACGTAGCCCTTAAGGTCAGCCAGAAAACTAACGGGACTCGCTAGGAAGCCCTGAAGGTCAGCCAGGAGACTAACGGGACTCGCTAGGAAGCCCTGAAGGTGAGCCAGGAGACCAACAGGACTCGCTAGGAAGCCCTGAAGGTCAGCCAGGAGACCAACTGGACTCGCTAGGAAGCCCTGAAGGTCAGCCAGGAGACCAACTGGACTCGCTAGGAAGCCCTGAAGGTCAGCCAGGAGACCGACGGGACTCACTAGGAAGCCCTGAAGGTCAGCCAGGAGACCAACGGGACTCGCAATGAAGCCCAGAAGGTCAGCCAGGAGACCAACGGTACACGCTAGGAAGCCCTGAAGGTCAGCCAGGAGACCAACTGCACTCGCTAGGAAGCCCTGAAAGTCAGCCAGGAGACCAACGGGATTCGCTAGTAATCCCTGGAGGTCAGCCAGGAGACCAATGGGACTCGCTAGGAATCCCTGGAGGCCAGCCCGGAAACCAAAGAGCTTCGCTATGAAGCCCTGGAGTTCAGCCAGGAGACCGACAGGACTCGCTATAAGTCTCGGAAGGTCCTAAAGGATGCCAGCGGCAGAGTAGAAACCTTGGGGGACACTGGCAGCGGAGCAAGTACCTTGGGGTACGCTGGGAGCGGAACAAGAAACCTTGGTGGACACTGGAGGCAGAGTGGGAACCTTGGGGGACGCTGGCAATGGAGGAAGTACCTTGGTGGACGCTGGAGGCAGAGCGGGAACCTTGGGGGATGCTGGCAGCGGAGCAAGTTCCTTGGTAGATGCTGGAGGAAGAGCGGGAACCTTGGGGATGTGTCCCATGCTGGCTGCGCTCCTGAGCCTTGTCGGAGACCAACGGGCCTCACTATGAAGATCTAGAGGTCAGCCAGGAGACCTACGGAGCTCGCTAGGAAGCCCTGAAGGTCAGCCAGGAGACCAACGGTACTCGCTAGGAAGCCTTGTAGGTCAGCCAGGAGACCAACAGGACTCCCTAGGAAGCCCTGAAGGTCAGCCAGGAGGCCAACTGGACTCGCTAGGAATCCCTGAAAGTCAGCCAGGAGACCAACAGTACTCACTAGGAAGCCCTGAAGGTCAGCCAGGGGACCAACAGGACTCGCTATCAAGCCCTGAAGGTCAGCCTGGAGACCAACTGGACTCGCTAGGAAGCCCTGAAAGTCAGCCAGGAGACCAACAGTACTCCCTAGGAAGCCCTGAAGGTCAGCCAGGAGACCAACAGGACACGCTAGGAAGCCCTGAAGGTCAGCCAGGAGACCAACTGGACTCGCTAAGAAGCCCTGAAAGTCAGCCAGGAGACCAACAGTACTCGCTAGGAAGCCCAGAAGGTCAGCCAGGAGACCAACGGGATTCGCTAGGAAGCCCTGGAGGTCAGCCAGGAGACCAACAGTACTCGCTAGGAAGCCCAGAAGGTCAGCCAGGAGACCAACGGGATTCGCTAGGAAGCCCAGGAGGTCAGCCAGGAGACCAATGGGACTCGCTAGAAGCCCTGAAGTTCAGCGAGGACACCAACTGTACTCGCTAGGAATCCCTGGAGGCCAGCATGGAAACCAAAGAGCTTCGCTAGGAAGCCTTGGAGGTCATCCAGGAGACCGACAGGACTCGATATGAGTCTCTGAAGGTCCTAAGAGGATGCCAGGGGCAGAGTAGAAACCTTGGGGGACACTGGAAGTGGAGCAAGTACCTTGGGGTACACTGGGAGCGGAGCAAGAAACCGTGGTGGACGCTGGAGGCAGAGTGGGAACCTTGGGGGACGCTGTCAATGGAGGAAGTACCTTGGTGGATGCAGGAGGCAGAGCAGGAACCTTGGGGGATGCTGGCAGCGGAGCACGTACCTTGGTGGACGCTGGAGGCAGAGCGGGAACCTTGGGTGATGCTGGCAGCGGAGAACGTACCTTGGTGGACGCTGGAGGCAGAGCGGGAACCTTGAGGGACGCTGGTAGAAGGGCAAGTACCTTGGTATACGCTGGAGGAAAAGTGGGAACCTTGGGGGATGCTGGCAGCGGAGCAAGTACCTTGGTAGATGCTGGAGGAAGAGCGGGAACCTTGGGGATGTGTCCAATCCTGGCTGCCCTCCTGAGCCTTGTCGGAGACCAACGGGCCTCACTATGAAGTCCTAGAGGTCAGCCAGGAGACCTACGGAACTCGCCATGAAGCCCTGAAGGTCAGCCAGGAGACTAAAGGGACTCGCTAGGAAGCCCTGAAGGTCAGCCAGGAGACCAACTGGACTCGCTAGGAAGCCCTGAAGGTCAGCCAGGAGACCAACTGGACTCGCTTGGAAGCCCTGAAGGTCAGCCAGGAGACCAATTGGACTCGCTAGGAAGCCCTGAAGGTCAGCCAGGAGACCGACGGGACTCACTAGGAAGCCCTGAAGGTCAACCAGGAGACCAACGGGACTCGCTATGAAGCCCAGAAGGTCAGCCAGGAGACCAACGGTACTCGCTAGGAAGCCCTGAAGGTCAGCCAGGAGACCAACAGGACTCGCTATGAAGCCCTGAAGGTCAGCCAGGAGACCAACTGCACTCGCTAGGAAGCACTGAAAGTCAGCCAGGAGACCAACGGGATTCGCTAGGAAGCCCTGGAGGTCAGCCAGGAGACCAATGGGACTCGCTATGAGTCTCGGAAGGTCCTAAAGGATGCCAGCGGCAGAGTAGAAACCTTGGGGGACACTGGCAGCGGAGCAAGTACCTTGGGGTACACGCTGGGAGCGGAGCAAGAAACCTTGGTGGACGCTGGAGGCAGAGTGGGAACCTTGGGGGACGCTGGCAATGGAGGAAGTACCTTGGTGGACGCTGGAGGCAGAGAGGGAACCTTGGGGGACGCTGGTAGAAGGGCAAGTACCTTGGTGGACGCTGGAGGCAGAGCGGGAACCTTGGTAAACGCTGGAGGAAGAGCGGAAACCTTGGGTATGTGTCCCATCCTGGCTGCCCTCCTGAGCCTTGTCGGAGACCAAAGGGCCTCACAATGAAGTCCTAGAGATCAGCCAGGAGACCTACGGAACTCGCCACGAAGCCCTGAAGGTCAGCCAGGAGACTAACGGGACTCGCTAGGAAGCCCTGAAGGTCAGCCAGGAGACCAACTGGACTCGCTAGGAATCCCTGAAAGTCAGCCAGGAGACCAACAGTACTCACTAGGAAGCCCTGAAGGTCAGCCAGGAGACCAACAGGACTCGCTAGGAAGCCCTGAAGGTCAGCCAGGAGACCAACTGGACTCGCTAGGAAGCCCTGAAAGTCAGCCAGGAGACCAACAGTACTCACTAGGAAGACCTGATGGTCAGCCAGGAGACCAACGGGACTCGCTATGAAGCCCAGAAGGTCAGCCAGGAGACCAACAGTTCTCGCTAGGAAGCCCTGAAGGTCAGCCAGGAGACCAACAGGACTCGCTAGGAAGCCCTGAAGGTCAACCAGGAGACCAACTGGACTCGCTAGGAAGCCCTGAAAGTCAGCCAGGAGACCAACAGTACTCACTAGAAAGCCCAGAAGGTCAGCCAGGAGACCAACGGGATTCGCTAGGAAGCCCTGGAGGTCAGCCAGGAGACCAATGGCACTCACTAGAAGCCCTGAAGTTCAGCGAGGAGACCAAATGTACTCGCTATGAATCCCTGGAGTCAAGCCCGGAAACCAAAGAGCTTCGCTATGAAGACCTGGAGGTCAGCCAGGAGACCGACAGGACTCGCTATGAGTCTCTGAAGGTCCTAAGAGGATGCCAGCGGCAGAGTGGAAACCTTGGGGGACACTGGGAGTGGAGCAAGAAACCGTGGTGAACCCTGGAGGCAGAGTGGGAACCTACGGGGATGCTGGCAATGGAGGAAGTACCTTGGTGGACGCTGGAGGCAGAGCTGGAACCTTGGGGGATGCTGGCAGCTGAGCACGTACCTTGGTGGACGCTGGAGGCAGAGCGGGAACCTTGGGTGGTGCTGGCAGCGGAGCACGTACCTTGGTGGACACTAGAGGCAGAGCGGGAACCTTGGGGGATGCTGGCAATGGAGGAAGTACCTTGGTGGACGCTGGAGGCAGAGCAGGAACCTTGGGGGATGCTGGCAGCGGAGCACGTACCTTGGTGGACGCTGGAGGCAGAGCGGGAACCTTGGGTGGTGCTGGCAGCGGAGCACGTACCTTGGTGGACGCTGGAGGCAGAGCGGGAACCTTGGGGGATGCTGGCAATGGAGGAAGTACCTTGGTGGACGCTGGAGGCAGAGTGGGAACCTTGGGGGACGCTGGCAATGGAGGAAGTACCTTGGTGGACGCTGGAGGCAGAGCAGGAACATTGGGGGATGCTGGCAGCGGAGCACGTACCTTGGTGGACGCTGGAGGCAGAGCGGGAACCTTGGGTGATGCTGGCAGCGGAGCACGTACCTTGGTGGACGCTGGAGGCAGAGCGGGAACCTTGGGGGACGCTGGTAGAAGGGCAAGTACCTTGGTGGACGCTGGAGGAAGAGCGGGAACCTTGGGGATGTGTCCCATCCTGGCTGCCCTCCTGAGCCTTGTCGGAGACCAACGGGCCTCACTATGAAGTCCTAGAGGTCAGCCAGGAGACTAACGGGACTCGCTAGGAAGCCCTTTAGGTCAGCCAGGAGACCAACAGGACTCGCTAGGAAGCCCTGAAGGTCAGCCAGGAGACCCACTGGACTCACTAGGAAGCCCTGAAAGTCAGCCATGAGACCAACAGTACTCACTAGGGAGCCATGACGGTCAGCCAGGAGACCAACGGGACTCGCTATGAAGCCCAGAAGGTCAGCCTGGAGACCAACGGTACTCGCTAGGAAGCCCTGAAGGTCAGCCAGGAGACCAACTGGACTCGCTAGGAAGCCCTGAAAGTCAGCCTGGAGACCAACAGTACTCGCTAGGAAGCCCAGAAGGTCAGCCAGGAGACCAACGGGATTCGCTAGGAAGCCCTGGAGGTCAGCCAGGAGACCCACAGAACTCGCCACGAAGCCCTGAAGGTCAGCCAGGAGACCAACTGGACTCGCTAGGAAGCCCTGAAGGTCAACCAGGAGACCAACGGGACTCGCTAGGAAGCCCTGAAGGTCAGCCAGGAGACCAACAGTACTCGCTAGGAATCCTTGGAGGCCAGCCTGGAGACCAACGAGCCTCGCTAAGAAGTCCTGGAGGCCAGCCCGGAGACCAACGAGCCTCGTTATGAAGCCCTGCCTTTCCTGCCAACAACTTTCAAGCGTTAAGCTCTTCCGCCAATGGCCCCATGTGTCAAGCTCCTCTGACACCGCTGTCCTGTTGTCCTTATCCTTTTCTGCCACCGATAATCAAGCATGAAGTTTGGAGCCCTCATGACACTTCTTTATTTAGAAGTGCCATCTTTCAAGCCATTGCCTGAAAGTGCCTCTTTGGAACATATTCAGACGTCTATTGATCACACGTCTGAATACAGACGGCCGAATCTGTGGCTGGTCTGAAACCGACTGGCTGTTTTCGTGGGTTTCCTGTTCAGATGGCTGCTGGTTCTGTTGTTCCTCTCTGTCCCTCAGCCTGTTGTTCAGCTGGTCCACTTCAGGTTGCAGGTTGGTGTTTTCCTCCTCAAAGGCTGTGTTTATATGCTCCAGGGTGGTGCTTTTCAGCTTCAAGGCGGAATTTTCCTGCTCCAGGGCGGTGTTTTTGTGCTCTAGGGTGGTGTTGTTCTGCTCTAGGGCTCTTTTTTCCTCCTCCAAGGCAGCGTATTTTTGCCGCAGGGCGGTGTTTTCTTTTGTCAGTGTACTTTTTTCCTCCTCCAAGTCTGTGCTCGTCTTCTCCAGGACAATGCGTTTCACCTCCAGAGAAGTGACTGACAGCAACAGCTTGGTTTTTTCTCGCTCCAGGGCCCTTCTCCTCTGATTCAAGTCGTCGATGTGCTGCTGCAGGTCGTTGTTCTCCATCTCAAAAATTATGTTGTCCCGTTGCAAGTTTTGGTTTCTCCGGTCCAGGGCGCGATTTATCACCTCCAAAAAGGGGATTCTCTGCTGCAGAGTGGTGTTTTCATGTACTAAGGTGTTCCAATTCTCCTGCAGGGCGGTGTAATCCTCTGCTAGGACGGTGAAATCCTGTTCCATGGCGGCATTTTCCTGTTCCACGGTGGTGATTCTCTGCTGCAGGATGGTGTTTCTCTGCTCCAAGGCAGTCTTTTCTTTCGCCAGTATGTTACTTTTCTCCTCCAGTGCGATGTTTTCCTGCTCCAGGGTGGTGATTTTCTGGTCCAAGGCTGTGCTTTTCTGCTCCAGGGTGGTGTTTTTCTGACCCAAGGCAGCTTTTATCTTCTTCAGTGTTGTGTATTTCTGACCCAAGACTGTGTTTTTTTGCTCCAACGTGTTGTTTCTCTGCTCCAACGTGTTGTTTCTCTGCTCCAACGTGTTGTTTTTCTGCTTCAGTGAGGTGTATTTCTGCTTCAGTGTTGTGTATTTCTGACCCATGACTGTGTTCTTTTGCTCCAATGTGGTGTTTGTCTGCTTCAAGGAGGTGATTTTCCGGTCCAAGGCAGTGTTCATCTGTTTCAATGTAGTGTTATCCTCCTTTAAAGTGTTATTTTGATCAGACAGTTTTTTTAATTCATTGTCTTTCTCCTGAAGCAGCTTGTGTATGTCATGTGCAGCTTTTTGAATGTTTCTCGCTTGCATCTTCAGGTCCTCCTTTGCTTTAATCAGCGACTGTCTCTCTGCTGACATCATGTTTATATCTTTCAAGATGTCACGTAGCTTCTGTGTCTCTCTAGCAAGTTGGATGTTGTCATTGCAAGAATGAGAAGACGATGCCGTGTTGCTCTTACTCATTTTTGATTTTTTTTGTCTGGACAAATAAAAAAACTGCTCAAACTTGTTAGGAGACAATCCTTCTGCTTGCTTCTCTCTCTCTCTTGCAATGGTTATGACGTTTTGACGCAGCCTAGCTCAACAAGGAGAGTCACTCTTTGTGACGTCAGTGTGCATGATGTCACAAACTGATGTCACTACCTCAGCAGAAACACCAGAAAACTGCTCAAGTTTGAATAAAAAAAACTTTATGGCTGAAAGCAGCTCGGCTTAGCTGATGGCTATAGACCTTTTTCGCGGCAACCGGAAGCTGCATCTCTAAGGACTGCGGCACTTCCGTTTTGGTGACCGTAATTCGAGTACCCTGAAAAATGTCTCTCCTCCTCCGGTCCTTTTCATCATCATTACTTAATTTGCCAGCACTTTCTTTCGCTGATGCGGAGGAAATCGCAGCGGCGAATTCGCCCACCAACAAACGTGTGAAAGGAAACAAGTTCTTCCACGAAGAATAAATCCACAGCTATCAAGGTAAGAAAAGACGTAGCTTAGCGAGCTAACCGCTAGCTACAACATATGAACACAAACATCGTAATGAAGCCTAACTTAGTTTGCTAAATTACGTGGAATATTGGCGACAGACATAGTTTAAACTTTTCAAATATATTTTGACATTCTGAAATGTATTTGCCAGTACAGTTTGTGAAAAACAGCATGCTAGAACTTAGCTATGAGATACTAGATGAGGCTTGATGTTGAAACTATGCTTTTCTTCTGCAGCCTGTAGTGTCAAATATTGTGAGGGACAGGAAGTTGTCAGAGCTCGATGCTTCAGATCAGGGGTCTCAAACTCGCGGCTCGCGGGCCAACTGCGGCCCTTGGGACGATAGTTTGTGGCCCCCGCCTTAATATGAAAGTTTAATGTTAGTGCGGCCCGCGAGTTTGATATAATTGGCACTTTTCAGTGTTGTGTGCGGAGCTGAACGAACTTACCAATCACGGTGGAGTATATTGCTCTCGGGGGGCGGGACATCGGCCGGGCCTATTTGCATTTTCTATTTGTCATTATTTGCATGCGGTACATGCGCAATTTCCGCGGCCGCTCCCGCTTCACGTGCTTCAGCATCCGGTCTAGACCCGGAAGTTGCTGATCAGTGTAACGTACTGAAGGTTAGGCGCTGTAACGCTTGGGTTGTGTTTAAGGGAGGAGAGGAGGCGGCAGATTCATCAGGACGGTCAAAAACTCACAACCACACTGGTACTGGGAATTCCACAGTGTTGTCCTTTAATAAATACGCTCTTCACCAACCTTACAAAGCCCGGTTGAACGGCTGCTATATTATCAGACATGAAAATTGAGCAGCGTCCAAACAACCCGTAACATTACTAAAAAGTTAGGGAGCTAACATGTCCGTCTAGCACGTTTCTCCCACGCTCTCTACAGAGAAGCCGTGGCGCATACTTCTGACATCACTAGCAATACTAGAGTATCTTAAAGAGACACTACACAATTACGGCTGTTACAGCGCCTGACTACGGCCAAATATGGTAATAGGCAATCAGAAAGGTTTGGCTGAGGAGACCGTGTGTGTGAATGCGGCCCAGCCTCACCCAGACTCTACCTCCAGCGGCCCCCGGGTAAATTGAGTTTGAGACCCCTGCTTCAGATCCATGAAGAAAAATGAGGAACCGCACAAGCTGCAGGTTTGAAACAGTCAGAAAGCCGGTTGGCTCTTGTTCGTTAGTTCCAGTTCCTGTTCGTATTTGACAGCTGGAGAACTTTAAGTACGATTTCTGGACTCAGAGCTTATTCTAACATCTTCCAGTTCAGTTGTTACTATTTGTTTTCTGTTTCTGTTGCGGTTGCAGCATGGTCTGTGTTTTTTTTTCTACTGTTGTTGAACCTTACCTTCAAACTAGAATCTATTGTTTAAAGCTAAGCTTGCCATATGTATTGATGTATATATGTGTTGCTAAAACACTTGTCTATTTTAGATATCACTGGGTGTTGGAAAAGAAAAGGCTGAATTATTGGATTATTCCTGTAGCTGTGCAGCTGGTAAAGGTTTTTGCAATCATGTAGTTGCACTTCTTTACCAGACTGCACACTACTCCCAACTCCAGCTGCCAACTGTTCCTCCTGCACAAGTGATTTACAAAGATGGCACAGACCAAGAACACAGGTAAGAAAAAAAGAGTGGAACACTTTGTCCTATGGTATGTGATATCCTACCATATACTAAATATACTACATATACTAAATTACATATACTGTCATATATATGATCTTAAAATAATAGTACTATAGTTATGTACACAATTTATTCCTCCTTTGATTGTGTCGCACAGCCATTTAGGTTCCTTTCCCACTTGTATTTTATAATTGCCATATAACATTTGTTGCAATCTCAATATTACTTGTGTCAAATATAATTTCTCTCATAATTTGTTTGGAAAATGTCTTTTTTGTAGGCAGTGGAAAAAAAATACAGGCTCAACTGCTGTCAATTAGTTTTATTTGCAAGTTGGGTAAAAATCTAAACTGTGCCAAATCAGTCCCATTATGTGCTAACAAATTGCTCACCCATCCCTTTATTTGTTCTTTAGTTTGACATCTTTCTGTGTATTTCTTGTAAGGGGAAACATCCTGGACTTGTCAGCGACGTGGTGGTGAGGAAGCCCAAAACTATGGGGAAAAGATATCTGCACTCCACACTTTACAGAGCTTACACAGGTATAACTTTTGGTTTATTTTTTTGTACTTATGTTTCCTTTGTCAAAACTTATTATGATTATTATGATTTTGTCACTGATGTTTGCAGGAGCACTTCCAGATCCCGACATTCTGGCATCAGGAGAACAACTACGCCAGCTGGAGTCCCAACCACTTATGGCTCTTGTACTAGATGGTCTTTCAAGTTTGGAGCTGGTTCCATCCAAACTTGGGCCTGTGCCACAGGGCTCACAATGTCTTATCAATGCCCACCTGAGAAGTCATCTGGTAGCATCATTTTGCACCACATGGCTCCAGACTTCCCTTCTCGTCCTTTGATGCTGCATAGTCTTCCGAATATGTGTTTTGTGCCCAAACTCGGTCAACTTATGCATCTTCAGTCTCTGCAAGTGTCACTGGAAATGTCTTATGAAATAGAGGCCAGAACAAGAGAGCAGTCCATTTGTCCTGCATGGGTACAACTTTGACAACCAAGACTCACTGCTAGCCGTTTCCGTGATGCTTGCAGAGGAAGTGCAGAGGAGGAGTCTGCTGCCACAGCACTGGCATCTCGGATGATCAGGGGGTCCGCTAGACAAACTGCCGCCATGAAGCGTGGTCTGCAGATGGAGTCTGAGGTGCTGGCAAACTCTGCTGAGATGTTGAGGGTCAATGTGCCCCCTGTGGGATTCATTGTTCGCCCTGACACATCATATCTTGGTGCAACTCCAGATGGCAAAGTGTGTGACCCATCAGAATCCCCCCCGTTTGGACTGGTTGAGGTAAAAAGCAGCATGAAGAATGACGTGTCTCAGGTTGCTCACCTCAAGGTTCAGGATGGCCAGGCTGTTTTGAGGCATTCACACGCAAACTACTGGCAGGTAGAGGGTCAGCTGGCAATCAGCGGATTGGAATGGTGCGACTTTGTCACGGACACACTAACAACAGTAACTGTTGAGCGGGTGTGACGTGATGAGTCTTTGATTGATCAAATGAAATCTAAACTGGACTTATTTTACTTCAACACCTTCATTGATGTGTTCATGTCAATGCAATAAGAATTATAAACTTAATTATAACTTATCCTTTTGTTTCTTTGTATTTCAAATATCCAATCTCAAGCTGTGTGTAAATAGTTGTTACTCATGAAACGTATACAGATGTGCAAGTTTCTTTAAAAGGCAGTTGCATAATTTACGAAAATTTGTTTCCTTAACTGCACTTGTCTTGTAACCCGTGTTTTAAAATAGCTTCTTAAGGTTTTCTTAAGTATGTGCAACTATTGTTAGTTAGATTTGATATATATTAATTGATTTGTTTTCCTTGCAATTCAACTTAAACAAGAAAATACAAAAAGAATAGTACAGTATGCTGCTCAAGTGTGTTTTAATTGAATATTTTTTTTAAAGTCTAGACATTTAAATAACTTTTTACACAGCACTACAACAATTAACCTACAGAAATAATTTAGTCTGCAACACAAAATGGGCCTTGATAATTTGCCAAAACACAACAGTTGTGCCAGATTTGATTGACAGTTCCTATTAAAGTGAGAGGCACCGGAGAATCCCAGATGTGGTAGCACTTTACTCTGGCGATTGCTCGCTCTACAATGATTCGCAGTGGAGCAATGGTCTGGGTCTCCTCTGTCTCTTTGTTGCTGAACTGGCCAGGATGCCTAAATGGAGGAATGGTGAGTTTGGCTCCAACTTCATGAAGGAGGTCTTGAATGAGGAAGCCTTTATCTGCCATGACTTCGTCTCCCAGCTCAAGCAGAGGAAGGATTCCACTAACCTTCGTTATTTCTTTGTCTGAGATGCAGCCTGTGTACAACGCTGAGACAGTTCAGCTGGTAATATATCACCAAGACTGAAATCCGCGCTTGGGAGACGGCGGCTCTTGAGGACAATGGACTGGCACAGCAGGGTGCGAGGACCAACGGTCAAAAGGAAACATTGTGCCCGAAAACAGAAAAAGGGGAAACGGGCGGCTGGTTGACCCAGCTGATGATTAGGACGCCACCAATTCCAAATTCCTTACAATATGTTTTTCAATTTGTTTTCCTTTTTCTTGTAAATAAAAATTAAACTGGACAAAATTCTCTCCTGTAATAAACCATCCCCCAGATTCAGGTTACACTAGCAGATCATTTACAGCATAGAGTGCTGTTAAACTACAGCTAATGTGTACGATGATCTGCAATTTCTGTTTTGCATTTTTCCTCTCATAAGTTTACTCTAATTCTGTACTGCTGCAGAAACCCCCCGCCCCCTGAATGAACCAGATTTTCAGAGCCTGCTGGACTGGAAAGAACAAATTTTTTCTTCAATCACCAACTTTAGCCTTCCCTGACCTTTAAAACAAAGGTGTAGTTCAGTCCGGTTAAACCAGCCAGCTCCACAAAGCCTGCCAGTAGAATATGATCCAGGGTGCAAAATTAAGTCCTCAACTCAGTTTTTGCACTTTGGTGAGTCTTTAAATGATTGTTTTTTTTCTGTCCGCTATATAAATTGTGAGCAGATACAGGGGATTCCCCCAGAAAACTTGCTAAGCCCGATGGTAGGGCCGCTAGGGCAGTCCACTAGCAGCCCACCATGTTCTTGTGTTGAAACATTTTTAAAACCTACAAAAATATCGAAAGTACACGAGAAGGCATCATGTTTTGGAAATAATATTGTGTGAGGACAGGTAAAGGGATGACGCAATTGGTGCACAAACCCCTCATGTCCAGTTCAGTGTGTCAACTATAAACCTTGCTTAATCTGTTTTTACTGTTACTGGTGTAGAAAAAAAAACACAAAGGACACTTAGTTTGGTTGATACAGGTAAAGCCTGCTGGCTTTATGATCACACCCATGCAAAAATCCTTTATGACTTAAAAAGTATCATAAAGGCCCAACTCACATTTGTCAAACTACATCATAAAGGCCCTGATTTACTTATTTAGACGCCATGCGATGGGCTGGCGACCCGTCTAGGATATACCTCACCTCTCACCCAATGACTGAGACAGGCACCAGGCCCAAAGAACCGCCAAAGATAGCCATATATATATATATATATATATATATATATATATATATAGTACCTTTTAATTCAATGAGTTTCCTTTATTTTCATGACTATTGACATTGTAGTTTCACACTGAAGGCATCAAAACTATGAATAACACATGTGGAAATATGCACTAAACAAAAAAGTGTAAAACAACTGAAAATACCCCTTATATTCTAGTTTCTTCAAAGTAGCAACCTTTAGCTGTAATTACTGCTTTGCACACACTCTGCATTTTCTTGATGAGCTTCAAGAGGTAGTCACCTGAAATGGTTTTCACTTCATAGCTGTGCCCTGTCAGGTTAATAAGTGGGATTTATTGCCTTGTAAATAGTCATGAAAATAAAGAAAACCCATTGAATTAGAAGGTGTGTCCAAACTTTTGGTCTGTACTGTATGTGTTGAAACATGAGATAATAAGGGTCAATGTAAATTAGAACCAAATGAAAAAGAAAAACATGGGAAATATCCTGGTTTTGTTTTTTTACTCTTAGGATGGTCTTCCCTGTTCACTTGTACAAAACTTCTTTTATTTCTATCGAGCCAGTGGAGGAAACCTGCACGTGTGTATTTGAAACAAGGAAAACAAAAACAAAAGAAACCGAATCCATCTCCTGCTCTGACAAACAGCAGACGTTCAGATGAGGCACAGGACACGGCGTGCGTGAACGTGGACAGATTCCGTCAATACACGAACTGACGGAGCCGTGGAACCGAAAACTGAAGAAAAAAAACAACCAACACGCGTCGTGGTCAGGAATGAGAATCTCTGGACCCGTCATACATGGAGGCATAAATCAATCTTAAGGCGACGTTTTCTACTGGCGCTCGATGTTGTCATGAGCGGCGCGTCATCGGTGAGCAGCGAGTTTCCACATCGCAGGCGCGCAGCAGAGAGAAGCGGTTGAAACAAGAGACGCAGCTGATGGCCAATTTGTTCCCTGATGTCTTAGAGAAAACCTTCAACACATCGTTCTTCCGTCTTTTTCATTCTTAGGAAGGAAAACGTTGCTCAGAGTCCGGTCGCGAGGCTAAATGAGTTGATTTGTTGAAAGTGTTTCTGTGTGAGTCACTGCAGATCAATGTTAGCAAAGGAGTATTTACATTAAAAACATTATGTGTATGTTATGACAGAAATATAAGGACTGACGCGAGTCTGTATTTAATAACGTTGAACACTTTCTAAATAAGCTGTGACTTACTGCCACCTGCTGGTCAAAATAACAGCAGGACTGTGACTGTTTCCTGTAGTGAAATAAAAGATTCCAAGCAAATGATCCAAGTGCATAACTGATGTCACAGGGACTCTTTAGAGCTTTTTCTTACTTATTTTGTCCTTCTGTCAGTATTTTTCAGCAAATAAAAGCAGATGTTTATTATTATCCAGCTGGACCAAAATTCATCAATGGAACATAAAGAGTATTTACCTTTATCTCTGGATGTTCTAGTCTCTTCATTGCTTTCCCAAATCTATCCAGATAAACAACATTTGGATAAAAAAAAAAAAAAAAAGAAAGAAGTACAAAAAAAAAACTATTGTCAAATTGAAAACTGATTTCTACTAAATGATGACAATGAAATAAACCAGTGAATCATAAAATAAGTGCTTGAGTAAATATTAACATCACTGCCAGTCAGCATTTGGCTGCTGCCACAACAGGAAGTCTGTGATGATCGTTCTCAATCAGGCTGTGCATCCGGACTGCATCTTATGTCATTCCTTCTGCTAAAATATTCAGACTCTGTCAGGTTAGATGAGGATTGTGTAGCCCAGCCACAAATTCCCTATGAGACTGTGTTCTGGGCTTTGACTGGACCAATCCCGAACATCCATCTTGTTGTCTTCAAACCATTTCATGACTTTTTTTTTTAGTAAAGTAAAAGTCTTGAAAATACGTTTTTTTGCCTGACTTACATTGACCCTAACAACTCTCGCATATTTAGTATTGATCTCCTGCATATTTTGTATTATTATTAGTAGTAATATTTGGAGTATTTACAGATATTCTGTGGAACGTACCTCCCAATTCTTAGCGGCAACTCTACCAGACTTCTCTGCAGAGCATGAGAAAAATATCGAAAGAAAATGCAGCTTAGGAAGCTGAAATAAGCACAACTCTGCTTCATGCACTATTAGCTGGTGTTTGCAAAGCGAGGCCAGGAGTGCGATTCATTTTTCCGGCCCTGATTGGCTCAAGAGCGAAGACAAACAAGACCCTCAATGATACGTGTTGCGGTAGTAGTGAGACGTTTTTCCATTGCGTGTATTAATGCGTTTTAAAATATATTCCTTGTTTGCGCTACTAAAAAGGGCAGTTGCTTTAGAGCGGTATTGCGTTAGCCACCAAAAGGTCACACCAGTCTTCAGAAGGTCAGTGATTGCAGCACAATAAATAATATGAACAAATAAACAAACTGACAGAAAAATATAGACGCAAAGTTGTGCTGTTCAAATTGTGTAATTATAAAAACATTTCACATTTTTGAGTCATTCAATAAAAAAAAAACAAAAAATGTTCACAGCTTCTTTAAAAACAACATACTCCACAAAAACAAATGAATATGCAGTTTAACAAAAGGGTTTTATACATTTAATATTCTGAGCTAGGAGACAGAGAAAAGCACAGGTAAAAATGATTTACAGATATAGGGGGAAATAATTGTTCGCCATCAGCTGAAGGTTGTCAAGGTCACTCATAACATGAGGATGGAACACAGTAAGAATACAGATCAGCACGGCGGGTGGGATCTTACGTCACAAACAGGAGAATGACAGCATAGAGTATCAGCACTTTTAACATTACACCGCTGATTTAAAAATTTAAGTGCAAGATATCATACATAAATTATTTGCATAAATATGTCGATACAAAATAAAGAACAACAGTTAATTTGCAAAGCTGCTTTGGCACGATTGCAGAGTTACAGTACTGAAATAATTAGGTCCAAACGTAAAATGCACTGTAGAATTTACTGTGTGTTACCAATGTGCCTCATCTCTTTCAGGTCTAACACATCATTCAGTCAAACAAAACAATTTCCCTCATGAACTAAAAGATGGATATCTTGGGATTACTCAAACTGGATTTCCATGTGTCTATCTGCCTACGTTTGGGTATTATATTTGATTGACTTTGGTTTCACTTAACCTACTGCTGAAGAGCAATCCTTTTGAGTTTTGAAATGAGCAAGGCTGTGTCAGACTAAATAACTGAACAGCCAAACACTGAAGCAAAATCCCGTCATTCCATTTGGGGTCAGGTACTGAAGTGCAAATGTTTCACATGAGGTCAGCAGTTTGCTGCGGATAACTTTTAAAGAATCGCTTGCAACTTTACCGTGCTGAATGTCCAAGCTGGGGTTTAGAGTTATTGTGAAGATGTTTTATTATCAGATATTGTCTTATGTTTGGCTAAACACAATTATATAGAAAGTCATAGGAATCTGAATTTTTTTTTTTTACTAATTTGGGTTCAGAAAACATTGTATTTTTATTTCATTTGTTGCCCATGAAATATTTATATTGCTACAGAACCAACAAGCTAAGGATAGTTGAAAAAATCTGTAATTTTTTCCCCATAACGTTTTAGCTCCTACGTCTAAATAAATACAGTTTACTGAGAGTAAATCAGTTGTAGATAACAGTTTTTAAAAAATATATGCATGTTTTCATTTTATTTTATATAACTTCGACCAGCATGTTAATATGCCTGTTAGATTTTGGGTTTATCCTTCCTATGGTGTTAGGGTCCCTACGGACCCGTTTTGAGTTTTAGCATGCATAAAAGTACTTCATACATTTGTTTTTTGCGTTGAAACTTTTTGACTTTGTCAGGGACTTCCATTTAAACAAAGTAAAATCAATTTTTTTTTTTTTTTTACTAAATTATAAAGTGCTCTGGTGAAAAAAATGACTTTTGTGGTGTTCGGGTCATTTGTGACCCGGTTAAAATTTTCGATTATAAAACAATAAAAAAGGCCAAAAATTAAATCATGAACACACAATCAACCAACAGCCTCTTCCTCCAACCACTAGAGCTTCATTTAGGGGCTTTTCTCTTTGTCTTTTTGTGAGAACAAACAAAGGGAGACATATCCAGGCTTGTCAAGCCATTTGAGTGTAGAGGTGGTGACTTGCAGAGTACACATCTCCAATTCACAGGATGCAACAATGAGGAGAAGATTCACTGTAAATGAAGCTTTGGATCACATCTTTTCTGCAAATGAGGCAGAGGACACACAGGATTTTAGCGATGGAGATGAGCAGGCCTCTGAGAACGAAGATGATGTGGAGTACCAATTGGAAGAAACAGACACAACTGATCAGTCTGAAGAGGAGGTCACTGGTGCTGAAGCTGCTCCTGCTGAATCATTCCAATCCAAACGTGGCAACATCCGTCGGAGCACAGTTCCTCCTGATGTGCATGGAAGGACAGCTGCTGCAAACATCATCAAAATGACCCCTGGGGTCACGAGGTTTGCTGTGACAAGAGTAAGTGACATCAAGACGTGCTTTGATCTTTTTTTGCCATTGTCACTAAAAAAAGTCATAATTGCTATGACAAACCTTGAGGGGAAAAAAGTCCATGGCAACACGTGGAAAGACATTGATGAGACGTACCTGGATGCCTACATTGGTGTTCTCCTCCTTGCTGGAGTTTACAGATCCAGCAATGAGGCAACTGAGAGTCTCTGGGATGCATCAACGGGCAGAAATATTTTCAGGGCAACAATGTCTCTTCGGACCTTTCAGATGATCTCAAGAGTCCTCAGATTTGACAATCGAGACACCAGAGCAAAATCTGACAAGCTTGCTCCCATCAGGGATGTTTGGGAGAGATGGGTGCAACTCCTTCCACTGATGTTCAACCCAGGGCCAGAGGTGACAGTGGATGAACGTTTTCTCCCTTTCTGAGGAAAATGCCCGTTCCGGCAATACATGCCCAGCAAGCCAGGCAAATATGGCATAAAAATCTGGGCAGCCTGTGATGCTAAAACAAGCTATGCGTGGAACCTACAGATTTACACAGGCAAATCTGCAAGCGGCATCCCTGAAAAAAACCTAGGAAAACGTGTAGTCCTCGATTTGACTACTGGACTGCAGGGTCACAACATCACTTGTGACAATTTTTTAACTGATTATTTTGTTGCCTTCTTCTCAAGGTTCATTTGACCACTTTTTAGACATTGAAAACGAGGGGTATGCTGTTAAAACAAAGGCCCAGGGGGCCACAAAAAAATATTAAAACTAATCTTTTCATGGATGAGGGAGCCCAACCAGCTAAACAAGAGTTAAGAAAAACATTGGATGATAAAAGATTGGTTTTAGGGTATTTTATGGCTGATTTAATACACGGGTCCAAAATGACCCGCTAACACCAGAGGAAGGTTAAACTGTATGCATACAGTTTAGGTACTTGCTACCGATACTCACACAGTAACTTTTGAAGACAAATTTATTTTATTTATAACATAGGCTGGCTGTTCTTCTCTGACTGTTTTATAAAAATCACAAATGGAGGCATACAGATCGCTTAGCCTTCAAAAATGCTTTATCAAATTACTGGTTAAAAGATGCATTTTCACTAGAATTTAGATTTGTAGTCCGACCAGAAATCTGAACTATTTGCCTGATGGTGCCTCGAACTTCAAACTCGGTTTCTTTCCATATGAAATGTATGACACTTTAACAGAAACTGCAGGCGTGTCTCTGTGTCTGGTGAATTTTTGGTTAAAACATGTTTGTTTTTCCTTCAGTGGGTAGAGAATCCAGAAATTTTACACAAGAGTAGCGAGACTTTATAATAAAATTACTCAAGTAAGAGCAAAAAGTACAGTGTAGTAAAAGTACTCCTAAAAGTACTTTAAAAAAAAAAAAAAAAGGCCACTCAAGTAAATGTAGTTACTCCCAACCATGGAGGCGCATGCTCCTCCGCAGCGTCCCGTCACCCAGCTCCTCTTCACGCTCCTTTCTGTCACCGCAGCTGCTCAGGTCACGCCGATGATACTGCCGTTTGCGGCTTCGTCTTGGAAGTGAATATTTTCATAGCGCCAAAGGTGCATCTCTTTGGAATTTAGTGAGGTTACTAAGTTCCAACTTCACAGTCTGTCTGTAAGCAATTTGGGAAAACCGTCTAGCTGAAAGATGGAGGAAGATTTTTGCAGAACACAATGCAACCAAGATCCAAACCAGGGAATTAAACTCAACTCCAACGGGTGAAACGTTTGGTTTGTTCCAGCTGTTCACTCGCAGTCCGTTTCTTTGGTTCTCTTCGTCTCTTTTTGTAGTCTATCACATTTGAATTCAGGTGTAATATTTCTGCCTAACTTGTTTTCCTTTTCAGAGTGTGTGTGCGTTCCAAAACATCGGGTCACAGTCTGGACCCGATGTAAACCTTCGCGGTCAGAGAGTTGTACTCCTAAACGGGCAAACAATTCAATCAGGGAACAGGCTGCACTGAAATGAAATTTTGTTGAGCTTCTGTACAATGACAGAAGTTCATTCTGATCAAATTTTACTAAATGTTTAATATTTTATTGCATCTTCTTGCCATTGCATTTTGGATAAACTCCACAGATCACAGGGCAGAATATTTCAGTATTCTGATTTATTCTGTCTGGGTCAGAGTACGGAAATATTTACATCTTTGCATTCCCATTCAGATTAAGTTTCGGTTTGTTACCTTTCTTAATGCTACAATCATTACAACATGCACATATCAATAGACACACACCAAAGTTTTGAGGTAAATAAACTTGTATTTAAGATTTCTATTTGCGACCCAAATGTTCAGATGAGGCCGATATTTCATCCCTTCTAATGTAAAATTCTTCTAAAATCAGCTGTGTTGACTCATCTGAAGAGTTTGCCAAGTTTTAGTCCAAATCGAAGGTTAAATCCTCATTAATGACATAATTTAAGAAAAAAAAAAAAATATATATATATAAAATCTGACCTACAAAATTCACATGACATAAATGTGTCCTTAAAGTTTGAAATCAATAATTGAGTAATTTTCAGTTTATTCTGGATGACTAAACTTACGAAAACTTCTACCTGGAATGTAATCTGTACCATTTCTCACAAGAACTATACGAGATCCATAAGCAACCAGTACATTTTTTAATATATCTTAGAAATATTATTGATAGCCAAAGTTATATCTTTAGCCCTGAATAGGGCTGAAGATTTTTTTTCAGATTTTCTAAAGGGGTATTAAAATGTATAATAGACTTTTTTTGAGCTTTACTGGGCTACTTCTCAAATCAGCTCGTGTGTTTCGTTAACGGCTTTACATTTACGTTAACGCACATTTTCACTGCGCTGGATTGAATCCGGAGAGATCAAACTGATGAGATTGGTTTTTATTCCATGTTATAGAAAACATACGTGTTTTTGATGCTTTGACTCTTCCATACATGTTTGAGAAATCCCTTAATCTCCTGTGGCAGCCATACAGGTGTGCAAAACGCCTGGTGAAACCGAGCGCCACCTTGGCAGTTGTGGTAACTTTCTGAAGCCAAAGCGCTGGAAAGAGCAGGACTTTCTTAAAGAGACAGAGGCCTAATTTAAAGGTGTTAAATTGCAAAGCCAAATGTCTTTGAAGTCATATTTGATATACTGTACACAGAAAGTAACAAGTCACTTTAGCGCTATAAAATAATACAATGTGGCTGGAAAACATAACACTTCCCAATAACAATAACAATAATGATTCCTTCATATGTCGACTGTATTTAAATCTGAGCCTAGTTGCAGATAATTATAGCATGAGTCAAATAAGGTGACATTTTATTTACTTGTTTTAATGGATAAAAAAATATTTCTTTGGACATACAGTCAGTTCCTATTTGCGGAGCAAATAAGACATTAAAAAAAACAGTGACCTCCAAATGATGCAAAATGGAGCAAGACAATGAGGTAAATGGCGAGATTTACACAGTTAGGCATGCCCCAGATTCACAACAACAATAACATAAATCAATACACCTAGAAGAAGAAGAAAAAAAAAACCATCACAAAATCTGCAACAACAAAAGAAACTTTTTTTTTTACAAGACATGTTTTGCCAGTCTGGATTGCCCTGTGTTCTCTAGCCTCATTAGGCTTCTGTACACTCCAAAGCTGCCCAATAATGCTGCTGGTATTTTACAGACTGCAATTCCACAGTGCACAGAGACTAGAACGCACTATCTGACCACCAAGCACGAAACACAGAGTTTGGAAGGTCCAATGCAATCATCATGGCAAAAAGCACCACAGCCTTGGCACATGATCATGGCTTTGAGGCGACATGAGCACTTAAGTGCTACTTCTTCAGCTGTAGTGTCTGTAAAAGCTTGAATACTGAGTGTAGCGTGGCTGGAGGCCAAGCGGGGACGCAGCTGGAGTACGCCATCAGCCATACCGCGGGAGAAACCACCGTTATCCATCATTGACACATTAGCTGTGTAGCTTACTACTCCACCACTTCCACCTTGTTTAGGCAACTTTCCGTATATTTGGAAGGGAAGGGAGGATGATGAAGACGAAGGTAAAGGAGAAAGAGGGGAAGCGGAACTGGATGAACAGGGGGTTTTGCTGTGCTCTTTCTTTGATATCCTTGTCAATGTCATCTCCATGTTGAGAAGTCCCTCCATTGCTCCTCCGGTTAAATATCCATCAGCGGAGTTCCCTGGCTCCTTTTTAGTCACACCAGGTACGGTAGATAAAGACTTGGCGATGGCCTGGCAAGAAGGCCGTGGACTAATTTCATTTTTCACACCAGGTGCAGGAGACAGCTTTCTCTGATGAGAGTGGGGATGCTGAGACTGTGAAAGCTGAATGTTAAACTTAGTACTGGCCATTGCTTCAGCATGATAGGTTTCCACAGGTGTAGAGGGGTTGTTGGACATGATTTGATCAGATTGTTGGACCCTGTCTGGAGTGTCCCTCTGTGAACGTTGATGACCACAATACTCTTTAATAACTCTAGATTCTAGAGCAACCAGAGAGACACCTTCTGACTTGCCTTTGGATGACAAAGAAACTGAAGAAATGGGCAGAGAGGTAATGACGGGGACAGCCCCAACAACTAGCTGGGGCTGGTACTGAGGTGCATCTTGGGCACCTGTAAGACATGAGACTGGACTGTCTGTGGGTGACTTCAGAAGGTTATGAGTTAAATCTGGAGTAGGACACTGGACAGAAAATGCAGACCTATGGCCAGCTTCAAGGTTCCTTGGTTCTGGTGGTCTTGCTGGTTGACCAGGTAACATGCTAAAAGCAAGCCTATTTGCAGAATGTGATGGTAAAACCTTTTCAAGAGGCAGACTGCCTTGTAGTAACTGTGTGACCAAAGGGTTGTTGGCTTCTACGGAGGACACAGGCCTGGCCGAACTTGTCAGTTTTTTGGAGGCCACCAAGCCATTTGGCTGAGTGACAGGAGACTTTAAAGATCCACAACATTCCCCTTCAGTATAGGTTTCTTTAGCGCTCTGACAGTCTTCTCCAATTTCCACTTTTAAAGCAATGTTTTCTTTTTTTCCTTGTGAACAAGTACTAAAAGAGTGGTGGTCTTGGGAATGAGGCTGATTGTCATGCAGTTGAGGCAGACCTTTGGGGAAGCAAGGCTGGATGACAGTCTGACCTTTGTGGCTAGACAAGTAGCCCTGAATCACTGGCTGCTGCTTTTGAGAAGAAAGGCTACAGATTACCAACTGGCCATTTCGTTGGGTGCTCAGCTGGGAGCTCCAGTTGGGGTCAGAGTACTGCTGCTCATCCTCCTGAGTCTCATTTTCACAGTCTGAAGCAGTTTCTGTTGAATCACTGTGCACGCCCTCTTCGTCATCCTTCTGTCTGAAAACATCAACGATCTCTGCACGTTTTGGAGAAGATACTGTTTTTGGCCATGTGGCTAAATGAGAAAATTCTTCCCGTGGGTCCAAATGATGTGAACTGTGATGGATAACACCACCCAGTCCAACCTCCTTTCCCTTTTCTTGTCCTTTGGTCCCCAGTGTTTGAATAACGTCCACACCATGAGCCCCAAACCTGGGAAAGGAATCTGGAATTGAAGTTTGGGTTAAGGTAAGTTTTACACAACCTGGATCTGCCACTTCTGAAAAGGGAGCAGTAGACTCAGGTATTGGGCTGTTTCTGGCTGTTTTGGTGGCTGAGGACACTGACTTGGAGTCAGGCTCTGGGGGAACTGTAAAATCCCCATCTGTTAACTCATTACAGGATCTCAGGGGTTTGGCTGACGTTTCCCCTATATCCACTTGAACCTTTGCTGCCATGCCTGGTCTGTGTTGATGAGGACTTGCAACTTGTGGTGACATGGAAGCTGATGTATTTGACAATGAAGGAGATGAGTGGGATGTAGCTTCTACATCGAGAAGCTGTAGTTGTGTTCCAGACGAATTAGGTTCTGAAGAAAATTCCTGCTCTTCAATCTCACCATCTCCTCTTCCTCCTCCTCCTCCTCCTCCTCCTCCTCCTCCGGGCTCGATTGGTCCTGGATGCTCTCTTGTTCTTCGTTCGCTGCTGCTATCCGATAACCCAGTAGAAGACCACAGCCGGACACTGGCCGCCCCTGGCCCCTCGCTAGAGGCCGCAACAGCAGCCTCGCGTTGGGCACGGGCTTGCTGAGCGCGGGCCTTGATGTCGGCAAGGGTCCGCGCGCCACCCGTGCCCGACCTCCGCGAGCATTCGGTCTGGGGCACAATTCTGGGGCAGATCTGGTAGGTGGGGTGCCCTTTGACCCAGGGAGGTTTGATTCTGGACAGTTGAATCTAGTACAACAGACAAAACAGCAAATCAGTATTTCCCTAGAGAATTTTAAGGATTTTATACTTTTGTACATAAAATATTTCTTAGCTTTGCAACCAAGTCTTACCCGGATAGGTGGCACCTTGGGTTCTTCGGTTGTCGGCAGTGGCTTCTCTGAACAGACACTGTCAATTGTGGTACGAAAGGACCGACGGTCATTAAGACGTGCCCTTTTTTCGGGAAAGCTGCAGAAAGCCTCAACCTCATCTTGCCTTCTCTTCTGTTCCTTAAGTTGAGTAATGAGCATGGGGGTGGTAGCTGGACTAGCTGACGGACTGCTCTCACGGCTGCTAGTGACGGTCCCTCCTGTGACAGAGGTGACCACAGAGGCTGTATCATCCAAGGGATCAGCAGGAACAGTGGCACTGGAAGATCCTGAAGAGGATGAAGAATCCAGACCTGTGGTAAAAGCTCCCTGTTGTTCAGAAGAAGAGGGTGATGAGGAAGGTGAGGAGGCAGGTGAAGAGGAAGAACTGGATGAGGAAGATGGCGAGGTGGTGGAAGCTAGAACAGGTGCAGCTTCCTCGGGGAGCGAAGAGGGAGTAATTTCAGTCTCTTCGTTTGCACTGGTGGATGCTGTGCTAGGACTAGGACTTGGAAGAGGAGTAGGAACTGCCAATGTCATTGGCTCTGGAGCGGGAGAGGCCTTAGGTTCTGTCACAGTACTCTCAAGTGGGAGCTCCACACCACAGTCAACATGGAGAACTACCTCTCCTTGAACAACTGTGTTGTTTGATATAGGAGAGTCAATGGACACTGCTGCTATGTCCAAAACAGCAGCAGTGTCATCACTAGTGTCTTTTGATTGCAGAGCTGGACCTGTCTTGCAAAGGGTCCGGCGGGCCCTACGACGCAAGTCAGCCCGTGTGCGTCTCCTCATCCTGCCGTCTCGCCTTCGCCGACCCACACTGCGTCTTTTCGGGACACCAGCTGAGACGACGTCAGCATCGCTTTCCAGCACAGTTCCTGCAACTTCACTAGCTTCACTCATGAGCTTTAGAGACTCGTCTCGTGTTAAGCCAGACCTAAAGGTGGACAAGGTGAGTTTTAGCAAATTGTGGATTTATATGACCAATATATGAGCAAATGTCAGTGATGTTAAAAACATGCATCACTTCTGTATGCTATACAAGTACGATAAACACAAATTAAATTGTAAACTTATGCAAAACACAAATCCGTATTTCAATAAAATGAATATGATCTTACTTTTGCCCATGGTATTCTTCAAAAAATTTCTCTTTCCAAGCCTCTACTTTTTTCTCTTTCTCCTTTTCCTGTCGGAAACGGACTTGCATTTCATGGGTGAATTCACCTAAAAAATGTTTTTTTTAAAAATCAAACACATTTAAAGGTGTTTAAACGTATTGAAACTCTAATGGAAATTGGGCATATTTTCTTGCAAAGTCTTGCCCTACCTGCCTTTTATTGTTAAATCAAAAATTACTTTGAAAGAATGAAAGTGTTTCAAGCATTTCAAACAAAAAGAAAAATTCAATTCAGTTTATTTATATAGTTCCAATTAACAAATGTCATCTGATGCTTCTGAATCGAATTGTGATCCTAAAATTAGCAACTGAACCACTAGATATTTTAACTAGATATTTGGCTCTTTAGTGCTGTCTTTCTTTCGTGCACTTTTAAAAATTCCTAATTTCCAATAGGAAGATTAATGCAATACTGTACGCTACAAGTCTCAAAACAGTATGTCATTCTTGACAAAAACAGGTCAGTCGGAGCCACCATAATGATCATTTCCTACTTTTCAAACTTCTATTGACCTCAATGTCGCTTCCCAGTGACTCAATTGAAGCTTTACAGGGCGTAAAGCTGGAATTGATAAACATCTTTTTAAAATTTGTGTCTGCCTTTAACATCAACTGTAAATTCGGGTGTCATAAAATGTCACTAGCGGAGCCTGAATTGTTTGTAAGTAATTAAGTTACCTTCAGCAAGCCTTTCTTTCCAACTCTGAGAGGCATGGGTGAAGAACTCATTGTTAAGAGCTGAAGTACTTAGGCGGGTCATACCGTCAGGCCCAATCTAAAAGCAGAAAGAGAGAAAGAAAAGTCAATCAATTCTCACTTTTTTGTCTGACCAAGACACTTACAGAATGCTTAAAATGAAATAACAGTAAAATGGAATACTAAGAATGTATTTGCTGCATGTCAATTTACTTAATTTATCTAAAAGAATTGAAAATCGTCAAGTTTTTAATTCAAAATCTTTCTTGCCTCAGTAAATAAAATACTGTATATTGCATTGGTATAAGGTCTAAAATAGTTGTGCTGTGACGGTGTGCAAGTTGAAGTTAAACAATGTGTATTCATGCCTCATAAATACTAATATTTTAACACAGACCACAGATATACAAATGTAACATTTGTTTATTGAGATTATCAATACTGCTAAATTTGATTTTATGGTTTCAGCATAGACAAATTAAAAGATTTTAAATTGTTTTATCCTTAAATTTAAGATTTTAAGGAGCTGGCAAATTTACTTTGTAAAAGTTCAAGGAACAATCTTCACAGATTGTTTTGTTACCATAGCTACAATCTGATGCCATGAGTTTAATCTTTGAGATTGAGCTCTAGGTTGGAAAATTAAACTACTCCCTTCTCCCAAAATTTACTTAATCCATGTTGAAATACTGTTAGTGGTGCTGATGTCCTTAGCAGGAAAAGGGGCCCCTAAATCAAATTCTGCTCAAGGCCCCGGCCCTGTATGACGAGCTACATCCCCTGCACATCTCTGTTGGATACAGAGGAACAAACTGGAAATTTAATTCATGTGGCTTTAGTAGCTCTTCCATTTGGTGTCTGTTCAGTTTTTGATAAGGACCACAGAAGCTGTTTTGGTTGCCTGAGCTTTACGGGTCAAGATTTTCTGATCTCCGGCTGACTAAGTGGACAAAACATTTGATATGGTTTGATGCAAAATGTAACCAGGAAAATAATAATAAAATAAAACCAATGTGATGCTGAGTACGAGGCGAGCGTGAATGCCGAAGGTTCCTCAATGGAACAACACTTAGCATCGCGGGGGTGGTGGGAGGGGGAGCCACCAAGCTTATAATACACTGGGGGAAACCCTGTACAGTTATGCCAGGTGCCTGCCCATTTCCTTTGTTTGTTTGTTTTTTTTTTTTTTTCCTCAATAGTTTGGTTATTTTTGAAGTCCATGTCTCCCTGTCTTTTCTGATGGCTCAGTGAGGTCAGGTCTTAACACATGTAGAATTCACACAGCAGAGGGAGTAGGTGATCCAATGAGTGACCATCCTAGGCATATCAGTAGCTTCTCCAATGCCAATGCTAGTAAGTAGTCTCCTCATTTACCAGTGGTGTCTAACCGTAACCCAGTTACGGCCCATCAATGAGACCAGTATCTAGCTTGTGAATACATAAAGCCTCCTGTGACTGGAAGATGCTGGGTGTGAAGTAGTCTTCATTTTGGTCCTCATACCTTGCTGTAATTTTCACCTTTTTACTAAATCATGGAAAAAGGACAGAGAGAGATCTTCTTTTTGTCAGAGAAAACTCCACACTAAACGAACAAAAACACAGTAACCTACTTGTCGATCCACCTCAGGCAACAGCTGCAGTAGCTGCTGCTGTGAATGCGAGGGAAAAGCTGAAAAGGTCCGCACATTGATGAGGGCTCTAATGTTGGTGTTGACCAGGATGGAACCAGGCGTTTCAAAGTCTATGTCTACACCTCCACGACTCTTTTTCATGGGACCTAAGACAAAAAAAAATTTAAAAAAACGACTGAGTTCAACTTGGAAGACATTCAGCAGAGTCCAAATGCAAACAAATGACATCCTTATACTTTACAAGACAAACTGGTCCAGTTAAATAGAATCAGCACAAATTCTCTGTAAAGTCCACACAGGAAGTATTCACAGCACATCACTTTTTCCACATTTTGTTATGCGACCGTCTTACTCAAAATGGTTTGAATCTTTTAGCAAATTTCCACTTTGGGTGCCACTGGCGAAATGTGGATAAATGTGTGAAGTGGTGTGTGATGTTGAACAACACCAGCCATCTTGGAGGGTTTGCAACTCGAACAGAAAAAAAAACAAAAAACTGTTTAGTTTGTACTCCTGTCCAGAGATAGACTTGTCCAGTACACCAGATGGGAATCTGGTGTACTGGACAATGCCGAGTGGGTTGACGCACACTTTAGCCAAAAAAGTGCAACAACAATAATTTTTACCGACTGCAATGGCCCATTGGTTGATTTTCTTGAAGGACATTGGGTTAATCCAATGAAAACCCTCAGTCCTTCTTGGCCCGCCACTCGATTCTTTTGAACGGCTTTCTGTCGTGAATAGTAGGACTGCAGTCTGCAGCACAAATGTCAACAACTACTGTTGTTTTTATTTAATTTCAAAGTATTTAATCAGCAATACACTAGATGAATGAATTTTTTTTTTTTTTTTAAATATGCATCAGATTTTTAAATGGATTGGATGAGTTGGATTTTGCTTTGTCGCAATTTTTTCTATTGCTAAAATATTTTCAGTAAAAAAATAAATAAAACACAGCACAAGTTACAGAAGAGCAAAGTCATTGACCACAACCGTGACAATATTTTTTGATAATTTGATAATAATAATGATAATTTGAGAAATATGTCCTATTCGGCCCCGTATTCTGACTCGGGCAATCTGTAATACATTCTCTATATTTCAAAATACAGTTTTCAAGTAATGTTTAATTTAGTATGTGAAAAGCAGCAAGCCAAAACAGAATTTCATTACACAGTTTATGCTTTTCACATGTTTACCTGTAGACACATGTTCTCCGTTGACTTTAAGTGGAGTGAGGACAACACGGGGCATCATGACGGCCTTCTTCCTTTGTCTTCCTGACTGTAGAAAGTAGGGAAAAACAGAAGATGTCAGAACTTCTATCCTTTGTGCACACACATTAGGCAAGTGAGCATTTTAACCAAAAACGTGTGTTTGCAGATTTTCCAGCTCCAAGCTGCAGAAACTATGATTTGGATGTGAAAGTAAAACGACAACTTAAACCTCAACCCCACTAAGCTAGTAATGCTATAAGTTCCCTCAACTAAGAAAATGTTCAATTACAAAGTTCATTCCAAATATTACAGCAAAGGTTATGGTGCCACTGAGAATAAGGGCTGTTGTGCTATGGAGCAATCCTTGGATGCAACATCCTACCTTGAAGATACTTCACTTAAACACAGATCCTCATGATCTACATACAGCAACACCAAAGTAAAGGGACGGGACCACAAACAGGCAGAATATATCTGTGTTGCATGGAAAGCCATTCCAACAAAATGTCATGTTACTGTAACAGGTCACAAACATTTTACGGGCTGAGAAGTCAAAAAAACCATAAGTAGTCTTTAGGAGAGTGTAGTCTGAAACTAAATCACATTTGATGTCTTTGTGCAGAGTGCTCACCTGTCTTGAACGACTCAGTCTAGTCTGAGCGTGTTGGCTTTGCTGAGGATCCGTGCGTCCCTGCTGTCCTGTTGCCCTGCTCAGACGTGTCTGAGGGTGGGTGGTGGGAGTCTGCAGCTCTGTGGAGCAGGAGGCACTGGATGAATTCTCATCCACTGATGCTATAACCCAGGAAAAATAATATTAAATTAAGCAAGTATTATTTGACACAATATTTATGATAGTTTCTAAACAACAAAGAAAATGGCCAAGTGACGGCACCAAACCTGTGCCAATTCTGGTGAAGTTAGCGGTTTAAAAGGAACAAACATACCAGTGGGTGGGTCTGTTCCACTTCCCCAAGTTTGACTCACAAGTGATATTATTTGGACAGTGTTGACTGCAACCATTGGAATATTCATACTTGTGAGTTTGTGGGATTTGGAAAGACTGTCAATGTTGGCTGTAATATAAAAAAGTGTTACTTTATTCTTAACAGACAGTATGCTATGGCTAGAGCTAGGTTACAAAACATTGGCAATATACAGTACAGACCAAAAGTTTGGACACACCTGTGTGCCAAACTTTTGGTCTGTACTGTATATTGCAAAAATATTTTTTCCTCAATAGATATGAGAAAGGGTCGATTTAGGGATGGGAATCAAGAAACGGTTCTTGAAGAGAACCCAGTTGTTCAGTTCCTGGGAATAGTTAACCTGCTTGCTTAACAATCCCACTCATCGGTTCCATTACGTGATGACGTATTGCACATGTTCTGCATTTTGCTTTAGAAAATATCCGAGACATGGTTACATTTCACCAAAAAAAAGACGTTACTATGGCCAGTTGCAAAATGTCCCGGGGCCTCAAGTATAAAGCATCTGTGCGGCCAAAAATGTGCGGCGCCATATTTTACGCACAAGTTGGCATGTATAAAAATTTACTTTGTGTCAAAGTGTGCGTAAATATACGCACACTTTTTCGCTGGCGTGAAAATGCGCAGCAGACACGCAAACTTTTTCTGTGGACAACATCAAACTACAAAGCGTCAAAACTCACCTAAATACACTAAAATCCGACTACATTCGCTGCTATCTAGACCAAGAAGCATCGAACCCGATGTTTTAGGGGTTTTTTCATGGTTTGAATATCTTATTGTTTCAACAATAAAACTAAACCGCATTTATCCTCAGATAAATACACACAACACACACAAAATAAAGAAAGCAAAAATAAAAGGATGCGAAAACCTCACTAGAATGTAAAAAAATATATTTCCTCAATTTTTGTCTCATAAAGATGAAACGCAGTGTTCTGTGCAAAATGCATTTATGGGGTAATTTCATTCTCACAAAAAAATATATAAAATGGTTGGATCAGCAAATTAACTCCAAACAGGTTTGATCATTTTTAAGGTGATGGAGGTGTGTATGCAATCACACGTATTTAAGTAGCTGCAAAAAGGTGAGCCGCTAACTGTGGAGCGCTTTGGCTCTGATGGAGAACATCGCCAATGGAAGGATTCAGAGGGAGAGATTGATCATATTGATCTGCTGGGAAATGTTGATGATGATCATTAGTGTTTAGATTAATCCAGACTGATTATCCTGGAGCTCTGAGCAGAACTTATAGAAGGAGCCGTGCGGTACCGGTACCGGTCCAGCTGCAGTCATCCTTCAGTGGAGCCGCCAGCTTTGTGAATGCGCCTTTCTGGACAGAAAGCATCTCTACTCTTTAAAGGTACAACTTATGCACATGATACCACTACTTATAATAAACGTCCATTTTACCAACTCAAATGACTCTGTCTTTAAATCCCGGCTGAACGCTCTACTGTTCAAACAGGCATTTGCAGGATCTCTTTATTTTCTTTTTGTTATTTGGATTTTTTTCTTTCTTTAAAATGTATTTTAAAGAAAGGTTACCTTACGTTCCCTGAAAGCACCTTTTAAATAATATATATAATTACTATTATTATAAATAATAATGTGAGGTTACCTTATGTTCCCTGAAAGCACCTTTTAAATAATATATATAATTACTATTATAAATACTTATACTGCTACAAACAAGAACGTTGCCATGGTTATTGCTTCACGTGGTGGCAGACTTCCGGGTATTTGTACTAATTTACATACTGCATGTATTTAAGGAGGCAACAGGGCAGACCAGCAGCTGCGCTCCATTTCCCGCAAATGTGGATGTATAAAGGAAAGGTGTGCAGCCACATGCGTGTGCACGGCTTTATACATCCAAATTTTTTGTGCGCCGCACTTTTCCGAACGCCAAATTTTAGTGTGAAAACTGCACACTCTTTTATGCATGAGGCCCCTGAACTTTAACAATAACAAAAAGATAAAATACGTCCAACATCCTCAAACATACACAGCATGCTACCAATTTAAAACAAATGTAAAGTGTTTGATACGATGCTTAGCGATGGCGCTGACTTGAGGGCACAGAAATGCAGGGAGATATTGCTGGTGGAATAATCTGGACGGCGCAGTAGACTGTAATCATATTAGCGTTTTCAGAGGTTAACAAAGGTCATTTATATCCAGTTTGGTGCATATATGTGTGATTTAGAGCTAGACATGTGTAAATGGCAAAGAACTGGAATTTGCCATTCTGCCATGCCCACACGGTCAGTCTACCAGTCAGTGTTGAGAGAATCATGAACTATCACCATTTTGTGTCTACAAAAACACACTTACATCTGTATAAATCAGATTAAAAGGAAGACGTACAGGAGCAAATATCGTCACTTCCTGTTTTGAAGGGGCCGGGGCTAAGGTAATGTCATAGGTGATGAGCATGTGAATGTGATGAATACTGGTATTTTTTGACACATTTAGCATCATGAAGGTGGGACTTTGTGTGCGGGAGGGTTAGGGTTATTCCACCATGATGTTTCGCAATTGTATAGTCTGATATTTGTAATTTTCTGAGATGCATTTGTGAACCAACAGAGTTCAAACACAAAGATTAAACTCGCAGCATCAGATTGTAGCTATAATCACAAAACAGTCTAACTATAAAGACTGTTCTGTGCACTTTTACGAAGCAAACTTGCCATCTTCTTAAAATCTTACATTTAAATTGTGTGCCATCATTAAAATCTTGTTATTCATCTCCTCATCAAATTTAACGCCATTGTCATTCGTAATAAACAATGTTCAAATTCTAGATCAGTTAAAATTCCTGAAGGTCTGTGGGGCCTGAAGCAGCTGCTTAGTTCACTGCGCTAGGCACAAATGAACTGAGCCTGTAATGTCGCCTCTAAACATTGCATAGTGTTTTAAGATCCACTGGCTGATTACTTAATTGGGATTTAAATTTATATTTATTTTAATAGGTTTTGTTTTTTTGTCATTTTTAAGACCATAGTTGTGTGTTTAAGCATCGTTGGCAATGTCTTCCAGTAACATATAATTACCCACCAACATTTTTACATTTCCTGTCAACTTAAAAAATTTTTATACAAAAACACAGCAGGCTGGTGGTGGACCGCCCTGGCACCCCGATCACCGGATTTAGCAAGATTCCTGGGGGAAACTTTGCATTGAAATCCAGTCACTTAATATTGATGTTAATACCAGGGCTGAACAGGACCTCTGTAATCCTAGGCCTCATTGTATTGACGTTTTTGTGTAGCATTGGTTGGTGGTTTGGATAATTACAATGTTATGATGGTATATTAAATCGGTAAATCCCCACTGAAGGGCTGAGGTACTATGGCCTGTCACTAATGAATAGGTAGTTTTTACTTATTGAACTTATAGGTAATATTTACTGAGCACTAATATGTTATTAGACAACACAGAATTGCATCCCACAAATATGTTTTAGCAGAGTTATTGCTAAAAAAAAAAAAAGGCAGTTTTTAGCAATACATTTGACTACCTGTTATGAAATCTTTCCATTGAACTAGTTCTGATAAGTTAAAATATCCTCACTTCAAAACTAAGTAAATTAAACTGAAGATCAATTATGGAAAATATAGATGCTCTGCATATGTTTTAAGGTGTATGAAAAAGTTTAAGACTTTTGAAGATTCAATACAAGAACATGAATTAATGATGTGTGTATTATTGAGTTACCATCATTGTCCATGATGGCTGCTACAATCGCTTCTGAGGAGTCACAGCTCTCCTGTTCAATGGTTTCACTGGAGTCAACAAGGGCAACAGCAGATCCCGCCACTGAGGTACTGCAGCTTGAAGTTGGATGCGCAACATTTCCCACCGGCTCTGGTGGAACCTCCGACTCTGAAGTTGGTTTTGTCCACTGGAGGGCATTTTTCTACAGAAAACAAATGGCACAAAAGTGAGGTAGTGCTGTAGCAAAAACAAGCGATACAAAACTTAACTTTAAAAGGGCTTTTGGGACAAGTAAAAGAGCTTTAGCTGCTGGTCACATGCTAGCGGTTAAACTGGCGATTTGTGATCAAGATTGTAAGCTAAAACTAGCTACCCGCGGCAGACGGTAAACCAATGCATTACTTCTATGTTAGGTTGTTAGAGTTGCTTCATATGAAAATAGTTGTAATTCCATGTTATTTTAACTTAAGCAGGTAAAACAATTTCAGAATAAAGTACCTTGAGAGTGAACAAGCTCATTCGTCCAGGAAGCTTGAAGAAAATGCTGTTCTTGACCCGGTCTCCCCTCACTTGAGAGTGCAGCATGGTGACCAGGCAGGCCAGAGGAGCGGTGCCACTGCAGCCACACACACAAATCAACTTTTAGACTTTCCACAGAGATGGTAGAGTACGTTTATGTTTCCACCATTGTCTTATCATAATATATCAAGTCCTTTTGAAATGTAAAAAGCTCATTTAAAACTATTCCACATTTTGCTTGATAAATCTTGTTTGGTTTTGGGTAATAAATGACATAGTGCAATATACACTTTTTGGATGAACACATAATGTATTTTGATTTGGCTTTAGTGCCAAAAGAATCCTCTTTTTGAGGGTGAACAACTGTGCAACAGCTTTAAATTGGAGGTGGGCATTTATCGCATCATTCGTCATTTATCAAGACAACATTCAGCGTTGATAGTTTTACTATTTTCTCCATTTAGTATGTATTTAGTGATAGAAATCACACTAGTTTACATGACTGATGTCCTAAAGAAACTTATTACAAATAGGAAAGCTATTCAAGAGCAGCAGTGGTGGGACATAACACTTTGTTACTGTTTAATAAATCAGAATTTTTGCATGGAAAGTGGCATTTGCAAGTTTCAGGCCCCGTTTTGTGCGTACGTAAGCTTTCTAAATAAGACCTCTAGTCCTTATAGTTTTTACCAAATGTGCATTTGGTCTGTCCCAGTTTATTTATTTATTTTTTTTCCTCCAAAATTCTGACACAAAAACGATGTTTGTAGCTGAAATATTAGCACTTCTAACTTAGTCATGTTGTCTTGGACTAAACATGATTGTGTTCTGCAAGAGAAACTTTTATATAAAGAAATACTTGAGTTTTAGAATGGTGTATGAACCAAAAAGTAAAACTCTTATGTTGTTAAAATGCCACCTAAATGTGGCTTTTATACTTGGTCAACAAGTTGCACTTTAAATAAATTCTTGGGTGGGTAGAATAACAGAAGGGAAAAAGAAAATGTTATATGTAGCAAGAGGGGAAAAAAACTGCTCCAATTTCAACATTTACTTGAAAACTATGAACGTACCTTCTGTTTATAGTTGGCAGCAATCGAAGAAGTTCATGGAGACAGAAAGAAAGTCAGTTATTAACAACACAAAAATTTCACCTATGCATGTGTTGCAAAAAAACTGAACAGCTGGTATTACAAAATTCCTGTCCTAAGTCAAATAAATCTGAAATATCATGTTTGAGCATGATATTTGAGGTCGCGCAATTGTTCAATTAGATGACTTTATTATATATTCACATAGATGAATATGTGGTTTAAAGATCCACCATGGCAATTATGTCTTAGAAATGACTTGCAATTAGTGAAGCAGTGACCTATATTTGCTTTGCCACTATAAGCTAAGTGCACAATGTTTACCTTCCAAGACAACCAAGAGCCTTGATTTGACACCTGCTCACTTAAAGGAGACTAGACAATTGAAGTCTGAAAGCACTTAGTAAAGTCTGAAGTTATTCCATCCAGCAAAACTGAGACCCTGTGCGTTTGTGTCTGACCTCATTTCCTTCAGCCCCTTGGTCTGGATGACATGGAGGATTTGTTTGGGAGTCATGGGTGCGTCAGAGAAGTTCTCCAGGACCTGGAAGATACATTTTTTGAAGAACACAAACTCAGCTAACAGAACTTGGAGAATTAAAGCTTCACATAAAAAAAATCTAAACTGTGTACAGGCCAGAGCAGGACTCCGAAAGACATTTCTATCAGACCTCATTGAATGATGTAACACAAGGCTGTCCAAAATCATCCCTAAGGGCCAGTCACTTGCATGTATTAGAGGCTTCCATGTTTTAGGACATTTGACTCAAACAAATGGGTAGTCGGCAGGTTTCCGTAGAACTTGATAACATGCTGAGGGGCTAATTAAGCCATTTGAATCAGCTGTGTTGGAGCAAGAACACAGCTAAAATCACAGGACATCAGGCATTGGCATCGAGGATCCCTGATTTCACATATAGATAAACAAAAATACATACAAAATGAACCTTAAGCATAGGTCAGAAGCAGGTGTTTTGATGAGCAGACAAATCCTTCTATCTCTTTATTGTTCAGTATAGCAAATAGATCAACATGTCCATCCAGAGAAGTACTGACATAATGATGAACACTTTAAAATGAACCAGTTAGTACTTCAGGATGCACACGCATTACACAGTAGTAACAGGTCGGTCAGGAATATTTCGACTCGGGATTTCGAGATAGACTGCTCCGCATTTTTTCCCCCTTTGCTGCTCAGCTCTCGCTCTGTGACTCGGCTCAGGGCAGAGCTTTGTTTTGATTAGCAAGGTGGCCTTGTGGCCAATTACGTGTGAGGATATGGGACCATACCATAATGCGAGAACAGAAAGTGGACCAGACAACAGTGGTGAGGAGAAGAGTGCAGCATCTGGTTGCAGTTTAATTATATAATAATTGTGAATTATGGGTCTGTTCATTAGACTTGCTTCCAGTGTTTTTTTTCTTTCGCTTTTGTGATAAAAATGTAAAGTTTGATTTAAATTTTTTTTTTTAAATCCTGCTTTTCTGACAGAACAAACATATAAAATTAAGCAAGTATAAGGCTTCTTATATAGGGCACACAAAATGCAAATTGATTTATCATGCAAGACATATCTAGTGGGGCGTGCTGTGGTGGCGCAGGGGGTTAGCACGCCCCACGTCTGGAGGCCTTAGTCCTCGACGCGGACATCCCTTAGTCCTCAACGCGGACGTCGCGGGTTCGACTCCCGGTCCCGGCGACCTTTGCCGCATGTCCTCCCCCCTCTCCTCGCCCTCTTTCCTGTCTGCCTACTGTTGCAAAAAAAATACGAGCCACTAGCGCCGCAAAAACTCTTCGGAGAAAAAAAACAAAAAACATATCTAGCCAAGTCAAGCTAAAATATGGGTCTGCAGATAATAAATTGAGATGTTTCGGAGCCGAAAAAGCCAGCTCTTCCTTGGGAGCCGTGTAACAAGAACCACAGGATCTTCCCCAGTGTATTATCTCCAGTTTCAAGCATGACATAAGGTCATATAACCGACCACTGCATGCGAGAGGGAGTAGCACCTCTCCATCTGACCAGAACTGCACGCCTCGCTAACGGAGAACACAACGACAAGTTATACATTAGTGATACAAATGGATGTACTTTGAATCTATCTTGGGTCTTATTTTGTACTTATGGGATGCATTTTTTCACTGTATGTTTATTTTAAATCCCAGATTAATTCTGGAGGATTTAATTTTTTAATAATGCACCTTAATTAAACAGATAATTTGATATACAAAGAGTCAATAAGCTGTTATTGGGATAGCCAAGCTTTCCTCTTCACTTTACGCTGCCCTCTGAAAGTGACAGAAAAGACAGACTAAGCTAGGTTTAAAGTTGATGCATTGAACTGGGCGAGAGCAGCATCACTTGTGCTGCACATGCCGAACAACAATACAAAACACAACACAAGATATTATTATGTGCTTACAACACCATAATTTGGAGACTTGCTATGGACAGTAGGGACAGAAATTTCCTTCAGTCCAAGTATTTTGGCAAATCCTGCCATGTAGTTTCCAAAGAACTCCTTCCTAAACCGAACTGCGCAAACTACAACTTTCTATGGTAATATCGCAGGAACATTACAAGCAAAATAAAATGAAGCCACGCATCTCTATTCTCTGTGAGTGGGAAAAAATGCATAGACAAATGCTCTATATTGCAGGTGAAAACAAAACATTTTCCTATTTCGTCAGCCATTGTGCAGCATAAATCCACGGCAGAACAGACTGCATCTCTTGTAATGATGTGGGTGGAGCGCCACTTGGGTTGCCAGGTGAGGGGCTGCGCTTGGCTTGGGGTTAGAGATGTACCAATATGATATCAATATCTGCACAAAAACCTTTTAGATCGGGTATCGGTGGCAATGTGCCCGATCCATAAGGGTTGAACGAGGAGAAGCAGCTTTCAGCATCTATGCACCACAAATTTGGAACAAACTTCCAGAAAACTGTAAAACAGCTGAAACACTGACTTCCTTTAAATCTCTACTAAAAACCCACCTGTTTAGGATTGTATTTGAAACGTAATCAATTACAAATTTAATGATGGAACCTGACTTAATGTCATGTTTTGATTGTTGATTCCATGTTGAAATTGCACAAAAATCCGTGAGGGACGTCGGAGTCCCAGAGCGAAATTCCGTGAGAAGTGTACGGAGCCTAGTGCCGCAAGAAAAACAGCAAGTGACTGAGGGTCACTGTGCGTAACACAAACGCTATAAATTCTAGACACTAACAGGTACCATAGAATTGCACAAAAATCCGTGAGGGACGGCGGAGTCCCTGCTCGAAATTCAGTGAAAAAGGTGTACGGAGCCTTGTGACAGAAGCCCATTAAAATGCTGTTTACATCGTTTTAAACTGTGTGATTGTGAGTGGGAATAAAAATAGCAATAGGTATTTTGTTCCATATAACACAGTAGGAGTGTAACAGGTAAACCTTTTATGGATGCAAACTCCACTAAAAACCCACCTGTTTAGGATTGTATATGAAACGTAATCAATTACAAATTTATTGATGGAACTTGACTTAATGTCGTTTTTTGATTGTTGATTCTATGTTGATTTGTGTTTCTGTGTTTGATATGATGTAAAGCACTTTGAAATGCCTTGCTGCTGAAATGTGCTATACAAATAAAATTTGATTGATTGATTGATCAATCAAATTTTGATCAATTTGATCACCACCAGGTCATGTCTGCACATTTTGCAGTTAGCAGTAGTCACCCCACTGTTAGCAAATTGGTTGCTACCATTTAGGACGTTTCAGATAAAACAAATTGGCAACAGCCAAAATCATAATCAACATGTTGGACTTTTTAAAGATCGGTCATTGGCAATAGGCCAGAAAACTGCACCCCTATTTGTAATCAAAGAATAATTTGAAGACCATAAAGTGAAGACTTGTATTTATCTATGTATTTGAAAACATGTCACTATTTAGAAAACAATGTCTACAGGAGCATGTGTGGTGTCTGTTACTTTAAATAAAACCCAGCCAATAGCAATATTAATTTTGCAGATAGACTAAACTAAGACAGGCCTTAACCTGACCACAAATCTACTGTGTTTGTACTTATGTCTCTGGCAACTGAAAAACTTCAATTACAACCATTGATGCACCTCCTGCAAACTGCTTTGCTGTTTTTTAATTGGGTGTTGCTTTACACGAAGGTTACATTGAATCCAGCTGTGGTGCATTATTACCAGCAAGAGTAAATTCTCAAGACACTTGAAGACGTTAACCTTGATGATGGTAAAATAGCTTTGCCTTCAAAATGTTATTCCCAAAAAATTGTTTTGCTTCACATCCACCCCTAAATATGTGTTACATACAAATTACTTTGGTATTTGAGTCGCCTTGTGTGCCAGTTTGTGCTATATTTGCGCACTGAGGCTGTTCAGATGCTCAAAAGCGTCGAGCTACTAGCTAACCAGCTAGCTAACTAGCTGCCTAGCAAACAAAGACCTGAGTAAGAAGCGGCTATTTTGTTACCAAGCTTTAGGGGTTTCACTACGTCGCATTTTAATACATTACACAAGACACGTTTCACGCAAACAACAATCGTAAAAGTGGAGTAGCGTTCATGCTAAACACAAAGTATTTGTTGGCTAGATTAATTCTCGCATTAATATGATTAAGCTGCTAGCTGCTAATAGTTGGCTAACTAAACACCAGAAGCTAGGTTGTGGTCGTGAGTGGAATATCCACAGGCAGCAACGTGTCTGGATTAAGATCGTTTCTCTTCTAAAACATCCACGGTTTACATGCAAATGAAGTCTTATTTCTTACCATTCGAGCTGCTTCAGCCCAGGTCCGCTCCTTCTTTCTCTTTTGCTTGTCCTTCATTTCTTTAGCGCTCGACTCTGCTGGGTGGCTACTAAGCAACCTAAAAGAAATCGCGGCTGAACTGTTCGGCAGCGGCTAAGTATAATCGAAGAATATGCTCTTTTCGACGCGAGGCAACGCTATTGTGCGGTGGTTGCTGGTGTGTCTGCTGCCGAGTTTAAACCAACACTACAAACACATCTTCCTGTCGAGGCAGAGTTACAGTGTTAGCAGCCGTACTATTGCAGGACAAGCTAAGTTCAGAGGTCAAATCCTCCGCAGGAATGCAACAAAACCCATCCGCCTCCAGGAAATGGGCTGTTTATACTGTTGCACTTCATGATAACAGAGCAATGGAGTCTGCTTATTCTATAAAATACTGTTTACAATTTAGTAACTTTAAGACGTGACAGATTTAAATGTGAATTACATCGCGACATTTAGATAGGAAGCAGAAATACATTTGGGACAAATTAATTCTAGGGCATGTAGATAATTAATGAACAGTAGAAATTAGATAATTTCTAATAATTGGATGATACAAGCAAAGATTGTTGAGATGGTATGTCATAATTACGTTCTCACGATAAAGAGATACTATCTCAAAATTGTGACTTGCTGCCTCATAGTTATGACTTTGCTATCTCATAATAATGAGATCTCATAAATATGAGATAGCTAAGTTATAATTATGAGGTACACATTTATTTTTTCATAAGAGAGGCGGAAATGGACTTTCATACATATGTGCTGAGTGCTTGAAAAAGTTGAACCAGAAAATAAGACGTGAGGGTACAGTCCTTTCTCTCAAGGCCATTTTAAGTAATATAATAATGTTTTGAACAAGCATTTTATTTTTATTTGCTTACTATTTGTTTTTGACTACTTATGTCAATTTCAAATTATTTAAATTACCAAAATGAATTTTGTTTTTTTTAATGTAATGGCAGGATCCCAGCATACCCAAAGGATGTTCCTTGTGTTTGTGCTAAATCATTTTTTAGGAACAAATTATTCAGCAACAAAGCAAAGTAGCTGACCTGCCGCACAGGACAGTGACAAATTCTAATCACACAGAGAATATGGAATAAAAATCTCAATCATCAGTCACTCTGTATCTAGTGCAATTATGCCGCTACATACAAAGATGGCACACCACATGAGAAACAGAGCTCTGATGCTTAAATGGAGCATCAGCTCTTCTCTTTAAGTCATTTGGTAAGCTAGTTCACATTTCTTCTACTTCGTAAACAGTAAATGTCCTTTCAGTCAGTCAAAGGGGTTATGAACTGTGTGTTTGAACTTTTCATCTCTGCAGCAAGGCATGATGAAGTAGTGTAATAGTTGGCCAATGCTAGCAAAATTTTGCCAAGAATATTTTGTCTCATTTCTAGTCCAACCAATTTCTTTACACTTAAAATAATAGCAATATCAACAAAGTGTTTTACAACTTGGGGTAGCTGATTAACATCACAAAAGCTCAAGTAATACCTCAACTGCACCCACAAAAACGAGGTTCTGTGGACCCGAAAAAGGACCAAAGGGGGGAGGGAGGAAGTTCAAACCGTCTCTTCCATTGATCGTAATGGTCAAACATTGGCAGACAAGCCAGATTCTCTGGTCCAAACTGGGCAAACAATTCTTCATCAAATAAAGAACATTATGGACAACCATAAGGAGCCCCGTAGGGGAAGCTGCATATGTACTGATCAGTTCATGCAGCATCTTGAATACTGAAAGTCTTTCTACTGCAACTTAAGGTTTTTGTAAAGTTTTTCCATGTCTGGTTAGTGAAATATCTGCAGTTTTATATATTCTTCTTTAAGATACAAATGCACCATAAATGTATGCAAACATGGGCTTTTTATCTCTTTCTCTTCTAAGATATAAACAGAAACTTTCTGTAAGAAGAAAATAAAGAAAGAATACATTCAAACTATTTTTGAGGTATTTTTTTTTTACAGGGTAATAAAGTCATCTGACAGCTTTGACTATCTTTTTTGTGTTAATCTGATTATTAAAGGGCCGTTTTCATGCGCAGTCCTTTCTCAAACTTACACAAACATTAACAAGCCAGATCTATTTTCAAACATTGTTAGCACCAAAGACTTAAGGATTTATACGCCCGTTTTCACTGCGTCTCTTTAAGGTATTTCCAATTTTAAGTTAACATTTGTCATCGCTTTGACTGTGTGCAATACTTTTGCAAAATAACGCAAAAGAAAAATCCCGCATCCCCTACGGGACGCCGTAAAATTCGACAGGGATTTCGCAGGGGCATCTCTAAACATGAAGAAATGCTTGCCCTTTTTCAAAAACACTTTGCCCCATATGTTATATTACACCGAGGGTGTAATATAAATGGGAAAAAAGTGTGGATGTTTCCCCTACACGTTTTTTATCAAAATTAGAGAGAACTCTTACAAAATTATCCAGCTAATCATATGGTAAAATTCAAAAAAAGGATATTAATATTATTAAAACGATATTAATACAACATTTTTATTATGTGATTCCCACCCTGAAATTGTTCGCGTTTTGGGGAGAGGCCTGTCGTTTTATAATCGATCGTATATATAAGGTGCTTGTTTTATGCTGGGAAAGCATTGCCCTTGGTTTTATCAACTATTCAAGAAGTGATGAATTATTTTTTAAATTAATTTGATTGTATTTTTAGCAAAGTTTAAAAAAAAAAAATTCAGAAGTGTAAATTCAATAGAAAAATCCCTTGCTTTGTGACTTCTAAATTTCTATCTATTCAACTACTTTCAGTTACTATCTCAATTTTAAAAAAAAAACTGTAAGGCAATTAAAACGTATAATGAGCGTATATTCTAAATTTTGTTAATGTACATGGTGTTGTTATAACCCATGTCTCACGTCGTGACTAGTATAATATCGCACACTGTATTCTTGTTGCACTTTGTCCTTTAATAAAGAAGAAAGACAAAATAGGAGCAGCTCAATATTTTTCTCTTGTTTAATGTCTGCAGGACAGTCGCCCTCCCCGTTGTGACGTCACTCTCCCAGAATGCCTGGGTCCCAGCGCGGTGCCCCGCTGTCCAGGCCCAAACTCCCACAAACAGCTTTCAAACTTCTCCCATTATGTCGCCGTGAAGCGCAAAAACGAAAGCCGGGCAGAAAGCTGGAAAGACATGCATCCGGTGAGTACAGCCGCGCTTTCGTCCGCCTAAAAGAACCACAGCTGTTCGCCTGGGTCTGTTTCCTACAAGAACACTGGATAATTGAAGTCACAACAACCTTCGGCAGAAGTTTTCAAGCGTTCATCTTTTGTTTATGAATAATCCTCCCACTCTGGACAAAGGTCTGCCGTTTGGCAGAGACACGCCAGCTGCTCTTTGGGGAACACCTGGAGAGAAACCTGGAGCATTACTTTTAAAAACAGACGAGTTGGAAATACGCTCGTACAAAGTTAGTTTCCGCAAGCAGGCTAGCTGTGAAGTTTAGCCCGGGACTGGGCTTCACGGTCATCGATTCGGTGAGGCGCCTGCAGCGCATCAGTGTAATAACAAGCTTTTGAACAGTCTTACTTTGTCTTCTGAAAACTACATAGGGACTAAAAGTTTGCTAATGTTACTACGTCACTCACAGTTGTGATCATAAGTGTACATACTCTGGTGGAATAGTTGATTTATTTATTTATTTATTTATTTATGGCCATTTTTCTAGTTTACATGAATAACATAAAAACGTACTTTTCACTCATGGTTAGTGGTTGGGTGAAGCCATTTACTGTTAAACAACTTTGTTTACTCTTCTTAAAATCAAGAATTTGGAACTTCCCAAATGACCCTAACCAAAAGTTTATATACCCTGTGGATTTTGACCCAGTCCACACAAGTTGACACAAATAGGTCTGAATGTGTGTGAAATATAACCGTTCTTACCAGGCCCTTTCCAAAACATTTGAATATGATTCAAAAGTTGTTTAATTCCCAAAATTCCATTAAAAAAAGTTTAGCTTTCATAGGTTATGGAGTCAGGGCCCACAGTTTAAACGATTTAAAGTATCAAACGCCTTTTCTTTTTACGTCTTTTATCGCTTAAAATGAGTCCACAAACTATCACTGCTGCTTCTACATCGTCATCTGTGTTTGGTTATTCTAAATTTGCGTATGGTATGCTGGGGGTTTTACTGGATTTTCTTCTGGAATCGGGATGTTCGTGACTGGGATCGATCGAACCTGTGGGACTTTTATCGGCTCTGTGGTCACAGAAGTTTGGAAAATCGGCCCACAATCCTTAAATAATGCCGTGTGAACCAGACCTAAAACTTACAAGCTCTACTCCTCTCCTCTGTCTGGACCACTGCCCTAATGCTCTCTGACTCTGGTCGCTATGGTAACGTTTACATATCCCTTCAAAATAAGATACAGATGCGCCACAAAAACGAACATTTTACTTTCGTGAACATTTTAACTCACAATAACGACCAATGGGAGCCCTGAGCTCGTTTCTCTGCAACGAGACGGTTCCATCTGGGAGTGATGAGAGACAATGACACCCGAAGTGTTGCTTATGCACAGGGTGCCTGGTCTCTACGTGGCGAAGCAGTTTGAAGCTTCATTGCCTCATTAACGAGCCGGTCTCCATATCATGCAGAGCTTGGAATGTGGGAATCACCTGCCGGAATAAATCCATTCTCCTGTCTCTTCTCTGGACATTTTCCCCTTGCAAAGAACTTTCCAAAGAATCTGATTTGTTTCTTACTCATTTTGCTGCTTGTGGGCTCAATGTTGGGGCGCAAGACGTAACCGAGAGAATCCGGTTAAAGGATTTTCAAAATAAAAGATCCTCCAAACTCCAATAATACATAAAACGGAAATATTTAATTATTTCTTGCACAGCCCGGTACCAATTGGTCCACGGACCGGTATCGGTCCACGGCCCGAGGGTTGGGGACCACTGGGTTAGAGAGTATCTAGTGGACAAGCAGGACCGAGCCAGGTACTGCACCGAAGCAATTTCATTGACTGACATATAATCTCTCCGTGCCGTTGTGTGCAGCTATCCAAGATGAGCATATCCAATCATCAGTACCAGCTGGTGTTCGGGAAAAAGAAAAAAAAGTCAGACTCAACTTTGTGCAACTTTTTTGGACCACCTCTGCTCCTCTGTGAGACAGTATGTGGCAATGCTTCCCAGCCTCCATTAAAACAAAAAAGGAGCTGGTGAGCTGGTCCACAGACTGAACTGGAATGAATTTTACAGAATTAGCTTTGCGATATAAAGTAGTACCCATACCCGATGTGCTCCTGTACACATCAACAGAATAAAGGGGTCAGCCATGCAAAAGCACTTTATGAAACACGAACTTCTTCCCCAAAAAATAAGTAGGTCATAGCTTAGCACAAGGTTCAGAGCCACATGAAACAGGAGGAAACTTTTCTGTCCATTTGTCAGCACTTGGTTGATTGCAGGTGCAAAGAAATGACGACTACTCAGAAATATGACTAGATACCGCCAGTCACATGTGCTGTCTCCTAAACATTTAAATAAATCAGTAGAAGCAAGAGTTGAAGGTGCTTACTGCTCTGTGTCCCGAATCAGAAATCTCTTTAGGAAAAAAATTAAACAAACTCATTGTCTATAAAGCAATGCAAACGGGGAAGTTTGCGTACCCTCCGATAATATCCTGCAGCGTCCCAGAGTGCGGTTGCAGGAACATGAAAGCTAAGAATCAAAACACTGACAGATATTACTTCAATAGAAATGTCCTTGATATTTTGGTGTTGAGCATTTTTAAATGTGTGTATAAATGCATATAGATTTATATTGCATGTGCGTCTGCAAATTAAGTTAACTGATTCCACTGGTTCCATGATTCTGTAGTGATTCATATTTCTACTTGTCTTATCTTTTGTTGCACCATTTACTGGTGATTTTAACATTTAGTGACATTGTTTGTCTTTTTGTGTTCACTTTTCAGGTTTGTAATGACGATGGACTACCCAGGTGATTTGGCAGCTGGCACTGTCTGTTTTTAGATCTTTTCGGTCCAAAAATAGACTGGAGGCCAGCACAACTGCCCTTCTCAAAAAACACTTAACTGAGCCATCTTCATGACTGCAGCCCTTTTGGGGTTGCTATGGCATCGTCTTTAGCACAATTAAAATTCTGGTCTTTCCCCATTAACAGTAATCAGATCATTTTTGCATTTCTGCAGAAGAACAGCAAACTTTAAAAAAATGGTTCCTACCAAAATTTATTCATTCTGGAGTAAAGAGAATAACCACAATACTAGTGACTAATGGTTATTTCTCCTCATGACTCTTGTTTGTATCTGCTTGGGCTCTTGTTCAGCGTCCTGCGCAGCTGCGGAGCCACCAGTTTCCATGTAATTAGACCATGTTTCACCAGGATAATCTCAAAGGGCATGTTTATGAGGACCTCCCAGCCAGAAGGCAGCTTTTCCAATGCCAGGATTGTGGAAAACAGTACAACACTCAATTGGGTTACAAACGCCACCTGGTTGCCTTCCACAGCACTACGGCGGGCCAACAATGCATGAAGGAGTCTGCAGCTATGCTGGAGAACCTGGGTGAACATAGTGACACGCCTCTCTCAACAGAGGGAAGCCCTAATGTGCCATTGAGAGAGAGGAAGTACTCATGTGAACGATGCGACCGGCGGTTTTATACCCGCAAGGATGTACGCCGTCATGCTGTGGTGCATACTGGTCGCCGTGACTTCCTTTGCCCATGCTGCGCACAACGGTTTGGCCGCAGAGACCACCTGACCCGCCATTTGAAAAAGAGCCATGCACAGGAGTCTGGTTTGATGCCACCGTCTACTCCCAGCACTCATGTAGCTCCCCAGACCTCAACCAACCCCTGTCCAGTCAAAGAAGAGCCCAGTCCAGAATCTTCTATGATAAGTTCTGCCTCTAAGGATACCTCTGAAGCTTTTACCAGGGACATGAGCACTTCCTACACCTTGACAAATCTAATCCCTGCTATGGGGCATCCTCATGGACTCGTCCAAGGGTCCTTGTCCTCGAGCATGGGTGTAGGACATCATCTGACTACACATTCTTCCCACTCACTTCGCCATGGTCTTCAGCCACCAGCAGCATCACAGCAGCAACCCTACGGTAACATGTCACAGTATCAGTACGGACCTTCCTCATATCCGCGCTCTGACATGGAGAACTTCCTGCTGGACTTTCAGAGTAACCCTTCACCTCAACTAAGCACGGTGAATTCCTCCATTTCTGCTTCACCCCAGAAGCAAATTTTGGGTGACGGGCTGGATGTCGGTGGGGACACGCATGCATTACCTAGGACTCCTGCTATCTCTAATGATTTGCCATGCAACACTAACGTGGACCTTGGGTCGCTGCTTAGCTTCCTGCCTTTCAGCCTGCCACCTTATAACCCTCACATGGGGTTAGTGATGGGTTATCCACCATCCTCCTCCCCCACTTCTTCTCCATCTTCTTCATCAGGGTTCTCCTCCCAAGCACCAGGGCCTTTCACTTTTTTCCAGCCCCCCCAGTCTCATGCACCACAAGGCTCAGGAGTTTTTAACCACAGCCAGCTACCTCAGTCATATAGTCCTGCTGTAAGCAATTCCAGCTCCCTACCTCACTATTACCATGCTTTTCAGCAGTAAACAGCTCTTTTCCCGAAGTATTGTCATATGCACTTGTTGTATATATTGTTGTACATATTATTTGAAAACGAGCATCCAAGCAACAAGTCACCTCATTAGTATTACCTCATAACTGAAAAGATTTGAATGTTTTAGAAAATTCAGCTGAGATTCACTACCTTCCCAACCCTCAAAATCCCTCCACTTTTAACATGGGAAATGTATTAATGTTTGAATGCAGATATGTAACCTCTAAAAAAAAAAGTCACCTTTTCTAAATGTATATATCTAGAAAAGATTACTTTATTTTCTGATCATCTGTGCCTTTCTGACAAAAGTGTTGATGGCATTTTCTTAGGATGTTTCTCATCTGCTGCTTTAATGTGGATTTAGGAAGCTGTGGTAATATTACTTGTGTAAAGTTGCTGAAAATATCTGGAAACATTTGTCACATCAAATGGGTTTCTACCAAAGTTTCTGATTTGCAATGAAATGAACTAAATAGTATCAAAAACCTCCGCTTGTTCGGAAACGATGTCTTCGTTAAGCACATTAGTTGCAAGATATCTTCTACCATATCAATCTAGAAAAAACATGTTAAAGGAGAAGAACTTTTAAAAATGAAAATATAAGCTTATGGCAGTCTAAACCAGTGGTCTCAAACTCATGTCCTTAAGGGCCAGTGTCCTGCAACTTTTAGATGTCTCTGTGTTTCAGCACTCGTGGCTCCTGGTTCATGAGCAGAACTCTGTAGAGCTTGACTGGATGCTAGGAAGGCAGTTTTAATTCAAGTGTGTAGGAGAAGGGACACATCTAAAAGTTGCAGGACTCTGGTGCTTTAGGACTGCAGCTTGACACCACTGGTCTAACGGCATGTGCCCAGAATTTGAAGGCGTATTTTCCTGCATAAAGCAGTTCATGTAGATGTATGAATGTGTGATCGTCCACCTCTGAAGGGGGTCTGAAGGACTTCCTCTTAGTCATTGTGTTTTGTCCTAGAAACCACTGACCTGCTGTACATACGTTACTCTAAATTAATGCTGAAGTCTAATTTAATGACATTTTCAGGCACTTCTCCAATTTGCTTTTTTTTTTATCATATGTTTCATGTTGACCAACTGTTTTGCTACAAAATGTCTAGAAATGCAGAAGGAAGCAGAAACCTTACATTCGGAGTCCATGTTTTCCTGCTCCAAGGAATTAAAATATATCAGGAACTGTTACGAGTTCCTTTCAGCGTTGTGTGGAAAAATTAGGTGAAATTGAAAAATTGATGCCTTGAGGGGTTGGTAGATTTTTCTCCCTAGTATTAATTTTGTGGAGTTGTTGTTTTTTGGGGGTTTTTTTTAAGAGACTTTATGAAACTTGTTCTTATTTTTATAGTGTTGCCCCAGGATCTTAATCTGCTACTGTTGTGAGAGTGTGTAGTCCTGACTAGATTAAAGCACTTACAGTAGTTACAAGAGGATGTATCAAACACACATTTGGATGTGTAGTTGCTCCTTACGTACTAGTTGCCTCTAGATTAAAAGCTTAAAGTCAGCTAATGGACAATCCCTGATTGCTGGCAGTAACTGTTGCTTGGGTTATGTCCGTCACATGTATCCGCTGTACCAGCAAAATGCCAAAATAGCTACTTTTCTTGAGGTTCTCATATCGATGATGACTTAGTGAATAAATCCATCTTGCCAGGAGCAGCTCGCTGCTTCTTAGCTCCCGTGGATACAGTAAGGGTAGACTTTTACTCTCCACCGCTTCTGAGTTTTGGATTTATTTAAATAATCTTGTTCATCTGAGGTTGACTAATTTTTTTTAGTGTTAATATGTAGGACCTTCTAGGAACCAGAGCAGCTTCCCATTTATCTTCTAATTTGTTAAACCTTACATTAGAGTGAATACTGTGACTGTATGTTCATATACACATATACATGTGTGTACATGTATGTGAAAGTCTATGAGACTACCTCTGCCTTATCATATTTTGATGTATAACATTTCTATTATGGACAATGGAAATATGTGTAGAGTACTTGTTAAAAAAAAAAAAAGGCTCACACCTCCTGATAAATTATGTTCTGTATTTTGATTATTTTCTACATGGGGATTGTGTGGATGAACAAAAAGACTTCCAAATAACTTTTAGTGAACCTTTCTTTTATCTGCACCTTTCTAACTTTTACTTTCACATATTTCTTTCACTAATGTTTTTTCCTTCGGAGGACCCAAGCATGGTAAACGTTTGTCTGGTGCTTTTCTTTTTCCAGTTTGCAATCCAGCAATCTTTTTCTTTATTGCTGATTTTCTTCATCAATGTCACTCACAGAAAACATCCACTGAAGCTACGGGAGGTGTACCCAAACTTTTAACTGGTACTTTGTAATGATAGTGTGCCGACATGGCTCAAGTATAGTGGAATTCTTAGATTTTTTTTACATTTTTTTTTTTAACAAACATTTTAATTTCATTAAAATTACTACCTCAAGCTGCAGCAAAATATCTTTTAGTAGAGTTCTGTTTTTGTCGCAACAAACCTAGCTTGTGGTTCTGTAGTTCTCTTTTTAAGTTGAGCTATTTGAAAATTGTGTATATGTTGCTTGTAAGTTGAACACTGCATTTACATTTAAAGAAGAATATTGTGAAAAAGTTAAATATCTTTATTTCAGAACTGCAATTCAGTTTATTTATATAGTGCCACTTCACAACATATGTCATCTTGAGGCACTTTACAAAAAAAATCAATTCAATCACACATACATTCTGTCCTTGTTGTCAAACCGTTCAGCTGCTTAGTTAATTATTTAAAGTAGTTTAACAAGTTTCTATAGAGTCACCATCAGTGAAACGTGCATAGAATGTAGAGTGAAATATTTTAAGCCTTCATAGTGCATCTGAAAAGTATTCTCAGTGCTACAGCCTTATTTCTTATTGTCTTTCCTGACAGTTCATTATGGCAATGTGAAACATTTTTATTTATTTCTGCACATTTATTGCAATGGAAACCTAAGAAAGCATATTTACATAACTATTAAGAGCTTCGTTGATCCACCTTCGGCAGCAATTACAACCTTCAGTCTTTTTGAATATTTTGCCACAAGCTCAGCACATCCGCCTTTAGGCAGTTTGGCAAATTTCTTTGCAGTACTTTTCAAACTCCATCAGCTTTGATGGGAGATGTCTGGGCAGCCATTTTCAGATTTCTCCAGAAAGGCTCAAAGCCGGGGGCTTATGTATGAGTGCGCAGTTTTCACACTTAAAACTTGGCGTACGGACAGATTTAGAAAAGTGCGGCGCACAAAAAAATCCGGATGTATAAAGCCGTGCGCGCGCACATGGCCGCGCACCTTTCCTTTATATTTTCCCAATTTGCGTGAAATAGAGCGCAGCGGATGGTCCGCCCTGTCGCCACCCATAAATACATACAGTGTGTAAATTAGTATAAATACCCGGAAGTCTGCCACCACGTGAAGCAATAACCATGGCAACGTCCTTGTTTGAAGCAGTATAGATATTTATAACTATATATTTTATTTAAAAGGTGCTTTGAGGGCACATAATGTCACCTCACAAAAATGAAATAATACATTTTAAAGGGGGGAAAAAAATCCAAATTTAAAAAGAAAAAATAAAGAGATCGCGCAAATGCCTATTTGAAGAGTAACGCGATCAGCCGGGATTTAAAGACAGACAGTCATTTGAATGGGGAATGTGGTCGCACATGATTCTACTATTTAGTAGAAGTTGTACATTTACAGAGCGGAGATGCTTTCTGTCCGGAAAGGCGCATTCACAAAGCGGACATGGCTCGACTGAAGGCAGCTGCACCGGTACCGGTGTCGGTACCGCATGGTTCCTTCTTTAAGTTTTGCTCAGAGCTCCAGGACGATCAGTCCGGGCAATCTAAAAGCTAATTAACCATCATCAACATTTACCAGCAGGTCGGTGTGATCTCTGATGAAACGCCCCCTCTGAATCCTTCCTTTGGCGATGTTCTCCACCAGAGCCAAAATGCTCCAAAATTACGTTGTGCCGCGTAATTGTGGCACCGCGCAAAGATGTGCCCCTTTGCGCAGCTACTTATATACCTGTGATTGTATATACAAACTTTAGTAACGCACGAGACAGGTCAATATGACGCACTTCCATCTCGCTCTTGGTGTCACAGAGAAATATAGAAATATGGTGCTAAGATTCCTGGGGAAATAGCAGGAAATCAACTCCCGTTCACTGCTACAGTGAGGTGAAACCCCGGGTTCAGTGGGGTGTCTGCGTATCCATGTCTATGAAGCCAAGTGCGGAGTATAGATGGCAAGAGAGCAAAGACTTGTGTCTCTCCACAAGTCCTTATTTAAACATCAGAAATAACGAGCCAGTTTCACCACACGTTCCTGTGGAGCACGCCAGCTTGTATGAATCCATCAGAAAGAATCCACAACGAAGAATACAGGTAACCTACAAATCAAATGATAGGCAAGTAGTTCCACCATGTGGTGATGTATTGTATTGCAGTGGCAGGTGCATAGTCCAAGTGGGGAGAAAAAAGGCTAGCCTCACTTACACCGCTGGAAGAGCAACAGACTTTGTTGCTCTTCATCATGTTGCTCAATATTTCCCATGTCTCCTCCTCCTCCTCAGCTCGGGTTGCTCGGTGGGATGCAGTACATCAGACCTACCAGAAGCTACCTGGTGTAAACACGCAGTCTCTGAACAAAAAGCTAGTAAAAAAAAAACGAAAACAAAAACAGGGTTGACCAGAAGTTATCCATACTGTACGCTAAGTATTAATTACACATAAAATATAGGAAAAGGGGTGGTGTAGTACAGCAGAGAGCAAAGGGAGGATAACACCGGCCAATACACGACAGTGATTGTGCTGGCTCTGGTTGTTTCTGGTCAAGCTTTGTATTTCTGCAGTTGCTTCTGGGGGCATTGGGAGAAGGCAGAGGAGCTCAATGTTTCACAGGTTATCTCAACATAATTTCAACAAATATGTAAAAAAAATTATTTTTTCATAAAATTTGCATTCTGCAGCTTTAAGTGGGCCTCGGACTATAAACTGTTAAAAAAAATCCCAAGGGCATTTTTCCCCAAATAGGGATAAGGTGCTATTAATAAAGCAGTAACATAAGTTGTAGATGAGCGAGACTCACCAAAGTTGATCATTTTTGCCAAGTACCAGAATAATGAGAAAGAAAAAAAATTTTTATTTGTTAGCACGTACAAGAACAGTGTAATCATTTTGTTGGAAATAATGTTAGCCAATTATTGAAGAGGGGAAATACATTGACAAAATAAACTGTTTTTACATTTATACAAGACCTCAACAAAAACAAACATCATACATCTGAACTTATTGTTAATTTGGCTCAACAATATGGTCAACAATAAATTAGGCTACAAACTGAATATAAAATAGCTGTGGATTAATTGGTTTTTAGCCGTACATGCGTCAAAAGGTTTCTGTTGATAGAAACCTTTGACCAATTTGAACGATGAATAAACTTTACTGCTTTGTTTTATAAATAGGATCAAATTGAAATGATTTTGTACTTGACTTGGTATCTGTATGTTTAGACAGAGACTATTGTATATTTTTGTACACAAACAGGATCTGTTTGTTTTGTAAAGTGCTTTGAAAATAGGGCTGCACGATATTAGAAAATCTTGTAGTGGCAATAACTTTGGTAAATATTTTGTCGACAATATCAGTTTCTCTTTTCCTTCCTGACCTGTGCTTCTATCACTCCCTCACCTTTAGCATTTGATCTAAAATCATTAGTGTTTAGCATCTGCTGCCATGAGACTATCAAACTGGCTAAACATAACAATAGCATAAAGAAAAATCTAAGTTCATTACAGTCGAATTACATTAGCCAACAATTATTGCACTCCAAACAGTCCTGTGCAATATGAATATTGCATACAGTTTATATTGTGACGACAAAATGTTCGCGATAAGTTGTGCAGCCCTACCTGAAACGTTTGTTGCTGAATCAGAGCTATAAAGCAAACTGATTTGAACCGAACGTAACTCCAAAAGCAGAAGTACATTGAAGCCTTTTACACACTGGTTGAGAACACCCACAAGTTAAGATGCTGACAGTGAATAAGTGAGAACAAAGTGTGTTACTTTTTCAGTTAAAATATAACTTATTCTACAAACATGACGCTGAAATTCCTTAGATGTACCGAATTTGCGCATGTGAGGATGAAAGGACGCACATGGAGATGTACAGAGAGGAATATTTACTTCTGTTGTCATTCAAATAGGCTTCGCATGACATGCATACTGCACAGTTTATCTCTATAGAAACACATGGCAATTACCACAGAGCTCTGTAGACTTGTGTTAGCCGTGTTTTCTGAACAGAACATTACAATTACATCACAAATTAGCCATGCAAGCATTTTACATGTTCCCCTGATGATGCTCAGACTCAAAGGAAGCTCCGCCTGGGTCACTTGCTCTGCTGGAGGTACTGCTGGGTGAACATATTGAGCTCACTGTCCAACCAACCCGCCTTGTTCCTAACGAGAGAGAAAAAAGAGACGGAATTCAGATCTGCATTTGGGCATCGGCGAGTGTCTGACGGGGTAAAAATAAATACTAATAAAAGGACCAAGTCCGGTTTTCTAAGATGGGTTTAATTTTAATTTTCAGTAAAGCTATGACTAGAACAGACACAAGGCAGAATATTAGGGGACTTTGAGTACACAAACAGGTAAATCCACTAAGCCATAGGGTCCTTAGGGTCTGACTCAATACAGTCTGCTGGATTTCCTTAGGGTCTGATCACACAGCAATGTTTTTTTTTCTCTAAAATGGTAAAGTTTTTGACTACCGTATTTTTCGGACTATAAGCCGCTACTTTTCCCACGCTTATTACGGAGCCCCCTAGGACATGGGGAATTGTTTTCTTTTGCGTTCCCTCGCAATACTGTACTGGTCAGTTATGCAGCATAATTGAACACTGCAAGCTTTTCTTAAGGTGGGCGCCGTACTTTATGCTTTAATATAAGGTTATGTGAGGTTTTTCCATGAATGTTAGTATCTTATTGTGAAATATCTGAAGTTTTATATCTTTCTTTAGGATAGAAAGGCGCCACAAACCTACGATATAAACAGAAACTTTCCGTAAGTAGGTAAGAAATAAAAATACATCCTAATTTGGACTATATCTGAGTTATTATCGCGGGTAATAAGTCATCTGACAGTTTTGATTGTGTCTCTGTTGTGTTCGTAGTCTGAATGGTTTAAAGAGCTGCTTTCAGTGCCGCTCCATCTTAGCCTTAACAGACATAAACATGCAGTAAAAAAAATCGATTTTCAATCAGTGTTTTGCACCAAACAGTTTTTACTATTAACAAGTTTTTATTATTAAAAACACGACAAACTAATGATGGTAAAGGGCCGCACTGGGTTAACTCGGGGAATCTCATCTGTCCGTGTATCAATCAACTCCAAACCTCTTCTTTGTTCTGTCACAATTATCGATTTATTCCATTTTGATGATCAGGCTCCAAACTTTGCAAGGACTGACCGCCCCGCTCACCGCTTCCTCATACACACAAAGCCAGTATCCTTCCCATTCATACCTGGTGACGTCACTCCCACGTCGACACACCTAAGTGTCAAAGCCGCCTGCTCCTGTCATATCAATAATTACTTATTTCATTAATATGGCTCTTACAGAGCCTCAGTGAAAACGTGTTTTTTATTATTAACTGTTTGGTGCAAAAAACAGATTGAAAATTGATTTTTTTTACTGCATGTTTATGTCTGTTAAGGCTAAGATGGAGCGACACTGAAAGCAGCTCTTTAAACCATTCAGACTACGAACACAACAGAGACACAATCAAAACTGTCAGATGACTTATTACCCGCGATATTAACTCAGAAATATAGTTTGGATGTATTTTTATTTCTTTCCTACTTACGGAAAGTTTCTGTTTATAACATAGGTTTGTGGTGCCTTTCTATCCTAAAGAAAGATATAAAACTTCAGACATTTCACAATTAGATATTAACATTCATGGAAAAACTTCACATAACCTTATATTAAAGCAGAAAGTACGGCGCCCACCGTAAGAAAGGCTTACAGTATTCAATTATGCCGCATAACTGATAAGTACAGTTTTGCGAGGTAATGCAAAACATTTGTAAGGGAAAGCAAAAGAAAAAAAATTTGCCATGTCCCCTAGGGGGCTCCGTAGCTTATAGCCCGGTGCGGCTTTTCTGTGGATTTTTCTGGTCTTTAGCAGGAAGTGAGTTATTGGAAGTCAGAATTGGAAATCAAAGAAGAAAGTGCTGATTTTCATTTAGAACAAGCACATGCTAGCAGCAGACATGACGGAGAAATTTTTTCAAACTCAAACCCCCTCATCATGGAAACAACACGAAGTTCCTAACGAGAAAAAAAAAAAGAAGACGCAATTCAGATCTGCAATTAGGCAGAACAGAATTCAGTTCTTCATATGACGCAGCTTTTACGTTGAAGGCTGTCGATCTGGCAGTACAGATCGATATCTGCTGCACGTAAGCTCGGCGTGAACGAATCCATGGTTAGGCGTTGGAGACGCAGGGCTGCGTCCTTAATAACAGATTTATTAAGGACGCAGCCTCCTGCTGCCTCCTTGTGGAAAACCGAAAGAGGCGGAGATCCCAGCGGCTTATAGCCCAGTGGAGCTTATATATACAGTATGTACGTTTCCAGTTTGTTTGTTTTTTACTTTGTAGCGGTAGCTTATAGTAAGGTGCACTCTATAGTCCGGAAAATACGGTATTTGTGCCCCAAACCCACAAGGAAACATTAGGAAACCCAAAACAGTTTTCTCTTAAAACAGGTTTCAGTAAAAATCTTCAGTGCTACAGCCAAAAAAAAAAAGGTCACTCGGAAATGGCTTCAACCTGACCCCACGGATGCTAAAGGACTGTGTGAAACTGATGGAGGAAAACACACAAAATGGAAAAGTTAAAATGGAAAAGTTAACGTTTATATGCTGAGACCGCAGGCGGATCTTTACAAAAAGAGATGGAGCAAACGGACTAGATTTCTAGAGAATAACTGAATCAGGTCTCTTATTCTTTGACATTATATGTGCTGCTCTAAAATTGGAAAGTCAATCTGAATGCTGATTCACACCTGTAACTGTTTATCTTTGTCAGAACGCAAGTAATTTCTCTTGCCGACAGTTGTTCGGTTCTTTGTTTCGTATGTGATCGATAAATGTAAAACAACCAATGAACATAAAGTTTAAAAAAAATAAAATAAAACAGGTCTCAAAAATCCCGCCCTTGCGTAGTCATGTGGACAGCGAAGACACAGACATATATCCCCCCCACCCGTAACTCCAAACACATCATACAGCGGTATCTTACCGTAGAAGTTTAGCCTTGCTCTGTAGATTGTCCAAGAGCTCAATCTTCCTGTTCATTTCGTTGACTTCATCATCGAGGTTCTGACGGGTGACGTCTACCTGCTGGCACAGCTGCGCAAACACGCTCGTCAGCTCTCTGCCAAAGACAAGACCGAAGCACAACAAGTTCATGTAGCTCTGCTGCGACCAAGCAGTCAAATCAAATTTTATTTGTATAGCACATTTCAGCAGGAAGGCATTTCAAAGTGCTTAGTAGACACTTTTTACTGTCGAAGCATATAATCTGATTGTTGTATCCTTTGACACCATGATTGAAACTCACTGCTGGACTTGGTGGCTGCAGTTGGATCCAGTGTAGCTGACAATTAGCTGCAGCTTCTCACTGGCGTAGTCCACAAACTGTCGCTTGAAGGCTCTCTCTTTGGCTTTGGTAGTCCATGTGAGTCGCTCGTAGACGTACAGAAGCCCATAAAGACCCAGTGATAACGCAATCAGGCGCCATCCCACCGCCTTCCAAATCTGCAGACAGTAGCAAAAGCCTCAAGTTATCTGAACCGCTTTGGCATCAAAACATACTGAAGAAAATTGTGCGAACAATTATCACTCACACAGCCTTGTCTGTAGCCCCTATTGATCTTTATTGTTTTAGACATATTCCTGTTTGTCATTATTTCAGCTGAGGGATTGCTGTGCAATATTTAGACCCATTTAACAAAATTGTTTCCTCATTGAAATGTTTCCAGAACCTGAAAAAGATGTAATCAGTGAACCCTATCGATGTCAGCGTCTAATGATGAGAGCAGAGTCTTATGCGCCTTTGTTATAATGAAAAATATTTTAATGTATTCAGGCAGTGTGACTTGTGAAATGAAGTGATGTTATTGGGGGATTTTAATGTAATTTGGAACAGTAACAACAAGAGAAGGAAATTAAATAATATACCGAGTAGGATTTTAAACAGATAATTGAAGGATCAACTAGGATTACCAAACTTTCAAAACTAAAATTGACCTAGATTTTCACAAATCTAGGTCAATTCCTGTAATCTAGATTACAGGACTAGACAGGACAGGACTGTGACAGGACTGTCCTAGATTACAATACTGTGTCAGTCCTGTAATCTAGTTAGAGGCCTGTCAGATTGTAGCATAATATTGTTTACAAGAAAACTTCATAAAAATAAATGTCAAAGAGACAGCAGTTGATATGTGTGGCATCTCTCCTTTCTAAAACATGGATGTATCCGTTTGCTGCTGAAGGAGCTACCTAAGGCCCCCACAATCTCATATAGAGGCTGAAAGGAGTTGATTATAATTGCTCTCTATCTAGCTAACATTCTCCTCTCACCTCCTCAATGGAGAGAGGGCTTCCTGTCCCTCTCTCAGCTTCTACCAGCCCAGCAAATCACTGAAGCCACCAGATTCATACAAAGCTCTAAGTAATGTCCTGTCCTACTAAGTCTGCTCAGCAAGTAGAGACAAGTTAAACCCTCTAGCTCAGGACATCTGTGTTATGGGACCAGTCGAGTTTGTCATTGAGCTGAACCCCGAGATACTTGTGCTGCTCCACAATCTTGATGTCCAAACCCTGGATGTCTACTGGTACAATTTCAGTAACCCTTCTACTGAAATCGATCACCACCTCCTTAGTTGCTGATGTTTATGCGCAAATGGTGCTGAAATCTACAGTGATTTCGGCACCATCCAGGTCCAAACACTGTCCACAGCCAGGTACCGTGACACGGCTAGACAGTAGTTTGAGACACAAAGTCCTCAGTTCCAAATCAAACTCTGGGAACATGGACAGACAGCTTGTGTCTGTAGCCTGCTCCACAGATAAAACTTGGCGAATCGCAATGCTTTCTTTGAAGGAGGATGGGAGAGCCACTGCACATCCAGCTTTAGGCACAGAAAAGAAGCCGTATTTAAAGACTCATGGCCATCTACAGACAGGGCCTAAACATGTAAGTATACATGACCTCTCTTTTCCTCCTGCTCTGCAGCTTCATTGTTAGCTTCACTGATATATTCCATTTGGTCCGCCCTCCTGGAAGCGGGGACAACGACTGAAAAGCCATCCTCGTCAAAATTGAACAAAATGACTTGCAGGGCAGTAAATCTTTACATGATAGCAGCCTCGCCCAGCACTTTCTCTAAGAACTCAACCCGTCTCTCCAGGGTTGAGTGACAAAGCTGGTGACAGAACGCATGTGCTTTGGTCTCCACCATTGCTCTCCGAGTGTAAACGATCCCAGGACTGATGGGACAAGCACCAATGCTGGTCCTTGTCTTGAAGCGAAAAGCTGCACCCCTGAGATCGGAGGGAAATTTAAGAGTTTTACTTTGCTTGTGTTAGCTTTGTGCTCATTCCGAGGCACAAAGCCAGGCCAGAAGGCTTGGAATTGGTGCTTTGCAGGTGGACACGCTTGCCAGGACTGGCTAACTCTAACAAAAACAATTAAGCTAATTTCATGTAGCATCACAAAAACAGAGCTAACCAGCAGCAGCGAGGTAGCCTGACTCTTAAGAGGTTTTCTTATCAAGGTAAAGAGGGTAAGAACTGATTAATGACAGTAACGATAAGCAATTATGTAATGCTGGCAGGGTCTGTCAGCATTACATAATTGACGTTCACTACGTCATTTTCCTACGAGGCGTGATTAGTGATGGACTCTGACCATCAGTGTAACAGTGACTCAATTGGAAGGGGATTATTGATTGTTGTAGAATGTTTTTATGACTACGCAGATTTGGAAAGATTTCAAAAAATTTATTTGACCCTGTAATTAACTTACCACGCCGCCAACCACAAGGACACCCATGGAAGTACGCGATGTAAGAGATGCAAGACCTGTCACCATGGTGACCATGAGCTCTTCCTGAGTCACAGAACTTTGTGGGAATGGAGGCATGCTGGTGCTGACTGGTGTTAGGGCCATGGGCCGAGGAACCTGCAAGTTTAGCAGCAAAAGAAAAAGAAAGAAAGAAAAGCAGCACAGATCTCTTTTATTCGGGCGTGATTATAGGTCATGCTTCTACAGCACCACAACCTTTCTTGTAGTAATTAAACATGTAAAAAACAGTGAATTATTGACCATAATACTCCAATGTTGCCAGTATTTCAAAGGGGAAAGAAGGAAATCCTAGAAACCTGCTAACATAATGGATTGAAAAAAATTGCATCCTGGTAAAAGACAACAACAAGGTTCTTTTTCACCAGAGGAAAATTTAATGCCATCCAGATAATGTGACTGACTAAGCAGTTTCTTTTTCCAAAACCTGGGAAAGATTACCTGGTCGTTGTAGCCCATGAGGGCCCGTCGGGTGTTCTTGGGCCCTAGAAACCGGTTGACAAGCATGGTCCAACCAAGGGAAAAGTGGAAGCTGATATCCTCTTGAAAATCACTACAAAGCTTGTCACAGGCCAGGTCATATGTAAGGTTGAAGAACTGACGAGGAATGATCTTGTTGGCCTGCTCTCTGATCGGATTTGGCAGCAGAGGCTTCAGGCCCTCTATAATAAAAATGATTTAAAAATCAGTTGAGATCAATTTACATTTACCGTCCATACCATCCATAAGATGACGACAAAAATAAGCATTAAGCAGTAGATAACTGGGGTCAATGATAACAGTAACCCGATTTAAGTAGATGGTGAAAGTGATTTTTACATTCAAATATGATCAAAATGCTCATCTTCCTAATAACAAACTGTAAGTGCAAACTTTGAGCTGAGTTTGTACGCTCATTAATTCCCCGTCTCCCTCCCTGAAAGCAATGTTTTCTTCAGTAGAAGTCCCTTTAGGACAGAGGTTGTCAGAGTTCACCGACTGTTGGAGCCACCTGACACTGGCCACGTCCCACAACGTCACAGATTCACAGCTTTCGAGTTAAGGAGACAATACTGCGGCTGGCGCGGGAGAACCCCCCTCTGACAAACGACGGGATATGGATCCTCATCTTCCCCGATTTTCCGGGTAGAGATTGTGAAGTGGCACCAACCATCTGAGGACGTGGAGGCTGGGATGTAGATTTCTCTATCCTGCATGGCTTAGCTCAAATAATATTGTTGCTTTAAGGTATCTGGTTCAAGTTCTGCATGTTTTCCAACATATCAATGTCCTGTGCATGTCGTTCAGTAACCAGTCTTCCCGGCCCTCCCATTTCCAAGGGTTTAGCTTGATTTTTCCACTTCTTATGACTGTACAGTATTTCTGTTACAATCTCGAACAGTACAGAGATCATCAGTAGGCCAGGTGTATAAATTAGCTATTTCGACTTCAAAATTCAAATACAACAATACTGCATTGATCCTAAAGGGAAATTAAATGCATCTCGTATTAATTAAAAATCTTCAAAGAGTAATTGTGGATGGTGTTGGATGTTGGCAGGAAAGATCTCCTGTAGCTGTCTGTATTACAGCAAATTTAAAGAAGCCTCTGACTGAAGATACCCTGTTCTTCTAAGAGAGTCTCATGAAGAGGATGGTCAGGGTTGTCTGTAGTTTTCTTTATTTTATGTAAAATCCTTCTTTGCACCGGCATCCCCAGAGGTTCCACTGTGGTCTCCAGAACAGAACCAGCCTTCTTTATCAGGTTAGGTCCCTGACTGTGATGCTGCTGCCCCAGCAGGTTATGGCAGAAGAAATGACGGCCTCAACAAGAAACTTACAGAAGATCTGCAGCATCTTGCTGCAAAATTTGAAGGATCTGAGCTTCCTCAAGAAGTCCAGTCTGCTCTGATCCTTCTAGACGACTTCACTGTTGCGTCTTCAGTCCATTCTGTTGTCCAGGCGAACGCTGAGGTATTTATATTCCTCAACCACTTACACTTCTATTGCCATGATGGAAATGGGGTTTGAGCTAACCCTGCACAAAACTCTGCATTTAAATGTGGGGACAGAGAGGCGCTAGTTTAGTTTCCTGACAGCAGACACATAATTTAAGGGTCAGAGATGTTCATGAAGTCTAATGAAATCTAATGCAATTTTGATGGACTATCCATAGACATTACTGATCTAACATTGTAGCGTACAGCAGCATGTAAATGGCACAAACCAAACATGAGACTGTGTAGAGACAACAGACAAGAAGTATTAGTATTTAGCTGCCTGATATTTTACCTATCATCTCCATTTGTGTGGCCTGCAGGGCGTTCGTGATGGAGCTGGAGCACCTTTCAGACATGGTCTTACCCAGACCGTCCTCTATGTACCGATGGAGTTCCTAAAACACAAAGCGATCTTGTTGTTTGTCATTAAAATTGGACAACTGTTTGGGAGTTTAGCAAAAACTCAGACAGCGTAATTCAAACTGAGCGAGGAACTAAAATAAAACATCCATAAAGTCAGTTGCTTTAAAACTCATATGACAACAATTAACTTTACGGTGCTTGTCAGGCTGCAGGGAACACACACATCTCACACTCTCTACCGTTACCTCTCTTTCCTCACTCAACACCTCTCCAAACCAGTTTGACTTCATGATAGGTTGCTGGCAAAATTAAGCAAAAATAAATACATAAAAATAGTTACACAGTCATCAAGTGACCAAAAAAAGCTATTGCTTGAGTTTGTAAAGGCCACACCAGTAGTGACTGATTTGATCATTATTATTTAAAACACACATTATTATTCTGTAAAGGATGTCTCCTGTGTAATTTGAAAAAGTTTCTTACATTTAAAAGCAAGCATTATAACGTCCAGACTATAAGCCAGTGCTTTTCTCATGTGTTTTAAACACGGTTATGCAGCTAACGCACGCCTTTTTATCAGCGGGTTTAGAAACTGCTGCGTGATGAAGAGGACAGGACAAACGCCACAGCAAATTCGCCTCTAGACAAAAGTGACAATGAGAGCAACAACGAAACAAAGACTTACGAGTTCAATTCCAGCACTGAAGAAGGCAACTTTAGTGTGTAGGTAGTGATCAATGATCTTTCCTCGTTTGTTTTTTAAGCAACCGTGGTACAAGCTGCTTAAGTCTAAAAAAAAAAAAATAATGTATCTCTCATGTTACAACGTGGAAACCTGAAGAATAGGCAAGAGCGACCCATACATGTACACTTTTTTTCTTGTCAAATTAGTGGGTGCGGCTTATATTCAGGTGCGCACAATGGTCTGGAAGTTACGGTACTAAAGACTGTGTTCTATGAAGATTGGTATTTAGTGTTTAAAGTAACTAGCATAAATTCTACATTAGTTTCTTTGCTTAAAGGGGCATTATTATGTAAAAACGATTCAGAGGCTCAATTTCAAGGCGCTAAATTACAAAGTCAAATTTCATTTATGTCATATTTCATTTATACAGAATTTTATAGTAATCTAGCAACCGATCAAGTTATCAAATAGATCTTTGAAACTTCTATTTGAGTTTGGTAGTTCTTGTTTCTAAATGAATAGATGTTGACCCCAAAGTGCACCAAACAATTTAAAGCACTAAAAGGTTTTATTTTCTCCCCTTTTTTAATTCTTTAATATGCACCGACTAATGAATTAATCATTTTGGAAACTACCAAGGGTAACTCACATTTTTGTAGACCTTGAGGACCACAGGTGATGGGTGGAAGTCCATGTGGAAGTCATCCACCAGGACATGAAGCTTCCTTATTTCCTCTGCCATAGTGTTGGTTACCTGGACAGGACAACAAACACACCACATTAATTAGCAAATGTTCATAAATCATTTTTGACATTCTAATTCACAGCCTATTGCTTTTATTTTTTGTCGTTTTGTTAAACCAAGCTAACAATGGGCAGTGGTCAAGGACAAAAGATTTACTGTCAGTTGAAATAGACCTTTCTTTCAATGATAAAACGGCCATATACACATTTTGTTTAATGTTTCTTAAACTGTGTTGGATTTTCAACCCCAATGCCACTCTGTTAACTTTTACTTCTGCTATTGAAAATATATGAAATGAAAGCCACAATTTATTGATGTTTTCATTTAATATGGATTTAATGAACTAAAATACAGTAATATTAAGCAAATTTTAACAGTCAAGCGCCGCCATTATTTTTAGAACAAATACTAAACGTGATAACACGTAATCACAGGGACTGTGACGTCACATGTTGCAATTTTACATGCAATTTTTCTCACCTGTCTCTCCACCTCCTCTGTAATCCTCTTGATCTTAGCCTTGCAGTCCATAGTTAACAGATCCAGTTGTTTCTCTATAAACTCCAGCCGTTGTTGACGATCCTCTTTTGTCTCCAAGCAGTAGAGTCTGAGCAAACATGCACAAAAGTACAAACTCATTGAGATGGAGAAAGGAGTTTCATTATAACCTGCTGTAAAGTTATATATTTTTAAAAGTGGTACTCAGGGTACCGTGACATAGACAGACTTTCTCCTATTGGGGCTAATATCTGGAAAAGTGTTTCAAAAATAAGACATGTATCTTTTTTAAATCCTACCAATTGCAAGCAAAAAAACCCAACTTTAACCGGGTCTATAACCAGGAGACTCCCACCCCAGTTGGATCATTGGCAAGGAATTGTGGAGGAGATTCACTGTAGACAAGCTGACATATCTTCTACGCATAAAAGTACACTCTTTCAACAAACGCTGGTCTAAATGATTTACGTAAAAGAGCAGGGAAGCATAATTAGATCTAACACTTTGTAGTATTGTTTGGGGTTTTTTCCCCACTATACTACAAATCCGTCCCCCCAAAATCCAAAATTAAACATTATTAAAATATGCTTTATTTTAATAATGAAAAATGTTAAATAAATTTAGAGTACAAAAAAAAGCTCAGTGTTATGAATACTTTTGCAAAACACTGTCACACAAAATTTTAGCCCTTTAACACCACCAAATCATTAGTACAACTTTAGTTTGTCAGAGACGTACCCCACTGTGACAGTGCTCATATGTTTAGTGTGGACAGTACAACACACACTCACCTCTGTTCTTGGGCAGCTACATGTACCAAGTCCATAATGCGCCGCAGAGCTTCAGATATTTGCTTTGCTCTTACTGTGTGCTGTTCGAACTTGGTCTTCACCGCAGACTGAGATATGCACTCCTAAACACAGCAAACTGATTAAACAGGCAGTCAAGAAATCCGGACATCAATGCAAAATGTGAATGTCTTGAAAAATCTAAAACCTGTAACCTGCTCCTATGAAAACCGTCATTTTGAAACGTGCAAGTGTTTATGAATGATATGCAGAAATTAGCTGAAGCGCGATAAGAGGAATGGAAATATTTTATGATGCTCCACAGTAAAAGGGTCTTACTTCAAATCGCCTCTCAAAGTTTTGGAACTCAAACATTCTGGCTTGAAATCCCTCAGCGAGAGCTCCACCTGGAACAGCGGCAAGAACAATACTGTCTTCAAAATCCTATACACTGTCACATTAGACATAATGATTAACAAGACTGACTTCACATATTGGACAGAAACATATATATATATATTTATATATACATATATATATATTTCCTATTCCTAAAGTGTTATTAATGCACACAAAACCTAGTAAAAAATAACAGCTATTTGACATTTACATTTTAAAACCATTTTTTAAGTAAGAACATATTGTTGTTGTATTTTGCAACCTTTCAACAAATATTAATTTTTTTGCAGATTAATTTGATAGATTATTCGACTTTTTTGTGAATTTCAAAAACTATGTTAGAGAAAAAATGGCTTTTTTTTTTTTTTTTTAAAAGGCTTGTTGTAAATGTTCAAAAATTGATACTTTGACACTTTTACTGGCTCTTTAAAGTGAACGGATCTTTAAGATTTGGTTCTCATAAAATCCATTGTTGGCTGACAGTCATTGGTAGGGGTTGGGATTATTGCAATATAATGTAAATGATCAGCCTTTGTTTTTGTGTCATTCTTTTGTTCTGTTCCCACATATATACAGTACAGACCAAAAGTTTGGACACACAGTTGTGTCCAAACCTTTGGTCTGTACTGTATATAAAAAAAAACACTCTCCCCACCCTGGCTCCCTGCCACAAAGCCTGTTAAACACCACAAGCAATTAGAATCCAATCAACCTGATTCAGGCATTCCTTGGGCCTTCTGCACCCGAGCCTGAAGCACTTCTTTAGCTGAGACAAAGAAGATGCGGTCGCTGGCCTGGGCTCTGTCAACAACGCCCAACTCATCCACAAGAAAATTAGTGCAGCGATCCATGTGCTGTCTGCGAACCTGTGTCAAGATAAACACACGCTGTAAGAAACGCAACAGATTCGGGAACAAAGGCTCTGAACTGACCGGAGGACTCATGTGCAAACGCTCCATACAGTTTACCATCAACATAAAATTCCTCCAGGACTGAGACTTTCTTTCCCAGCAAGCAGAGGAGATCCTGCTTGCTGGGCCATTTTTAATAGTCTTTAAAATGTGACACTGGATGTTCAAAGGAGATATTTAAGGCTGTAATTGTAAGGTATTTAAAATCAAGTGCATCTTAGTTTCATCTGATGTGTTGACATTTCTGACAAAAATTAAATGCTTGTCAGGCAACTAGGTACCCTAGTGTCAGAGGCTGATGCTACTAAACTGCTACCAATACTAGCTATGAATTGCCATGACTTGAGCTTGACCCTGCTGTCTTTGTCTTGAGGTAACAGTAGTGCTGTTTTGCCAGTCTGTCTTGTTTTCATTTTAAAAATTAGTTTTTTAGCAAAAAGTATAACTGGTGAAAAAAAAAAAAAAGAAAAAGAATTGTGTGCACACTTTTATCATATAAAGTTGACTAACCTCCTCCATGTATTCTGGCTCTGAGGCAGAGGCATCCCAACGGTTGTTGAGGATAAAAACATTAGGACTGGAGAGACGCTGATTGACTTTATGAAAGAAGGACTTCTCCTGCAGACAGTTAAGATACGTTTTAAAACGGATAACTGAAACACGATGGGCATTTAAATAATTTACATTAAACAAGCAATTGCACAATTCCCAGTTACTTTAGCTTTATCTCGTAAAATACTTGATTCAGTTGTTTCTGTAGAACGAAGCTTTTGTGTCTCACTGTTTGCATGAGTGTGGATTCTGAGTTTGCTACTAGAACAAACACATCTGCATCAAGACAGAACTTGTCGATCCAGCTGTCCAATTCGGTGGTGACGTCGATGCCTGGGCTGGAGAGGAGAAAAGCATGAACCACTAAGCTTTATGAGGCAGTGTCAGCTATTGTGAAAGAAAGGATCAAATGGAAATGATCGGTTACATTTTTCTTCAAAACTGAGTATTAACACTCCAGTTAAAGCTAAAAATCAACTTTCAGCTGACCTGTCCAAAAGCACCAAATCATCTCTTAGTAAAGCACACTTTGCTTTAGGCCACATGACACAGACCAGACTCCCAGCATCCAGATCCACATCCTGAAGTAGAGCATGGGCCAGCTGGTTCACCGTCTGATCAGAGACATCATTGGGTCAATCTTTACTCACAAACAACATTCTACCACAAACTCACTTATTTAACGTACAGTGGTGGCTACACTAGTAACTGGAACTGTTGGTAAGGTCACTAACCGTTATGCTTTTCCTATCCTCAGAGCCTTCAGTGAGGAGGAAGCCATCATTGCCATCTGTGCCCTCCACCCTCAGGAAACAGTTGGTTGTGTGTCCAATTCCAGATGGCAAAACTTTATCACATAACATGGCGTTGATCACAGAACTCTTCCCGTTACTGGTTCTGTGAAAGGACAAATCGTTATTAGCATGTAAAGCCAGTTAAACCTGCAGTAATTTCAGGAACCTACCTACACTTTATGTAAAAGGTTTGATATTTTGAGACAAGCAAAAACTCTGCTGCTAAGTTTAAATTTGTACGTCTCCTACTCTGTCATCGATTCTAATACGCGCTGAGTGAGGTGCACTCGCACACGGATGAACACGCGATCCGACCACACAGTCGCAAAAAACAGCAAGGCAAGCAAAGGACACCTGCATTTTTCCAACCTTCCTGCGTTCTTAGGGCGACGCTCAGGTGGAGCACAGCAGATGTCACGGTTGGACAGTGGGGAAGCGGAGGGGTTGTCCCGTCAAATTCAAAATTCGAATTCACAAATACTTTATTGATCCCAAAGGGAAATTAAATAGACCGTCAGTTTCCAAAACCGCACAAAAAAAACTTTTGTAAAAGAGAAAATGGGGTCACTGTGACCCCACCACACCGCGCACCGAGTAAAAAAATTTGTGGGGTCTAAATGACCCCATCACTTAAGACTGGAGGAAGTTTAAACGTGCAAAGTGTTGTTTTAATGGTTGCAGCTTGCTCTCCTGCAAGTAACAGCAGGAATAAGTGTTGTTATTGCTGTTGTAAAAGATGGTAGAAGTGCACCGACTGCAGTTTTCTTGCCAATCACCAATATTTAAAAAGCCTGACTGATTTCGGCCTACACCGATTTGTTTCTGTGCTAAATATAACAAAAACTTGCAAAGTTGGCAACAGAAGGCAAACTATTGGGAAACATAGCCCTCCCTCAGACTCTTATGGTGGTAGAAAAGATCGGTGGATAAAATCGGTTTCACGTGTCGGTGTCGACCGATCGTCGATCACCCAAAATTAAAGAAATCGGGGCAATCGGTGCACCCCTAAAATTTACCCACCCCCAAGACCAAGACCCAAGGGAAACACTGAAGTCCACCACAGAAAGTCCTTTCTGTCCACAGCCATCACCGTAACTTGAGTTGCAACATTTACTTTCCATTTGGGATTAATAAAGGGAATTGAATTGAGTTTGAATGTTTGTGCGAAAGAAACAAAACAGTTCAACATATTCATAAAAGTTTGTGTGAGGATAAATACACAATTGCCAGAGTGCAAGAAAATATCATTTAATTTACCTTCCAAAGAAAACCACCTTCATATGCCTCCGCGCAAGCACTTCTCCTATTCCTGCCACCTTGGACAGGTAACTGCAGACCTCCTGAACTTGCTCCTCAGTGGTCAGTGGGTCCAGCTGCTCATTTTTGTAAGTATCTAAATGGTGAGAGATACAGTGGTTAGTCGCTTAATGATCCGTCTTATCCTTGAAACAATACTGACATAAGGCATCCTGTTTTGTATAATTTCAGGATATGAAAACTATAGAGCCAGCCAGTGTTTTACCCACTGTAAATTATCAGACACAGGCTACTTACTAAAACTCGAAAAAGGACACTCTCTGCATATATGATCTTCCAAAGACAAAATGCAGGAGCAAAATGATAGATTTTGAGATCTATCATAAGCAAATCAAATCAGTTATCTAAAAGAGGGATTGTTGTATTTACATAAAGATGTTTTAATGCTTAAACTGGAGCAAAACATATTTTTATATTCCAATTATTGAGAAGTGAGAGAAATCTTAAGGTAGGAGCAGATCATTTCTGTTTGAGCAAATAAGGACAACTTGGTACTCAAGATTTAAATGTGAATGAAAAATGCTGCCTTGCATAAAGTTATATGGTGGCAAAATGTTACATATTTAGTATATAAATGTCTATTTTTGCCCATGTGAAAGTTTAGTTTGAGGATTTCTCCAACGTTGAAGACATTTAAGTTAAATTTAAGGTTGTTTTCCTGCTTCATGTCTGTTTTAAACAGTTTAACCCTGCAGCCATTTCAATGTTTTCCTGTCAACAAGCTCAATGTTTGCTTCATAATTTCAAAGTGTCTGAATCTCTCTGCCATCAGAGCATTGCTAAATATCTGGTTACCAGAATTATGAATGTGCTACAGCAGGGTCCCCAGTTTTTCCTATTTTAGCCAATCTCTACATGAAGGAGTTGTGAGACAGGGCACCAAACTCAACACCTACCGTCTAGTTGAGCTATAAAAACACCTTGGTCAAAATCCAAATCAAAGAAGAGTAAGCCATTACTGAACTCAAGTCCGTGGACAACAACATCAATTTCATGTTGGTATGATGCTAAAGACAACAAGCTACATTTTCTGGTAGAAAGTCGGGTGTACTTTGAGAGAAATGGAAATGTCACCACTGAAGGGTAGATAAAACTCACACACTGGTCAGTTCTAACTTTCTGAATCTCACCACCTTCTGAAATAAACTGTCAAGTCATCAAACTCCTGCAGCATCAAGCCAAACGGATCACTACAAGGACAGGTGGAAAAACACACCTTAAGATAAGACATGACTGGAAACCTTCAAACGTAGATGCCCCAACTAGACCTATGCGTAGGATGTGAAGAAAGCACTCATGTCAGTCCACTGAAGAAATATACATATTTTTAGTGGAAGAATTTCATTAGGAACTATATTCTGCTGCATTTTAAATTCAACAAGGTGATCCCCAGGATAAAACCCCTCAACACATTGTTTTTCCTAATATAACTGTTAAGATTTTTCTTTTTTATTGTATTTGATTATCAGACTTCAGTTGTTAAGCCAGTTGTTAACAAATTTTGATTTTATTTGAATGACCTTTTCTTCACACATAAAACTTTCAGGGTTTTGTTCTTGATGCAAATACTTTCACAAAGGGGAAGATTGTTCCCATCTCACAGTAGATCGGTGGAGATTAGGCATTGGCTGGTTATGGGTTTCAAGGTATAAACCTGTCTAAACGAATAAAATCTGCTATTCTTTTGCTCCCATGAAAAGACAGATGGCAACTTAGGAGGAAGAAGGTTGCTCTACGTACAAAACATGCCTGAATGACAGTGGCAGTCAGAGGACGCTTATTAAAAACTCAGAAAACGGAAAAGCTTCGTCTCTACTACTGCCTCATAAATAAAATTTAAGAAAATGTGATAGATCGGAGCATTATGAATAAAATATATTATTATTATTGCTCTGACAGCAACAGGTCATGTCAAAGGGTGAAGATCAGCTATGTATTCACATCAAAGCATGTAAAAAGAAAAAAGAAGCAAAATCACACATTTTAGAGCCGTAAAAATAATACCGCGAGACCCCATAACAGTGACATTTTTACCAGATGTTATCGTAGGTGATAATTTTAGATAGAATATACCTTCCAGAAAGGCTGCGCTTTCCTTGATGTAGGTCCCAAGTTGTTCAAATATTCCATTGATCTTCTTCTTTGCGGTGACAAAATGCTTCAGTGGTGACACATTTACTTCAGCCATTGTTCTGTTTTTCTTCTTGCATTGAAATTTTAAAGGGCTGGGTCTTGGAACAGATATAGACATGGCACTGCAGAAATCAGAATAAAGGTTACCCAAACATTTATAGTAAAAGTCATCCACGAATATAAATCTCGCTGTCTTGACATCCTTAAGACCCTTAAACTGCTTTAGGCGAGTTCCTTAACCGAAACGTCTGAGACGTTCACGGATTTGTAAGCTCATAAAAGCAAATACTCTAAAGCAGAAGTGACAAGTCAATTCTAACACCTCTCTTTCCCTCATTTTGTAAGTCAGCTCAATTATGTTAAAAAAGAGAAAAACAAGAAAAACTTTTTGTATACAGCCAGGTTTTCATCAGCAGGCTCGAGGTCCAATAAAGTGGTTAATGAATATTAGCGAAACCTCTCAACAGACAAATAAGGGTACATCGATAAACCGGTCCCAATTTCATTAAATTTGGGAGCTCAGTAATCAGCCGATATTTACATATGAAGCCGATCTCATCCACCAACCTTCTCCACCTGCAAACAGCCACTGTCCTCTTTTGCCCTTCAGTGAGAGAGGTTAAATGACAGACCCACCCATCAGGTCATGTCTGTACATTTGCAGTTAACAATGGTCACCCCTATTGTTGGCAATTCAGCAACTTTATTGCTATACTTAGCAGCATTTCAGACAAAAAAATTAAAAAAAAAATGTATTGGCCAAAAGCAGCATCGGCAAGTCAGGCTGGTCAAAGATCGGTGGTTGGCAATTGGTCAGAAAACTGCAATCAGTGCACCCCTAAAAACAAAGAGACCTTAAATATACTTTGAAATATACAAGCAATATTATGAGAATGGTACTAATGAAAGAAAAGAAAATAGTTTAATCATGTTTTATTTAGGTACAAACTACAAGGCTTTTCTAGAACATTTTATTCACCTATTAAAAGGTAACTTTCTTCAGAAAATCCATATAGATTTTGTAATTGTAGACAAATTTTACTTAGCAAACTGGTTCCGAAGGCATGCTGACACCTGGACTAGGCAAAGCAGTTATTCCGTAAACAAAACCCAATTTTCTTATTTTGAGTCTATGAGACATTTTCATGAGAGGCTACTTATAATGATTTTTCAAAGGTCTTGCATACACGGTTATTCCAATTTATTGTAATATATATATATATATATAAAACCGTCTCAGAATAAAACAATCCGGGAGTCTTCGTCTCGAAATGGCAAATGTTAAAAACTGATGTTGTAAAATAGTTCAGCTACTTGCCTTGGATCGGGGTGTTTTCACGAACAGACTCCTTGCATCGTTGGTTAGGACAGGGTCGGTATCCTTGCATGCACACACACGGGCTGTGAAGGTTAGTGTGTGACCATCTGAGCTGTCAGCCGACAATAAAACCCGTCACGCCGCAAGCGTTTCTGGCGACGCTGCGATTTTAACAGCTTCTGTTCGTAAAATTATAAATATCGGTTATGCTGTTGGGTTAAAGCCACAAGCGCAAAAAGCAGCACAGGCTCAGCGCCGCTCCTATTAGCTTCTGTTCGTCCTGTCCCTTCTCTCCAAATAAACAGCTGAGCTCCGCAGGAAGCGGAAACAGAAGCACATCCGCTAAAGACAGAAACTTGTCTTCTTCTTCTTCTTCTTCTTCTTCTTTTTCTTCTTCTTCTTCTTCTTCTTCTCGGTTGACAGACCAAGAATAAAGATGGATTATCGCCACTAACTGGACTGGAGTTTGGGGGAAAAAAAACAAAAAACGATTAGATTTTTTTTCTAGAAGATTTTTATTTTTCAGAAATGACATGACTTGAGCTATTATTTTAATTACTTTGTTTCCATTAAGATTTTCTTTTGTGTATTTAATTTATTCAGTCCTTGTTTGAGCCCCTTTATGGTTCATATGTGATGCGCCTTAATGAGTACGGAGGACCAAAACTGACATAATAAAAAATAAAAGCATTAATATATATTTTGTTTTTTTGTGGTCCTCCATACATGAAAACATTCGGGACAAATTCAAGTAAACTCCAATGAGGGTGTTTACCCTGATGAAGGTTTTCTAATGATTTTAATGAATTTAGGTTTGTTAAAGCTTCATTATGTGACCTTTTTTTTTTTTTAAACTGCCTCTATGTCATGACAGTATAATATGAGATGGGTAATCAGTGCTCCAAGTGCTAGCTAGAAACAGGAGATTCAGAGCGAGGGTGAGGGTATTAGCGCTGTCAATCATACTTATGCTCCTATCTGTGCGGTGTTGCTCATTGCTGTGCAGAGCCTGTTGTGAATGGTCAGGCAAGTTAACATGGATAAACAGTTTTCCTGAAAGGGTAAGTTGTTTCTACTCCACTCCACTTTGAGCAGCACATACGCATGATTGACAGCGCTAAGATCCTCCTCTGGACTCTGATTGGTTATTTTTGACCAGGAGAGGTTAATTTCTTCAGACAGTAGTAGTAGCTCTATTTGTATCCTATGACACTATGATGACATGGTGACAGTTTTCACTACTATGTTAAAAAATACTTTTTTAAAATTAAAGTCACAGGTTCAGTTTTAAGACTTGCATTAAATTGTATTCTGGCATGTTGTAAAAAAGAGTAAACTGACTCTGGTTTTCTGTTTATTCTTCTTGCATGTTCTACTAATTTTCCCATTTATTTAAACTAAAATAATGTTTTTTTTTTACAAGGAAAAGAGTTGATGAGAAAAATTAAGCTAAAATTAAATGGCCAGGAATTGGAAAGAGCTATACAATTTAAATTTCTTGGATTATGGTTTGATGGAAGAATGACATGGAGTGTACACATTAACAAAATAATGGAGAAGTGTAGGACGGTATTAAATATAATGAGGTGTTTAGTTGGAGCAGAATGGAGCTGATAGAAATTCATTAAAAGCAATTTATACTGGGTTAATTAGGTCAGTCTTGGATTATGGATCCATAGTTTATAACTCAGCTGCAGATACAAACCTCCGTAAGTTAAATAATGTCCAACATCAGGCTTTCGGAATATGTACTGGTGCTTGTGAAACATCTTCAACAGCAGCAATGGGAAAAATACCTCTTAAAGTTAGAAGGGATCAATTATCTTTAAACTACTGGGTCAAATCGATTTGACCCAGTAAATCTACAGGGACAAAGAAATGATCGTCCAACAATAGAGGTGCTTAAACCTTTAAGCACCTGCACGGGTATTAAATTCTAAAGTTAATAAAATCCATTTAGAACAACTAGATATATGTCAGACAGTTTCATTACCCACAATACCACCTTGGATACTTCCTGATACTGAAGTTGATTTTTCATTATTAGAAAAGATGAACAAAGATAATTAAGGTAGGGGAAAGGATTAGTGTTGGAGTCTCAGTGTATACAGGAGAAATGCTTGCTTTATTTTTAGCAGTTCAATGGGTGAAGGAGGTAAGACCATTAAAATCAATAATTTGCTTGGATTCTAGTTCTTCTTTAGCCAGTTTACAACATGGTCAGTCAGACAGTAGACCAGATATATTAATTGAAATGCAACAAACACTTTATACAATCAATATGATGGGGCTAACAGTAAATTTCATATGGGTTTCAGCACATCACAGGATTAAGGGGATGGCTAAGGAGAGTACCAATTGATATTAATGTTAGTATTAGTATGACAGAAATAAATTGTATAATGAAACAAAAAATGAAAGAGAAGTGGCAAAAGTTATGGGTAGAAGAAAGGAAAGGACGGTGGTTTTATAAAATCCAAAAGAGAATTGGACAAATGAGAAGAACAGAAAGAAACAGGAGAGAAGAGATCATTATTTCACGACTTACACAGGATTGTATAGCTCATTATTTTTGATAGGGAAATGTGACAGGGAAAATGTGATTGTGGGGAACATACAATAGAACAGGTTATTTTGGTGTGAATTATCAGATTCAGAGAAACAAGTTAATTAGGAATCTTAGCAATATGAAAATGAAATTTAACATTGTTGATTTATTGCAAAAGGATTCAGGAAGCAGAGGATATCAGGCAATATTTGATTTTTTTTTGAAACAGTGTAAGTTGATATAGTCGTTTTTTATGTCATGTGATTCACACTCCTTACCTGTTGGTGGCGGTAATGCTCACCTAAAAAACCTGGCCGTTTAATGCCAACCGCAAGTAAATTTCAAGAAGAAGAAATAAAGAAGAAGAAGAAGAAGAAGCTGGCGCGAAGCTAATGAATTTTTCATCAGTGACAACAAAGTTTCCCTGTAATGTGTTTCTTTGTGTTGAACATAGCAGGCGTTTACAGGCCGTCTGAACTGTAGTTAGTCCGGCTGGGGAGACAGAGATGCCTTCACTGAATCTGAGAGGAGTGACAGTAAATTTCCCCTTCACTCCGTACGAGTGTCAGAAAGACTACATGAGCAAAGTGTTGCAATGTTTGCAGGAGGTAAGTTCCCATGGAAACACGAGAGCTTTCTAGAAACGTCCGCACCTGTTACATCTGCTGTGTAGCAAGCAATAAGTGCTTTGTATACTTTGAGGAGGAATGAATGGGGAACTTTTGGTTAAAACATGTTTATTTTTCCTTCAGAGGGTAGAGAATCCAAAAATATTACTCAAGTAACAGTGATACTTCATAATAAAATGACTCAAGTAAAAGTACAAAGTAGAGCATAGTATACATACTCCTAAAAGTAAATGTTTTCTTGTCATTTTGACACTGAATCCGTGGTAGAAATTGTGTCACCTGCCACAAAAGTCAGAAGCTGATGCTACTAAGCTGTGGCAGCTGACAGTATAGCTGACACTGCCACGATTCGAGCTCGTCCCTACTGTCCTTGGTCTATTAGGAGTTGATGTACAATAAAGAAAATAAATTCTGTAAAAGGTGTGTGCCTGGTTTCTTGTTTCCAGAAAGTTAATGGGGTTCTGGAGAGTCCTACAGGAACTGGCAAAACTCTGTGTCTGCTGTGTGCCACTCTTGCATGGAGGGAGCACTTCAGGGACTCCATCTCTGCTCGCAGGCTGGCAGACAAGCTGAAAGGCCAGGAGTTGTTCCCAAACACACCTCTGGCTTCCTGGGGGACAGCTGCTACTGACGGGGACAAGCCAAGTATGTCACTTTGTTTTCTCTGTGTCTTCATCACAGAAGACGTCCCTGCATGTTTGAACCATAGTTGGTATTTTCTACAGACAGGTACTGACCAGCAGGGGGTTCTTACAGGATGATCATCTTGAGCAAAAACTATCCAAGATTTCATGTTAAGACAGTCGTCCTGTCATAACATCAGCTACAGCATTTGTTTATGATACAGATAGATATCTTTGGATGCCAGAGTTATTCTAATTCCATGTTATTTCATGCTATGTTTTTATTATCTCTTGTTTTATACTTTCTGTTGTACCTCATGTATACTATTGTTGTTCACTGTGATTCCATATATTGAGTTGTCCTCTATAACTTGGTAGTGGTAAACAGCCTGCATATATATTTTCTCAAATACCATCAAGAATAATGATCAAATATTGGAATAAAAACTAGAATTAATTAATGTTCCAGTTATTATTAGTCAGAGACAGTTATAAACTGGTGATGTTTCAGCCTCCTCAGCCTGGGTTTAAAGAAACTCTTAAGTACAAGCAGCTTTGCAATTTTCTGGAAGGTTTTTCCAGATTAGAGGAGCATTAAAAACTGGTCCAGAGGAAAACCCAGGATATGCTGGAGGTTCAATGTTGGCGCTGTGGCCCCAGTGGCTGGAGAGAGGGAAGTCTGGACTTCCACAACCTGACCCCGGGTTAAGATGAAGATAATGGATTGATGGAGTTGATCATCCTGTTAGAAACTTCAGAGAGAAGCAATAACTAAGTTGATGCAACTTCATCACTTGACTGTGGTTCTTCTGATCTTTCTATCCTTCAGCCTACTACACTGATATTCCCAAGATCATCTACGCTTCCAGGACTCATTCACAGCTTGCACAGGTTATCAATGAGTTAAAGAATACGTCATACAGGTAAATGATCTTATTGATCATCTTTATACAGTGTCATTGGGTTTGCATAACGGAAATTATCGTATGTAGCGAGAATTGAAAATATTTTTTAAAGATTTTACAGATATGAGACAGGTAAGCATTTGCTGTATTAACTTGTACAAAATACAAGTTGGTAGTTTTTATTCAGTCAGTTGTTTAAGTCATTGTTGCTGATTGATATACATTTACACTTGCTGAGAAATTGTGTTTATGTAAGAATACATTCTCATCATTACACTGTTGTAAATATTACATGGGCCAGATTATCTGAGATGGGCCGCCACCCATGACATTTTGAAACTAGTAGAAGATCATTTATATTTACTCTCTGAAGACATGATTGATACGTTGTTCTGTCTCCTTCTTTTTCCATTCATGTTCTACTTTACTCTCTTCCTATTCTAAACGATAACAGTTTCTATATGTTATTCTTTCTTTAGAAAACTAAGATAAGACAAAAGATCTTAATCAATTTGATGAAGGCATCTCAAGTTTTACTAACATTTTCACATGTATCCTTTTAATTGGCTTAATTGAGGCTCTTTTGGCTTTCCATTCCTTACCCTGTTTGTTATTTATACTACTTCTTACCGTATATTATGTGTTTAAATTTGAGCTGACTGCATAGCACAGCAATGATAACCCCACAAACACAAAAGGTGCTTTTGAAAAACACACCCATGTGTAATGCGCTTCTTTAGGAAACCAGTCAAATAAAGAATAAATAAATAAATATAATTTATTGGAATTTATTGTGGCAACAATAAATCAAGTTTATCAGGATAAATGATACAATAAATGCCCACCTCTAATTGCAGGCATCTATGCAGCCATGAATTCATTTGTATACCAAAGTACTCTGGAGTCAAACGGGGAGCCTGTCTGCGTTAAAGTTGGAACTGTTGAGCTGAATTTAGTATTTAAGGTTAAAATTGGTGAACGCCAGCATCATAATTTGGATTTCTCTGTATGTCTGTTGAATTAGGCCAAAGGTGTGTGTGCTGGGGTCAAGAGAGCAGCTGTGTATCAACCAGGAAGTAATGCGTCAGGAGAGCAACCACATCAAGGTAACCTCCACTTTTGTGTTACAGTAAACACTACTAGACACAGTGACAGTAGTGTTACACAACACTACTGTTGTCTCAAGTAGACTGAATAATTCTGCTACCAATCCAACTAACCATCAGCTAATAAATTGGGCCATATTTGCAGTCTAGTTGGAGGCTTAAAATGGGGATGAACTGATTGAAGTTTTCTGGCTGCTGAGTTCGATTTTTGACCCATACAGATTACTTTTGTTTGAAAAGTTGCTAAATATAACGGCAAAGATTCAAAGTTGGCAACAACGGGGGGACTGCTGATAACCACCCACACGTGCAGACATGCACGTGTGGGTGGTCTGTCAGTCAGCTCTCTCTCTTAAAACCAGAAGGTCGACTGATTTTCAGAAGGATCTAAGATTGGTGTCACAAAAATTTCCTGATCATACAAAAATTGGGGAATCGGAGCTGATTAATTGGTGCACACAAAGTCTAAAACTCCTTCAAGCCATACATGAGCCAAAACGTCTTGTTCTGCCTTCGAGTCTCTTGAGATGAATTGGAAGGCCATTGCCTTTTGCTGCTTGCTCCAAGCAGTGTAACATTATGCCATTTCATGTGATATGGCCTAAAATGAATGAGCACATTCATTTTTGTGCTCAAAATGAATCCTTGTACTAAGCTAGTTTGTACATATCTGGAGATAATCATTTTAAATCTTCTGTTATCCAGGTTCATATGTGCAGAGGAAAGGTGTCCACCAGGTCATGTCAGTACTACAACAATGTTGACGGTAATGATCAGTTTTTACCAGGGAAGTGACCTTAACTGAGCAAAAACAAGAGGAATGCTTTTATGCTACTAGGAGTCTAGTGTTGGTTATGAATATGTGAAATAATTCCTTTGGGCAATTATTACTGAAGCTAGTAATTCAGATCAAAATTAAATCTGAATTTAAGAAAATAGTCAAATATTTCAGTCTCAGTTATTATTTATGCATACCTGCCTGATAGGGTTTAGGTTTTAAACTAATAGATGAAGGCATAAGTCGCAGCACTGGCCAATTAGCTCTGAATTAATTAACATTAGTTTAGAGTTATCAACAGATTTGGCACATATTACAAGTACACACGAAATAAAATACAGAATTTTATTATCAGAAAGTTGTGCTTTATTAATTTTGACTGAAGTAGAAATCAATAATGTTTTTTGGAGTGTTGATTCTTAATCTATCAATTACTGTAGCTATCAAGAATTTAATAATTAGGAATTCCACAAAGGCTTCTTAAATGAACTCAAAGAATCCTATATTTTGGTGTTTAAACAATCTCTTTTAAGTCTCTTTTAAGTTAACATTAATTATTTACAAGCATTAGAGGTTCATTAATTAGATATTCCAAGATATGCAGTGTATCTTTACAATAAGATTAGCAGTTGTCTAAATTATGATTCTTCCTTTTAATTGTCTTCCTTTAGAGAAGAGCACAGACAGAGACTTGGTTAACTCTATCCTTGATGTGGAGGACTTGGTCAAATTTGGCAACAAACAAAGGTAACCCTACTACCTCTCTGTCTGTTTATTTACTTGAACAATGGCTAAAGATCACATGTGATCTGCTGTATCTCTCCAGGGTCTGTCCATACTACCTCAGTCGCTCTCTTAAGCAGCAAGCTGATGTCATTTTCATGCCATACAACTATCTGCTGGATCCAAAAGTGAGCTAAGTCATGGATGGATGGCTTTGTCTTCGTCTGTGTTGATTTTCATTTCTCTTTATATAATCAAACACTTGAAATTAAGAAACGGAGTCATGATTGCAAAAGAAATAAGTCATATCTTCCTAACGCGGTTGTTCTGACTGATAAAGCTCCTTGTTTTGGCATAAAAGGGTCTTTGTTCCTTTGGTCAGGTGTCTGCGCTCCTGAAGAACCCGTTATGTTCTGATGATTCATAGGTCACAGGTGTGTCTTAAGAAAACCAATTTTCTCTGAAGAAGTTGTAATGTTGTCCTTTTCTCCACAGAGCCGCAGGGCTCACAATATTGAGCTGAATGGAGCCGTGGTGATTTTTGACGAAGCTCACAATGTGGTAAGAGCTATTCCCTGTACTCTTAAAAATATTGATTGTCTAAATCGGCGGCATGCCTGCATGTCGCTTATTGTGTGACCAAACAAAGAATTTGGCATCAGCTTCAAACACTCACTGTCCAGACAGTAGAAAGAAAATTATACATGATCCAAAACATGTTTTACAAATAAAAAACTGAAAAGTGCAGTGTGCAAAAGTATTAATCACCCCTGAGTCAATACTTTGTGGAGCCACCTTGTTTTGACGATTTTATATGCACATACATCAGATGATGCCTTTCTGTTCTCTGCAGGAGAAGACGTGTGAAGAATCAACGTCCTTTGACCTGACTCCATACGATATCGCTTCTGCCATCACTGCTGTGGACCGGCTGCTGGTGGAGCAGGCTAGAGAAGTCAGCCAAGGAGGCTCTGTTACAGAAGACCACAATGTAGAGTCCCTCAGCTCAGGTCAAGTTTCTTGAATAACTAATTCAAGAATAATTGACTCCTAGAAAGCAAGTGAATTAACCCTTTTCTTTGTAATGCAATGCTATCAAAGTCTTGAAGTCATAAATTGGAGTCATTTGGGTTGAGAATTTATGAAAACATAAGCTGCAGATTTGTACCAGGAAAACAAGTAACTTTGTTTCATCTCTGTATTTTTTCAGGTTCAAAAATAGATATAAATACAATTGCTAAAATCAAAAGTAAGTATAATTTATGAGCAACATTTTCCTAGCGGTATCTCTGGTTGTATTTGAAGTTCATGACATGTTCTGTCTTCTTTGACAGAAATACTGCTGGATTTGGAAGCTGCCATTGATTCGTATGAAGTTCCAAGTGACAAAGGCATCACAAAACCAGGAATGTGGGTGATTTTAACAGTTTGTGAAATTATCTTTTACAAATACAAATCTTTTGTACATACAGACATTTTTATTTTTTGATGCACAAAAATAACATTTTCAACCCTTTGTTTTGCAAGTTTACAAAACTCAAGTCGCAGCTGAGTTTATAAATACAAAATATATATGACTGAAATTTGTGCCCACAGTGCTGCAGCATACAGTCAGAGCAGAGAAGAAACTTATTTCACTCTGTGTCCACTTCACTTATAAAGCATACATTTGCCAAGCTTTCTAGCACAATTGATCAGTGGTTTGCACAGCCACGCTCACTATTCCAAGTCCACACTCGCTACTAGACTGTGTGTCAGAGTGAGATGGTTTTAGACCTGAATGTGGGGCTGTGATGTAGTTGTACCGAGCTGTGCCACTGCAACCAATGGGAAAATTCAACTACTTAGGCAACGTTTGACTGAAAGCAGGCAATGAGACGGTTTAAGGCAAAAGAATGCAGAACTAGACAAATTTATATTAGAATGTCAACAATTGCACAGAAACATAAAGATATTACTACCCTAAATAATAACCAGATAGTTTATCAGCAAAAAAATTGAGTTGGGTGTTAATTAAATGTCCCTTAAATGTTCATTATTATGCTTCCTTGAACAAGCTAGGATAGGTCTGTCGGCTATGCAAAACATGTTAAGTACATTTAATACTCAAAATCATTCTTAGATATCGAGATTTCACCCAATCAGTTCTGCCTATTTTGAGCTCATTGAGGAATGTGTTGTTGTAGCGTTAACTCAGTGTTTACATTAGCACCTCAGACATGTGAAAATGGCTACCAGCAGACACACAGTGGTACAACCCGTTCATCTTTGACCCGGAGCAGAAGTGCAGCCTCCTGAACAACCTTCAAACCACAACCACTGAAGGATTAAACACTGCGGCTCTGAAACACATTTATATTGTTATTAATTCAAACTCAAGATTCTGCTTTGCTTCAGGCCAGTGTGCCATGATGTAAAGTAGAGCAGCTGACATCAGCACCATAATTCAGCAGAAAGACCCTTCTTTGCTTTGTTTGCTTTTTTAATGTGAAAACATGGCAGACACTAGAACATTACCAAATTCTAAATGTAAACTTTCAGTCCCGACAGTAAATGATGCCTTACCCACAATATATCTTTCCTCATTAAAAGTTTGCATCTTTGTCTGTTTGTGCAGCCAACCGTGCAGCATCCTATGATCATTTTTAACGTGAAATCAACAAAATAAAAGTCACATTAGGCCACCAGTTGTCTGTTTTCTGACAGGCTACACATGAGCTCATAGGTTGTTTTGATGTCCGTCATGGTGGAGGGGTACAATTCTGAACAGCATGCCTTCATGTGCAAAAGGTCAATTACCAAAAAATGGCTGGGATTTTTTTTTATGTTTTTTGCTCTTACACTGTTTTTAGAAGCAGAGACACCATAAAGGAAGGACAGAAACAAAGTAAAGTAGTGGCCCTTTAAAAAACTTTTATTAACATAATTTCGAATTTTGGCAGATACCAGTTTCTAATAATTTTTTGTCTGAAAAGTCCCTAAATATAGCAACAAAGTCACTAAGTATGAGACAGTGGGGTGACTATTATTAATCCCATAGGTGCAGACGTGACCTGGTGGGTGGGTCTGTCCGTCAGCCTTCTCTCACGGCAGAGCAGAGGGAGACAGTGGCGGATTTTCAGACCTCTGTGGAGGAAGATAAGATTGGTGTCACATGTTGGCATTGGCCGATTGCCAGTCTCCCAAAATTAAGGAAATATGGGATGATTTATTGTCCAGCCAATTTATCAGTGTGTTGGGCTGATCCTAGACAGACATGACATGTCCCCTTCTTTCTGTATCAGCTTCATCTATGAGCTGCTGGAGAGAGCCCATCTGACCTATAGGACCAAGACAGAGATCCATGACGCTTTGGAGCAGATCATTGGAAGCTTGGCTGGACGTCAGTATGACAGCTTCTCTTCATATTGCCGCTTTGTATATTATAAGTTTTCTACTCCTTTTCATAGGCTCTAATGTAATAATTGTGTTACAGTAATGTTATGCATGTGCAGATTTTTTTCTCTAACCAATCGTTTACATAATGTTTTTCACCAGTGCCAGGAATTTTCCTCAGTACAGCTGGACTGCAGAAGCTGGTTGATATGATACAGGTGAGCTACAGGATGAAGTTTGAGGAAACCTTCTGTAAATGTCCAGACAAATATGTGGGAATGTAGGAATTGACCTGATTTAGCTATTTTGACTTGGAGGATCCAATGTGTGTTAACAACTCAGAAAATATTGTGATTATATTTCCATCTTAGGATGTAGTTTGTGTTTCTACATTTCATCCAGTTACAGCAGTGGAATATAAAACCATTTGTAGGATGAAAACTAGTAGCTCTTTTAAGAGGATGTCAGGAAACTCTTTTTTTTTAAGCAGAGAAAAATCCTATAAAATCAGACTTTCTTTATATACCAGGAGGTTCACCCACTCAGTTCCACTGATAGAAAATCCTTGATTCTGTGTAGCATTTGATTGACATGCTGTTTTTAAAGGTCTGTGCTTCTTCCTTACCAGATTGGTGATATTTCTGAATTTCACTTATTAATAAAGGATGATCATTTTGAGTTTAAATCTTCTGTTATTTTACAGTAAAATCTTAAGATATCTGAGGTCACCTTTAGCCACATATGCTGGCAAAATTGGCTTTAGATGGCTAAAGCAAAATTAGCTTTAGCCATCTAAAGCTAATTTATTCTTCCGGAGTCTGTTGCGGTGGAACAGTAACTTTTTCTTGTGTTCTGGTCTGTTAGTTGGTGTTCTGTGGGGAAGCATCGGATAAGGACAAACAGAAGCAGATGGAGTTCAACACAGCCCATTTTAAGGTCTGTTCAGTTAATAATAATAATAATAATAGATTGTTTTTATAGTGCCCTTTATATCAAATTGAGATCTCAAAGAATACATTCACCCGCTGATGATGGGAAGCTACTGGATTGTAGCTACAGCTGCCCTGGGCAGTCTGGCAGAAGCGAAGCTGCCATTTTGCTCTATCAGCCCTTCTGACCAAGTTGTTTGTGGCAAGGATCGAACCAGCTACCCACCGATTGCAGGGAGAACTCCTACCGCTGTCTCCCCCTTTTTTGTTCCAGAAAAAAAAGCAATAATAACAATTTTACCTACTGCCTGCTGATCTTGCTTGCACGCTAACTTAAGGTGTGATGGTCTGCTTGGTTCAGGTTCACATCCATCTTGACAACAGCTACCAGAGAAAAAGACAGACCCCTGATTTGTGGTCTGCTCCTTCTTCAAAGAAACAAGGTATGGATCTCTGGTAACATGGTTATTTATTTAAAACAATTACCTTTAGCTCATGGTTTTTATTCTGTAACGTTACGTCCTTAGAAAAAAAAATGGGATGATGGAATATGCATTTTCCAAACTGTGGTAGGATCTTCAGCAGCTGGTTTCTGTATTTGTTTTATTATTAGTTATTATTAGTTAGAAAATGGTTTTGAGTGCAGAAGCTCTTTGTAAAATTATCAGTACAATAAACAAATGGAGAACAAATGAAACACACAAATAGGATGTGACCTATTTTTCAGGTGCATAAATATAAACTGATTACTAGATTTTCATCTAACGTAATGATTAGTGTTTCTCTATAAGTTCAGCTCATCTTATAGATGGCTGTTAATTTCCTATGCAAATGAGACGACATAAGACTGGAAATGAACAAGGAAGCTACCAAAGAACAACCTGAGAACCACTGATCAAGATCACTTTAAAGGATTACAAAAAACATGTGTTGTCACTGAAGACTAAGTTTCTTCAGATTTCTATTATTCTGATCTGTGAGTAAATTGATCAGTCTACTCTCTCTCAAGGCAGAGAGAGGGGCTTGCTCATCCAACAGTGAACTCATCCAACAGTTGGATGAGTAAAAATGTGTGATCTGCTTCTGTGTGTGTGTTGTAGGCAACGTCCTGAGTTACTGGTGCTTCTCCCCTGGCTTCAGCATGCAGGACCTGGTGAATCAAGACATTCGCTGTGTTATTCTGACCAGTGGCACCCTCTCTCCCCTGACCTCTTTCACCTCTGAGATGAGGATGTAAGACTCCTCTAGACAATTTATAATAAGAAACGATGAGAATAAAACAAAGATTGTTGTAGGCCTGGTTGATATTTGGCCCATGCCTGGACAAATTAACTAAATCATTCACTTTTTGTTTTCTTAGCTGATTATAGAACTGATGGTTTTTATTTGTTTGTTTTTTTTAATTGTTCAATAATTAAGTTCATAAAAACAGCCTTTATTCTATGTTTTCTTATTCTAACCTTCTGTATTTGAACAGCTTGTGATGGGTTGTGTTGTCAGTATTTCGAACCCGTGTTTTGCTATGATTCGATTCTTTTATTTGTTCCAGAAAATTTCCGGTGCTTCTCGAAAATGGCCATGTGATCGATCGAGACCAGATCTTTGTGAGCGTTATTGATCGAGGTCCAGATGGAGTTCACCTGAGTTCAGCATTCGATCGAAGGTAAATGTTCTCCTCAGCATGAGGAGAACTTATTGGATTCGTGGTGTCGGTCTTTCTCAATTTTTCCCACAGATGTTAAATTGTTTTGGACAAAGCCTTCCAAACATCGGCTAAATGAAGGACTTCATCTAATCTAGATTCATTAAAAATAGAAATGCTCCAATCAGAAGCTGTGGTTAGAACGTAGACATTAGATTGTCACTGTGTGAGTGACTGTCTCTCTCTCTCCTGCTCTGTTACTTATTTTTTTTATTTTTTGTTTTGTCAGCTTTGATCAATAATGGGATGTGAGTCACCTTTTCTTTGAAAATAACTGCTCTGTCTTGTCAAGTAAATAAACTTGGGCCAAAGTCAAGATTTTTATTTTTTATTTTTTGGTTGGTTGGTCGGTTTTTAGTCACTGGAGTTTACGATCCTACTTTCCATAAAGTTAAAATGAAAGACAATACAATGCTAGTAATAGAAAAATTTTATGTTGTATTCAACTTTTCCCATTTTGCCAATCTGCATCAGCTGCTTGTGCTTCATGTTGAACACACACAGGGACAAAAAAACCTAAAATACAAAAACTAGAGAATTATCCAGACGATCTCTATTTAAGTTGGTACACTATATGAATTCACAAAAATACAGATACAAAGTTCTACATCCAAATATGTGTATTCATTTATATGTAAATAGGCCTGTCACGATAGCAAATTTTGCTGAGCGATTAATTGTCTCAAAAATTATTGCGATAAACGATAATATTGTTTGAAGACCTTTTTACACTGATTTAATGGAAATGATGTAATAATGCATGCGATTTCTTGACAAAGATAGATACACTTTATTTTCAAAAGAACACTAAACACTGGAACTGATAAATAAAATAAACAAAACAACCAAAAACGAAAATAAAATGGTCTCCATTAACAAAAAACGCACTTGAAAACAAAAACTAAACAACATAAAGTAAAAGTGGAAATAAATACTGCATTCAACCAAAAGAGTGCAGATTATGAAGTCTGTATATTATGTTGCCCTTCAGTAATCATTAGATTTAAATAGAGAAAATGGGCACATCGACTACCTGATGCAATAATTCACACTACATGATTTTTTGCTCCTATTTTTCCCCATACAACAATCTTAGACCTTTGGTCTTTCTAAGATTGTGTGGTGTGTTACGGTAGATCGTCGTTGCCGCTCCTATCCAAATCAGGGTTTTCCCCACTGGGATCTTAATGCAGCCTGTTGAAAGTGACAAGCAGCCAATCAGAAAGCGCGGATTCTCCTCCGCACTTTCTGAGGGGAAATTACGTCGGGGAATCCCAAACAGCTGACACGGCGCAACCCGAAGTCCAGCGGACATTGGAGATGATACGTGGAAACAACATTAATGTTTATTCAACATGCAAAGAATATAGAAATGACAAGAGAAGGAGTTGGAGCGAAATTGCTACCGCAGTTGATAAACCCGGTAACTTTTCAGCTGTTCTTCGTTAACGTGACATAAATAGGTTATAATGATTTTCATTCGGTCAGGACTTTACGCTGACACTAGCCACATGCATTGCAGGTAGATTGTAGTAAAGCATTGATTAATGCCTGGTTTTAAAATTAGTTAACTGAACTTGTAGCCATTATTTTGTGCCCATTGTTGGACACCACATGGCAGGAACGAACCTGATCGAACCGTTATACCTAGGATTTCTGTCGGCTAATGTGTGGTCCGTCAGGTTTTGAAAATGGGCCGACAATCGGCTGACAGATCTAAGATCGTGTCGTGTGCGCTGGGCTTTACACTAAGGAAATGAGGAAGGGAGGAGTCAGTGGAGAGCACCGGAGTTGAGCCTTTTTTTCATTCAGTGTCATTAACAGAAAGAGAAAAAGGCCGGAAGAGACGATAATGCCGATAATTAAAATGACGTCGATAGTTTTAATTTATCGTACGATTAATCGATTTATCGTTTATCGCGACAGGCCTATATGTAAATATATTGTTTGATAGCTGTGATGGCACCTGTGCAGCAGCTGTGTTGATGTGTTTTTTCTTTGCTAGGTTTAATCCTGATAACATGACTTCTTTAGGAAACACTGTAGGTAAGATCCAGCTTCTTTATTTTTTCTGGTTTTTGTTTGTTTTTTTGTTTTTTTTACTTTCTTTTTCATTCTTTTCCATATTGCTGAAAATAAAGACACAGTGAACACTCTTTAGCCACAATACAATCAGCCATAGATCAATGTGTAACAGGAAATTCTCAGAGCAAACAAAAAAATTAACAAATCTTTTACAATGTCTCCAGTTGTAGTTGTTTGCTAACTGCAGCTATTGGTAGATGAATACTCAATTGAATTTAAATCAGTTGTGATAGTTGATATTATCCAATCACAAGCTGTCAGGTTTTGGAAATAATGAACATTTTCTGTTCCCATATTGTTTCATTTTGAAGCTCCTTCTGGTTTCTTGATGTTTGTGTTTTCTCCTCAGCCAACCTTAGCCGGGTGGTTCCTCATGGCCTCTTGGTGTTTTTTCCTTCCTTCCCTTTGATGGAGAAAACTCTGGAGTTTTGGAGGGTGAGTCCAAAGTCTCCATGATACCTTTGTGGAAAACATCTATGCAGTTCAAGGAACCCCCCCCCCCCCCCCCCCTCCCTCTTGTTTTCTTGTCTTATTTTCTATGAATTAAAAGTTTTGATTTGCTGGACAGAATTTTTACATTTCTGAAAGTAAAGAGCAACACACACTGGGCACATCAGACATGTGTCAGCATATGTTGCGACTGTTTTCTATCAACCAACCACACCAGGATCATCTGATCAGCTGTCAGTGCTGTAAGGACCCGGTGTTCCTTTTCAAATTGGTTCCAGTCAGAAACAGTAGCTCTGCTTCTGACTGGAAAACTTGCTAACACCAACAATAAAGACTTAAAAACTGCAAACATTTTAAATATACTTAAGTAAACAAGCAATGCTAAGCCTGGTGGGGGCACAAGTGAGGCCTGGTGGCCCACCAGGCTTGTAAAACACTGGGGGAAGCCCTGAACCCCCTTCGCTGATGTTCAGCGTGATGCATCCTGTGTGTGTAAAGGTGCCATGCTAGCTGGTGAGGCACCATGTTGCTGCTCGCCTTAAAGCTACGTGTCAAAGCATTTTGCTCTGAGTTTGGTTTTTCTCTCCAGGCCAACGGACACACGGATCGCATCGAGAACATGAAGCCCATGTTTGTTGAACCCAAAGGGAAGGGAACCTTTAACGAGGTGAGCTAGTTTTTCATTAAATGGAACAACTGGAAAGACACACAGAGGAATGAAGAGCAAAAGGGGAAAAAATCAGGAATTATTTCTTCTTACAGAGTAAATAGCCTTTTTAAATAACAATATTAAATATATATTTAACACATTATTTTGATTGTTGTTTGTTGCCAAATCAAATTTTTGTCAAAGTGCATCCATCTTCTTTGCATATTTTTTTTGTGGATTTCTTGCTCTTCAATAATTAATGTTAAGAACCTGCATAGTCAGGGTCTCGGGGATCGTAGTAGTTGGATTGGATTTCTTTGCTGACCTGAGCCTGTTTGTGTGTGTTTAAAGGTTATTGATGGGTATTACAACAAAGTGAATGATCCAGTGTCTAAAGGAGGAAGCTTCTTTGCCGTCTGCCGTGGGAAGGTAAGCTCGTAACGACACAATAGCAGCACATCGTCTTCATCATGGTTTTCCTCCAACGCTTCATGGATGATAGAAGAAATATGCAGCTGACTGTTGACTCGGTACACCAGACCCTGATGGTGTGCTGAGAATAATCTTAATGATGAGAATGATTCTTACAGCTTTCTGTGTTTTGATGATGCATCAAGGTTTCTGTTAAATGTTTTAGTTTTAAGAGTTCTGAACTTTTCTGAAGCGAAACAAGTGAATGGAAGAAGCTGAAAGTATCACTTCTCTACATGTTACGCTTGTAGATGTGTGATTCAGTTGAAATCAGAACTTCTAAAGTTATGTTCACAAAATGTTTAATCTTTGCCATCGTAGTTGTGGGAAGTACTCCTGAGAAATCCATGCTGGAGGTTTTATTGGCCAGAAGCAGCTGATGGTTACTGGGAGCCTGAGCGGCATGCGGCTCGCGTGGTTTCTGAAGCAAACACCCACGTGTGAGAGGGCCATGGAGAAATGGAACTAGGCAGAAATATTCCTGACTTCTGCAGGGATTTTACTGCTCCTCAACCAACCTTTCAGCAAAAAACCCTTTAACAAACTCCCCAAATTTAACCCGCAGTAAATGGGATCATCACTGTGTGAATGACAGACTGTCTCACAGCAGCTCCGTTCCTGTTGTTCTTACCCTAGGCTAGTGAAGGTTTGGATTTTGCAGACACCTTTGGCCGGGGCGTCATCATCACCGGCCTGCCGTTTCCTCCTAAGTTTGACCCACGAGTCATCCTGAAGATGCAGTTTTTGGACGAAATGAGCAGAAAAAAATCTCCAGGAATGAGGGTAAGGTTAAACTGGCAGCTGAGGCCCAGGAAGGCCAGTTTGATGATGTTCAGTGTTGACATGAAGCCTCTTCCTGTCAGTACCTGTCAGGTCAGGAGTGGTACAAACAGCAGGCCTTCAGAGCAGTGAACCAGGCCATCGGGAGAGTTATCCGCCACAAGGAGGACTACGGAGCCATCTTTCTCTGTGATCAAAGGTATATATCCTTGTTTTTATCCTGGTGATATGAAAAGGGCTTTATAAATTAAATGTATTACTATTAGTAGTAGTAGTAGCATTATTTTTGGTTCCAAGTTTGTTCATTGTAGTTTTAAGTACCTGGGGTATAATTAGGCAACTGGTGATTAGAACAGAGTCTAAGTGACAGTTTAATGATGCATTCAGCTGGTGGGCAGAAAGTGGTTCTACTGTTATTAATCCATAATCAGCTGTCATAATTTAGTTCTTTTTTTATTTATCATGATGACTCACTGAGCAGTTTTCTTGCACTGTTCTTCAAGCCTCTGTTAAGTTTTTTTTATTATTATTCTAAATACTTTGGAATTACATTGGAAATTAATTTACATTCAAACATACACAGTTATTGTTTTAAGATTTATTCAGTATTGGTTCATCCAGGGATTTTTGGGCCAAAAATGTTCAGTATTTGACTTTGTGAAGTAACAAGACCGGGTCACTAAGAGAGTTGCAGACTTTTGTTCATGTTTCTTTCCGATTCAGCTGTTGCTTTTAAGAACAATTATTTCTCAGGTTCTGGATGCTGAGCAGCTGAAAGGATTTTTGCTCTTGCGCTTAAAAATTTTGAACAGTTGTTTACGATGTGATGGAGGTTCTTTACAATTAGGAGCAGCTGATTATTTAGCATCTCAAAAGCTCAATAATAATACATGAACCCTAGATATTACACTCCAAAATCACTCCTTGGTGATATGAGTCACGATGATTTCGTTTTGTGATGAATTACAATTTATTGAACTGAATTGAAAGTTTGTTGATTTTTACATTTAATCCACTCCCACAATAACTTTAACCACAACTCCTAACACTGGATATCTCTGTTTCTCTGGGGAAAATGGGAACTTACATTGTTTTTTTCTCCTCTAGGTTTAAAAGCTCTGATGCCAGAGCTCAGCTTCCATCCTGGGTCAAGCCGTACGTTCGCCTCTACGACAGATTTGGGAACATTGTCCGTGATGTGTCTCAGTTCTTTCGGGTTGCACAGAAAATAGTACGTTTCTATTACTTTGAAGGATTTTATCAATTAAAACCGTTTTCCTGTTTATGAATTTGACCATTTTGACCTGCAAAGTCCTGATAAAATATTTCTAAGTGAGTTCAGATATGCTATGCTGTACTGCGGGTGTTTGTTGTGACTACAGCTTCAGTGTGGTTGTGTTTGAATGTTCCAGAGGCCTGTTGTGGTGAAGATGCCTGCACTAGAAAACCTTCCAACCGAATGCTCATCAAACACTCCCAGTTTTTCCTCCGGCTCTGGCTCTGAAAGTTACCACACCCAGAAAGCAAAGGCCCTGGATGCACACCTTCCCAGCCTCAAGAGAAGAAAACTGGGTCAGTATTGTATTTTAAAAATGCTTTGCCATCAATCTGTCAGCTTTCTGTTCATTATTCTATTCATCTGTCAGCCCACCCTTCAATACTTTCTATAAAGGCTGAGTTCATAGTGGAAATTTTAAACCTACAGAACTCAAGAAATATCACATCTTAAAGGAAAGGTATTCTGTGTTATTCACTGTTTTGAGCCTGGCATTATGTCCTAATCTTATTCTCTCATCATAAGCATTCATGGAATGTTTTGTGCATGTTTGAGAAATCAAAAATCAATTTTCTTTTAAGTTATGTTTGATATATACTTTTATATACTGAAGGTGACATAGTTACTTCATTATGCTACGTTCCCTGAAATAAAGCTTATGAAAACACTAACTTCTAAGGTCCAGTACCTATTTTCACCTGATCTGACCAAATCATCCTCTTCCTCTGTTTTTTTTTTGTGTCTTTTAGCAAACAGGATAGTTTTCTTCTTATCCTTTCATGTGTGACATCATTAACTTAATAGGAACTGCAGACAAAGAACAAAACCTGACATATTTTATGTTAAAATATGTGTTTCGTGTTTGTGATCAGATGAGCAGAGCAGAGCTAACGGAGTGGCTAAGCTCTGCATCGCCTATGAGAGTGAGGTGCAGGAAAATCAGAGGAAACCAACCAACCTGCTGGACGCTTTGGAGAGAGGTGACCGGTGCTGGGAGGACGACAAGAACAATGTCGGAGAGGAGAAGGTCAGTTGCTGGTTACTTCATGATCAACATGGAGTCACAATGCTGTCATTTCAAATGATTTGTGGACTTTTTGCTTCTGAAGGCCGGCCGCTTCTCCACCTTGTCCCTCCAATACGACAAGAAGATGGAGGACGAGTTGCGGGGAGGGAAGCGGAAAATCAAGCTGATTCAGGAACAGGTACACGTTACACTGATGATTAAATCCTGCTTTTTCTGACCTGAAGTGTTGAACCCAGGGTTTTCCCCAGAAAACGTGCTAAGCCCGGTGGTCGGGGCACCAAGTCTCAAAAACAAAAAAAAAACTCAATTAGAATAAAATTTGCACTTCTGTTAAATTCTAAGTAATCAAGCAGTGGATCAACCAAGGTCCAAACGAACTCAGCAGCTGCTTGTTTTATTGCTACTCTCCTAACTTAAACATGTTTGTATCAGGATCTGATCCTCTAATTTTTATACCTGGTCCCTAAAGAAAGCTAGTGTCTCTGAGGATGGGCCAGAGAAGAGTAAGGCCAGCAGGGCCAAACAGTTCCTGGCCGACATGAAGAAGTCTCTGAGCAAGGTGAGCTTCGACCACATCGTCCAGGCTCTGCAGAGCTACAAGAAGACAGACGACCTGAGCGTCCTGCTGACAGAGACGGCTGTTTTGGTTGAAGACCCCAACACTCACAGCCTGTTCCGAGGTGCGTTGTTCTGCCTCAGACTCTGAAGTCTGTAAAAGCGTGTCTGCTCTAACCACGACTGCTTCCCTGCCGTAGGGTTCTACCAGTTTGTTCGTCCACATCACAAAAAGACGTTTGATGAGAAATGCCAGGAGCTGGTGGGTCAGGGCTGTGGGTTCAAACCGGAGCACTCGCTGTCTAAGGAGAAGAAAGCTGAGATTCTGCAGACTGGTAGGAAACTGAGCCACTTCTCTTTGTGTTACTGATGGAGGCTCTAAAAAAAAGCCTGGACGTAAAAATAATATCATCCCTTACTGCCAAAGCAGCCTGACTCTGCATACCATGTATCAGGAAACATGACAGCGATAAGAACAGGATAAAAAAAAAATCTATTTTTGCTGTTGTTAAAACTGAACATCAGGAGTATTTTCTCCAACATGTGGATGATTTATCTCCACATTTTATTGTGGTGTTGTTACAACTATCCTGTCAGTTCTGCTTTTTGTTCTGTTTCACTTTATGGAAAATGATGCTTCTGCATTCTGGGACTGTCCAGCCACAGCAGGAACTTTGGTGGGATTGCTTTGAGTTAAATGCTAACTGCCAACAAGTTCGATCCTTCAGTGTGTTTGTGTGACAAGCTCCGTGTGTGTGGTGTTCAGGTGGGCATATCAATCAAAATCAAATTTTATTTGTATAGCACATTTCAGCATATTGATTTAGATGAAGAGCTCTTACTTTGTAGAACAGAAAATGAGATTGCTACCTTTGTAATGCTTTGTATGCAGCTTGTTTCAGCAGTTCACTGAAATCATTCTCGTGTGGTTTATCTGGAAAATATATTTTAAAAATGACTCATCTTCACAATTAAGTTTTTCCTTAATGATGATGTTTCCGTTTATGCGGCCCTTTCTGACAAAGGATGTATAACTTGAACTAAATTACACGCATCAATCTTGCAGAAAAAAAACTAAAGATTTTCTAGTTGAGGTGGTTCAGTAACTGGAATTACCACAAAAATGAGAAAACGATCAACTACCAGCATTTAAACTGGATATTGCAAAACACTGAATTAGACAGACTTAAGCCCGCTTAAGTGCTCACAATGAGATGGCTGCAGTTAAAACACAACTAGGAAGAAAACGATTTTAATTAACAAAAATTGGCGACATAAAACATAATTGTTGATTAATTGTGGTGCAATGCAGTAAGCTAACGCTTCACAACAGCAAGAAAATATTACATTTTCAACTTCCCAGAGAAACACTTCTGACCCACCAAGAACAAATTACGCTCACACACTGTTGCAACTTGGGAACTGTTTGTAACGTGACTTCCATTCGTTCTGTGGAAGTCTAGGGGAATGTCTGAAACTCTCCTTATACGGCAGTGATACAGACTAGTGCGGTGATCTCGATGGAAGGGGGAAAAAAAGAAATGATCATTAAAAAGTACAAATTTACACTTATTTCCTAGAAACAACAAGTTTGTGAAAACTTTGATGTGTTTGTCTTCCGGCTGTAGATCACCCAGCGGTGGGAGCTGTGAGCTCCAGGTCCACATGCAGTCAGCTCGACACTCAGCAGCTCAACAGAGGAGGACCCTACCTGAGCCAGCAGGGATTAAGAGCAGCTCCATCTGGTAGGAGATCTTAAGCCAGGGCGGCAACTGGTGTGTTTGACCATTTTGCCTGTCCGACAGAGTCGTTGTAGCTCTGAAAAGCCAGTTTCTTAGCTTTCATTGTTAACGCGTTAACACATGCAATTAATCAGAAAATTTTAATGTGTTAATATTACATGATGCAGATGAATCAAACTACCTACTTTGACCTGAAAGCCTCTCTCCCGCCGAGCGTTATGTAGTTCACAGCAGAACATTATGGACCTTACAGACAAGGAGCAAAGAACAACAGCGGAAGGTTAATTTTTTTACACAACAGCAGACGGGAACAAAAATGTACATTTTTCAACTTGTTGCGTCGCTAGCCTGCATGTGCACATTTACATATATGAGCTCGAAATTTTACACGCACAGATTACGGTGATAATTTTGCTGGAGGAGGACAAGGACAAGTGCCTCATCGCACAAGTTTCGTAGGAAATGAACGGAGTGGGATATTTCTAAATGATTGCTTAAAACAAAATGACTTCCTTTAAGTCTTCCTGAATATAAAAACCTGGAAAACTGAGACTCTTCAGACATGTTTGGTTTGAAACAATAAAACATTTTTGAAGGCATGCATATAGTGATGTTTTTTGATATGAGCTATATTATATGGGCAGTTGTTCAGGGCAGCATGAGAAAGGGGCGGGGCACCCAAAAACTGTAAAATAAAATAAAATATGTCTCATCTGTCTGCTTCCCCCTGAACAAGTTTGCTACTATTTGATTGCATGTATAGTGAAGTAAGTTTTTCTAATTTCTGTTGAGTACTGGGAGATTACATTACCTGCTTTCTGCTACAAAATAAACAAGAAACTCATGATTAAACACAGAGCTAGTGTGATTAATCTGATTAAACCATCTAATTGACTAATTGCAGCAGTTTTTATTGACTAGTTCAGTTGGAAAATTAGCTGCAGGGTGGATGAATAAGCTCACTGAGCGTTCTTCTGGCCAGGTTCTGACCATAAGAACGAGATCCACGCTGCCTTCCTGGCCGACGTGAAGCAAGCCCTGGGACCTGAAAGGTCCGCCCAGCTCTTCCAGGCCATCCACGGCTACAAGAAGACGGACGACTACGACAGCCTGGTGGCCACCGTGGTGAGCTTATTCACAGAGAGGGATGAGAACTTCCACCTCCTCATCAGTAGGTTCTGCCTGAGTCCTCCACAGATCTCCTGGCTTCTGCATGCTGGAGATTTGACTAAGGATGTGTGTGTTGTGTGTTTTCAAGGGTTCGGTGTGTTTGTTCGCCCTCACCATAAGAAGCAATACAAAGAGATGCTGGATGCTCTGATTGGTCAGCCCGTGCCGTGTCCTGCTGTGAGTGAGGAGCAGCCCTCTGCAGGTCAGGATCCATCAGTGAAGTTACACGTTTCTCTGATCAATCTGTCTGACTTTATGTCTGGTTTTCAGTTTGTTGCAGTTCCATGTCATCACAGCTCCATACTGGAGATGACGTTTCTGTCTAATTGATGAAAGTTTTTCACCGTGCTTAGGATTCTGCTTTGTTTTTCAGCTCCTCTCTCACCACCTCTGAAGACTCAAAGCAAGATTTCCAGTTTTTTCTCCAAGTGAAAGAAAGTCTGATCCTTGAAACTGGACTTTTGTTTCAGATCAGCCTGAATAATTGTGTTGTACAGCAGCCTGGACCTGTTTTCCTCTGTGAGGAAAGCCAATGAAAGTTCAAGTTTTCCATGTTTTCTGCTTGATTAAAATGAGGAGACCATCTGTGAACTTCAGTGGACAATGCTGAAACCTGGAGTTCTTTCGGCAAATGTTTCCCAAATTGGGATCCGCATAATTCTGGAAGTTTACATGTTGACCACATCGATGTATTTTTCTTCCCTTCAGGTTGTGTTTGGTTTTCACTAATTGTGTGTGTGCGTGTCTGTGTGTGTGTAGTGGACAGAACTTTGTGTCAGATCAAATCAGGTTACTCCGCCTATCGGCCAACACTTTGGTTATTTCTGGGTTTTTGACTCGCGGAGTTCTACAGAAATGTTACACAACAGCAGCTCAGATCCAGTAGATTTTTTTCTTTCTAAGCTTGTCTGCTTTGAAAACATCAAGTAATTTTAAAATTATGTTTTTAATTAGTGAATTTATAACAAATCAAAGCACCTGTTTTTACAGATTATGTGGAATTACAAAGTAACCTGATGAGAGTCAGAGAGAGGTTTCAGCTCTGAAGCCCAGGCTTCAGGAATTGCCTTTTTAATATAAATTTATATTTTTTCTGATTTGTATCAGTCATGAAAAGTTCAAATGATTTTTTTTTTTTATGGAATAAAAATAAATGGATTTTTCTGATCATGTTTCTATTATGTTTACAACAGTTTCAATAAATTAAAAATGGGATTTTTCAGCGTGATTATGTCATTTCAATGGAACATGAGTGTCACACTCATACACAGTGGGCTGAAAATAGAAACATGAAAAAAGTCTCAGGCCAGCCTTCATGTATTGAAAAATGTCTAACTGGGGAAGCTTAGAAGATGAATTTATTTTATCCCCAGCGGTGTCAACAAATTCAATTTGTACTTTACGTTTTCTTTATATTTTAACTGAAGCTCTTTTAGCAGAGTAGTCCTCTCTCCTAACATCCCACTTTGTAGAGACCTGTGCTATGATGCCAAGGATGAGGATGAAGCTCTGCAAAAATAATAAAGTAGGTCACGGATGAAAATTAGCCTGTATAACATCGAATTAATGATTTTTGCATGAAACCTGGTTTTATCCAGTGTCCTCTTCCAGCATTAGAAGCCTCAACTCCTGTCACCGGACAGCTGCTTAAGGTGTCCAGTGTTTCAGTGGAAACAATGAATTTTTCTTTATAGTCTGTTACTATAGCTATATAACAGGACGTGAATTTCTGTAGCTGAAAATCCAGAATTGTTCCATACTCGGGGTCAGAGAACTCGGGAGTTTTAAATTTAGCCCACTTTCTACGAAAACCGAGATTTTTTTTCTGATGGTCATTGAATGCGGCATACGTCAACAACCTCGAGACCTCGCGAGACTTGTTTTGGCACATCCCGGTACTTCCAACATGGCAGGCAGTAAGTTGGTGTTAGAAGGCAGAGTGAGTATAAAAAGCTTTCTTTTAGGCCTCAGCGTCGTTCTCATCCCGCTCATTCGGACCTGGTTCGGACACCTGGACTGGGTCTTTGATTATCTGACAGAAACTCCCGGGAAAATTGCAATTTGTGTCCACATTGCGGCGATTAACGGCCTTTTGCTTGTCATATACAGAGGACCAGTGTATAAGGTAAGCACATACGATGCTCTACATCCCGTAAATTTGACCAGCAGACCACTGCTTGTGTTTAAAATGTTTCCTGCTCTTCAGTCTGCTGCTGGGACGAGCAGAGAGTTTCATTCTGTTTCAGCCTGAGAGCAGGATTAGCAAACCCCCCCAGCTTCAGCTCGGTGCAGATAATCTGATTAGACGAATCCAGAAGACAGCTGGTGTTACCTAGCTAAGCACAGAACCTCCGGACATAGCGCTGAAGTGGCACATTAGCAACATATTGTTTTACTTTCACATATGAAGCTGTACGGAAGCTCAGACGTGCCATTGCTGAAGAACTCAGTCGTGTTCGTAACTTTGTTGAACTGTTCCACCCACCGAGACTAACCCTGGAGTATGCAAGAATGGTTGTGTTTTTTTCTTTTAACTTTTAAACAGAAATTAAATAGTGTTTCTTTAAAAATGACACGTGTTCTTTAGTGCATATTTATCAAAGATTATAGTTGGTCTTTTTCCAAAAAGTCTGGTATCTTTAGTGGCTCCGAAAGGGTTTTATTTAGCTGGACTGGGGGACAAAATGACTCCTTCTCACCCTGTTGATCCCAACATCACCTGTTTTCACTGCCCCAAAGTTCAGACAGCTCTGGAGGCTGCTTGACCCCGATCCGTTCAATCTGTGTAATGAATCGTTAAGAAATGGATTCCCAGTAACTCTGGTGGTAATGTTTAGCAGGAGTTGGTACCCTGGGGTACTTTATCCTTTCTTGTTGCATTTATGCCCGTATGTTCTGCAGGAGGAAGAATAAAGGTTTAGGAACTAAATTCCCCACAACATGAATGGTTCCTGTGGATGTCAGTCCATCAGTTCAGTTCACAGCAGTGCACCATGGAGCCTCACGTTAAGCATAGATCAGTAAAGCTTTCACCGGTGGCATCTCAGAAGCTCCATACTTAAATTTTCTCGACGTCATTAATCTACAAAGATCTTAAGGGTTTCTGCATTTGCTCAGATTTTTTCCTTCATCATTTTAGGCCATTATACTTGTCTTCAGTTCAAATTCAGCTAAAAAAAATACTTTATCCCAAAGGGAAATTAAATGTTGTCGTAACTCATATCGTACAAGTATCTTGAAAGAGTTATTTTGGACAGTGTTGCCAAGGATCTCCAGTGGCAGTCAGTCTTCCTACAAATCTGCAGAAGCCTCTGACTGAAGACTGTTGTTGTATGACGCTCATGCTAACAGCTCAATATCCACAATATCCAACATTAACATATGATGACGTCATAAGTTATCAAGCTTTGCTAATCCACCTTCTTTGCTTTTGCCGCTCCTCTGTAAACGCCAGAAACACTATTATATTGTGTTTATCTAATACTATATAAACGATATGAATACTATACTACATTATATTAGATAGTGTTTATGGAGTTGACAGACTCTCTTTATAGGACATGTTAGCTCCAGCTAATCCTCTCCATGAGAACAGAACGGTATGATGTTAATGTCGTGGCTTGTTGCAGGTTGCTGTGAGAGCCTGCTTCCTGGGAGTTACGTTTGGCTGTGGCCTAATCATTAGCTTCTCTGACACCACTTGGACACATTTTGGCTGGTATGTATGAACTGTATTGTTTGTCTGTTTGGTTTTTGTCAATAAAAAAGGTCTTACAGCTGTCTCTATCACCACGAGGGTTTACTAAAGGGCTGGTTAATATATTGATTAGTGAAATATGGCTTGGGTCATATTAACATTATTTGAGTCCCATACATTATCTCTTTATTCGATGGGCAGCCATTGCCCTTGATGCTGTCACTTTGTTAAACTTTTGGTTCTGAATTACACTGATTAAACTCCCACTATCAAATCCCGATGTTTCAGCAGATTATTCCACCACAAGCTGTCAGAGGTTTAAGGGTGGGGTGTGGGGTTGGATCCTTTGTGAGGCAGACAAGTTGTAACATGTTAAATGCGTCTTCCTCCAGGTACATGTGCTCCCTTTCGTTCTTCCATTACTCTGAATACCTGGTGACCGCCGTCATCAACCCTCGCAGCCTGTCGCTGGACTCGTTCCTGCTCAACCACAGCCTGGAGTACACGCTGGCCGCCATGTCGTCATGGCTGGAGTTCACCGTGGAGAAGCTCACTGTTCCAGGTGCTGCTGCCTGCAGGTTTTTGCTCTGTGAGCTAACAGCTGTTGGCTTGTATGTGGTTTTTATTAACAGGATGTTTGAGTTTCCAAAGTAGAATAAGATGAGCTTGATGTGAGCAGCTGCTTTAAATAACATCACTGGCGCTAATAAATTATAATGTTGTTTTGAGACCATTTTCAATCAATATGTAGATGATGGGAACATAATGCAAGTTTGCTCTCCCAAACACGAACACACTTATCATTTTGTAAAGAACACTTTACATTGAAACTGGACGATATTTTAAATATTCCAAATAAAACAACCAAAACCAAAATAAAAAGGTCATCCCTCCAGTCAGTGAATTAGATGTTAATGTTTTGCCTACATCTTTATTAGATTTTTCCAAAACATTTATGTGCTGTTCCTGTCTCTTGACCTCTGTCTCCTGCCATAGAGCTGAAGCATCTAAACTGGGTCAGCTTGGTTGGACTAATCATGGTGCTGTGTGGCGAGGGCCTGCGGAAGGCTGCCATGTTGACGGCCGGCTCCAACTTTAACCACATTGTCCAGAATGAGAAAGCCCAGAGCCACGTTCTGGTCACCAGCGGGGTCTACGCCTACTTCAGACACCCGTCCTACGTAGGCTGGTTCTACTGGAGCATAGGAACTCAGGTGACACAATTCATGCTGCTCTTTAGTGTTAATGCAAACTTCACTTTATGACCAACCACTTCAATAGGTCCAGTCATTTACCAGCTGTTGCTCCTCACTGGTCCTCCTCCATCTCTGTCATGTCTTATAGCTTTCAATGTCTAATCTCTTAATATTCAGGATTTATGAAAAGTTACCAGAACATCTACAGCATTCCAACATAAAGCCTTTAGACATGACTCCACTTTGACTGGTCTCTTGAGAACCATTTAACTGAGCCCTAAACAGGACCGAGGGTGATAAATGACAGTTAGTCTGGACACACTGAGCTTGGGAATACACTGGTTAGACACCAGTTTAACCAGTGTTAAACACCAGTGTATTTCCAAAATCAGGATTGGGTTTGAGATCTCAGAGTCCAAAGTCTTTACCCCAAATAGAAAACCTCCTTCTTAAAGCAACTTTGCAGTCATACAGGGAGTTTTTTCAGATTTATAGGCCAAGTATATGCAACAAAGAAAGTAAATTCCACTTTACTGCCATTGTGCAGATGTTTTAATATAAATACATAAGAAATGGATTGCAACCAATGATTTTTCAAATTGGCAACTCTAGACCTTGACAGAAGAAAGGTGTTAGCTGAGTAGAACTGCTACAAAAATGAAGTATTTATGGCCCCAGAACCACTTCCTTGGCTTAAAAGAGATATTTAAGTTGACAAATAAAAAAAATCCTTAGTTATTTCCAATTAGATAATAAAATTAGCTATCTCATATAATTGAGATCTCATATAATTATCCCACTTAGCTATCTAATTGCTAATTGGATTTATTGACTTAATATTCTGGGGTGGGTGAGGCGAGGTATTACTTTTCTTTTCTGTGGACCGCGGCGTCTACTTTTCTTGCAGTATAAATGACGGTTGGACAGTTGGGACGGGTGCCACCAACTAGCTCTCTCACTCTTTGGTTACCTAGCAACAGCCTGCTGAGTAACTAGTGCAGCAGCAGTTTTATGTTTAACCACTGTGACTCGTTACTGCTTCAAAATAAACAGCAACGACTCGGAGTGGAAGGAGAACCGCTGGAGAGGAAACTGAATTGAACTGGTCTGGCAGTAATTCAAAAAAACTAATGAATGATTATCAATACCACCTGATGTGAAATGCTTATATAGTGATGCGTTTCTCATTCATATCGCCCAGGCTGGCCCTCTTTGTTAGTTCGCTGCCATGTTGTGTTGTTCGCTGATGAGTGTCCGTTCCTGCAGATCATGCTGTGCAACCCGGTCTGCATCCTGGGCTACACGATAGCCAGCTGGCGCTTCTTCCGGGAGCGGATAGAGGAGGAGGAGCTCTCGCTCATCCATTTCTTTGCTGAGGACTACGTGGAGTACAAGAGGAAGGTCCCCACCGGGCTGCCCTTCATCTCTGGCATCCGGGTCAACTAGTCCCCCTAGACCTGGACACCAACCCCAACAGACTGCAAGCTCCATAGCAGGTCAGACCTGGTGGCGACGTGTGGTCTGCTGCAGCAGCTGCCGCCCCCTCAAGGTGAAGTCCCGGCCCCCGGCTGAGAGCCTGCAGCGCCAGCAGAGGCAGAGTGACGGCAGCTGGGCTGCTGTTTTTCTACCAACATCCAGTGTATGAACAGAGAACCTCGGCTGTACACACATTCCCACTCTCGCCTGTTTCTGTCTGCATGCTGTCACCACGGCGATAGGTTTCCACTCATCTGCTGGCTGCTTTGCCTGGACCCTTCAGCATCACATGCCAGAGTTGACTTCATGTATTAGAGATGTTTCACAGAAAATGAACAACATTATGTGGAGGGACACACTAAAGGCTTTTCCCAGTCAGAAGCATTTAAATGGAGGATGTGTTGATGCAGAGTCTAAATCTTCTACTGCTTTTTTTCTACATCTACTGCTTACTTACTTACCATAAAATCAATATCCATATTTATTCCTGACCCCACTCTCTTAAGGTCGTAAAACACGTGACATGTTCTGTCACCTGGTTAGCATCAAAATGGGAATATTTCTATAAAAGCCATGTTTTCTCATGTGCACTTTCTCATTTTGAGCATCTTGTTCTACGTCTGCAGAAACAATGAAACCTTCTCTCCAGAAAGGAGAACCAGGTCCAGATACCAACCACAGACAGTTTGTGGTTGGTATCTGGACCTGGTTCTGACAGTCTGGCTGGGAGGAGGTAGAAGATAGTCACCCTCTCCTGTGATCACCTCCTGCTTTTCTTTCATCTCCTGATATTTTCTAGACAGAGAGATGAATTAAAATAAGAACTGCCTGAAGCAGGGATAGAAAAGGAACCAGCAGGAGAAAATTGACCTCCACTTTTGAGAGGCCTAAATGTAAATGTTTCTGTAGATTTTTACTTCTTTTTTCTCTCTCAATGAGACACGCCGCAATATCACATTACATGTGCTGTTTAGCTGAGCAGGTGTCCTTTGATATTTGAAACATTACGCAACATAGGACACCTGAACTTTGTTTTTTTTCTCTAAAACTGTAGAAGAGCGTAGCGTGGTGAGCCTCTGGTTCTGTTCTGTAATGGGTGAAGCTGTAAGTGTGGCAGAGTTGGGTCTGGGGAATCTTCTGGTGCTCAGGGTTTTGCTTTGGTAGTGGCTGCTTTTTCATCCATTTTGTTTTCCAGATGTGTGCTCATCTTGTGGTGTCCCCTCGCGTTCGTTAGCATCACTTAGCATCATTTGGAGTCACCAGGCATGATGACTTGTCATACTGTTTAATATTTAAGCAGGTTTGTTTTTTTTGTTTTTAAATCAATGATTTATAACAACTGTAGCACAAACTCGGACGTCCTCTAAGAACTCCTAGATCCTCATGTTGGAAGCGCAGTGAGTTCCAAAGTTGTCCCAATAATTCTCACACATTTCCATGAATAACTTGCGCATCTCTGTACAAACCACAAACAGACCAAAGTATTATGCGGAAGATGTTTAGATGTGTGCGTGGCGCATCGCAGTGGGAAGGAATGTTGCGGTCAGGACATTGCACTGAAGTCTTGATCTCCACACTTTGTGTTTCATAATAAAGTCTTCCCTTCACGGTTTATAATTCTGAAACCGCGACTATATTAAAGGACGGATGGGGCCACTCTGAGGCGTCCCACTGGTAGAAGGTCTACTGTGACTCCGGTGGGGACGCATTGCCACGTGGTCCTGCTAAACCAGTTGAATTTCAGCTGTCAGGTATGCAGTGGCGCCCAGAGGGGGTCATGACCCCTGTTGAAAAATGCTGCCTCCCAAAAAAAATCATGTTCAATACATACAAAGGTTTACGGGCCATCTTCTTCAATCAAGTATGTTCCAATTCAATAAAACATATATATATATATCCATGATTGAAACCAAGTGTATGCCCTTGTCATTCTTCTGAGTTTAATATAGAAATAATTTGGTCAAAAATCTTACCTTGACTGCTGCTACTGAAACTTTATATTTCATATCACATTACATGCTCTGAAAGCTCACTGACAGGTTGTTGTGCTGATTACACACGTTAATCAGTTATCTAATAGTCAAGTGGCAATAGCTTTCTGTTCCATCGGTCCTCTGGCTTTGATCAAAACAAAACACGTGTCATGAAATATCAACTGAATACGTAAACATGTCACATAATCATTTGAAAGGTGCTGAATTCCCCTTATTACATTAAATGTTTCATATTTTTATTGAATTGGAACAAACATAACACAGTTCAATGATTTGAATACTAGTAGAGGCCCAAACTCCGCCTGTTGGCAATGTTTTCAGCACCTACAGTTAGTCTCAGCTACTGTTTTAGTAGATTGGACCTGCAAATCCCATCAGAGTTTGATCATTTATTTCCGTCAGTCCCTCTGCAGCGCCTGCTCTGACGTCGACTGCAGAGACGACTCATTCCCACCACATTCAACAAGACAAAACTCCAAACCTTTGGTCTAAATTTGAATAACAGCTCAGTAAAGGTGACGTTTCTGTTTATCTTTTAATGTGACACATGTAGCTTCTCGACAAAGGACCTTGTGGGAGATTTCTGGTAAATGATTAAAAGTTGTGGGCACATACACAGATTTTATGCTGCATTTTACCTGCATGGAGAACCTGTACGGCAGGTTTTCCACTCTGACTGAAAGCTGTTGACTGCGTTTATTCAGCACTGCTTGTATGAAATAAAGTTGAGGGTATTATCTAAATGGCTCTGCTTTATTTATTTTTTCCTCCCCCTCATAAAATTCAGCATTGTTTAGTGATGGTCAAGTAACGGTGAGAAGGACTAAATGGTCACAGTGTATGGGATAATATTGTCATAGTTTTATGGTAATAAAAGGTATGCAATAAGCAAAATACATAGAAATATTGCAAAAGAAAGATGTAGAAAAGTTTCATCTTAAATAACATTCATTACACAACGTTCAATATTTCAGGCCTTTATTTATTGTAATGTAATGATGGCAGTGCGCGGCAAGAACTAGTGAATAATCAAATCAGCATCTCCATCCAGCTGGTCAGCAGAGGGAGGCATAAAGGGCTCTAGAATTGCCCACAAGATGCTGCACTGACTGGGAGCTCATAGAAAACCCATTGAACCAGAACCAGCAGATGACGTGGCACCCAAACCATCACTGACTGTGGGAACTTCACAACAGCCCTGTTGTTGTTGCTGCGTGTTAGATTGGAGGGGATGGATGTCAAGGAGCAGCCAGAGTCCCCCGGCCAGGACAGAAAGGAGCCCCTGCAGCAGCAACATCCCAGCTGCAGGAGTCTGGGCACACAAACCCTAACCCAGACCAGAAGGAACACGAGTTTTTAAAGAGACAGATGTCCAATTTCAGGGTGTTAAATTGGGCATCTCACTTTTACTATGCCTTTATTTTGACAGCCGACTCTACTCTGTCAGGATGCAGAGCTGATCTTTACAGTAAAGTAAAAGAAAGCAGACTGAATATTTATACAGTTTTGTTTACATTTGAATAAATTTAAACAAACTATAGCATTTATATTTTCAGTCTTTTCTCCCTGTGACTGGCTAGTTGTACAGTATGTGCCCCTGCGACCTCCCCTCTCCTCCAAATCTGCTGGAATAAGCTACGCATCAGCAGGAACATTTGGGCCGATACTGATATATTAATATTTCTGTCATGGCCGATAACCGATATTCATCGATATTATATATAATACATATGTATTATACAGTATTTTATTACCCTTTAGGGACCTTAAATAAAAGGACCACACTGCTGTCTTCTCCGCTGCTGCAGTCCTGCGCTGCATCACAGCCAAGTAAAAACCACATGACCAACCTCCTCCTCACCCCCTCCAGAAACAAATGGCGACAAGATGGAAATAAATATCGTCTGGTTTTATTCAATACACCCAGTTTTATTCACGGACCAAAGCCAATATGCTCAAAACAAATGACGGGCGATTCCGATGTTATTGCTGATATTGTATGCATCCCTAGAATGCATAAAATATGCGTAAATAAATAATCTGCTCTTATTTAGACCAGATTTTCTAAACATGTACTAAATAAAATTCTTTATTTTGAAAGCTAAGGAAGTTTTCTAAAATGGGTTTCTATTTTCAGATTTTAGAAAACAAATCATCTGACTTTTACAAAGGAGGGAAAAAACTATGCGGTAGTCTTTTCTATTATTACGGTTAAAAAAAAGAAAGAAAACATACAAGGACCATTCAAAGATAAGGTGCACATTGTTTAAAGCTAAAAACAAAAGACAAGAATTATACTTCTTATACTTTAGGATAATATCGCAAAAAACAGAATTGCTCGAACCACCCTTCGTTAAAACATTTCGTATTTGGTTTTCTTAGAGTTGGGATTGTATTCATGTTTTTCGCGAAGCCAGCCCTTTAATCGATCCCTGATAACAGGATACGATCAGTAACTCGGTATTTTATTTTTGAACGCATGCGCACTACTGGTTCTTCCTTTCTGCTAGCTTCTCAGCCATGGCGCCTATTGTAAGTGAAGCGCTCTGTTATTACAGTCTTAATTACAGCTCAATAGCCAGTGGTAGCTTCCGAGAAAAATAGCTGTCGTGACAGCGCGACTGTGGTTTAAGGTTTTAGTGTCATAAAATACGACTAACGGCCGGTCATGAGGCGGCTTGTTGTTAGTTTGGGTCTGCGGCGGCCTGTTAGCTGTTAGCTCGTAGCTCACCACGTTGTTCCCCCAGCTGACGGCTCCGCTTAGCTTCTGCTGAGATTAAATGGCTAACGAGATCAGATGATGAGCTTGGCTTGTGACTTTCTTTATACTCCTGTAGCAACTGGAGCCTGAAACCGAGCTGAACCAAACGGCTAAATCTTTTAGAAACACCCAAGAATCAGCGTTTGGTTCCGCCGTTTATAAAGCAAAAAAATAGCCCCAGTTAAACCAGACTAGTGTTTTAGTCCAGTTTTAAAATATATATATACATGTGTGTGTGTTTATTGAAAGTGTTTTCTTCTATTAGCAGAAGAAGCAGAACACCGGCAAAGGTGGGAAGAAGAAGAAGCAGGTGCTGAAGTTCACTCTGGACTGCACCCATCCTGTTGAAGATGGCATCATGGACGCTGCTAACTTTGTAAGTGCCGCTCACCTCGGCTCATGACCTCTGAACTCACATTTTGCTGTTGTTTATAGGACCACGTCTTTTTTTGGCTAGTAGTAACCATGTTCTGATCACGGAGCAAGTGTGATTTCTTGACGAGATGCAAATTGGCGACCACAGCAGCTTCCCTGTTTGTGCTCTTCTGAGAAATTAGCAAAACGTCCGATTGTCTGCAGATTAACATGCAGAGGATGTTGCACAGCAGCTTGACCCACACTTCTTATAATGACCCACATTATTATGTGTGGGTCATTATTATAATGACATATACACCCCGGACAGGTCGCCAGTCTGTCGCAGGGAAACACAGAGACAGACAGGACAAACAACCATGCACACACACACTCACACCTACGGAGCATTTAGAGATCAATTAACCTGTCAGTCATGTTTTTGGACTGTGGGAGAAACCCACGCATGCACAAGGAGAACATGCAAACTCCGGAATCGAACCCAGGACCTTCTTGTTGCAAGGCAACAGTGCTACCAACTGCAACTACCACTGTTGCTCCCTAAACATTAAGCTGAAGTTGGTTTTCGATTGAGGAAACGGCTCGGGGACAATTCTGCCTTATTTTTCACTCACACATGCGCAGTCTGCTGTTGTTTAAAAACCACAACATTTAGACTCTTCCAACCTGGACTAGATTGTTCTACGCTACACACAGAATGTTTAATAGCCAGTTTGAGATTTGTGAAACCTTCATTTGGTCAGTAAAAGAGCCATGTTGGTGGTGGTGTTTTTGTAATTATCTGGGATATATTAGTACAGCACCAACTCAGAAACGACAACATGTAGACTCTTCTAACCTGGATTATATTATTCTATAGTAATAGAATATTTCAATCCAAGTTTGTGATATTTATCTGACTTGTATAATACTTATTAGCCAGATTAATTGTCTTTTTGAAAAAAATCCTCAAACTTGTTTTCTTTATGTGCTCTAAATATTTAATCCAGAAAACTCACAAAAGACCAAAACATGTGACTGTGTGTACTTGTATACACCATATACAGGGAGCCACTTTCACAATATCTACCAACAAAGGGCAGTTATTTGTGGAAACTGAGGCTCTTTTCCCTGTCTTCCCTTTTTTTTTTTTTGCAATGCTTGCTGCGCTCTACTAGTTAGGTTTAGATATATAATATGGATTAACGTTAAAGTTAAGGTTAGGAATAGACTAGTAACGGTTAGGATTATGGTTAAAATAAATGAAAGTCAGCAGTTTGCATAGAAATACAAGGATATGTGGGTCAGTGTGTGTGTTTATGCAGATGTCCATAACATAATTATTGTGGGTTCAGATTGTCAGATTATAACATGTTGTGGCCATTTGTTTTATTTAGCTTTCACAAATCAAATAATGGTTTCACAACCCGAGTTTAAGACATTCTGCTACTGGTCTATAATAATCTAGTCCGGGTCTGAAGAGTTTAAATGTAGCAGTTTTTACACTAGAGCAGATTAGGGATTCTCATGGTGGTGAAAGATGAGGTGGAATTGTCCTTTAGCCGTTTCCTCAGTTTTAAGCCAACTTCAGGTCTAGAGGAAGGCTGGGTGATGATCACAAGCTCAGGGCTGGAAGACGCCACTGAAACACTTGAGAGGCCAAGACTTTTAAATCTCACGATCAGCAGATCAGTCTGAACTATGAATGGATTAAAATCAGTCAGTCACTGTAACGCACATTAGTCAGATTCTGTCTATTGTGCTTTAGGCCTAAACTGATGCCTCAGTGTAAGAAGGCAGCTTTCAAAGGGATAAAAAAAATATATATATTGAAAAGATTAAAGTTTGATGTCAAAAGGCCACTAGAGCCGACAAAACCTTTCAAAAATAATTATGCGAGTTTGTAGCCATGTCAGCAGAAAACATGCACAGCAGTATTTTCAGTAAGATGGCAGCACAAATACCCAGTCTGATCCCTGAAATGATGACAAGTTGACTTTATCGCCTGTTAAAGCCAACTTGCATTAATGACTCTGCACTAACGCAACCCCTGTGCGGCTGGTTTTCAGGAGCAGTTCCTGCAGGAGCGCATCAAGGTGAACGGGAAAGCTGGCAACCTGGGCGGGGGCGTGGTGTCCATCGAGAGGAGCAAGAGCAAGATCACAGTTTCCTCTGAGGTCCCTTTCTCTAAGAGGTGAGGACCGGTCAGTGTTCAGCTTCAGGGTACTGTGGATGAGACTTCACCATGGAAACGGATCACCTCTGCCTGCTGTCTGGGTTGAAAGAGCAGCTGGTGTCACCACTGTTTACAACCTTTTTGTGTTTATAGAACACATACCTTTATAAATGTTTCTTTATATAAAAAAAGATGTGCAAAATTACTACTTTATAAAACACTGTAAAAACAACAGCTTTGACTAGGTGTTAGCAAACATTAAGTCTGTGGATAGGACAAAAGAAAATCCACAATAAGATCAGTAAATCACTAAAAAAGTCTGAAAGCCAAGGATTACAAATGTGTTTTAAGAGTTTTACAAGTGGACAGTAAAGGGGATCCTTTAAGGTGTAGGAGCAGATGGTTTCATAATCTGGGAGCAGCAACACTACAAGCTCCATCTCCTCTGAGCTTCAGTTCAGCTGATCAGCCGGCCTGAGGCATATGGAGCAGCTCAGAGAGGGAAGACAGGACAAGACCTTGTAAACCTTTAGGAACTCTGAAACGCTCAGGGATTCAGGGGTTGGGGTGAGGAGGGGTGGACGTGACTCCCTCTCTGCAACTCTAGTTACAAGCCGAGCAGCAGCGTACAGGAGGGACCTGAGGGACGACTGGCTGATTAATAAAATATATTCTGATTAAATAATGTGTATGACTTATGTGGGCTCAGAGGTCATTAATCCCATCATTACGTGGCTTTATGTGAACCAGGTTTTATTCAGAACAGAAATGCTGACATCGCAGAGCTGTAAGAGTCCCTTTAAAAAAAAAAAAAAAAAGAAAACACAGGAGGAGCTGTACTTCCATCTGTCCAGAACATAAACACAGCTGCTGCAGCAGCAGTGTGTGTTCTGTGTCCTCTGGGCTTCCAAAATGGACCAGCGCCAGCTTCTAATAATGGTTGAGATCTTACTTGCATGTTAGAGGACTTATTCTGCTGTTGGGTGCATAATGTTGCTGTCTCCAGAATGACCAAGCTCACTGGTCTGTTGGCTCGTTCATTCAGTAGAACGCTTGGCTGTTGTAGAAAGTCCAGAAACGTGTGATTTTTGTGTTGATGCTTGAACGTTTCCCTAAAAAAACCCCGGATGATTTATCTTGGCATTTTCAGTCCGGAAAATGTTCAGGAACCCTAAACGTCAGATGATATCCTATTAATCACACCAGCAGGACAAACAGGAGAACACATCTACTGCAGATTTCAGACAATGGGAAAGGAAGAAAGAATGGTCCATTTTCTCTTATTCCATAGTGTGAATAGCAGGTGTCTTGGAAAATAAAACCTTGGTTTGCTTACTTGGAAGAATGAGCTAATAGCGAAGGTTTCTGAGCAGGTGTTATACTTCTGGAACTGATAACAGAGGTTTCAGTGAAGATGTTTTTCTTCCTTGTGCAACCGAAACTCCTTTGAACCTGGTTTGATTTGGGGACAGAGGTACCAATTAACCAGAGATGGGAGAAACTGAGAGAAACTCCCTGCAGGAGAGAGACGGGTGGAACGTGACTGATGAGATATCAAAGGAGAATTGCATGTTTTAAGCTTCACTTCTCTCTTGCTTTTCTTTTCTCACTCGCTGATCTCTGATACTCTGATTTTCTAAATAAAATCTCTAAAGACAAATGCGCATTTCTCTAATTGATTCAGCGTTTCGCTCACTCCCGAAAACAACAAAGATTTTTCCCTAAACACAAGTATTTGGACTAAAGAAATTAAATAACCCTGAAATGAAAAGCTATGACATCCTCCCAGGAGTAAAACTGCAGAAAAATATATTTTGCTACTAATCTGCCCTCTTAGCAAAAAGTTTCTGGACGGGTCAGTGAAGTGTGCAGCCAGCCGGACAGAGACGAAGCTCACTGTCAGGCTTCTTATCTGTTGTTTTAGTGTATGTTGAGTTCCTGTACTTCTACTAATTTAACTATATTGAAATTGATTTTACGGGTCTGTTTGTGCAATCATTTAGATCAGGGGTCACCAACCTTTTTGAAACTGAGAGCTACTTCATGGGTACTGAGTCATACAAAGGGCACCAGTTTGACACGCTCTTCTGAAATAACAAATTTACTCAGTTTGCCTTTAGTTATACATTATCAATAATGATTAATGATACTCATCTATGAGAAGACACTGATCATGTTAATGGTTTCTCCCAATAATTAGCAATGAAAACAAGGTGGGAAACAGATATCAATATTCAGCACTTTATCTCTTTTAATCTCAGTAATTGTCACATTTTTAGATAATCACTTACATCACTACATTTCATAGGAAAAATGTCCAATTTTCACTAGCCACTCACAAACATTTTTTTAGCAAATCATGAACTTTGTTGCACCATGTTTCAAAAAGTTATCAATTATGTAATGTTAAAGAAAAATCAACTTACATATTTTTAAATAAATCTTGTCACATTTTGAACTCATGACCAAATCTGCTGCATTTTTAACAAAATTATAACTTATATGTCATGAACACACTTTTAAATTGAACACAATTCCTCAATATTTTAATTAAACTTTGCCATGACACTGCCATGTTGCCACTAACATCTGGCATTGGTTTCTTTATTAGTGAGAAGACTGGCATTGCATGCTGTTCACCAGTGCACTGTAATCTGGTGTGTAACTTGAAACTGCAACTGTGAGTGCATCTTTCAGATGTGCATCAGTGAGGCATGTTCTGTGTTTGTTCTTAATGAAGTTCATGTCAGAAAACGCTGATTCACAGAGATAGGTTGAACCAAACAGGCTGGCAACCTTCATAGCTGCTGTGCATACACCACTGTACTTCTCTGTGTCAACAAGGGACCAAAAGTTTGGTGCAGTCTGGTAAACTTTGAGGTGTAGGTCATTTTGCAATGTTATGATTTCCATCTCCACCTGTCCAGCATCCAAGTTGAATGTTGCACTTAGTTTCTCAGCAAAGTATGTTGTGTCCACATTCATGAAAGGATTGGAAATGAATGACACACATGGCTCAAGCTGATCAAGATCACAAAACCTATTCTCAAACTCTTGCCCAAGTCTGTTTATGACTTCACAGTACTTTTCTGCAACTTTGTCAAATGTCTCAGATGCAGAAGCATTGTTTTTCAGCACCAACTGCACAGAGGGAAAGTGCAGCACTTTTTTTCTCTGTAAATCCACAGAGAAAATGTTCATCTTGGCTTTAAATGCATTTAAAGCACTTATCATATCAACAACAGTTTTACCTTTGCCTTGCAGCTCGCAGTTCAAGACGTTTAGTTTCCCAGTAATGTCCGTCAAAAATGCAAGGTCAAGGGTCCACTCTGTGTCTTCTAGCAGTGAGACGTCTTCGCCTTTGGACTGCATGAACTCTTTGATTTCACCCAAAAGTGACAAAAAACGAAATAAAACTCGTCCTCTGCTGAGCCATCGGATTTCTGTGTGTAGCAGCAGTTCATATTCAGCTGACATCTCCTCCAATAGCACCTTGAAAATCCTGTGCTGTTTAGCTTTGGAGCGGATGTTGTTAATGATTTTTACAACGGGAGTCATCACGTGCTCAAAGCCGATCACTTTTGCACATAACGCCTGCTGGTGAATGACACAGTGATAATGCAGAAATGTTGGGAAGTCTGGGTCACCTTTACAGTGAGCGATGAAACCTGTATGTCGGCCGATCATAGCAGGAGCCCCGTCTGTTGTCACCGCCACCAGTTTTTCCAATGCTACCTTCTTCTGCACGAAAAACTCCTTCAGCGTGTTATAAATGTCAACTCCCCTCGTAGTTGTCTTTAAGGGCAGTAGTGTCAGGAGTTCTTCTCTTGTGGAGAAATCTTCAAACACCATCCGGATGAAGACCAACAGCTGAGCTGTACTGCTGCTGTCCACGGACTCGTCGCACTGGATGCTAAACCACCTGCACTTTGCCAGATCCCGGTCCAGCTGATCGCCCAGGTTACCAGACATAGCTGACACTCGTCTAGCCATCGTAGATGCCCCCAGTTGGACGTCGGAGAGAGTACAGATTAGATCGGTTCCATTTTTGTCATCTTTAAGTACAGTGTTAGCTATTATCATCATTGCTTCTTTGACAACTGCTCCATCTGAAAATGCCTTCTTCTTCTTGATCAGAAAATGTGTAGCTCTGAACGAGGCTTCGGTTGCTTTTAGTGACTTTTTTCCCGCCCTCGCGAAAAAAGATTGTTGCTTACCCAAAGCTGCCTTTAGCTCACTGGCTTTTTCTGCACGTACTGCGCTTCCCGGTGGGTAGTTAGCATGGTAATTTTTGTGACACGTAGTGAAATGTCTCTCAATATTGTACCGCTTTGCCGTCGCTACGGTCGCCCCACAAATGAGACACACGCAGGTTTCTTTCACAACCGTAAAAAAGAACTCCTTCTCCCATTCCTCGTTAAAGTGATAAGTTTTCTTTCTTTTTTCAGCCATATTTTTGGGGAAAGAAAATGCATTCAGCACCCATCTTCGCTGTGTCCGCTAGCCTACGTTCCATTGGCACTGGTTTTGTCATGCGCACAATACTGACCATTGAATTAGAACTAGAGTAAGTCAGAGTTCACCCTAACTTTTCTAAACGTCATGTATAATGAGGATATTTTTAAGATACTGTCATTTTTAAAGCTATATAAATGCAAGTGTGATTAAAAAAAGAATAGCAACAGAATAAAAAAAAATTTAGACACAGCTCACTAGTGAGTTGTCCTATTTTTAGAACGGGCTTGCGGGCGACTCATGTGGTCCTTGCGGGCGACCAGGTGCCCGCGGGCACCGTGTTGGTGAGCCCTGATTTAGATGCTGTGTTTGTTGTCAACAACCGGGTGAGGAGGTTGGGGTCCTCAGGGATCATTATGACCAACAGGGGACAGAGTTTCAGTCCAGCTTTGCCTGGGCTGATATTAAATATTAAACAGGCTCCATATTTATCCGAAACCATCAGGATTCCTGGAGAACGTTAATGTGTTGGGCTGTTTCCAGTTAAACTGCATTTATATGACATTTAGTATCTTTTCAGATGAATTCATTCCATCCTGGTTGTTTTGTTGAAGGAAGATTAGTAACCCTGTTCATTAAAAGCTCAAGTGATTCATCTAGAATCAACAGTAACAGTCATTCATTTTTGTGTCTTGTTATCTTAAGTTATTTTTGAGTCTTTAAAGCTCAGCCTCAGATTGAATGTTGCTAGGATGTGTAGTTTGCCATATTGGAGGTTCTCTTTAAAATGACTGACGTGCATGAATTTGGATTATGTGCCGTTTATGTTCATAACTTGTACAAACTACTGTTGAAATGAGCATTTTTACTATTTTTTCTCACTTTTGATTCCTTGAGAGGATCAATAATTCTACATTAAAATGATTAAATGAAGACATGGTGCTCAGTGAGAAGTCACTGTAGATGTATTCTGACGACGCCTGATTTCAAATGGTGTTTTATTATTTTAGCAATGGCAAGACATAATTGTCACCCATTTTTATCACAATAGTACCACAAAACATGCAATTTTCTGTCCACATTACTCCCTCTGACGGTCACCTGTGACAAGCCTTTCACTGGAACAATATTCATGCTCGGACATGTTGCTCATCCATAATTCATGCAATTGATGGAAGTATTTGTATTTGAGACTGATTTGTTATTTTGCAGATACCTGAAGTATCTGACCAAGAAGTACCTGAAGAAGAACAATCTTCGTGACTGGCTGCGCGTCGTCGCAAACACCAAGGAGAGCTACGAGCTCCGCTACTTCCAGATCAATCAGGATGAAGAGGAGGAGGAGGATGAAGATTAAATTGGCATTTTGTAGGTTTAAATAAATTTTGTTTACAGTACAAAACCTTGTCTGTGTTTTCTGAGGTTTTTCGTCGACCGAATCCATACTGTACCAGGACAGGTCTGGTATTTCGTCAACCCAGCATGTGGCGTCGAAGGCGCTGCTGGGGTTTTGAGAAACGATTGCTTCGTTGAGGCTTTAAATTTTATTTAATTGCCAACGTTTGCTGGTGACACATGTAATGCACCAGTTTGACGCTGTGAAGCCCAACGGAAATTAACTGTGCTGCAAACAACCGTCCTCCACTGCAAGGAGACGTGCCGATCCGGATGAGGCAGCTTGTTAATTCAATGTTTATAAGCGTGGCCAACATCTTCACTTCCTCTGCTGTTATTGCTGAAACTACAAGCAGACTACAATTCTAAAACACAGAAAATCAACGTCATTGTTCACTGCTTCTCTGTCTGTCTATTCATTGGCCCGGTCAAAAATTGACCTGAGAGAAATCAGAGTCGAGGGGAGAAAGCCCAGATTGTTGGAAGAGAGAACTTTTCTGGAAAGGAATTGCACAGGAAGGCAATGGCCAGGCTAAGGAGTTAAAGTTTAACCCTCCCCACAGATTATACACTTATAGAATTTACATACAGTAGCTTCAAGTACAAATGTTTATTGTGATCGCAGGTGAATTATTCAGCTTTTTTTTTTTTTTATTGATTTAAACAAAAAAGCAACATGAGCTCATTTTACATGGACTTTATTTAACCATTGCAATGAAAAAACAAACAATGTAACCAAGAAATCTCGTCATAAAAATAGAAAGCAGTACAAACAGAACTCTGCCTGATAAGAACAGATCGGTTCTGGAAGTTCTGGCCTGCTCGTGGATCCGCTTTGAGCGTTGGGATAAACGAAGGCTTGGCGAAGACAAGCTCCACTTATGGAGTGAGTATCCTGGATACAAACACTGAAGGAAGAAGATTAAAGGAATGTAACATCAAGTGGAGTGCACCAGCTCAGAACATCAGCTTCCAAATGTTTGCAATCAGAGGCGGCAGCAGCAGCAGCAGCAGACACAGGCTCAAACTGCTAAACCACCGATTCATCATGGCCTCCATACCCCGAAATGGACGTAGAGAAAAGGCACAGGTATGGAGGATTGGTCTCTGAAACCCCTCAGCAGCTAAAAGCTGCTGTAGCACCAGGAAACATGACATTTTCAAACAAACGACACGAGAAGAAGAAGAACGTTAAAGTGGAAAATCAAATGATACAAGGACTAATGGGGGGGGGGGGGGGGGGGGGGGGGGGGGGGGGGGGGAGCACGACTGCAAATCCTGAAGAGCTGGGAGAGACGCTCTGCAGATCCATCGTCTCCTCTCTGGTTTTTAGTGTCCCAATTCGCTTGCAGCCAGTCTGCTGGTAGTTGAGATGTTTTCTGCCCAAACTCCTCTGTCCCACCGGTTACCGGGTCAGGAGCGCCAGCTGGCTGAGGCAGCTGGGTTCCTCCTAGATGGTACGGGGGTTGTACTCAGGCAGCTTCTTCAGCTTCTCCTGTTCCTGCTCAGTGTCTTGCCTGGCGATGACCAAGGAGTGGGAGTAGCCCATCACCACCTGGGGAGACCAACACATCTCAAATATCTGGGACTGGGAATCCGGGACCCGAGGAGCCAGCGCTACTACAGGCTGGCTGTTTGGAACAAACTAGAAGTTTCCACCAGAAGCTTTTAGTCCTGGAGGTCAAAAATCACAAAGTTGAATGTACTCCAGGTCATTTTAGGTTTCCCCATTGAAAACACGTTTAAGATACATTTCTTTCATTTTACCTGCTCAGTAAATGAAACATGAAAGATTTTAATAAAAAGAATGTCCTGGTACGCTTGTGTTACAAGTTAGTTTCCTAACTTTTTGGGTGGAATGTTTTCCACATTTGCTGGTCAAGATCATGTTTAGTATATAGCCAACAGCAACCAGTATGTGAAAATACATCCACTGACTTCACTGTTCTCCTCTCTTAAGCCACAACCACCTTGAGGCCCTCGGCTGCTTTAGTGGTGCTAAAGCAGGAGAGTCTTCCATCTTGAGGACCGTCTCAGAAAACCTCCGCTGGATTTAGCCACAATGAACGACTGAGCAAAGTTTAAAAAAAATAAAAATAAATTAAAAAAAGTTGCAGGATGTTTTTGGCACATTTTACATGAATCCATAAAACCATGGGTCGTAAAAGAAAGCTACTTTTCACTTTCTATTTAAGAAGATATCCATTTGTCAGTGAAAAGCATATTCTAAAAATGGAAAAAGAGACATCAGGTCCATCTGCTGGACGGGCCCTAAACCTGCATGTTGTGTTTCCACTGGTACTAGAACAGCTGGGTCTGTCGTAGTGATTACACTTCATATAGGCATCCAGACTTACACGAAAAGCTGTAGCCGTACCTTTCCCAGAGCAGATTTTCTGTTTTCTGTCTTAGCTTCTGGTCAGGAGGATTTTGTGTTCCAGAACCGTATAAGCAGAGTTATTGATTTCAGATGACCAGTTCTGTCAGTAAACTGGCTCAACATCACATCAGAAAATAAACAGAGGAAGTTGGTTTATTCTCCTCCTTCAGATTCCTCCTAAAATGATCTAACCAGTTTGGGTAGAAAATCCTCCAAGCTGCATGCAAATTAATTCCTTCTTTTTCAAAAGCCTAAAGGCTCCGACGTGCTTTATCTGAAGCGCCGAAGTCGGTTCTCGTTGATACCGACTCGTGCTGAAAATTACTTCATTTTGTTCAAAGAGAGGCGTCTGCCTGCCGAACTCAACACCAGGCCCAGGTCCAACTATTTCAACAGAAGTGATGTCTGACTGATCAGAGGCTTGTTGTAATGTTTTATACACAAATGTGCTAAAACAGCAACCTCTTCAATTAGTCCACTTACACCATCTGTTGTCACCGTTGTTGTGAGGCAATGAGGAATAACGTAATGTACATTTGTGCGATTCTTCACTAAGTAACTATAACCACTGGCTAAATGATGCTGGATGAAATTGCAACGTCGTCATCAACAGAGGCAAATGTCTGCAGAAAGGTGTGACACTGTGTTATCGTTACCCAATAACAAAACAGAGGAGGCAGGGAGGGAGTGGTGGGATGTTTACTGAAGTGGGCTTGGTGTCCTCCAGCTGGTCTGCGGCGGTTTTTGTGAAAGGTGTGTGTGAGAATGCGAACGGACCAAATACCACGTGACTGAGCATCGACTGTTCGGCTTTGGAAAACTTGAACAACATGCGTCATCCTAAGTCGACTCCATGTGTAGCGTAATGTTTTGTGCCGAGTTGCGTTCGTGTACCTGCTCGACGTAGACGCCATCCAGAGTTTTAACTTCCTGAGCAGTTGTGGAGGATTTGGGCTTGTTGTCTCCGTATCCCTAAAAGTCACATGGAGAAATGGATCGATTTGTTGTTCTCCTGACTCGCAGCAACACAGCCAACACCATGACCAGAATTACCAGCTCTCCACATGTGGGCGACGGCCCCCAGCTGATTGTGCTCTCGTCTGCTGCAATGATGATGCTGCTTTTCCTGTCAAACACACACAACGCAGTTGGTTGACGCACCGTTAAACCCCGAAAACCAGGAGCAGGAAGCGCTCGCCGCAGCAGAACCAGCTCACCCGCAGGCCAGGCTCCGGATCTTCCACCCACACAGATCCTGCACGGCTTTGGGGTACATGGTGGATTCTCTGGAGGTGTTGGTCACTCCCCAGAAGAACAGCCCCCCTGCAAAGCAGCAGACGGTCAGCACGTGTCATCTAGGGCTTGTGTTCTGCTCCTCTCTTACCCATTTCGTTGAGGGCGAAGGAGCACTGGTAGCCGGCGTAGATCTGGGCAGCGCCGCGTCCCGGGAAGTCAAACAGCTTGACGAGTCGGGGAACCATCTCGTCTTTCTGCTCTGTGTGGCCCAGACGGCCGTAGCCTCCGAAACCCCAGCTGAACACCCGCTTCTGGGAGTCCAGCACCAGCTGTCCACACACACACATACATAACAGTGTCAAGAGTGTCGAAGCAGTCAGCTGAACCAGCAGCCTGGAGGAGGGGCCCTCTCACCGTGTGGTTGGCTCCACAGGCCACATCCCTCACCACCACGTTGGGCACCGGCATGACCTGACCGTCCTTGGACTTCTCAATGAAGATAGCAACACGTCGGGGGATGAGCTCGCAGTCAAACTCGATGCGCTGGGCTCGGGCGATAAACTTGCCGTCGCTGTTGTGGCCTGCAGAGACACAGGTCAGGAAGCTTTACCAGCTAACGTCTGGTCCGCTTACAAAGCCAAGTCTTGGCTGAGTTGAAGTGAACTCTGGTGTGGTTCAAATGCACATGTGAATGCCAAGCAGACCGAAGACCGCACCAAAAGCAGGAAGCAGACTACTACACGCAGGGCATCCTGGGTAAATACAAGAAAAACAAACGAGTGTATCTAGCACTAGCGGGAGAAATGGAACAAATGTTGAAAATTTGGTGCCCAACTGAACCGAGTTTACCAGACTATCGGGTGGGAAATCGCCCTAAGAGGGTGAGGCCTAGGTGATGAGCAGAGCATATCTAGGTCATTTCCCTCCTGAAATGAGTCAGATGTGAAATATTTGAGGGTCAACCTAAACTTTCTATTCTGTTTCCTAAGACAACTGTTACCATCCATGCTGAGAGCATCTATAATTAAGCTTCTATAGGCAGGTTGTGTGAGCCCAGAGACGGAACGATCTGAAACATTGTGACAAGTCTAACTTTTTTCCATTCTACGAGTTAAATGTCCATTATCCTCAGATTACAGAAGCCATCCTCTATCTAGGAAACAATCACTGGCAGAGTAAAACAGCCAGAATTAGATTTGTCACAGTCTGAATGTCGGTTATTTTAACCTAACAGCAGGAACAGAAACATTACGAATGGCAGCAGATTTATTGGGAATTCAAATCATATCGAAATTCTGTAGATGTGAACAAGAAAGAGTTAGAAATTCAGAAAGTCTGGAGACATTTTGATCAAAACCACTTTGTTTTGCTCCCAGACTGTCCATTGTGTCCTACAGACTCACTTGACCGAAGCAGATAATGGAATAGTTTTTACCTAACTGCCCATACTCAGGGCAGCCGAACGAATACAGGTTTCCTTTGCAGTCCACCACCATGCTGAACTCAGCACCGCAGGCTACCTTCACCAGAGGCTGACCATTGTAGGAAATCTGGGAAAAAAAGATTAAACCACTGGGTATGCTGGAATCACTGGAGAACCTGGGAGTCTCAACGATTTGGCATGGATCAGGAATGATCTGGATGGAAGCCACACTCACCGGTGCCGGGCTGAGGACTGCATCAGTCTGACTGCCTTGGCCGAGCTGACCCAGTTTGTTTTCACCGAAGGAATAAACGGTGCCGTCCTCTGAGGAAACAGCAGTAAGCTCTGTATTTTTTTACCATTCATATAGAGATCCAAAAGATCTCCGATCTGTTTGGAGAAACGGTCCAATCGCTGCTGGACCCGAGAGTTCCTGCCCACCTGTAAGTGCCATGGTATGATTGCGTCCGCAGGCTGCAGAAACGATCACCTGATCGGCCAGGCCCTCGATCAGCTTTGGAGCCTCCAAACGTTTGGTGTCCCCGTGGCCGAGCTGACCTTTGTCATTACGACCTGAGGAGGAGACCGTGGAGGTCAGGAGAGAACTCTGCTGGAGTGAGAAGTTCAGAGAGCGGGAGCGTCATGGAGCTCACCCCAGCTCCAGAGCTTGCCCTCAGTGGTCAGGAGGAGGCTGTGAGCAGCACAGGGGCCCGACACCACACAGCTGACCTGGACGTCGTTCAGGCAACCGTACCGGTGAGGACCCCACAGGTTCTGGCCCAGGTTACGGAAAGCAGCTGGAAAAACACACACAGACCACACAGTTAGGATGCTCAGTAATTACAGACGCACACCACCTGTTAACTTTATCCTGTGTCCTTTAAGTGGTTTCTGCAGGTTGCAGCAGTCATGATGACCAAAGACGTTCTGTCCTTGCTGCCATTGTGACAGAACAGGTTTCCTCCCACATGTCCAACATCCACCAGGGGATGTTTTGCTCTACAGAAAGAACATCTGGGGATTTGCGATATGGCATAAAATACATGGGTGAAGTAACAATATATATCGCAATCCGTTTTTGGCATAAAATTCAAAATAGAAAGGGAAAAAAGCACATCCTAAATGAGTGGAATATACTCTACATTGCCATAAGTAGGTTATATACTACCCATCCAAACACCCATCATGGCGGGTGTTTTAAAGCGAAATTTGCTGCTGAGCACACCAGTCTGATTCTCCTCGCTCATCTTTTTACTCACGTTTGCAATTCTGCATTACAAGTACCAGACCACGCTGCTGTGAACACTGTACAACAACACAGCAACAACCCATATTAGTCAAGAATCTAATATTTAATCGGATAATCTGCAGGTGCCTGTTATTGCATTTTAGGCAAGAAAATTTAGATTTTCTAATTTAGAAAACAAACTAAAATATTTATTTACATTTTAATGCATTTTTAATATTGTAGAAAATAGGCCAAATAAATAAAACATCTGGAGAATGTGCCAATTTTTTAAAATCCAAATAATTGATTAATTATCAAAATAACCGACTACTAAAACAATCGTTAACTGCAGCACTAATGTAGACAGGTTGCATGGTTTGTGACTGTGTTGGTATGACCTTCGGCCTTATGTGCGTGTGTGTGAGGTAGTGTGTGTTTGTAGAGCAAGTGTGTGCAGTAGATGTGTGTGTGCTAATTTGTCTCCTGCAATTGAGAAGAAGTTATCACTAGGTACCCATCACTCCCTCACCCCCTCCATCCACCAATGATGCTATCCACCCAACATGGAGGTAGGTCAGCACCAGCAGGGTAGAGATGTCCCACCCACCACACCAGCAACTAGGTTTCTGAAGCCCCCGCCAACAGAACCACACAGCACCAAGGGATTATTCAGATACTCATGCTGTGTTATTATTTATCTTTACTAGAACCAGACAGTTATGTCAAATAAAGAAACAAACAGCAAGTTCAACCCACTGGAGTGCGACTCTACGTACTTTGGAGTGCTAACCGGACCCACCGCAGTGATCCGAGCATTTCAACTAGCAAATTACAGTCCCTATCTTTTAAGAACCAAACTGCAGCCATCAGGATCCACACAAAGCTTCTCTTTCACAGCAAATGTTCAAAAGGTACATCACCATCTGTAGATGATCTTTGTCTCTGCTGCTGCTCCCTGCAGACAGCCCCCCCACCCACCCACCCACCAACACCCCTAACAAAGCAGATTTATCAGAGAGCAGCAGAGAAGTGCAACATGCAGCCTGCCGGAGGCATCGCACAGCCTGGTGGGAGGGCGGCCTGAGGGGGTGGGGGGCTCACTGCGCAGCATGCATGCATATGAATGGGCATTACTGTCACAATCAATTAAAAGAATCCTGCTGGCTGCAACACGCACCACTGCCTGCACACACCAAACAAAGACGCCCATGTGGTCATCTCCACTCCTTTCACTCTCCGTGGCAGACACAGCGCAGAACCCGATCAATCCCCTATTGATCCCGTCGGCTTTCACTGGCCGAGATCGGTGCGCTTACCCCAGTGGGTCAGGACAACCTTCTCAATGCAGATATCAACCCAAAGCCCTGACAAGACTCCAGCAGTCCCCTCAGGCCTCATCACAATGTCTGGAACTCACATGGTATCGAAAGCGTTGAACACACACTTCTGGCTCTCAATAGTCAGTGAGACTGGAATCAGCCGTCTCTACTCAGTCTGCCACCAACATGTTTAACGAATCGAACAGATGCACACACCTCCGATGCCTAAACCCAAGAGGAGAACAAGACGCTTCAGGTAGCAAGACGTTTCTTAGCAGAAAAAAAAGAAAGCACATTCCTCTGTTGGGCAGGGTTCTGTCCACACCAACCGCAGTCGAACACAACAACCAAACCGAGGAAAATACCGACTTTGTGTTTCTGACGAGAGGAATCCAGCATGAAAACATGCCAGAGTCTAACAGAGACTCAGAGGAAATGCTGCAGCATGGTTTGTAAAGTTAACACTCTACCTTGTTGCTTGGGAACCTCCTTTCTTCCAATCAAATCCCAGTTGGTTGCCCCAAAGATGAGAAGTTGACCTCTGACCTTTGGTAGCTCCAGTTTCTGCAGAAGGCAAGCAATATTAGGTGAAAAAAAAAAAAAAAAGCAAACTAGCTCAAAAGACTACAATTTTTGTTGTTTCATAACAGGAAAGTTAATAATTAAAAGGGACAAGTTGGATTTAGCAGCTTCACTTGAGCAAAGACGTGCAAAGCATTTTTCTACTGTTGGACACCGTTTAATTTCACGGCCCAGGATTAGATCCTGTCACATGAAAAGGATCCCAATGACCAAAAAAAAAAAAAAAAAAATCAGCAGCATCAGGTATAGTTAAAGTATTTTTACCAACTGGGCTCTTACAATACAGTTGTTTCATTGTAGGGACTTCTTTCCCAGTAACCTTAACGTGGTCAACACACAGCATCGAAGCCACATATCAGAGAAAAAACACAACAAGCAGATAAAAGCAGAGCCAGCTACCAGATTGGGGGGGGGGGAAAGTTTGAATCCAACCCACTATTTTCTCCTTGACATCGTCCGCCACAGTGACAGGCTGGAGCCCGGACTTGGCTGCAGGCTTGCCGGGTTTCTTGTTGTTCTCCTGCTCAAAGTCGAACTCGTCGTCACTGCTGAAGTCTCTGTCTTTCCTCTTCCCCGTCGCCCTCTTCCTCTTCATCCCTCCGTTCCCTGATACGTCGGTCACCTTCTTACGGGGCATCTTTTTGCAGTTCTAACTGTTCGTGGTTAGAAAGAAGCGAGACGCGTTCAGACCAAGCAAAGGCTTGGACAGTTCAGAGAGATGGTGGGGGGTACATGTCTCTCTGAACTGCAGAAGACTGGAGCCAAACAGAAAAACTGCAACTTTTAAAGAACTTGTAAAGAAAAGGAAACGATATCAAAAACTGCTCCAAACACGTCTCACATTATAATACTGGTACATTTCAAAATAAGATCCAACTTTGAAGCAAGAGAAGATACATTCCTTCTTATTCCTAATTAACATTAAAACTTTTCACACTGTGGTGCATGTAAAATAAAACTACAAAGACAATATGAGCACTTTGAGCCCATTTATTGCTGATCCATCACCTGGAAATGCATCACTGTTTTATGCATGAAGACGGATTTTGATTTTGCGCCAATAAATGAAGGAAATTCTTCCATCTATTGCAGGGGTCTCAAACTCCAGACCTCGAGGGCCGCTGTCCTGCAGTTCTTAGATGTGCCACAGGTACAAAACGCTGGAATGAAATGGCTTAGTTACCTCCTCCTTGTGTAGATCAGTTCTCCAGAGCCTTAATGACCTAATTATTCTGTTCAGGTGTGGTGCAGCAGAGGCACATTTAAAAGTTGCAGGACTGCGGCCCTCGAGGACTGGAGTTTGAGACCCCTGGATTGGCACAGTATTGTTAAACTTTGTTACTCGTAAGACAGGGGTGTCAAACTCCAGTCCTCGAGGGCCGCTGTCCTGCAACTTTTAGATTTGCCTCTGCTGCACCACACCTGAATAGAATAATTAGGTCATTAGCAAGGCTCTGGAGAACTGATCTACACAAGGAGGAGGTAATTAAGCCATTTCATTCCAGCTTTTTGTACCTGTGACACATCTAAAAACTGCAGGACAGCGGCCCTCGAGGACTGGAGTTTGACACCTGTGTCGTAAGAGTATGTGCTGTAACATCTAGAAAAAAAAAAGCTTTTTCATCCTTTCAAGTGACTAACAGACAGAAACTAAAAACACCCAATACAAAATCGGTTGAGGGATTCCATACATTCACAACATTCTCCCCATTAGTTAAATGTATATACAAAACTTACTATTGTGTTTAATATTTATTCCACGGACATTTAATCCACCAGTTGAAATCATTCCAATCATTACATTTAAAGAAAAGAATTTGAACAGATGATTCAATTAGATCCTGTGTATTCTATCTGAATGTTAAAATAATGTTGTCAAGTCAACCGTCTTATAAAAGAAACTTCTATGAGATTTGCATATTTTGTGCTTCCTTATTGGCTCGTAGAGATATGAATCAATACCGGTACACCTACATCTTATGCATTCTGTTGTGCAGGGCTGTCTGTGACTGACAGAAGTGGTATTTTGCTTCGCAAAAAAAACTTCTGACTGGTTTTGCGAAGCCAGTCAGAAGTGTAAAAAACCCATCGGATACTGAGTCTTTCAGTATGCTGTGTGCCAGCTAACTAATACATATTAACTAACTAATATCAAACTTAGGAAGAAATTTCTGACTTTCCAAGACAAAATTCTACCTAATGGCTTGTCAAATTTTGAACAAAACTTTCGTCAAATACACCTAAATTATTGAGTCTTTACTCAAGGTTTGGTCAAGAGTACCCTTGGAGTTATATATATATATATATATATATATATAAGAAGGTGGGATAAAATAAAAATCAACCTAAATAATGTTTGTTTAGAAGATCAGCTGGCGCTTTTCATTGACTTTAAGGAACTCCTGACCTTTCCATTTTTTCTACTCTGGGCACTGTCCGGGCTCCATAGAACAAGTTCACCGAACGGTATTTAGCTACCGCTGGTTCACCGTATTATTCCGTATCACTCGGTACCACAATCTCATCAGTTCTCCTGGATGGTTCCCCAGATGAAAGAGGAGCCAGAACCCGACAGCAGACCGAACCGTGAGCCGGTACCCGTTAGCTTCATCGGGCTAAGCTCCACCGCTCTTTGTTCGGCTATTTAGCGTGCTAGCTGCCGTAAAGACCCGCGGTACGGCAGGTGAACTTAAGACCGTTTCCCGCTCCACATACAAGCTCTGAGAAGTTCGTGTGTTTAAACAGCATGTGAATTATCTCAAAGCTGCGAATACTTGGGAGTAAAACCGAGTAAGATCTAACTGAATGATGGGGCTCATTATGCTAACGTTGCCTCGCTAGTGTATGCTAACAAACAGTCAAAGAGTCTGATGTTCCTTACGAACGACACAACACCAACTAACTTTAAAACCTCTTCCAAACTACAAGTGTTTCTTTCCCATAATATCTGCTGCCTCGTTGGTGTTCCGTAGTCTGGCTAAGTGGTTTGCTAAAACTAAGAAGAAATGATATATACCGGTGATTTCCTGATTCAGCAGCTCTCTGTCCGTCTCCGGTTTGATTGATTTGAACAAAAGAAGCTGCAGTCTGCTTTCACACCACGTGGTTTGCATTTAGCATTCATACAGGAAACCGAGCACTCACCAATACATAAAACCAGACATGAGAGGGGGGCGGCGGTGACTTGGAGCTGCTGTGATGCAGCACGAAGAACCACGATGAGGGCACAACTCAACTACAGACACAGAGGAAACAGAAAGTTCCTCTTTCACTCAGGAAAAGTTTTTTTCAAGAAACATAAACACCATGTCTGCTCTCCACTTCAGCACATAAGGCCTCTGATTCTACCACATACACCCATCTAGTTAAACTTTCAAGTGTGTGTATAATTAACTAAATCTTAATTCCACTTCATTCAAAACCAAAGTTAACTTTGTTGTTAACTGGAAAATGTAGGGGAACCTGCTCAGTTTTGTCAGCCATATTAAAAGCAAGCATTATTTGCCTTTTTTTTTTTTTTTTAAAAAGGCTCAATAATAACTTTAGATTAACAAAACCCACATTAGTGTAATATGAAAACAAAAGAAAGACTAAGTCCAAAGGAAAAAAGGTGATATCCTCAGAGGGCCCAGCTGCGGTCATGGCAGCCTGGCTTGCCCCCGGTTGCAGCCAAGGCTACAATGTAACTTGCTTGTAAATGTGACTGAATGTAGCCTAAAGTGCTTTGTGGTCCTCTGGACTTAGCACTGTATAAAGTGCTTACTACAGGCAGCTCTCTTGAAGTATCTTGGCAAAACAAAAACTAACCAAAATAGTTTGAGAGGAGCTTTCTAAGCATATCTTTCCTCAGTTTTTAATGTTAAACGCCCCTTCTATTCTGAGAGTTGGTTCTAATAAGCTCTTACAGAGCATTCCCTAAGGCAGGCTGGAACAACCTTCCTGGATCGCTCCTCTGATCAGCTGTCTCCAGAGTTCTTCACATGACTGGATATGTGGCCAAATTCCTGGTTTAAAACTTTGATCATATTCTCAGTTCCAACATTGCCAAACATATCTTCTCAAAGGAGCCAGACCGGTCACCTCGACCTCCAGCTGGTTGATATTGGAGCAGTCTTTCTTGGTTTGTGAAAGGATTGTGCCATGGTTGGTTTCTGCATTCTCCTAACCAAATTACCTTAACATGCCAGTGGCATGTTGGCTCGAACAGTTCAAAACTGTGTGATCCAACATGATATGGGAAAACAGCACACAAATAATGTCCTTTCAAAAGATGCAAGCTCAGCACAATTTCGCATTTGTGAACTATCCTTAAAAGCCAGGCCTTGAAAACCTAGACAACCGACCAGTCTAAACAAACTCTACCAATTTTGTCACTAAAATTGCGACTGAGACTATTGCGTCAAGTACTTTGGGGTCCTCTGGACTTGATAAAGCATTATACAAGTTCAAAGCCATTTACCAAATTCTTTTCCAGACATATATCTTCCAATCAATGCCAAACACTCGCGACGCGGGACAAAATATTCAAGTTGAAGGTACTGTTGAATTCTAAGTGCAAAAAAATAATTTTATTATGATGTTCTTTTTCCATAATAAAACGTTAACATAATTTGCAAACTAATTTTTCTTGGAATTACATTTCAATGGACACAACAGTGATAAAGTCACATTTGCTGGTGAGAACCAGGCAACAGGTCTGGTTTGAGCCCACTCCGCTGGCTGGTAACTGGACTTTCGTCTCCACCCTGGAGGCCCCCAATCATGGAGCCCAGGGTCCCGTAGCTTCCCCCGTACGGCTCCATCTGAGCGGCCACGCTCAGACTGAGCCTCTCTGTCCGAGGCATCTTGGGCGTTTGGTTCAGCGCTGAAGAGCGAAGGGAAACGGGCGTGGCCGCATTGTCGCTGAGGCTCTGCACCGTGACAGACGACTGCACAGATATACAAGTTTCAGTCACAAAGATAAGGTATACAGTGATAAAAAACTGAGAGCAATCAGTTACAACATCTGCAATGTCCATTACCAAAAAAGTCTATTTCTAGGTTGAGTTATACACAGAGGTGAAAGCAGTTTTCAATTCTTGCCGGTACTGTGACGAAAATTGTCAGGGGCTCATTGTGTGAACCAAAAGAAATAAAAACATTAATATTTTACTGCACTATACAGTCCCTGTATGGATAACGCAGAAAGTAGAAGCACTTCACAATGTGAAACAAATATATATTCTGCCATACGGGGTGGAAAGTAATTAGTTACATTTATATTTATTGACGTTATTACAGTTTGTCTAATTTGTCCTTCAGGTTGTTTACAAAACCTGAACTTTTCCTTTCCCTTGAATTCGTTATGAATAAAATTACTCTGTTACATTTGAAATCATATCCATTAATGAGTAAAGATAAAACGTAAGAAAATACCAGAAAAAAAGCTGCATTGATCTTTTGGCTGGGTTTGTATTAAGATCTCATGGATTTGGGGCGTGCTGTGGTGGCGTAGGGGATAGCGCGACGCGGCCGTCGCGGGTTCGATTCCCGGACCCGGCGATATTTGCCGCATGTCTTCTCCCCTCCACTTCCCCCTTTCCTGTCAGACTACTTTCATAGGGAGCCCACAAAAAGACCCCCTGGAGGGGAGGGGAAAAAAGATCTCATGTAGTTGCATCAATGGGAAGACAGACAGCACAACCCATCGAGTTAACCTCTGAGAAAACGAAAAGCTCTTGCTGAATTTAAGGCATTGTAAACGTTAATATTTGAACAACAAATGTATATTTCATCAGATACTTGTGGTCATAATTTGCGTTGACGAAAACTGAAAACAGAACATCAGGTGCTTAGTTTGGAGTCGGTTTGTTAAAACTATTAGATAAAAGTAACAAACAGCAGCTGACTTAAAATACTGGAAATTAATGTCTCATTAAAAATACACATAATATCTTGTTTTGCTTTTTTTTATATATATATATAAATGTGCTCCTTTAAATCAAAACAATTTGAGACCAATTTGTTCTTATTTTCTTTGTGATGAGCAGAACCTTTGCTCATCAAAAAGTAACTAAAGTAAAATTGTAATGAGGTACTTGTTACTTTTAATAGTATTTCAATGCAATTTTTTTTAAATAAATAACTTCGGCACCACTTTCTTTCCCTTTGAACATATCATTGTTTTCTGCACTTTTTATCAGGTTTTGGTTTCGTTGAATTAAAATAATTCACTGTCCTGCGGTGTTTTCCCGGTTTATATTTTAAAGTTTATAAATGATAAGCGATTTATTGTTCGTCCTGTCCCAGCGCAAGCGGCATTTTTTATGTCTGTGGACCACCTGTGTAAAATGTCCCAGTCCATAAATCAAACGCACCAGTCCAATCAGCAGCCAATCACCGTCTTTTAGAGAAAGACGCTCTTACAATACGTTATCGTTTAATACCAGTGATATTTCCGGGCATAAGCTAATGAACATCTGTTTTCGAGGTGTGCTATGTTGTTTGAATTGAGCAAAAATAACATGAAACACAACTAGATATTCTTCTTTTGCTTTTAATTGGGACATTTTGCAACAAGCACAGACGATGAACATCGGGGAGAAAGTTTGAAGACTGCTGACGAAAGCTACGGGGTCCAGGAGGGTTGAGGAGGTGGAGGGGAGAAGAGAGAGAAACATTTTGGAATAAGAAAAAAAAAAAAAAGCGTTTTATAAACGGATTAACTCGTGTTTTGATCCGTCTATTGCTAGCACATCTATTCTGACTCGAAGTGCAGCAGTTCTGAATGACGGCTTTATTGCAGCCGTTCTCCCGGTACCGGACTGGCGCAAAAATCCTTTAGCGGTACGCCGGACCGGACCGGACCGGACCGGTGTTCTGACACCGGCTTTTCACCCCTGGTTATACAGTAACTGCTGGAGGATAGAGGGATACAAAACATAACTGTTCAGGCTGTCAACTTTGTGCAAATGAAAGTTATTGGTAAACACAAACTAAAGATATACAGTTCAGACTTTTGGTCTTCAGACCAAAGGTTTGGACACACTTTCATGAGAAAGTGTGTCCAAACCTTTGGTCTGAAGACCAAAAGTTTGGACACAGTTGTGTCCAAACCTTTGGTCTGTACTGTATATTCTTCAATTATGAGTTACAGCTCAAATATATAGAACTTTAACATATTTTAATGTCTGTAAGTTAGGCATTTCAGCCACTGAAATGTCCAATAAATTAAGTGTTTATTGGACACATTTTGTAAAGTTTCACTGTGACAGAAATGGTTGTTGGGAGAACACCATCCAGTAAGATCAGATCTGTTGTTTTCTTTTCAGGCTACCATGCATGTTGATAGCAAATAGTCCTCTCTAAACAACGACAATAAGAACACTTGTAAATAAATAAGAGATGCACATATTGTGAGACAACATGTCAGAGTGCCAACCGAACAATCTGAAGACATTAATACTCACGTTCCCTACAGAGGCCTGACTGCCAGCCACCGTCTTCTTCTTTCTGGCCATGTTGGGATTCCAGTTGCAAACCAGACTGTCATTCTGCACGCTGTAGCTCTTATGGCCAACAAGCCAATATGTATTCATTTTGCCTTTGCCCTGACAGGAGAGTGATGGGTGCAAGTGATGAATACTGACTAAACAATTTGCTAGACAGCACTGAAATCAAATGTTTACATTAAAATAACTACACTGATTGCGAGAAACCACGAGAAACAAGGTTTCACTTTGTTGTATGAGTTGACTTTAATTATCACAAAGTGAAAGTATTGAGAGAGCCATGTTATTGCTTGCTGAATGAGAGAAGTAGCACCTAGAATCTAGATGCTGCTAGCGAAATACTTCTTCCTTCAAAAAAACAATACAACAGTATGACTTGGGTTTGCAGAATTGCGTTTAATCACGCAACAGAACTTGAGCAAGAGTGTCCTTTTAACAGATGAGAACAACATAGAGATTTTTGGCCAGTTCCTGTTGGTATAGATGGTTTTACATGGTACTGAGTCATGGAGGAGGACTTAGTTCTTCACAAAATGTTTCTTTGTTTCAGGTAAAATTTTGAACATTTAAACAGAATAATTAATCTTCTGTTGTTGTCCATCCAATATTCATCCATTTTTCTAACACTCTTGTCCTTAGAGGACAAGCTCCAGCTAGCGTTCCGGGCGAGAGGCGGGCTACACCCTGGACAGGTCGCCAGTCTGTCGCAGGGCAACACAGAGACAAACAGAACAAAACCATGTACACATACACTCACACCTAGGGAGAATTTAGAGAGACCAATTAACCTGACAGTCATGTTTTTGGACTGTGGGAGGAAGCCAGAGTACCCGGAGAGAACCCACACATGCACAGGGAGAACATGCAAACTCCGTGCAGAAAGACCCCGGGCCGGGAATTGAACCCAGGACCTTCTTGCTGCAAGGCAACAGTGCTACCAACTGTGCAGCCCCATCCAATATTCTCTTTACCTAATTTTAAGACTCATTGAGAACCAGAATATTTTTAAAAAATCATTTTCTGATACATAAATTGTTTTAGAACTTTGTGCTTTAGGGATAACTGTGGCTCAGTGGGTGGAGCCACAGTTATCTTACAAGAGGAAGGTTGTTGGTTTGACTCTTATCTTCCTCCTGTCACATATTGATGTGCCCCTGAGCAAGCCACTTAACGCGAAGTTGCCAACCAATCAGTGTAAAAATGTAACTCCATTGTACATTTGTTGTCTTGGTGTCATAAGTGGTCAATATGACTTGAAAGGTACTTTATAAGTTCAGTCGATTTACAATTTCTCTCCATTATCACTGTATTTAAAGTAATATATTCAATATAATATTTGTTGGGTTTCTTCACAGACAGACTGAGTGGGGATATTTGATTTGAATTGAATAAAAGGCCCCACTCATCTTCACCATACCTACAGTCCATCATTTGAAAATGTACTGAATTTTCATTTAAGTAGAACTAGAGATTCATGTTTTCACTGTGTATTATTTTCCAAGCAGACTGAAAAAAATATGAAGATTGTAAAATTTCACAAAGACAATTTTAAAAGTTGAGAGCTTGGTTTGTATCCGTTACCTTAACCTCGATCTCTCCACGTAGCTGCAGCTCATAGGCGTTGTCCTTCATCAAAGCCAAATAGGTTTCTGAAGTGGTGTGGATTTTCTGAGCTGGAACAGGAAAACATATGAAATACATTTGGAGCAACAGTTTTAGCTCTAAGCAGATTCCCAGGTGCTTCTCTGCAAAGCTTAAGCTTTTTGCGGTGCGATTGATAAGGGAACTAATATTATGTCTTTACAATATGCCTGAAAGAACATTGTAAACATGCAGTACTTTGTAAATTATAGGCATGTGCCTGAGTTACCTGAAATATTTTTTGTCGTTTTTTTGTAGAAACACGACTTATCTGATCTTCCACATCAGTGCAAAATCAGTCAACGTCTCTAGCTTTAATGGAATTATAGAAAAAGATTTTGATGAGAAATATCTAGCAGAGTTTATTTTTTAAATATTATTGTAGTGAAGTATTTACAGTGTTGATTATTTATTGCTGTTTTAGGCACTTGTACAATTTGGAAAAGGAGGTATTAGAAACTATTGGTTAAGAATTCAACGGTTACAAGTAATCAGTGAATAAAAATAAAACTAAATGGTATTTGCAGTTGTTATGTACGTTTTTGCTGTAACATATACAGTATGTTAGATGGTGTTGAAGTTAGCCTCCTGCTCAATCTACAATTAATAATTGTTATTTTAGTGGATTAACCTATTTAATCCCACCGGCAACAATTGTTGCCAGACATTTTTTCTAACTTCTGGAAGCTCTAGAAGACATGTTTTGACTTTTGGCAGCTAATTGAAGTTTTAAAATAAAATAATAGAGTGTCTATTCTAAGCAATATCAATTTCATGTATCTAGTGTGAAAGGTCACATGACCAGACCTCTTTACTTCCTGCCTGTAACGCTGGAGGTACACAAACCTGTACAAGAGGAAGTCAGCAAAATATTTAAATAAACAAATATTTTGAACATATGTTCTTTAAAGTGTCTTCTACTGATGTATAACAAAAATTGTATCCATTCATCCATATTTTGATCATAAGAAGAGTGAATGTAAGCATGGCAACAATTGTTGCAGCTAGCATAATACAGAGACAGCACTGTGCACCATGGTTTGCCTGTTTATTCTATATGCCTTGCTGTTCCCACACAGCTTATAACTGTAAGATGTTTAAGATTTTCTAGACCTGAAGGAACCTCAAAATGTTGTCTTCTACATCCCACAGTTGAAACCCTCCCCTATTTCACTGCCCCAATAGGTGATCCTTTCCACAAAGTGGGGCCTTTGCACTGAATGATCACTACAAGATGAAGCCACGCCTGAAACTAGTTTAGGACAGGGCCAAGGTGTACTGCTTGGTCTGGTGGAACAGGGAGAATTTCCTCCCGGAGGCAGATTTGTTCATACTAACATTTTCACCTGACTTTGCCTCATTGATGAAATGACCAGATGAGGTCAAAGGTCACTCGGCTCATTGAGACTATGACATCTGCTGGATGTGGCATTGAATCTTTATGTATCTAAGATATTTTTGAACACTCTTGTAACCATTCTATTTTTTTATATGTATAAATAGGCCATATTTGTGTAGTTTAGACTATGCAGATTCCCACCAGCAATAATTGTTGCCTAATATAAAACCTACATTTTCACTAACATAACCAAGGAATCTTGGGCCCCCTGACAAAAATTTAAATTAACACTCTTGCCTTTTTCTCTCTCTCCCTCTCTCTATTTTTTTATTTATTTGAAAACCTGATTTTATAATTATTCTTAGTAGCAAAGTAACTGTCACAGTCGTTCTTGTTTTCCACTGACTGCTGCTGAACACCGTCACCGTCAAGCGCTCCAAGCAGGAACAAACCATTTCCTGCAGATCCAGGGGGGTTCAGGGCAAATATGGATGTGTGTTTTTTGGTCTGGGAGTGGGAACATTAAATTTTTACTGCTAAAAACAATCTTCGAAAATACAATATAATTAATTTTGTAATTGACAGGGCCCCAATTTTTTTTTTTTATTTCAGGAGGGACCCCTGTTGGTCAGAGGCCCTTAGAATTGTCATAACTTTCCCCCCCGTACAGCGCCCCTGAACATAACCAACATAAAATGTAATAATTCATAAATATCATGTGTTAGGGAAGTCCAAGGATTGAAATGCATATTGTAGGAAAAAATAATTGGGATTAAAATGGTTAATTAATAGTCTTCTTCTGTTCTGTTTTACAACAAAATGTAATCGTGTCATTTGTATTTGCAATAGATTCAGTGAGAACCAATGTTAAACCCAGATTGGTTTTCTTTTTTAGAGTTACATAACGATTTCAGTTTTTGTTTACTTTGTTAGTAAAGCTTTGTGGATTATTCTGTAGGTGGGAGAAAAGATTCAGACTTTGGGTCCTTCAATTAGTGAAGCAACATAGTGTAAAGGTTTTATTTAGTTCTCTGCTTCTCAAACTGTCAGAATGGATCTCTTTCCTCTTACATTGGGGTAGATTAGCTTCTTTTTTGTTGCTATATTTGGTTTAAGTTAAACTTTTTAGGTTGCTGTTAATACCAACCTAAATAAAATCAACTACTTGAAATGTATGCTGGTGTAAAATATTCTCTTGTGTAAAATATTCTTCTGAAAGGTTCATTTGTGGTAGTTGCAGCATGGCAGTGCACAGCAAGGGCCTTAACATAATCATCATTATAGAAGAGCAGGAAAAGCAAGTTGTGGGCAGGATATTTAAAAATCTAATTTTCTTTAAGAGCTGTAAAGGTTTATTTAATTATTACTGAGGACTCACGCAGGCTGGTGGACTCCATCCTTGAGGCAGTGTTGACCGTATCTCCAAACAAACAGTATCTCGGCATCTTGTAGCCCACAATTCCTGCCACACATGGACCTATGGAGCCAAAAAATACAAATTGCTTTCCGTTTTGCTTTGTAGCTTAAATTGTAAGGTCAACAAACAGGTACCAATACAACCAGAACACAGAAATAAAACAGAAGAATTTAAATAGATTTCTAACTAATTTGATGCAATCACTCTCAAACAAGGAAGTGATGTTTAGAACATCCCAAACAGGCAATAGTAGGAATAATATTGTGACATGTTACTTCATCTTCCTGAGATTCTGGATATTAAGCTTCACATCCCATTCAGTGCTGAACATGACACCTCATTTATTTATTTGTTTTTTACGTTTCTGTGATTTTATTCATTTGTCATTCATTTCTATAGCCTACTCCTAAGGTTTACTCCAACCTTAACCATAACCAGTGCACACCTAGACTCAAATCACACCTTAATCCAGTCCTAAATCTAACTTCTAACCTCAAAACAGCACCTAAGGAGCAATCAGTCCTTGCAGAGTAATATTTGTTGGAGAAATTGTTCTTACACTGTAACAAATCCAAGGCCACACACATGAACATGAACACACTAAAACTTTCAACTGATCAGCTGAACCCACAGCGCTTCCTCTAGATGGCGCTGTGGGTTCAGCTGAATATTGGTTTCTCCGGGATTTTAGAGTCAATTCAAATTTATTTAGACAGAATGAAGTTACAAAAAATAAAGAGAAAAACAAGTAGGAATTCTAATTGAATTTGATCCTTTTTGTGTAGTATGTAGTAGCTTTTTTCTTGTAAATGAATGTATCACAAATATATCATAATCAAAAAGAAAAAAAAAATCCTCCCCAATAAATATCTTTATTGATCCATGGTCTATACCTGCTTATCCTTACAGAGTTGTGGAACACCCTGGACAGGTCACCAATCCATCGCAGGCCAACACACACACACACACACACACCCCACACACATGCCCCCCCACACACACACACATGTTTGCGTGGCTATTTCTGTGGGAACATTCCTTTGACTACCAGTCATTTCTACAGCCTGAATGTAGAAATGTAGGATATGGGTTAGGGAAACCTTATCCTAACCGTAACCCTATCCATTACATACCTAACCCTAACCAAAATTCAATTCACACCTTAGTCCTAAATCTAACCCCTGACCCAAAAACAGCGTTTGCTTGGTCCCCACAAGAAACAGTGGGTCCCCACAACATAGTATGTCAGAAAAATGGTCCCACAAGGTACTACAAACAAAGGTACACACATATTTTATCGCAGTCACACCTAAAGACAATATAGAGAGACAAATTTACCTAACAGTCATGTTTTTGGACTGTGGGAGGAAACCGGAGTACCCATAGAGAATCTACACAGGCACAGGGAGGGCATGCAAACTCCAGGCCAGGATTCAGACCCATGGCCTTTTTGCAGCAAGGTAACAGAGCTGTGCTGCTGTGCAGCTCGTGTGTACAGCAAAACTTACTTCTAAATATTACAAATCCATATGAAAGACATACAACCACATAGACACTCCACACAGATCAAAAAACAACACATGTAACAATAATTATTGTATTATTGTTGTAATTTGGATTTAAATAAACTGGAAATGAAAACATTTTATAAGCTCCCCAAATTTACATTTTGTCAGTCAGTGCACTACAAAATAAGAAAAGGTGTCAAGATTAGGTTAAGATTAGAAAGGAAGGCTGAGAGCAGAAAATATCTAAATAGCTTAAAAACACTAAAACAACTTTTAATTGAGATTTTGAATAATTTATTTAAATGAAGAAAATAAAATGCCACACAATAAAATGAACATACTTCCAGATCAGCTCTATTTTTAGTGAGCTATCTTTTTGCTTCACTGTGAATTAATCTAGTTATGCTGTCTTGATTGCAAACACATCTGAATACGGTACAGGTTGAACCTCAGAGAGATGGAGCTGCTGGTCTGAACATAGAACACATTACAGCACGTTGTCCCAAATAAGCCTCAGTGTCATGTTTTTTTCAAGGCGCTGGAAATAATAGAAATGTACAGTTCATGAAAAACAAAACCGAGCTCTAGAAAACCAACTGGAATTATCTCAGTCTAAAACTCTACAAATAAAACTACTGGCTTTATTCCCCAGAGCCAGAACCAAACATCCACATGCAGCTTCTGTTTATCTCAAGTCTGGAACAAACTACCAGAAAACTGCAAAACAGCTGTAACACTGAGTTCCTTAAAATGCTAGGCTTAACCCCCCCCCCCCCCCGGTTAGAGCTTTTGAACCATAATAAATGGTATGGACCAAAATATTTGATTTGTATTGATGATTATAATGATGGCATTTGGCAAAATGCAATGTCTGTTACTGGTTTCACAATTGTGTTTATGATGTTTTTATGTTTTCATGATGTAAAGCACTCTGAACCGCCACATTGTTGAAATGTAATTGGCTGATACTCCAACAAAGCCAGAATGATGTGTTGGACCTTGCAGTCTCATGTGGAGCTCCTCTGACCTGTGTGAATGCCAGCTCGGAGCTGCAGCCTCTCGTTGGGCATGTGAGGGATGGACACCTGCCTGACCGCCGCCAACAGGTCCAGCGCCATCTTGGCAATCTCATCTGCGTGTTTGTCACCGTTTCTCTCAGGTAGACCGCTCACCACCATGTAGGCATCTCCGATTGTCTCCACCTTGTTAGAGCATTCCATTAAATTCATTCAAATGACATGGGGAAAAAGTTTCTTAATTAAAGACAAAACAGGAAATGATTGCAATGCAGTTTCTGTCTGCCATCTGTACATAACAGCTCCTAGAAGACATTAGACATCTCTTCTCCAAGCACAGCTTCCCAGCTCATCCTGGTTAGTACCAGGCATTCTCTGGGCAGAACAATCTAGTAAATTGTTGGTCTCCCCCTGTTGCAACATCACCAAGAAACCTCAGCTGACTCCTTTTGATGTAGAAGAGTTGAAGCTCCACTCCATGCTCCCCCAGGTGATCAAACTCCTTGCAATACCTCTAAGACTAAGTCCAACCACTCTACATTCAGTGATGATCTGCTCCAGTGTGCAATGATCGTCGTAACCTGAAGAAGCCAACATAACCACATCATCGGCTAGAAGTAAAGACGAGACCCTGCAGATTGCCAACCCAGACATCCTCCTCTCATTTGTCATGGTGTGTCGTGGTGAGGTGGTGAGGTAGATGCGGTGGACCCAGGTACGAAGAGTAGATGATGATTTAATGAAGAAATACACACAATAATCCAGGCAGCACAGGTCAAAGCAACGGCAAAGACTCTCACACTGGTAGCAACTGACAGGAAACACAACTAGCGACAGACTAGACGAGGACCCGACAAGGAAACAAGAGACATACAGGTGGATTTAAATACACAGAGGGTGATCAGGGAACACGAGACACAGCTGGGAGCAATCAAGGGTAGGCTGGACAACAGGAGACTCAACAAAACACAGAAACTTAAATTAACAGACAGAAAAATCAAATCCTCACATCCCTGAGATCCTGTCTATGAAGACCAAAACAAGAAAACTGAATGTGAAACCAGGGACAATGCTGGTGGAGTCTGACATGCACAGGGACTAAGTCCAACTTTGGACACTTTTTTTTCCATTTTACTTCACTAAAGTAAGGTAAATAAAACAACACAACTGTACAGACAGGGATTTAACCCAAGAAAAATTAGCCAAAGTCCAAAGAAAACTTTAAAATACCTCCAGGCAGACTGGGGTGCTATTGATCAAGAGCTCTTTTTTAAAGAGTGGAAGACGGTATGGATGTCTTGACGGAAAGCCTCAGACTTACAGAAACATGCTCTGTTGGCGTGGGTTTGTTACCTTGTAGACATCATAGGAATCAATGCGAGTGTCAAAGCACATGTACAGGTTGTTGAGCATCTCCACCACCTGCAGAGGGGTGCAAGATGCTGAGATAGATGTGAAGCCCACAATATCTGAGAAAAATATGGTGACCTGGAAAACAAGAGAGAAAACGTTTGCTCCGTCACAACATATCGGCTTGTCTTCTCCTATTGTGTCAGCCTCACAGGGTGAGGTAACTGAAATATAATAGACAATATTGATTTATGCGTTTTCTTTTTATTGATGTTCAGGGTTTGAGCCGAAGTGAGATTTTATTTAGAGAAATTTTGGTGAGAACATTTGCTACAACTCATCAGAATATAGTCCGCACCGCCTCTATCAGTAGAAAATGACATTCTCTGCATTGAACGAGTGGACAGGAGAATGAACTAAATCTGTGGAATCAGCATCAAAGTTTCCTCCATATCTGCTAAAAGTAACGTGGGCCGTTTGAGAGTCTGCAACTACATTTCCATATCAGAGCAGCATTTTGTCTTTTCAGTGAGTTCTACGCGGAAAACCCTCCTGATCATTTTAAGCTGCTCAGACCCCCACCACGCCACCATAAGGCTTTTTGGTCCAGCTGCTTCAGACCTCTTCAATAAGCCAGACCCAATTTCACCTGTACAACTTGTTTTATCTCCACATGAATATGCAACGGGGCAATTACAGGTAATTACACCAACAATAGCAACAAAGGCAACAAACACACACGTTCAGTCAGGGTGTTTGCACATCTTGCAGATGTAACCTCCTCGTAGCAGCTTTGGCCAAAGAGTGACAGAGGAGGAGAGCAGATGTAGATCTGTTCTGCAGCTCCATGTGAACGGTGTAGGACAACAGAAGTACTTATAGTATCACATAGTATCTCCAACTTTTTCCATCACTTTTGAAAAGTGATGACTGGTTTAGTTTTATAAACAGCTATTTAAACAATATATTATTTCTATTTCTGGGAGATGAGATAATGGTGGGGCTACACAGTGAAGCAGTTGGTAGCATCTGCTGCCTTGCAGGAAGAAGGTCCTGGGTTTGAATCCTAACCTGGGGTCTTTCTGCATGGAGTTCCCACGTTCTCCCTCTCCATGCAGAGTTCTGTCCAAGTGCTCTGGCTTCTTCCCACGGTCAAAAACACAACTGTAGTTTATAGGAAAGTCTGAAACTTAGAAGTGTGCCTTCTTAAAAAGGACTTTCAAAGGCATTTTCAAGGAATGTTTTCATACATTTTTATTATTCTGATAACTTGCTGTTTCCCTTACCCTTTCATAGCTCTCGGCTTCAACCTGCTTGCGCTTCCTGAGCTGCTTGGCGACTGACTTTGGCAGCATTTGGTGCAGCAGATCTTCAGCCAGCTTCCTCTGGCGTTTCAGATCCTCGGTTTTCTCCCTTAAGCTCTGAGCATAGTCCTGGATCCACTCTGTCATCTCCTTGAAAGAAAACATCACCAGAGGATAAATGAGGCACGCCACAGCCAGCAGGCAGATCCTTACGCTGAGGCTGGAAGACACAGCTCGAGATGCCAGCCGGAGAGCCAGCGACGATCGATCAAAGAAGCACTGCTGGGTTTTTATGAGAGCCTGGATTCCAGTGTGTGACCCCGAAAGAAGCTTGTTTCCTGCTCCAGAAATCTGCCACGGACTTGGGTCCAGAATATGCACCGGCTGTGCTTCCAGACTCATGTTTACTTTGAGGTCTACGTTCTCTGACCAGCAGTCATTCAGCCGCTCCGTCATCAGTCTGCATAAGCTCAGGTGATACAGAGTGTTGGTCCACCTGCGCTGGAAGTCAGCAGGAGTCAAGGTGTTGTGGTGGAGCATCAGTTGGTAGTTTAGTTCTGTGAAGATCACCAATAGTCTGGCAGAAAGAACATCTGCCCAGTTAGGGTTTTGTTTGGCTTTAGCTAAAGCAACTTCAACTGAGCCCCAGATGGTCAACAGTCTCTCTATGAGTTGAGTGAAAACTGATCCATCCCTGGGATCCGGGGATGAACGTAGAAATGCCTGCATGTTTCTCCTCATCTGAAGGCAAAATCCAGACATCTCCGCACTGCAGTGAAGTCTATGATTATTACTGTAGTTCACCATTTTACCACAGAGGCGATCCAGTGCTGGGGAACCGGACCCCAGTGTCTCATTGCTTATGTCTTTGGCTAATAAAAGCCTCATCTTCTGAAGCTCACTGACGAGCTGCATCAGAGCTGTGGTCCTGCATGAAGTCAGTTCGCTATACGCGGCCTCCGTTGCATCGAGCAGGTCGAAGTTGGAGCTGAGGTCTGGAGATACAGAGCCAAGTAGAGCCAGGAAGGAGAAGACACAGGCCGTCAGAATCCGCCGAACAGAGCGACTGCTGCCAGAGTCAGAACATCTGAAACACAGAAAAACAACTGGTTAAATTTTCTGATCCAATATGCTTCAGATCTAAAACCTCCTGAGCATGTCACAAAGGTTTGGTAACAAGTCTTTGTTTTTATTCAGGTGTGTTGGAGGACAGCCTGGCCTATGCAGTTTTGCTTGGTTCTCACCTCCCCTCTGTGATCTGAGGGGAGATGAAACTAAGAGACTATATGAGACTTGATGAGACTAAACTGGACTAAGAGAAGTACAAAAAACTTGTACTTTTTTGTACAAGTTGTAGTTAATATGTATATGTAACTACATATTGTGATATGTAGTTACAATCATAAATTTGTACATTACCAACTAGCATTTAACATTGAAAAAGGAAAATATAAAAAGATTAATAGTAATATTGCTACAATACCCTATTCTTTTAACCTACATCAACCCTCCTTTGCTCAGATCATAAATGACATACACGGTGTCCCAAATTATTATGCAAGTGATATTTTCTCAGATTTTCTTAAATGGTCAATGCAAATGATGGTCAGTATAATTTTCAAGTCATTAACTATTACAGTATAAATCAAATTTTACTGAACAAAGCTCCCCATGAGAACAGTATTTTTCTTTTTAAATAGAAAACTCAAAATGCACTGTTCCAAATTATTATGCACAGCAGATTTTCTAAACATTTTATGGATTATAAAGAACTGCAAACGGTCATTCTTTGAATGTGCAGCATTAAGTGGTCACATGTACTAAGATCAAAGCTATTTCAATCAAAAACATCTTAACAGACTGAGTTCCATGTTAACATAGGAGAGCTTCTTTGATATCACCTGCACAATTCTTGATCCATTGAACTTGTGAGTTTGTGGAAAGTTTCTGCTTGAATTTCTTTGCAGGATGTCAGAAAACCTTCCCAGAGCTGCTGGTTTGATATGAACTGCATTCCACCCTCAGATCTTCTGCTGGAGGAAACTCCAAAGGTTCTCAATAGGGTTGAGGTCAGAGGTCAGAGGAGGATGGTGACCACACCATGAGTTTCTCATAGCAGCCAATGACACAGTGGTATTCCTTGCAGCATTCATTGTCATGCATGAAGATGATTTTGCTACTGAAGGTTCGGCTCTTCTTTTTGAACCATGAAAGAAAGTGATCAGTCAGAAAGTCCATATACTTTGCTGAGATCATTTTCACACCTTCAGGGACTCTGAAGGGGTCGACCAAAGATTCTCTCCCCATGACTTCGGCCCATTAAATGACTCCACCACCTCCTTACTGACGTCACAGCCGTGTTGGGACGTGGTGGTCGTCCACCACCAATCCACTACTGCGTCTATCTGGACCAGTTGCACAGCGGTCATCAGTGAACAAGTCTATTTGAAAATTAATCTTCATGCACGGCTGGGCCCACTGCCACCGTTTCTGCTTGTGAGCTCTGGTTAGGGGCCCAATAGTAGGTTCATGCACTGCAAGCCTCTGGAGGATCCTCCACCTTGAGGTTCCAGAGGCTCCAGCAGCTTCAAATAACTATTTGCTGCTTTGTAAGGGCATTTTAACAGCTGCTCTCTTAATCCGATGAATTTGTCTAACAGAAACTTTCCTCATTCTGCCTTTATCTGTACAAACCCATCTTTGTTCTGAATCAGCCACAAATCTCTTCACAGTACGATAATGCTTCAGTTTTAGTTAAATATCTAATGTTTTCATACCTTGTCATACGGCACTACACTATCTGATGATTTTCATCATCAGAGATCCTTTCTCTTTCCCATATTGCTTGAAACTTGTGGCCTGCTTAAGAATGTGGAACATCCTTCTTGAGTAGATTTCCTTTAAATGAGCTCAGCAGACAAACTAATCAACCAGCTCTCTGAAATTAATTATAGTGATTCAAAGAGTCCTGACACACAACACCATCTATAAATTTAATAGCACAACAAAAATTATCTTTATGACACTTTAATCCAATTTGCATAATAATTTGGAACACGGTGTATAGTAAACAAATTGCAATTTTTTAAAATTATATTTTCTTTGATGCAGCATCAATGCCAAATGATCACATTAACTCTGGAGTACCTGTTTATTTTTCTTATTATTTTTGTTCTATGCAAAATGGTTTTAAATTCTAGCTTTAACTTTAATTTTAACTTCTAATACTGCTGGCCTTTTTTGCTTTCTGTTGTTTCAAGTGAGAAGGCTGATTGAACAACACTGCCCCCTGGATGCTGAATGTGGTATTTTCTTGTTTGCTATAAATTGGTGCTATTACAATTATTTTGATTTTATATGACCCGTAGTTCACCTTCCTTTCAGAAACTTATAGTTTTGGTGATCTTCGTCCTTCGGGAAGTTATTTTGTCAGCAAAACAGTTTTTGTTTTTAAATGCAACTCATAGAAAGGAAACAAATGTATGTGTTTTATAAAAAGCTGCCATAACCAGTTTACTGCTGATCCAGAGTAACTAAGGCATTACAAAAACAACAAAAAACCTGCTCCTCAGAATGATCAGATGGTGTCAAATAAAATGTGTCAAAGACTGAAGAATTGCTGATGATTAAAGAAAACGAAGAAGAGGCGCGTTTAACATCACTCGATGCTATTTATTTATATATAACTAAGACACCAGAGCTCAGTAAGTGCGTACTTCTGGCTTAACTTTGTCAATAGACAACTTCCAGCAGCGTGAACAGCCGGGGTCTGACCTGCACGGCTCGCAATCGCTGTCCGCGGAGCGCTGCGCCTCCGGGGCCACTCTCCTCCTTTTCCTCAGCAGCCTCCTCTTCAGCGACGCGGAGGACAGAGTCCCTGGGGCCAAACGCTGCTTTTTCATCAGGCCCAGCGTTGACGACATGAGGCCGTTCCCTCCAGCTGATCCTCCAGGCAGATCCGCTTCCTCCGGCGAGTTTACGACCGGAGAGCGCCTCGCTGTCAGCCTGCGGCTCAGGTCCAACATGCGGCAGGAACACGCAGCCCACCGCGATCTGGTCACTACAACAGCAGGTCATCATTCAACGGCACAACGAAAACACACTGAACATCACACATCAGGTGATGTTTGTAACCGCGGTTATTATTTCTTATTTAATCACAACTTTCACCGTCAGTAGTGCAACATATCCATCCATGTACGTTCTCTGAAATGAAATGATTAGTTTAGTTATTTTGTTTATTTATGTATTATTATTATTAATTATTATTATTATTATTATTATTATTATTATTACTACCGTTAATAGTAGTAATAGTAGTAGTAGTAGAATAGGCCTATTTTCGTTACTTTAATTTAATCAGTTTTTATACACTGACACAAGTCTTATAAAAAAGTTACATTTCAAATGTTGAGTTACATATAAAAATAAATTAATTAAACTAAACTAATTGAAAAAGTGGTGAGTTTTTTTCATGCAGGTCTCTTTTTTTAACGATTTGCTCAGTGTATTAAACAAATAAAATGGACAGTAATTAAAAGCCCATAAATTGGACTCTGGCACTTCAACATCACCAAAAGGAGCTGGTTCTTCATACATAAAAACACACATACCAATTTACGACAATTTGATGGAAAAGCACCTCCGTCTTGATGCTTTCAGAATAGTTAAAAGTTGATAAATAATAAAAAATAATAAACAAATTTTTATTATTATCATTAATAAGAGATATAAAATTTTACAGTATTCACTGATTAGATCTTTGAGTCACGTTGGTCACAAAATAATCTAAAAATGAATTAGATCACTTTTCAGAATTGTCTAAAAGAAATGCTTATTTATAGCAATGTACAAAAACAATTGATTCCCTAATTGGGGGTGTATTTCTGTGGCCAGGCTCCGATTTGAAATAGTAAAACCAGTGCTTCTAACCAGGCCTGCCACACACCTGAGGTAGAAGGCTGCTGCTCCTGGTTGCAAATGTCCAGTAGCTTTCAGACATCATATCTCGAATGGATTTGTTATTCTTAACAGAGTTTGGCTTCAGCTGCAAGAAATCCCTCTACTTTCTCAAGCGGAAAGTCTGAAGCTGAACCAAGGGACAGATTTTGTGTGTCTGACTTTGTCAAACAATCCATTCATCCGTCCACTGTCTGTACCAGCGGTCATTGAGCAAGATGCGGCGTACATCCTGGACAACACAGAGACATACAGGACGTCGTGCACACACACACTCACACCTTAGGACAATTCAGGAACTAATGGACCTAACGGTCATGGTTTTTGGACTGTGGGATCAAGCCGCAATACCCGGGAGAATGCATGCATGCAGGAGAACGTGGAACCTACATGGAGAAAGACTCCAATCAGGGATTTGAATCCATGACGCACCCAAGACAACAGGGCGACCATGCACCTGCTTCACTGTGCAGCCCTGTCAAAGAATCAGTTTGTGCGTGTTTTCTAGAGCTGCTCTGTTTTTTTTATGTCCTGTGGGTCTTTGTGCTTGGTGGGTTGAGGTTTTGCTTCTGCTTGTTTTTGTTGGATGAAAATAACTTAACTGTTGTTTCAACTAACATAACGAGACCACATTTGTCATAAATTGGTGAGATGAAGGACCCAAATACCTGTGACAAACAGTGGACCAGACAAGGCGCAGCTGTCTGATACAATAGAGCGCATCACCCCAGTTCTAGAGACCTTCCACTGGCTCTCTGCAGCTCAGAGAATAGACTTTAAAATTCTTCGGTTAGTTGACAAATCACTGAATGGCTTAGGATCAAAATGCATTAAAGATCTGTAGTCGCATCAACTTTCCAGAGAACTCAGGTCTTGTGGTTCCAGTCTACTCTGCTTCACCAGAACCAAACATGGACAAGCAGGATTTAGTTTTTATGCTCCTTTAATCTGGAAAAAAAAAACTTCTAGTAAACTGCTGAGACCCTGTTAGAGTTATCTTTGACTCATAATAACTGGAATGATTAGTAGACTAATACATGATTATTAGTGGGCGTTACATAAGTACTGCAAATTATTTTTGCCACGTCCATTTAATGCTTTTTGTTTGTTTCCTGTTATGTTTTTATCATCTAACTCCTTATGTTGCTGCTAATATCGCTCTGCTTGAAGCTTCATAGCCTGTACACTGACTTGGCCAGATGTTTGACCCTGGATGCTCCTCTTGAGGCAGCCACCAGAGAAGGAGGGACCGGGGTTCGAACCTGCAACGTCTCTTTATAAAAATGTTGTCTTTAAATCAAACAAACACACACAAAAAACAAAAAAGAAAATAATAAAATGCATTTCCGGAGCTCCACATATTACTGATGTAATCCCAGTTGGCTGTAGCAGCGCTCACTACTCAGTGGGAGATCAGTTCTTCAGGCAAGCTGTTGGTGAACATGATGGGGAATATCAAAATAAACGCGCTTTCGATCCCAGCTTGAAGTGATTTTAGCGCCTTTCCGAGAAGCTCACCTGCGTCCAAAGACGCCATGCGGGCAGCCTCTTCAGAGTAAGGGTGGACAGCAGACTGAACGTCCGGCTGCAACCGCCGGCCAAAACAACGGAGCGTGCTTTTATTTTGACGTTTGTTGGCGGAAACTATGCGCGTTCACATCCCGACTTGATCCGTTTGGAGAGATGAGTTGTAATGGATGTTGATAACGCCGTTTGAAAGTACAGCGTGGGGACCGCGGCGAAACGATGAGGCAGTCGGTAACATCGCGGTTACCGGCGTAACGAGGCGGCTCGGCTCGCTTTATGCGGTGAATATTTACCGGCGAGGGTTCCAGCTGGCTGGCCGGTGTTCCTCCCAGCGGCGGGAGCGGAGCAGTTGTTCAGCTTGGAGCCGCTGAACAAAGAGCTTTTCTTCCCCGGACCATTGTTACCGTGCAGGGCGCCCGAAACTGATTCCGAACTGGTTTCGGACGGTTAAAGTAAGCCAACGGTTAGCTTCAGTCCTACAGGCGCGTGCTGGTGAAATGACTTTAGCCTGGTGTACTTTTAACCAACACACGATAGAAAGGCTACATGTTTGTTGCCCAACACTGACTTCAGCTCCCAACTAACTGGATTAATGTCGCCCTCACGTCAATTTAGATTTACTTTGTGCGATTTAGAGTAAGAAACTTCCGACGCGCTCGGTGGAGCTCGAGCATGGGTGTAAACAAACTGCTCTCACCAAGGGGAACCTAAACTTAACCAGGAGAGGAACTGTTCCCTGATAATATACGCTTTTATTTATTCAATTTTAAGGCTTCCTTATTGTTGAATGCCAAACAGCAGCCGCTGGTCACTACAGCCTGCTGCTTCGTAGTAATGGAGCGCGTTTCTCTTTTTCAAAGTAGATGGAAAGTGGAGTTAAAGCTGCTTGAATAGTGTGGTGTCAAATGTTTCAAGCCTTGAGTTTATTATTACTATGTTTTGTCTGAAGGATCTTGTGGACTGATTAAAAGTGGGTAAGACCAACTGACAGGTCTTCAGAAAACTTTGAGAAGTGTTATTCTGTAAAGGCAGATGACCGTTCAGACCGATCCTGGTTCTGGTTCTGCTGGAGGTTTTATTCATGTTAAGTGGAGTTGTTGTTCCTTTCCATAGTCGCCAAATGAGTGCTCAGTTGAGGTATTGCTGCAGAGTTAGTGTCTGGATTTAATCTGCTGAGATTAAATCCATCTTTACCAAATGGCATTTAAACTGAATTTGGCTACAATATGTTAGCAGTGGGATGTATGTTCTAGCCTGTATACAGGCTTGAATGTATGTTGAGGGATTTGAATCTGTTTGCATGCTTGTGTTGTATTAAATTAGACATTTCTGTAAATGAATTGGTTCTGTTTGTTTTTATGAAGAGATTTCCTGTGAATTTGTCGCTTTGTAAATAAGCAAAAGTGAATTGATCAAGAAAGTACTGAGACAATATGGCTGCTTAAAAGCAGAATACAGTTGGTAAGGCATGGAAGATTACTTTTTGATGAATCTGTTTATCTGATAAATAAAAATTTTATATCTAAAATAAAATTTGTTGTCAGCTATGAGAGTAACTTTGTGTTCTTTGAAATAATATTGACGTTGATATAAGTAAAGAAGTATGGATTGTCAGATATTTCAAGGTTGATAAATTTCTATCTATCTATCTATCTATCTATCTATCTATCTATCTATCTATCTATCTATCTATCTATCTAATCTGAAATTTACAGTAATGATGTAGAATATTACCTGCTTACCTTTATTTAAAAAATAGACTATTGTCACTGTGAACTATTCCTACTTCTATGAAAATAATATACTGAGGTAAAAAAAACAAACAACCAGATTAAGACCTTGCTGAATTTTACATAGGTTTTAAATGCTTATTGAGCAAAATATGAAAGTTTTTTCATATTTTATATTTTCTGTAACAAGTATGACAAACTGGCATTAGCTGCTTGGGTACAGCCTACAGTTATCTGCTGAACACACATGCTTGTTAGCATTAGGATTGAAAACTGCAGTACCTTAATAAGAGTGCTCCTTTAATTTCCACACCATGACTGCCTCAGTTTTCTACTTAGAAGGAGGGGAAGGACATTGGGTCCTGATGACATACTCTTGGAGTTTATGATTTGGTTGTTTCAACAAAATCTTGAAGACTGAGAAGATGCCTGAGAAATGGAGGGAAGGTGTTGTGGTGTCGGTTATTAAGAAGTATAGAATTGTGACAGGTATGGAGGAAAAACGCAAATGGGTTTTTCCTTCATACCTGGAGGGAAAACTCCAGGTATGGAGTTTTTCATACAACTCAAGGTATGAATTTGTTGGGTTTTTTTATACAACTCCAAGTATGAGCTGTATGAAAAACAGCTCATACTTGTGAAGCTGTGGAACAGATTAGTGGAAGCCAGAGTGGGGTCAGAAGTGAGCAGCAGAACGGTTTTATGCCAGAATTACAGATGCAAGTTTTTACTTGAAAGATGCTGATGGAGTGTACCGAAAAGGCCAGCGAGAGCTGCACTGTGTATTTCTAGATTTAGAGAAAACTAAATCTAGTTTGACAAGGTGCAAGACTCTGTGGATTATGATGTTTGCAGATAACATTTTGATTTGGAGTTAAAGCAGGGAACAGGTAGAGGAAAAGATGGAGGTGGAGTTATGAACTGGAAAAGAGAGAAAAGCTGATTCCTCTTACTCTTCACTCAGGTCCGGTTTGGACACGTTCAACACGTTCAGGGGAGAGACAGTCTGAGTGAAGGTAAAGGATGCAGAAGACAGGACTAAATGGAGACATATGATTGGCTGTGGTGACCTCTGAAGAGAAAAACTGAAAGAGAAGAAGAAGGAGAAACCTTTTACTGTATCTAGATACCAATACCTAAATACATCTGTCTGCTTTTGGAACCTGTGCCTCTGTAGATATGGTGGTGGAGATGTTTCATGTAACTTCCCTTCCAGTCCTCCCAGCTGATTTCTGGTTTTAAGCTGGACTTCTTGCTTATTATCTGAAGATGCTCAGGTGTGTCTGAAGGGCAACATTTAAAAAGGACTGATCCTGGTTCATCAGCTACCGGACACACTGACTGTGCTGTATTTCTATATTTGAACACTCTTTCAGATTCAGGCAGTTGTACGTTGCTGTTGTGTTGACAGGTTTGGGGCGGCCTGTGCTCCAGTCATGACCTCTGGGAATGGGAGCACTGACAGCAGCCAGCACAATGGAGACAGCAAAACAGCTCAGCAGGCCATAGACAAGTCCCACATCCTGACGCACCTGATCGAAGGCTTCGTTATCCAGGAAGGTGCCGAGCCTTTCCCTGTGAGTACCTGGTCATGCATTGGTCTGTTGGGGAATGTCAGCAGTAACAGAGATTTGGGAACCTCTTCTGACATACAGCTTCACACCTTAAGTCACAGGTGTCAAACTCCAGTCCTCGAGGGCCGCTGTCCTGCAGTTTTTAGATGTGCCACAAGTACAAAACACTGGAATGAAATTGCTTAATTACCTCCTCCTTGTGTAGATCAGTTCTCCAGAGCCTTAATGACCTAATTATTCTATTCAGGTGTGGTGCAGCAGAGGCACATCTAAAAGTTGCAGGACACCGGCCCTTGAGGACTGGAGTTCGACACCCCTGCCTTAAGTCATTTCTGACTTGCAGTAATGCAGGCTGGCTTGATTAGGGGCACGTCTTTATTTCCAAATGCCATTGGTGGTAATCCTTCAGGGAATTTTTCTTGTTTTGATGCCTCAGAATGCATTAATCTTCTTTAGATATGCAAAGCTCTTTTTGTTTCAACAATCTAATGGTATTAGCACCATCTTAATCTGAGCTCATACCAGCAGTTCACTATACGTGGCATTTTTATCAATCAGCTCAATCAATACATTTCTTTTCTGTAGGTGGAGCGTCCATCTTTTTCTATAGAGAGCCTCCGGAGACGGGCAGCAGATTCAAAGATGGATGGCCTATCTTCCAAGGGTAAACAATTTTCCTTGTTTTTGTTTTTAGATCAATAGTAAAGTTCATTTTCCATCCATCCATCCATCCATACATACCAACCAACCAACCAAACAAACAAACAAACGGGAACTGTGAGTTCTTCATCCTTGAACTGCAGTTTTGTTCTCCAGTAGTGCTGCTCAATGTAAGCAACACAGTGAATTGGACTAGAGTTGTTGAAAAGTGTGTTTCCTTGCCTTTCTCCTTGTTTTTCCTCCTCTCAAGAAGAGTCTTTCAGTTCTACAGAAGGAAAACTGGGGAGTCATCCGACAGTGACTTTGTGTGCTGTTTGTGTGTCCTCTCAGAGCTAAAGGCCCAGCAGGAGCCCATGTTGACCTGTGAACTTTGCGGTAAGGTGGACTTTGCCTACATCTTCAAAAGATCCAAGAGGTTCTGCTCCACAGTGTGTGCTAAACGGTGAGTCCGATTTATTTTTCATTCTAAGGTTGTTGGTTGTTTTTGCTCTGATTTGGATCTATCCAAATAAAATCTCAAATTTTATTGGGGAGTTCTGGCAAACATTGAGTCATAAACATACAACAGTTGGACCTTATTTGGATGATGGAATATTTGGACCCTACTAGTCATACTATTACTAGAAAAAAAGTTCTATGGTAATAACGTTGAAATAATGTGAGAAAAAGTGATATTATTAGAATAAAGGCTTACTATTAGGAGAATGTAGTAGTAATTTTATGAGAACTCCGCAACATGAACATTTTACAGGTAAGGAAATAATCTTTCAGCACATCAGCATCAAATTATTTTCAGAACATTGAAATGATTAAGAAAGCAAACGTGTCTATTTTTGAAGAACGAACCACACAAACTAAACAGGTTACATCAGATCTGGATAACGGCATCAAAGCTTTTTTCTCATTAAAATGACCTTTCCCCCTCGTAATTTCAAGACGTTCTTTTGCATCTTTGACTATATTCTTGTAATTAAACAAAAATATTTTGTAGCCTGGCCCTAAGACTCCATTTAACAACTCACATAAAAGGTGACTGCAATGAAAGCTACTTTTAAAAGCTATTTTCTGTCATTTCTAATTTCTTGTTTCCTTTCAGAAAATAAAGCTATGAAAAAATTAACATGAGAAATTGGATATGGTGTGAAAAAAATCAGAGATTTCATTTTCACGCCCTAATTTATCCCCTTACAAATGTCTTTCCTTTTTGCTTTTTTTCTCACTTAAGCTTTCGATCATCAATCAAAACTCAGATCACCTAGATCATGTGTACCCCAGTCTAATCCTGCAACTTTTAGACGCATTCCTGCTCCCACGCTCATTCAGGGAGTCAAAGAACTGAAGTCCTTCATCTGCAGTATGCAGCAGCTCTGCATACATAATGAGCCGTTCATTTAAATCAGGCGGGTTGGAGAAGAACTGCATCTACAGTTGCTCTCCAGGGCTGGACTTGACCCCTGACCTAAATATGTATAAGAAGTGGCTTTTAAATACTGATTTCATTCATAAAGGGAAAGAAAGCCATCCTACGCTTTATAGTTCAACTTTTAGTTAGCTTTTTGGTCTGCATTAGAGCGTTGATGAGCATGAAGGGCTTCTCAATGGTCACACCAAAGCTTCTCCAATTTGATTTGTCTAGACTTTGACTTGGCCACTTCAAAACCTTCATTGTGTTTTGTGCTGTTCAGCCATTCAGAGTTAGACGTGGTGCTCCAGATCGCACGTGTCTCCTTCTGGATTTTATGAATCCAGCAGAATTCTTGGTTCCATCAATCATAGTAAGTTGTTTGGGTCCTTAAGCAGCGCTCTCTAGTTGAGCGGACAGAAGCCTAGGAGATATAAATTAGGCCTGACTTTTCTTCTTTTTTCTTTTTTTTTCATTCGAACCATTAAAAGCTAGGCCAGTATGAATAATAGATTTAGTCTGGAACGTAGCCCTAGGAAGATTCCTTTATAGTTCAACTTTACGTAGCTTTTAATTTCAAGAGTGACCTTCTTTTTTTTTTCACATGACGCTGCTCTGTGAACCTGGAGACAAATAAAGCAAGAGCTCCCTCTTAATAACAAACAGGAAAATTCCTTCTTGTTCAAGAGGCAAAACCATTTTAATCAACAGAATCATGTTTAGGCTGACCTTCACAGTGACTGTGTTGAATAACTATGAAAGTGGCAAAGCATCAAGGGGGAAAAAAAAAACCTCCCGTTATGAAGTTATTGTGTCTTTTTCCATCTATTTTAAATAAGTCAAGATGTGGAGTTTCCTAACGAATAACCAAATTAATGGAAAAGGTGGCATTTACACTACTTCTTTTCAATATTCTAAAATATTCCTGTAGCTACAATGTGGGATGCACAAAGAGAATGGGTCTCTTCCCGAACCGCAGAACCAGCCTAGAGAACCTGAAGAGACGAACGTTGAATGGGAATTACAAAAACAGCAGCTTGGACTCTAAAAAGAAGGTGAGGCAGCTGGAGACATTTTATTTGACATATTGTTGTGTGGAAGATTTCTGCTCTTTTATAATTGACATGATGAATCCAACTTTGACAGTACGAAGAGGAACCGGTGTGCAAAACAAAGCACAGAACTCCTGACATCATTATTTTCAGGATTTATAATAAACGAGGCTTAAGATTTTTGGGGGTTTTTATGCATTTGTAAAAGAATTTTAAAAACTTTCATATAAGACATGAAAAAAGGAAGCTCATCTGCCTCCTACTTGTGGTCTTACTACTATTTGCAGAAATACAGGACTGGGAAGCAGCCAATGAGAGACGGGGGGAGGGTCTTAACGCTGTCTGTCTGTCTGTCTGTCTGTAGACTCTGCTCAACGTACTAATGACGGAGAAACAACTCACCTTTCCAGGAAAACTGTTTATCCGCCACTAGAGCCAATAAAACTTAAAAAAAAAAACAACTGTTTATCTGCTGCTATCTGCTGTTGGCCTTGCTAACTAGCCTTAGCATTCACAGCAGGCTCTGGCATGGCAAAGAAGCTACTGTTTAGCTTCGGACAAACTGTCTTCTCTGAAGCTGACCTCAGGTTTTGATCCATGGTTCAAATGTTGGAATGAGCTGATTTCCTCGTTTCTGTCAGATTGCGCCCTCTGCTGGTCACGCTGTTCACCCTGCTCACGGAGAGTCCAGTCAGTGTTCAGACCTGTCCGGCTATAAAAGAGTCCCGTCACCCCCCCTGTCTACGGCCCCTCGGGTTCCTGCGGTGCAGACCCCCGACCTCCCGCCGCACCCCCACAGCGATCCGGGTCAGTGGAACATCCAGGATGTCTATGGGTTCATATCCTCCCTGCCAGGTGGGTGTGGCATGCTGATCCTTGGGCATGATGATAGTTTTTGCTCCAGTTAGAAGAATTACTGTGCAACAATTGATTTTGGTGATATTTTTTATTAAACTCAAACTTGTGCGCACAAATGTGAATTTATTGAAGATTTTCTTGACTGTACGCAGGGTCAGAATTATATATGCAGGTTCAAATATACAGGGTGGGGTTGGGGGGGTATTTAGTCAGCATATAATTGTGCAAGTTCTCAGAGAGGCCTGTAATTGACATTGTAGGTAGACCTCAACTATGAGAGACAAAATGAGAAAACATAAGTAGAAAATCACATTGTCTGAATTTTTAAGAATTTATTTGCAAATTATGGTGGAATAAGTATTTGGTCAATAACAAACAAACAAGATTTCTGTAACTTCTTCTTTAAGAGGCTCCTCTATCCTCCACCTGTAGTAATGGCACCTGTTTGAACTTATCAGTATAAAAGATTAATGTCCACAACCTCAAGTTGTTTGTGTTGCGTCGTTGACTTTACAGCAAACCCTCATACCAACGATCCATGTAGCTACAGTAGACAGGAAAAACTCCCCTTTAACAGGAAGAAACCTCCAGCAGAATCAGAACTGGGCTCAGTTCAAGCGGCCAGCTGCCACAACCGGCCGGAGGTTTGAGAAGACGGAGCAGAATGCACAACAAGAAACAGATCAACTGGTTTTGAAGTCGTTTTCTTTGTTAATGTAAAGTAGAAAGTCATTAGCAGGAGAGGGAGAATGTTTAGCTCCTGAAAGCATTATCTCAGCTCATGCTTTCCTTCAGGAAGATCCTCTATGGAAAGAAAAACAGAAAAACATAAAGCTAACAGTTAAAATAACACTCTACAATATTGCAAATTGTAGAGTAGTAGAACAAGAAAGTTTCAGGGCGATGGAAAAGTTGTCCTCTAGCAACTTAAGCCAATGGCAGCATGTCCAATGGGCCACTGTAGATAGAAAAACGGAGTAAATTTCAGCAAAAAAAACGGAGAAATATTAGGATCTCAGGAATTTTCTACAAAACAAGGACATTTCTGAGCTTCGAAAAAAAACTACAATTTTTAGTTCAATCTCTGAAATCTTCTAGAAAAAAAATTAGAAATTTCTGAGTTTCAAAAGTAGAAAATGTTCAACTTTTTTTCTTGAAAAAAGATTGAAATTAATTGTAAAATTTCAGAGGTTTTTGGCAGAAATCAACAAATCGACTTTTTTCCCCCCCTATCTACAATGGCCCTAATAAGCCTTTGTGTTTCACAGCTGAACAAACAGGTGAATGAAAAGCGCTGCACCGTACCCTGACATGAAGGTTGTCATTGTTGTTGGTCGCAGGCTGTCTGGAGATTGCAGAGGAGTTCCGCTCTCAGGAGATTGACGGGCAGGCTCTGCTTCTGCTGAAGGAGGACCACCTCATGGGAACCATGAACATCAAACTGGGCCCAGCTCTGAAAATCTTTGCTCAGATTAGCATGCTCAAAGACTCGTAGCTCGTCTCTGTTACTGACCGGACACAGCAGGCCTGCTCAGGATCTTCAGATATCCATCATGACCTCAAAGACTCTCTCAGTGTTTCCTCATCTCACCTCTTACACGTTCACACTACTTCAGGGACTAAAGGTATTCTCTGCTGGAGACAGATGCCAGTTTCAAGAATCCACATAGATTTGGTGACCATCCAGCAGGTTCACCCCTTGCTTCAGGTCAGCAGCAGTCTGATGTCTTCACTAAAGACACTTGCTTGATCAGGAGATCGGGACTTTCTCTGTGCTGTGTGTGCAAATGTACTAGCATGACTGATGGCTTAACCTGCACAAGTCACTTCGCTGTTAAAAAGCAGAAAACTACTAAAGTAATGCTGCCTTCCACCGTGGGCTGATTACAGTCCACCAGTTAGAACCAGCAGGTGGCGGTTGGAAAGTCCCGTCAACCAGCCGTCAGTCTGGTCCCCATGTCCCAGCCTGTGGACATGGTGGAGAAGAAAGAGGGTGGGGCTTTTTCTCCCGGCTGTCTTGAGGTAATGTGTTTGCATCTGTTTGATAATCATTGCTCTGTCCTGCTGTGTCCTCAGACAATGTGTTGTCATGCTCCATGGCAACACGCTGGATATTTCAGGAACAAAGTCTCTTCAGTCACAGTCTGTGTTTTCTCACTGCTTTGTTAAAGTAGCAGTATGTAACTTTAAAAGAAAATGTTGTTTTTTGTTTGTTTTTTACATATTTGTTGAAGCTGTCAGTATGCCGTGACAGTATGGTATGAGGCAACCTGTGAAAATTTGTTTTAACTCCTCTGCCTTTTCCCAGTGCTGTCTTGGAACAACCAATCAGAGCTAGGTCTCTCCCCACTTTGCTCTGTGCTAAGATGCAGCTTCTCCCCGTCAGCAGAGCCTGCTCAGTCTAGTTAGCATGACTTCCAATGGCGGTGGATAAATGGTTTTCCTGTAATAGTAAGTTGTTTCTCCACCGTTAACATGTTGAACAGCATTGATTGACAGCACTAAGACCCTCCTCCTGGCTCTGATTGGTTGCTTTTAACTGGGAGTGGTGCATTTCTGCAAAGGCAACAGTAGCACAGGGAAGGGATGAAGATCTATCTTTTCACAGAGTATCGCTCTCATATTATACTGTATTTGAACAAATCGGTAAAAAAAAAAGTAATTAAAGTTACATACTGCAACTTTAAATCTAACAGTCCTGAATCAGAACTACGGGGTTTACAACTCAGATGAATGTTTATGCTGAAGCAATTTAAATCTAAACTTGACAATTAATAAAAACTGGCTGTAGAGAAGGAAAGGAGTAGATGTCCCAGGTTATAAACCATCAGGATGGAATACTGATGGTTGACATTGTTTTTGACATTGACCCATTGTGGTGACGTTGGAAAATCTATCCACCTTTTGGCTATAGTGAGAGTGAGAGGTGGGGTCGACCCTGGACAGGTTACCAGTCCATTCCAGGGCAACATGCAGGACCAGCTAACCTCCCAGTTCTGTTTCTGGACTGTGGGAGAAAACCTTCTTACTGCAAGGCACAAGCTCTAAACATTTCCACATCTGGAAATGTTCAGGTTCATTCTGGTTTCGCTCACAATCAGACGATGATGCATCCGACAGCTGTTTTCTGCTGCACTCTTAGAAACTGATCCACAGCTCAGAATGACACTGATAAACACTGTGACACACAAGCTGTGATTATTTGTTGTTGTATTGATTCTTTACTTCTCTGCATAATGACAGGAGGGTTACCAAAATTCTTCAATAGGACTAAAAAACTGAAGATTTAATGTGAAAATCCTTAAGGTCTGCTTTGCATCTGGTGTTTTGTCGATGAATGGATGAATGGTCTGGCTGTAAATGCTCCGTTCACTTCCTCTGGTGCTGCTCTGAATCAATCTGACTCGGAGCAAACAGATTTATTTTTTTTTCTTTCCCCCAGGCAATTATATGAAAGTCTATGCACACAAATGTGACTGCAATAAGTGCCTGTGGGAGTGGAGCGATAAAGCTGCCAAAATCATGGGTGGGAATTAGAGAATACACAAAAGGAGAAAGAAAAAAAAAAAAAGACTACCTGTTCCGTCATCAAGCCTTTACCAAAGTCACGTGGAACTGAAGCCAGAGATGCTCTGCTGACATACCGCTAGATGCGAATGGTGACGCTCTCCTCTAGAGTAGACTATGTTTCAGTCCTTGGACATGTTCTCTGGCCTTACACACAGAACACACTTTAATAAAGTCAATAGATCTGTTCTTTGCGCCTGACTTACTGTTTTTATTTTAATGGTGGTGAATATTTGGAGTTTGATTATCTACAGGAACTCTGGATACTTCTCTTAGTACACCTGAAATAAGACTAAATTAACCTGCATGTAACTTTTCAGCAAGATATAGAAGCCCATCTTAAATTAATAATTACTTGAGTACTAGTTCCGCTGGCAGATTTTTTCCCCCCCCATGCCGAAAAATAACTTGGATTTTTGCAGCTGAATCTATAAGAAATACCAAAGAGAACAGTTTGACAGAAAGTAACAGTTTCTAGCCTGTGGTTTTTGAACCTAAATGACTCAGTTTCCACAGATTCATATTAATGATTTATTAAAGATTCCTCCTGCTGCTTCTTTTTGCATCGTGAACTTTTTACCTTTAACTTTTTTTTTGTCCGAGGTGTCCCATCACCAGAACATTAAACTCTGTGCTAAAGAATTTTGAAGAAAGTGACAACACAATGCCACATTTTAATAAGTGATTTATTCTCCCCAAAATAAACCCAAATCAAACTTATAAGCACAAAGACTTCAAGTACAAAGCATTGGGATTATTGCAAATGTTCAATAAATTAACTTATTTCTTCATTCAGACATATTCAGTAGTTCACATTAAAGAAGAAACAATAAACAAACCCATAAAGAGAAACGGAACAAAAATAAATCACCTGGAAAATGAAAACCGAGGGAAAAGGACCTAAAAATCAGAGTGAAGCCAAGTGGAACTACCATGTGTGAACAGAGGAATCAGTTTTAATGTTCTGTCTGGAAGGGGGAAAAGCCCAAAGAAGATTCAATACACCCTGCGTTCCCAGAATAATCTACTTCCCAAATACAGTGAGGAAGCTGTCCATCGGGGTCCAGTTCCTAAGTGAGTCTGATGTTGGGGTTTAAATCCAGACTAGGGGTCAGGCAACCCGAGCGACACTTTCAGAGACACCTCCAGAGCTCGAGTAAAGCTAGAAAAACCAGGCAGAGCATGACTTGTCAAAGCTGATGTTGGTTAGATGTTATGAGAAATGCTGAAAATGAGAAGTAAAGATGGTGAACTGGAGAAAGGTTACATGCTTCAGGTTAAAAAAAAAAAGATGGAAAAGGCTAAATGCGATCTAACGTGCCATTAGAGGATGGACTTTGTTAGCATGAGAAGCTAAAGACAGTGGCTGCCAGTCAACCAAAGGAAGGAGTCGTGTTCACCCACTCCAACAGTCTTGCCTGGGATTCTCCGTCAGAGTCCCGCTTGAAGCTTGACTGAACGCCATGTTTCAGTTCAGTCACAGAACTACAGCCACAATTCGTCTAGAACTCACCACAGTCCCATTTCTTCACATTTTCTCTGTCAGAGCCAGATTTTCACTTTTTCTCTCCCTGGAGAAATCTTAGTCACTCTAGGGACAGCTTCTGCTGTCGTGTAGTTTCACACTAGGCCTGAACATTATGTCCCAAATTGGTCATTATCATAATATGCATATTGTAAAGATGTGTTCAGACGTATTGGCAGTGGCAGATTGGATGATATTGTTAAATGCAGCACCAAACTGTTTTGGATGGAAAAGTGGTCATAAGGCGGACAAATCTACAACTATGTTGTTTTGAAGCCAGAACTACAAACTTTGACTCAAAGCTAATTTTAAAAAAAAACAAACTTTGTTATTGAGATGGAAATAAGAAATTATTTTCCTAGTAGTTGGAGAGACGACTCCTTTACTAGGGTCAATGTCTGCAGTGACCCCAATGCAGAACGACATTAACACTTCATTTATCACAAGTCACTATGTGACTTGGCATATCATAGCCTTCCTAAAATAATGGCCTAAGTCACTTTTTGGCAAGAAATGACTCAGGCCATTCATTTTAAAAAGGTGTTGATATAGAAAATCGCGCTGCCCTGTATCGTACTGATATATCACTGCTTTACATTCATTTACTTGAATACTTTATTAGCAGAACTGTTCAGTTTCCCTGTGAACAACTAGCAAGGCATTGAATGGGTAAACTGTTAAAGCTCCAAAGAAAAACCCAGACCCTCCTCTGCAGAAGATTTTAGTTGTAAAGACCAGCACTGGGACTGGCTGTGAATAAATACATGAAGCTGCATTGTAATTATGACCAGCAGACCCCAAGTGGGGCCCAAATGTTTCAGAACAATTGTCACTATTTCATGCTTCTGCTGTCTTAATCAGCCCTGTCCCCAGTACGCAATCATACATATGGAGGGTAAAAAAAAAAGTCAAACTTATAACAGTCAATGGAGATAGTTAATTAAATAATACCAATTAATAACTTTAATCGGTCATACTCGCATATCAAAATCAGAGGGTGCAACTTGTGCTCCACTAGTTTAGATTGATTCTTTGAAAATCATGGCAGCCTCTCTAATGGACAATTTTCAGGAGCTTTTCTGCGAGTTGGAGAGATTATATGTACAATTAGCAGATGATCATCCAGACTAAGTGGAGGATGAAGTCGAAGGATTGCTAGAATGCCGAGCATTCTAGTGGAAACTAGTGGAGTTAAGTAGATCGACGTTATCCCTGCTTCTTGGTTGATAGGCGAATTTGACAGATTGTTTCATTAACATGCCTCAGAAATAGGAACCTTGAAATAAATATACATCTGATTAACTACCTGATATTACAAGTGTGTATTTTAATTATTTCATGGCATATGTAAACATCTGATTAAGAATTTATTTTATGGTGAATTTATTTAACGACTTAAAGTATTAATTTTGTCCTGTTTAATCCTCCATACAGGCATGCCTGATCCAGCCCTCCCTACCTTTGCTTAACAGTCCTTTGTCGTGTCTGTAGTGTTTTACACAGAAAAATGATAATCAACATACACCAACTGGACAAAAAATGAATTTAAATTCATATTTAGGCACTTTGTTACCACCAGCATCAAACTATTTACTCCAACGTATGTTTTTGTTATATTAAAACCAGAAAGATAACTTGATTTTTAAATATTTGTTTCTGCACAACGCCATTAGAAAACATGCCTGCGTATGACACTGAAGCTAGGTTTACAGAAGTAAATGGTGAAAACTATTGCATGCTGCAATAGTTTTGCAGGTTCTAATGAAATGTGTGAAAGGTAAACAGAAGGCTGAAACTGCTGGTTTCCACCTGGATCGCCTGGCATAGATTCAGCTCTTCCTGTTTGACCTGGTGGCTCACACCACCATGTCTGAACCAATCAGGACTTTTTTCTTTTTTTTTTTAAAGGCTTAATCTAGAGACTTTTCTACAAAAGACCGGTTTCATATTCAATTCTAACTCATAACTTGTGATTTTCTTTTTAAAACACAATTTCGGTATATGTACTCATGCAGAGTAAAACTAATTATTTTTATGAACGCTATTGCTAATTCCAGCCCTGTGGTTTGGTTTCCCAGCTGATTTCTGAGCAATATTCCGCCATGTTGGATGTTATTTTCCATAAAGCACAGTAGGCGAGTTGGAGATCAGAGGTTTTAGGATCGGAACGAACAGCAAACAACCCACCCACCATGTCAATATGTCCACAACAACAGTAGCAGCAGCAAACCCGCGCTGAAGCTACGCTTAAGCGACCTCAGAGGAGTCGCGGCAGTCGTCTTCCCTTTTGCTGGAGACCTGGTGGAGTCAGAGCGGAGTGTTAGAACAGGTGAGGCACGGCGGAAACTGTCTGCCCCCACCCCTGACTAGACACAGACAGAATGGCAGAAGAGGAAGAGGAGGAGGAGCAGGAGGGGGTGTGAGCAGTAAAGAACCAAAGCCACAAGTTTGTTGTTAATTTAATCATGTGATTCAATATAAAACATTATGAAAAAGGCAGAAAAAAAATAGAGCAGAAAGAGTCCAAGCAGAGAGACAGAGCAGTTCATGCATTCAGAGTCCGGCCCGTCTCAAGAGTGCGGCAGGTCCGCCCAGCTGCTTGGCACCACAGCTGGAAACAGCAACTGACAGCCAGAGGTCTACACCCTCCTCAGAGAGGAAACAAAAAGCTGTGAAGGGCTCCATCATGTCGACCCCAACCTGCCTCCTGATGAATCCCAGAATCCTCTCTGAGGATGTCCCTCCAGATGACTTCCTGAGCACCAGGTTCTGATCCCTGATCACAGTCACAGCGTCACCGCACCGACTCATCAGACCGCAAGGAGTTACGCTCAGAGTAGCTCACTGATCACACTGAGCATCAACGGTGTGTGTGTGTGTGTGGCATTTGTGTCTAGTTTAGAAGTGTGGAACAAACTGATTTGTCTGCATTAAGACAATCAATATAGTTCTTGAAAAACTATATCTAGCTGTAACAATGATAATACATTTCATATGTAGTGTTTCCAACATATAATGGAGTATTAGGGCCAGGCCAAGAATGCTTTTTCACTTCAAGAACGTCGTATTACAAAAAGTCATATGACAAGAAAGTCATGACAATACAAGTATAAAGTAATAATATTACCAGAATATGGTTGTATAGGAGAATGAAGTGGTCATTTTGTGAGAATTTCTCCACAAAAAATAATCACAAAATAAAATGTGGACTGTTAAGCAACTTGTGAAGTAATACTTTAGTATATGAAGAGATACTTAATCTTTTAACACATCAGAGTTAAATTATTATGAGCAGCAAGATTTTGAAACAATTCTGCAAACAGAGTAAGTTTTAAAGAAAGTATCGGGGACTTGCTGAGCTGCTCACGTTAGATCATAATAGTTATCAAAGCTTTTTTCCTCATTAAAAAACAACTTTTTTTGACTTACATCTGGTAATGTTGCATCTTTATAATACTAATATTATGACCTTGTTGTAATTTAAAAAAAAATCTTTTACTCTGGCCCCAACACTCCGTGGTACCAACAAGGTTTTAGGTGTCTGGTTGTGTGAAGTATATTTGCACTTTTCACAAAGACTTGTGAAAGTAAAACTCCGTACTGGATTATAGAACTGATCAGCTGATTCTGGCACGGAGATGGGAACCAATCAGCCCAGTTAAAGATGATAACCGAACCCCAACCTGGTCTGGTGTCATTTCATTTCTCTGGGTTTATCACCAACACTTGTCATCTAGCCCACAGCGCCTCCTACTGACTACATTACACCATTTATGCATAAGGTGAAGACTTGGCTGTTCTTCCACATGAGGCTACAGGTTTCTATGACAGACAGATCTGCAGTAATGGAGGATTCTGATCCAGTCCATCCAAGCACTCAGACATTCTAGTAATCTTTTGAACTGGTCTGGATCAATAGTTCTAAAAGCTTCTCTGGCAACTTTACTGCTGTTTTCCAATATTTTCAGTCCAGTTGTTCAACATGTCTGAATATCCTATACTTCGGGGACGTAAAAATTAGAGCTTGGAGTTCTAAGAAAAGAAAAACCTCCCTCTGACGTGTTGCTTCAGAAAGTGTGGAGAACTACAAATGAGGACCTCTTTAAAACATTACAAGAACATCTGATTGCTGGGAAGAAAAGAACAGAAAAATTGGGGTTGACCAGGACTTCTGGATGTTCTTATTTACTTTCAGAAACCCACCAGATGATGACCTTAATAAAAATGTAACACCTCTTCCAACAAACTCAAACTGGCAGAGATGAACAGCAAAATATCGACAAAAGGAAAAGATTTCTTGTCCTTGTTGTCCTTCCACAGCAACCAACGTTTCTTTCCAATCCACGGCGGGCGTGAAGAGAGCAGGAAGTGTGCCAACGAGATGCTGGAAGCCAGACGTGTTGCCGATCTTAGAAAAAAGGTTTCAGCTTGGATCGTTTCATTGTTTGCAGCTGCAGAGCACCAAGTCCTTCTACCCAGAAGCAACGCTGACCAATCACCTCTCAACAGAGGGGGAAAAAGGAAAGTGTTTAAGGCTATGGCGGCCCGCTCTGGTGTTCACTCACACAAACTCATTTCAGACCAAGAGCCCCAGAGAGAGAGTGAGCAGAGAGAAGACACGCTGGACACAAACAAGAGAGCAGATTAGAGTGAAGCTGGCTTTTGTCAGCGCCGTTTATACCTTGCTCCTGAAGAGAGGCTTGGCGCCGGGGCCACAGTACTCGTTGTAGATGAGTTTAAACAGAAAGAGGTGGAACAGGGTGATGAGCGACGCCACACTGAACCAGAACAGAAAGGGCAGGCCGGGGTATCTGTTTGCCATGTGCTCCTCGTGAGCCAGAATGGCCTTGAGGTGCAGCGTGTGGCGCAGGTCCTGCAGGTGGCGCAAGTCGGTGGAGATGTAGAGGAGCGGCGTGATGGGCTGGGTCACCATGACGGGGAACGTGTGGCCTTTGACCTCGGAGGTGAGCTCGACGGGCTCGTTGAGGCAGCCGGCCTCGCAGGCGTACAGCTTGACTGCCGCCTCCTGCTGCCGCACCGACAGGTGCAGGAAGGGCTTCCCCTCACCGTCCAGCAACACGGCAAGGTTGATCAGATCCTGGTTGTAGTGGATCCCCCGCAGGGCGTAGCTGTTGTGCAGCACGTCCGGGTCGGCCTGGAACTGAAGGTGGTTCTCTGTGAACTGGAGGCCGCCGAAACTGAGCACCATGCCCTGCATGGCCCCGTGGGCGCCGGCGGCAACCAGCACTTTGCAGCCCCTCTTCTGCAGGGTTAGGGTCCACAGCGTGACCAGCTGCAAGATCTGAGCCGTGTTGCTCACACGCTCGGGCCACAGGTTCTCGGCGTGCATGGTGGCGTGGCCGCTGAAGCAGTGGTCGGCGTAGTTGAGGCTGGATACGAGGCGCGCGCGCTCCTCCGCGCTCAGCCGCTGGTCGAGCAGAGGCGCAGTGGAGGAGGACAGGATGTAGTAGAGGGTGATGTTCACGGTGCGGCTGGATGGCGTGTTGGAGTCCGTGATCTTTCTCATTTCGATACCTGAATTCAACAGACAGAATTTCATCTGGTCAGCAGCTGGGTTTCCGTTCCAAATGTGTGCAAATGTTTGTCGATATTCTGCTTATGTCAGCACAACAGAGCCTGTTTCACAGGCTTATTACCTTATTTGAGATTTAACAGATGTACAAAAAAAAATTATTTGGTTTACTAGTTTTTGGGTTTTTTTTTTTTGGCTAGTTGATTTTAAAATGCCCTGCGACAGACTGGCGACCTGTCCAGGGTGACCCCTCCTCTCACCCGGAACGTTAGCTGGAGATATACACCAGCACCTCCTGACCCCACTAGGGACAAGGGTGTAAGAAAATGGATGGATGATTTTAAAACTATAGTTGTGTGTTTAAGCATTGTTAACAATGTCTTCCAGTAGTATAGTTAACCAGTAATGTTTTTACAATTCCTGTCAAGGTTACATTTTTCAGTACAAAAAACACGACGAGCTAAGCTCACCGAACTTAGCAAGGTCTCTGGGGGAAGCCCTGAGGAGTGCACTGATGAACTGGCCTTAATTTTCAGAGATCGGTGATCGGACGATACTTAAATGTGAGGACGATCTTATCCACCTGAGCAAAGGTCTAAAAATCGACCACTGTCCTCTATTGTTCTGCTGTGAGAGAGGCTTCACTGACAGACCCACACACCAGGTCATGTCTGCATGTCTACAGTTAACAACTGCCACCCCAGAGTTGCCAACTCAGGGACTTTCTTTCTATATATAGCAACATTTCAGACAAAAAAATATTTGTATGGCAGGTCAGGCTTTGTGAAGATCAGTGATCAGCCAGAAAACTGTTACCAGTGCACTTCTACTTGATTGTGCTAGAAAAATGGCACCATTTGTCTAAAATATAATAAATAACACGAGCTCCTTTCAGAACTTCAGGCAGCTTGGAAGGAAGGCATAAAGGGTTGAGTGATGGGCTGACAGTTTAGCACAGATCTGGATGATGTTTGGCTCAGAATAGTAAAAACACAAGAGTCAGTGAGCTGCTTACCTGAGCTAAAGAGGTCCATCCAAGCCTGCTGGTGTTCCTGAACCAGCTCCTTCACGTCAGCCCTCAGAAGCTCCTCCATCTCCTTCTTGGCGCCATCTCTGAGGCTGCTGAAGGTCGCCTCCAGCTTCGAGGACTCGATGGGCTCTGAGGTCCAGACCACAGACAGGATGTTGTCCGAGTACTCGGATTTTGCAGCGACCTGGATCCTGTTCTTCAGCTTTCTGGTGACCACCACCACCAGCACGACCTGGCTGTTCTCCACCTGCACCGTCCCGGAGGACAGCTCCACCTCTCTGTCGTCGAGCGTGTCCACGCTGGAGGAAAACCTGCTCCTCGATCCTGGGCTGCCGGGTGATATGTCCACGTTAGCGACCCGATCTGAGGGGTTGTTGATGTGGATTCGTTGCAGGTACACGTTGGGTCGGCTCCGGTGGGCGATGAACTCCTCTCGGATGGACACGCAGTCCCGGGCGGACTGCACCGCGGCCGGCGAGGCGCACCGGACCGAGAGCACTGCTCCCTTCCGGTACCCCAGCAAGTTAGCTTCAGCCTCGGCTCGCCTCCCCACAAGGTGGACGTTGACCCTCGGAGAGTGTTCGGTTTGGTGAACCGGGGCTGAGCCCGGCTGTGAAGACGAGGCCACCCACAACTTGTTGGCGTCCACATCGATGAGAATATGGCCGTTCCCCGTCACGAAAGGCGTGTCCAGCGGCTCAGAGTGCGTGCTGTAGACCCCCTCTCCCCGATCCGCTATGGACTTCCACTTGTGGATCTCACTCTGGAGGCACTCCCCCGCCGCGCCTCCGGGCACAGCCGAACCGCCCAGGAACGTCCACCTGCGCTCTGCCCCCAGGTACCAGTAGAAGATGAGGAAGAGGAGCAGTCCGATGAGGACCCGTCGCGCCCAGCTACTCGACAACAAGCCCGGTAGCCCCTTCAGTCTCTGCTGCAGCCACATTTTATGTTCAAACAACGGAAGCCCAGATGCGAGTCTGCGTGTCAACACGAGACCCCGAGTGCTTACGGGTCGCTTTAAAGCCTTGCATTCATTTCAGGTGTCGGATTCCGTTCAGGAAGCTACATTTATGGTGTTAGCTCAAGTTCCGACAGGCAGCGATGAGTCTAAGGAGCTGCATTAACTTTAAGCTTCAGTTTCCTCAGCTGAAGGTAAACTGAAAGTGTTCCATTCAGTTTAGTTGTCAGGCTCCACCGGGGAGGATAGCTTAGCTAAGTAGCCAGCGCTGAGAACCAACTCAGTGGAACATTTCTTTCTCGCATCTTTTTAACTCTGACATTCTTCGCCAAGTAAGCATGAAGCTCGTCAAAAATATCACGTCCAAAATATTTCAGTTGCGTTTGTTAGTCAACCCGAGAAGAAATCACCTGACGTTGTAGTAGACTCCAACGGCTGACACTTCCGGTGGTCTCTTCTTCCTCCTCCTTCTTCTTCTTCTATAGTTTTTTTCTGGCAGTTTACATACGTGGTGTATTACCGCCATCAACTGGACGGAGATGTAATTCAGAAATTCATTTTGTCCTATGTACAGTATCTTCTAACCTTAAAAATAACTATATAATATACATACTTTAACACTCACACAAACAAGTTCTGCAAAATATTAGATGAACTGGCATTTGTGAAGAGCTTCTGTCTTGTACCTGTGACCTTTTGTTGTTGTGGAGAGATCAACCTACTTTTTTCGGTTCTGATGTTACTGGCTGTGTAGAAGCAGTGACTTTGTGGTATTGGACCATCCCAATAACGATTATTTTGTAAGTGTGACTCTACTTATTTTTGTTTTGACCGCAACAGTTGTAATCTCTAAAATCCCTTGAAATTGTGTTTACGCCTACCTGATGTCCACTGACCAGGACTCTGTAGTCCTTCACTTGTCTAACTTGATATTTTGAACATTTTGTTAAGAAGTGCTGGTCATGGCATCAAGGGGAATGAGCAAAAGCAGTCAATGCGGAAATTAGGTCGTTTTCTTGTAATTCAAGACCAATTTTCCCAGCAAACTCTGCCTCGCACAGAAGCCCAGTATTAGAACAATGAGGCGTTCACTCGGCCCTTAGGAAAATGTCGCATGAGGGGAAGTGGGGAAGTCTACGTGCAAGGAATCATGTCCTCCTTTCCCCAAAGTTTTTATCCCACCCACTCGTGGAGAGAGGGTGGTCCATTTACATCATGACCTAGAAGTGTTCATTTCAAAAACGCCACAACAACAAGACTTTGAAAGTTTTACCATATTTTTTCACGGACGTGAAGGGACCGTTGGTTGCAAATACAGGAAGAGTGGAATGGTGGGAAGAGGCACACGGGGGTGGTAGAGGCGTCCAGTAGGGTGTACGGTCAGTGAGGCTCTCGGTCCGGGACCAGGCGGCACATAGAAAGCCTTCGCACACATTGGGATTCTGCTATATATTCTGTAAACTCCGGTTAACATGACACTCGTATGTTTTCCCATCCTTTCATGGATGTGTTTATGTGCACTTTCCTCGCTGGTGAACTGTGGAGATCAGCGTATCCCGGAGGGTAAGTGGAGCATTCCGCCGGAGCCGCCGCTCACATTTCCCACCGGGTTGTGTCGCTCAGGCTGCAGCTACTCTCAGTCTATCAGCGCGGTGTCCAGCTCTCCTCACCAGCCTCCGTGGCTCCGGGTGAAGTTAAACCCGCTCGGTGTTCTGGTAGTTGCGGTTATGTATCGGTTCGCTTAGAGAACGTTCCAGCAGATTCGCTGCCGTTAAAACGCGGCAGCTCGGTTAGAAAAATCTGTTTTAGTCGTTACGGGTTTCAATTTTCAACCCTTCCTCATTCCGAATTATTATTACTATTCATGCTAAACTACATTATCTGGGGACTTTATTAAAAGCTTTTCAATCTATATTTGTGATAAATATATATTTTAGCTGCTTTCAGCTCAGAACTCAGACCTGAAGTTGACTTCTGATTCACACGTAATAAAGAACTATTGAACTGATTTTAGTGATTCAACCTTGACAGGTTTAAACATGACTGACCTTTTGTAGATTGACTGCAAAATCAGATATTTGTGAATAATTTATTTGTAAAAAAACAAAAAACGAAAGTTGCAATGTTTTGAGGATTTAGCATTAAGACAACATTGTATAGCGTCTTGCTGAAGACAGTAGCCTACATGCCAAACCCAGAATTGATTACAGTAGAATGGAGGAAGTTGTTTTATTTAATTTTTTGTCCAAAACACAGTCGTAAAAATATTTACTAATCCAGTTTAGTTTCCAGTATTTCAAACTATGAATCGTTGAGGCTCCCCCCCAAAAATGATCCTGGCAGAGGCTAACTTCGGCGCCATGAGAAGCTCTTCCATGCCGCTGACGTGGACGGGATTCCGCAGAGGACCGAGGGCTAAACACATCCTCCGGCTCCTGCAGCTTCTTCTCTACATCGTCAAACATCTGCAACGTTTAATAGAACTATGGTCGTTTATTGTCAAAACTTGAACTATGTGGAAGTGACGCTAAAAGAAACAAAGAGACCACACGAAATAGTTCTCAGCCAATTGAATCCGTTTCAGAGAGAACCCCCATCACACTGACTGTGTGTTTACAATGTTCAGATATTACAGTTGTATTACAGACATTCTTATCAAATGCGCTTTCTTATGTGCTCCTGCTATGTCACTTATCACCGGTTATCTTTCTCCAGACATAACACTTAAAAAAAAAAATAAAAATGTTGAAGCAAATGATAAAGGAATAAAAAGACTTTCAAAAATAGACAGGTCTACATTTTCTGCAGTTACATTTGTAAAGATTTTAAATTCAGTTCATTTGAGTAAAGTAGGCAGCTCCAAGAGTTTTTAGAGGAGTTGTAGTCGATGTCCTGCAATGTTTAGATGTGTCTCTATTTTAGCACACGAGTAACACGGTCATTAGCAGGACTCTGGAGAACTGGTGGACGAGAGACACATCTAAAAGCTGCATGGTGCTAAACCATGCTTTGATTTTAACTTCATCTTTTTATATGCATCTTTTAAAACTCCTATAAATGGTGTGTTTTGCTGTCTTTGCAAATGTATTATTCCCAGGAAAGTAGTTTACACACACACAGCTGCTTACAGCCCAGAGTACACAGCTCTGGAAAACAAATATTACACGCTTTATACATTTAATCACACCGGAAGTGATAAATATCTACATCAAAACGCACTGGAAGACATGCATATGGGGAAAAACGATCCCAAATTTAGGAAGCAGTTCTGAAATTTGAACAGTGACAACAAGGTTACAGGACAGTTAGTCAAACAATCTCCTGCTGATCCGCAGGACTTCATCTACTGTTCCACTTGGTTACACACAGTTCACTCAGAGATAAATGTCAATAGCAGAATAATTTGTCTGGCATCATCAGAGGATTTGGCGAGTTTTTCGTGGATTCTTAAGTCGACTGCTCAATTTAATGTGATACCATTTAAAGGTTTCCAACTGTATGACACTTAGTGCTTAGAAGCATTGCTACAACAATTAAATAATGAACCAAATAGACATTTTTGTATTTTCTTGTGCAGACATGAAAACAATTCAAGACTTAATTGCTTCTTTTCTGTAAGTTTGGTTTGTGTTTTCCTCTGGTTCTCTGCCAAAGCAAACGTAGCCCTGTGCTTGTGCCCAGAGTCACTTAGCTCAACAGTTTCTTACTTTGTCTGTCGTGAACAGACCAGTTATTCTGTCAAGGAGAACCTATAATTTACAGCCGAGCAACATTTCAAAGTTGAAACAAATAAGTTTATATGTTTATGTACACTTTTTTTTTTCTATAATCTAAAACATATATTTTGTAGGGCATGAAGCAAACCATTTGACCACTCTTCCGTCTCATAATTTTTTCTTCCAGATAAACTTTTAGTTTTGACTGTTGCAACCAAAGAGACAGATGGCTTCAGGCGTTTCCTGAGGTCGGCCAAGCACTTCAACTACACTGTAAAAGTAAGTCACAGCTTCTCTATTTCTTTAGGTAAAAAAAAAAAGAAAAAGAAAACCCTAATTGTAACTATTTTGTGTTGTTTTTCCAGGTGCTCGGCCAAGGCGAGAAGTGGAGGGGAGGTGATTACATGTCGGCTCCAGGAGGAGGTCAGAAGGTTCGCCTGCTGAAAGATGCCGTTGTGGAGATAAAGTCCGAGGACCAGGTCATCCTTTTTATCGACAGGTGGGACTGATTCTCACATTTAACCTGCATCGACCTTCTTGCTGGTTTGTCTATTCTGTCCCTTTTGCTTTTATAGCGGAATGTTCCACAGATCTAAGTGAAGGGCAAAACAAAATGAGAACAACATTTCTCTGAAGATGGTCAACTTCAGAGAAAGTCCAGCTAAAGACATTTAGAAAGCTTAATTGCAGTTGTAAACCATCTGGCTGCTTTGAAGGAAAATGGAAAGGAGTCCCAGGTTGAAAGAGTCCCGCATATGTAAAATTTGCCGTGTTTAGTTTTATTGCGATGGCTATCATTTTCTGTACGTTTTTGACAGTGTGTTATAGCCGAAGTGTGTTATAGCCAATAGGTTCATTTGACCAAATTCAGAAGATGTGGTCAAATCACTCTGTTTTATTTTTGTATTAAAAAAAGCTGCAAATCCCAAACAATCCTTTTAAAAGAAACATTCACTGAAAATGTGTTTCGTACACATAAACTACATCTCTGGGATAGTAAAAGGAAAAAAGCAATATCATTCAAAAAACGCTGGTTTTTGAATCCAAAACCACTGGCACCTTAACTACCTTAACTCCTCACATTTATAGTGCTCTTCTCAGCCTTTTTTCTTTTTCTTTTTTTTCACACAGTGAAGCCAGAGTCGAGCTTTGAATGTTTCCTTCTTTCTCTCCCTCGTTGGCACAGCTACGACGTGGTTTTTGCCTCGGGTCCTAAAGAGCTACTCAGGAAGTTCCAGCAGGCCAAACACAAGGTGGTGTTCTCCTCAGAGAGCCTCATCTGGCCAGACAGACATCTGGAGGACAAGTACCCCCATATCAGGGAGGGCAACAGGTTTCTGGGTTCAGGAGGTGGGTCACCCAGGTTGGATCACGTGGCTCTTACTGCTAACAACTATGATAGGTGGACAAAAGTAATATTTTAGTTCTTTAAATCGGCTAAACATGGGTTGTTTTCTCAGACTGTGTTATGTGCTACACTGAAAAAAGACAACAGTTTATCCAAGTAAATGTGTTAAGTTTATTAAGTCATCATGCTAAGCAAATGCAAGTAGATTAAGTTTGACAAACTTCATTTGATTACATGTAACAAATTAAGAAGTGCTGTAAATCGATCAGATAATCAGATTAATCACACTCTGGCACTGTGATTAATCACATCTAATCACCATGCCTAACCTTTGTCAGCTTGAAATATAAATATGCACACAGTTGTGCACACTTGCCACACTCCAACCAATTAAAATTGTAAGAAACTATCTGAAAGCAGGTGCTATAATTTCCCATCACTCAACAGAAACTTACTCCACTTCACACACATACAAGTAGCAGCAAACCTGTGCAGGGGACAACCGACAGATAAGATACATTTTATTTTCTAATTCTCGGACGCCTCACCCCGTTCTTATGCTGCCCTGGAGAACTGCCCATATCCAAAACCGGTACGCTCTCAAAAAATGTTTAAGAAAATGTTTTATTGTCTCAAACCAAACATGTCTGAAGATTCTCAGTTTTCAATGATTTCATATTCCTGGACGTGCAGTATGAAGGAAGTCGTTTTGATTTAAACATTCATTCAAAAGTGTCCCTTTCCAATAATTTCACATGGAACTTGTGCGATGAGGCAACAGCCACTTGTCCTCCTGCAGCCGAGTGAGCAGCATAACTCGTGCATGTGAAATTTCAATGTGCACGCTCGGTCCAATGGCGCAACACAAGAAAGTTGAAAAATGTTCAACTTTTGTTGCTGTCTGCTGCTGTAGAAAACTTATCACCTGTCGCTGTCGTTCGGCGCTCTCTGTGTGTCAGTGGTCTTTGAAATATTCAATTCGGCGTTGTCTATTTAAACTTTCTGTGTCTCAGTGGTGTTCCGTGTGCACAGAAGCTGCTGACGTGGCCGTTGGTAGATTTTACAGTCTGGTGAATTGCTGACTGTGGAGCCTGTAAAACTGTGCCTACAAGCCCTCATTAGTACCGCCGACGTGGAGCTGACACACACGCACCCACACCTCCATTGTGATTGAACTTTATTTGGTTCCCAGGTTTCATGGGCTACCTGCCCAACATCAGAGAGGTGGTTGCTAACTGGACGGGAGCAGACAGCGACAGCGACCAGCTCTTCTTCACTAAGGTTTACGTAGATCCAGCTAGAAGGGTAAGATGTGTGTCACTGTAATTACACAAACAAGCCCCTTTAATCAAAGCACTCAGCTACAACTAATGAGACTCCACATGTCCTGCACGTGTTTGATGTTTAAAAAGCTGCTGGTGGCACAACTTTTCCTTTTTCAGCCAAACTTCAACATGCAGGACAAGAACACACAAATAAATATTTACAGTACAGACCAAAAGTTTGGACACACCTTTTAATTCAATGAGTTTCCTTTATTTTCATGACTATTGACATTGTAGATTCACACTGAAGGCATCAAAACTATGAATAACACATGTGGAAATATGCACTAAACAAAAAAGTGTAAAACAACTGAAAATAGCCCTTATATTCTAGTTTCTTCAAAGTAGCAACCTTTAGCTGTAATTACTGCTTTGCACACACTCTGCATTTGCTTGATGAGCTTCAAGAGGTAGTCACCTGAAATGGTTTTCACTTCATAGCTGTGCCCTGTCAGGTTAATAAGTGGGATTTCTTGCCTTATAAATAGTCATGAAAATAAAGAAAACCCATTGAATTAGAAGGTGTGTCCAAACCTTTGGTCTGTATTGTACATGCAAACACGAATAAGCTGAAAATGTAAACAATCAACTAATAATTTCAACTCACTCGACTGTTTCTAAATGTATTTTCAGAAGGCCTTAAACATCACCCTGGACTCAAAGTGCAGATTGTTCCAGAACCTTCACGGAGCTCTTGGTGAGTGTTTAAAATGAGGCCAAATAAGGAGAGTCTTTTAACACGTCAACCAGCTTTTCACCGTTTAGTTTAGTGGCCACACATCACTCTGACACTAAAGTAGGATTGAAAGCCCGCCCTGTTATATTTGTTGCTCTGTTGGGAGGATATGAGCCATCAATGTCCTTCCTGGAATAAATAACTATTGGTGTTTTTACCTTTAGTGAAACGTTATTAGTTTTCCAGCTAACAGTTTTGTAGATCAGAAGATTGTAAAGCTAAAACCATACATTTTTTCAGTTTCTCTAGATCTTGCTGAGACGTTGGTCCCTTAATCCTGGAAATATTCTTCATGTGATAGAAGGCCGACTTTGTTACTGTCTTTATGTGTCTCTGAAGGTTCAGGTCACAGTTCATCTCTGCACCCAGGTTTTGAGCTTGATTGCTAGTTTCCAGCTGTAATAACTGAAGCTGTGTGCTGATTCTGGATGGTTCACGGATAATGACTTCAATAATGTCTCAGTTCAGCTAGAGGAAGTTATAGCACCTCCATGCATTGACTTTCTCTAAGCAGTGATTGGATGGCGTTGGAATGACCTGGTGACATCGTAATGTAGAGCCGTGTATCATTTGCGTAGTTATGGTAAATAATCTTTTCGCTTCTGATAACCTGAGCTGGTGGTAGTGTAGATGTTAAACAGAAGGGGCTCCAGGATTGAACTTTGGGGTACCCCACATGTGACATAGTGCCATAAAATTCACACTCATCTGCATAAGACCTCCTTGCTTTTGTCATATCTTGCTAGGATTACTGCAACACTCTGTGTGCCCGTCTTGATAAAGTTTCACCTCAGCAGGTGTGAACTGTCCAAGACACAGCTGAATGTGTTCAGACTAGAAACAGACGCTGTCAAACCTGTGCTGATTTCTACACTCACTGCCTTCCTGTTCATTTCAGGATCCAGTTTAATTCTGTTACACGTCCTGTCAGAACTTCAGGTCCAGTAAGAGCATGAAGGTCCACTAATGAGCTGTTGTTAGACAGAGCTTCAGCAGTGGAGCCAACTAATCCATGGAACCACCTTAAATCTCTGTTTAGAAAAAAAAAATTATTGCCTGAGTTTATTTTAGGCAGTTATTTTAACATGTTTATATTTCATAGTTTTATGGTAGTTTATCATGTTGGTCAGCTGTTGCTGCCTTTAAATGTGCCGTAAACATACCACGCCTGTGAGTTTGTTCGGATCCAACAAATGGGTTCAAACGGCTGAAGAACTTCATGCGGGTTCAGCTGTACAGAGCTGCAGGTCGGTCATAATGTTGTGCCTGGTCAGTTCTATTTATGTTTGTCTTTCCAGATGAGGTGGTGTTGAAGTTTGAAGACGGTCGAGTTCGGGCCAGAAATGTACAGTATGACACCCTGCCCGTCATCCTCCATGGAAACGGACCAACTAAGGTACTGCAGATAGAGAAAAGGAATGAAGCTGCTCAATTGGACTCCATCGCTTTCCCCACGACTTGTCAACTACAAAGTAGCTAAACAGAATACATGAGCAGCAGTCTGTTGGCAGAAGAGGTGTAGCCTGTAAAATATTTTTTTAGTTGTGACTAGAGATGCACAGATCCAATGTTAATACATGCACTGGTTCTGGTACTGAAAAAAAAAAAATTTTTAGATGGGTTTGTCCGATCCATATGGGCACAAAGCAAATTCAATGCTCTGTGCTCTGTGCTATTCATTTTACAGTACATTTAGAAATACTAATTGCAGTTTCTGAACCATTTGACAAAAGGTTTATTGCATTTAATTTTTTACATGTTTGATCAACCTACTGTTTTTGTCAGTTTCAGCTCCTTTCTTGCTTAAATGACATCGGCTGTTGTACTCCTGGTTGCACTGACCGGACAAATTAAAGTTGTGTTGTTTTTATATGTTTGACCAAGCTTGTGAGGCTATCGGTGTACTTAAGTGTGTGTGGTGCAGAGTTATCAAATAAATTTGTAATTAAGTACATTTATTTCTGTTTTAAAAAAAGAGACTATTGAAGTCAAGTCAGCCCTGTTTTTCTGTATCAGAACGGCCTCGGCCGACACTGAACAGATATCTGTATCGGCTTGAGAAAAGTGGACCGGTGCATCCCCAGTTGTGACGTGATGACCTACAGGAACACGTTTGTTTTCCAGCTCCAGATGAACTATCTGGGTAACTACGTCCCCAACTCGTGGACGTTTGAGAGCGGTTGCACCGCTTGCCTCGAGAACCTGCGTTCACTCTCATCCCTGAAGGTCAGCTCAGTTCTCAACCAGCCACAGCTTTTCCAACCAGGTTTTCCATGAAATACATTAAGTCTGCCCAAAACAGTAGTCGGATGAAGTCTGCTGTTGTCTTCTACAGGAAAGTGAGTACCCTCTGGTGGTGATCGGGATCTTCATTCAGCAGCCAACGCCATTCGTATCTGTCTTCTTCGAACGTCTTCTGAAGCTCCAGTACCCAAAGAACAGACTCAAGCTCTTCATTTCCAACCAGGTTACCCCTGATGTACACTTCTCAAAAAATAACACGTCCTACATCACACTGGATACAAATATTTCAGTTAAAAATCTTTTATTTATTACATAGTGGAACGCGTTGAGAACAAAATAGCATAAAATGGCCAATGTATTGTTATTATCCTATGGAGGCCTGGATTTAGAATCACATCCAAGGCGGATCCAACTTTTTCCTCACTGTCTGAAGTTAAATCAGGCCATACATCCCTCGTTTGTGTCCAGTTAGCAAACTTACGATTTTGAAGACATTAATAAATACATTTCAGACATTTTGTTTCTCTTGCTATTGTGGCATTTAGCAAATAGAAATAATAATTTTGGTGTCTATAACTACTCTAAAAGGGGAACATAAAGACAGATTTTGATACGGATGGAAGCCCAGCAGCCTGTAAACCAGTTAGTTCACTGAAGAGTGGCGTCATTATTGTTATTAAAGACTCTTACAGGTAAGCATGTTTCAGTAGTGAAGGGTTCTGAAGTTTGGGTTAAAGGCGGCCGTTTCTTTGGCTTGGTTGAACTGAAACAGTAGCTCCATGGGACATTGATTCTCTTTTTATTTCTAACTCTCTCTCAGTAATGAAAGTGTTTATGTGGAAGAAACACTCGCAGTGTTTCTGTGGTGTGAAGAGAATCGAAACATTATTATTTTTTGTGTGTCAACACTGTATTTAACAGGAAGAAACAATTGCAGTACTCCTGGTGTAAATCCACATTCAGCAGTGCTAAAGCTGCCACATTGCGAACATGAACATTCCTGTCTCTCCTGTTTTGTCTACAGAGAAAAGAGGTGAATGTACATAAGAAACACGTTAAATCTTTTGTTGTTGCAGGAGCCTCATCATGAGCAGCAGGTCAGCTCCTTCCTGCAGAATCATGGGAGTCTGTATCAGGATGTAAAATCCATCCGGCCTGACGAGGAGATGGGTGGAGCAGATGCTCGTGACTTGGCCTTGTGAGTTTCAGTTTATGTTCAAAACATTTTTTAACATCTTCCAGTGTCATGGCAACCACTATGGAGGCATAGAAAGGTTATCCTGCGTCGATAGATATAGAAGCCCCCCTAGTCCAAGTTGCTAATATGCTAAAAGTCTAAAAGTTACTTTCATTCAACAAGAATGAGTGGGAATCCCATTTAGTTTTACTGCTGCAAAAGCTAGAGTTACATGCATATGGGCAGGTGATTTTAATTTATTTCTAAACCCAAAGATTTAAATTAACCGAGAACATGTTAGAAAGATGGGAGCAGCTGCAATCTATCAACAAAAACCCTTCCTTATTGGAACAAACGAGGCCTATTAAGCAGGAGATTCACAAAATTCTGGGTGAGGACATTGAAAAAAAACCCTTCAAATACATGAGACAAAGAGGCTATGAACCAGGGCCTAAAGCTTTCAAGCTGCTTACATGGAAACCTAGGAAGCAACAGGTAGAAAACATAATCTATAAAATGAGACAACTAAAACTTGAAGAAATTCAGAAATTATGGGGGCCTGCCATAGCAATGCATAAGTGAGCAGTGAAATGCTCACAGGAATGTTCATTAGTGCACCGCCTTAGCTATTCGTCTTAGGCGGTGCACTAATATTAGCCTTTACTGTAAAATAGACATTGTAGCTATCTTTTTTCCTTAGGTAAACATTAGCAGAGATATTAGCATTTCACTGTCCCCCCAAGTAGGCATTAGCCTTTTCTCCAAAATAAGCATTTTAGCTATTTTTTTGATGTATTAGCTATGTTTAGTACACTAAATGGAAGAGGTCAATGTAAGACAACATGCATTTAGGCTAACATTAGCATTCTGGCTAATTTTAGCTTATGCACTACTTTTAACATACTGAATGGAGTAAGTCCATGCTAGTCAACATGCTTGAGATTCTCCACATGCTATTTAGTAAATTTTAGCTAAGCTTAGCATTGATGCTAACTTTTAGCATCAGAACACTGAGTTCCAACTAACAGACACACTTTGGCAGGCCCCATTTAAATTTCTTCAGGAATGTTCTAGTTTGAAGAATATTATGCAGCTTTATACACACAGCCAGACAAAAAGGATGATAAAAGAAATATTTTAAAAAATTGATTTTATTTTTATTACTAAGAATAGACTAAATGTTTTTCAGTTTGTGCCCCATTTGAGGCCAAATGAATTCAAACGTGACATCTTTACTGTAATGAGGCAAAGAGCTTTGGATCTACACTGATTTACACAAATCTATTTGTTGATTTAAAGTACTAAATTCTTTAAAAAATAGTGTGAATCCTCAGCTTATTGTTGAGTGGCTACAAGAAAAGTTGAACCAAAATGTGGCCTGCAAATACTCATAACAAAACGTTTTGACACCCCTGAACCAACCTGTAAGGTCTGTGGTCTCAATAAATCAGAGCAGATCTGATGCCGGCTGTTCCGGGGCCCTGGCTTTGCCTGCGCTGTTTACTCCATTTTACAGATGATGGTGCAGAAAACTTCATTGTAGTTGAAATGTTAAAAACCTGTAAAGCGTTAACCTCCCTAGCACCTCTGCTTTGTCTTGCAGTGACATGTGCCGGAAAGACAAGGAGTGTGATTATTTCTTCAACTTGGACATTGAGGTGGTCCTAAAGAACGAGAACACATTGAAAATCTTGATTAAGCAAAACCTGTAAGTACATTTAAAAAAAAAAAAATTAATTAAAGATCAGATTTGATTTCTGCACCGCAAACTGTAAGACTTTATTTACTGCTTTATTTACCCGGTCACCACGCCCTCATGCCTGAACTTGTCCCCCAGGCCCATCGTGGCGCCCATGATAACTCGAGCGGGCCGACTGTGGAGCAATTTCTGGGGGGCGCTCAGCGAGGACGGCTACTACGCCCGATCTGAGGACTACGTGGACATCGTCCAAGGACGGAGAGTGTGAGTCTGCTGGTGTCCCCCAAGGACTTGAATGCTATCTTACTGGGTAGACTGATGATCAATAATTTGACAGGAAATGATGTTTACTTAGATCGGTCCAACCACTGGGAAGTTCTAAACCTGAAACGCCTGAAGTGGTGATTAAAAAAAACAACCAAAACAGCGATGTTGGAGGGAAAAGTCGTGATGAGAGAGAAGGTCAAAGTTGAAGCCAGCTGTAGATCCAGACACGATCAGAGGGAAGACGAAACAGAACCGGTTTCTGGATCAAACCAGAAAACAGACAGTTTTTAAAAAATATTATAATAATTAAATAATATTTCAGTTCAATTAAAAATATTTTATTCATAACAAAGGAAAATGCTTTGCTGTCGGGACTTACAGTACATCATTCAAGTATTTCCGGAGAGTCGTTGTGGATGGTGATTCTGTGGGCAGGAGGGATTGTTAAAAGCGAATCCGAAGAGGCCTCTGACTGAAGGCTGTTGCTCATGATATCATGACATGCCAACAGTTCAATGTCTGGATACAATATTTCACAGCACATGTCCTGCATGACTTCATCAGTTGGTGTCAAGCTCTGCTAGTCCTTCTCATTTGCCTTTGCTGCTCCTGGCCGTGTTGTTAGAAAGCCGGGATATGATCCTTTCCCATTTTGATTGAAGAAGATGGTTTGAACGTCCTCCTTCTCTCTCCACACCCGTTCTTATACCTCATTTTCAACTCCGCTGTGATTTGGGGGTCAAAGTTCAGGTATTATTTGAGGTTTTGAGAAGCTAACCAGCTGCAACTACTTTTAAAAACATAAAAAGATCTGCCACAGATCATTGTGCTGCTCTTGTATTTTTACAAGAGTAGAAATTCTTCCAGCTGCACAGAATCAAAAACCAGAGGAATAACTGTCCAAATAAACTAAAAAAAAAATTTATATTTTACACAGAGGTACTCCGACAAGTTGCAACGATTCTACAATCAGTAAAGAGGGACATTAATACAGTACAAAACAGGCCTTTTGTAAAAGCCTTGTTCTGTCATGGTCTTTTAGAATCTGCAGCATTCTGTCAGTCTCTTCCTGATGTCGGATCCTTGTGTTTGCTTTGAAATTCTTTTGCAGGGGCTTGTGGAATGTACCGTACGTTTCCAGCGTCTACTTGGTGAAGGCGAGCCTGCTGCAGGCAGAGCTGAAGGACTACCAACTGTTTACCTCAGAGAGCTTAGACCCCGACATGGCTTTCTGCCACAACGTTCGCAGCAAGGTCTTCGGGAGAGCAGAGATTCAAAATTAGACTCTGATTCAAGGGTTTTGTTAAACATTATCATGGAAAGTTTCTCCATAACCTTAAACCTGCAACTCTGTCTTGTCCTTTTGCCAGGGTGTCTTCATGTACGTAAACAATTTACACACATTTGGCCGCATTCTGTCGACAGAGAAGTACAAGACAGAACATCTTCACAATGATCTGTGGCAGATCTTTGAAAATCCTCTGGTAAGGACGGACGGACGGACGGACGGACTGACTGGACGGACGGACGGACTGGACGGACGGATGGTGTTGAACTGATCTGTCTCTGTGGTCTGTCTCTGTGTGTTTCAGGACTGGCAGGAACGTTACATCCACGAGAATTACACCCGCATGATTAAGGAGAAACTGATTGAAAATGTGAGAAGCAGCATGAAGCCAGATTCCAGAGAGAACCCACCAAACTGAAACGACTCTCTAACCCGGGGTTGATCGGTTCTGTCTTCTCTCTAGCCGTGTCCAGATGTTTACTGGTTCCCAGTGTTCACTGATGTGGCCTGTAACCATCTCGTTGAAGAAATGGAACACTTTGGCAAGTGGTCAGGAGGGGGAAATACGGTAAGCTGTTGCATGGATGTGTTCATCCTTCACGTTGTACAGTGCATGACCTGCATCAGTGAGGCTGAGTGGACATAGCTGCTAGTGTTATGAGAGTTTTCTCTGTTGTCTCAGTCCATGCCGTCCCTCAGTGATACATTTGGATTGGTTTATTTCCCAGGATACCAGAATCCAGGGGGGCTATGAGAACGTCCCCACCATCGACATCCACATGAACCAGGTCAACTTTGAAAAGGAATGGCAAAAGTTCTTGCTGGAGTTTGTTGCACCCATAACAGAGAAAATGTTCCCTGGGTACTACACCAAGGTGAGACCTCCGAACCCTAAATGATCCGCTGCGAGCTGGGAGGAGTGTTGGACCAAAAGTCCTGATCCACCCTCCTTTCCTCATCTTTTGCTTCCTAGCAACCAGAGTAAGGCATTAAAATGGTCATGCTCAGTAGTTCCCCTGTAGGAGATCCTGAGGTCTGAGTTGGACTTGGGCTGACTTTTACATCATTCAGGCAAAAATTGCTCCTAAGCTCAATGAATGACCTGTTAGCTAACAAACATCCGTCCACCTGTGGTGCTTTGATCTGTCCAGGGTCACTGAGGCCTGATTCCACATAGCTATGCTAAACCAATGAAAATATATCTTTTAGACTCTTTGATTCTTTCACACGTTTGTTGTCATTTCTGACAAACGTGTCAGCAATCCCAATTTAGAGCTGTCACCAATAAGACTCTACTGTAGATTAGAACATTAAGCAACAAAGGCGTTACTAAGGATTTTTGCTCATATCTTTTGTCTTGAAAAGCAACATCTGACAAACACTTTTTTGGGGTTTTCCTGAATTTGCTCTGCAGAAGTCAATCAGAAAGTACTTGCTATGTAGCGTTTTACTTCTTCATATAGTCTTACCCTTTTTATATCCTCTGAACAGGAATCGTTGAAGCGATGGAAACAAAATGGCTGCTTCCTGAGCAGCCATTTTGCACTGCTTCACTGTATTACTGCTGCTCTGTACTATGAAAATAAAGACTTCTTCTTGTTAAGATAGTTTAATAGGAATCTGGAAAGCCTCCAGATAAACAGAATATTTTGTGTTTAACATCTTTGAATGAGGCACAATGACGTGGGCAGCATGCCAGCCTGTAGCTGAGCTCCTGAAGCAGCTTCTGTTAGGGCATACATGACATTATGTGGTGGCAAAATTCTGCAGTCAGAATTTTGCCATAACATAATTCCGCAGTTGCTAACTATTAACTAGTTAGTGAAACTAGTTAATAGTCTCATGTAGTAATAATGAAGACAACTTCAAAAGAGTACAGGACACAGGCTGGGATTTTGCACTTTGCACTGTCCTGTAGCGCCACCTTGTGACCAAACTACAGACTGGCTTTCAAATGAAACAAATTCATGGGGATTTTCTGCATCAGTCTTAAAGCAATGTAGGGCAAGTTTATTGGCTATTATTTACAGTAAATTTCAGCAACAGCATTGACAATGCTGTGTCAATTCAACATTGACACAGTAATGTCTGTGATTGCAAACATTGCATTGCAGTGCTAAAATAAAGTGATGGAATTAATGAAGTTCCAGTTCTTAGTTTTGTTTTAGGTTTTTATGTCTGCTGTGTGTCTGTGTTTGCAGGCTCAGTTTGACTTGGCCTTCGTAGTTAGATATAAGCCAGACGAGCAGCCCTTTCTGCGGCCGCATCACGACGCCTCTACATTCACTATAAACATTGCACTCAATCAAGTCGGCACTGACTACCAGGTAAGCGGACAGTGGCCCTTCTACTCTGCACCTCACAGATTTTGGAGCAATAATGCTAACCGACAGGGAAAGCTGCTCATCACACACGTGATACAGTCAGGAGGTACAGTAGTCATAGCTCCTGACAACGAGATAAAAAGATGAAACCACGTGTAAGTGACTGATTATGTTGGCTTTTAAAGTTTGACGTCTTTCCTCATTGGGAAATTACTTTTACTTAAAAAAAAAAAAAAGGTGTGGAGCTTTGATGGCTTTCTGCATCCTTCAGATGTAATAGAACATATCATTTAGGCTTTAAATCTCAACTTCGGCTTTAAAAGTGTTTCTTTCAAACTAGAAAGAAATATTATTCAAAAACTGAATCGGTTTCTGCCAAACTCCAGTCAGAAACATTTCATTTCTTACCGATAATGCCCATCAGTGGCCTAATGAAAACCCGGTTTTCCTCTTGAAACATGTTGCCGACGTCAGGCCTAAGCTTTTTAAGATAACACATTTTTTTGTATCTTTAGAGACTGTTTTGTGTTGTTTTTTTTTTGCTTTTGCCTGAATTCAAAGATGAGTGAACCTTCAGTTGAGGTGCGTATAGAGTGAAAGCTGTAAAGTGTTTTATGGATGCAGGGTGGTGGATGCCGCTTCCTCCGATACGACTGCTCCGTCCAGGCCCCCCGGAAAGGCTGGGCCCTCATGCACCCCGGCCGCCTCACTCACTACCACGAAGGCCTGCCCACCACTGCGGGGGTCCGCTACATCGCAGTGTCCTTTGTGGATCCCTGAACTTCACCACTGCATATTCCAGACTGTATGGGACACTGTGACGCCCAAAATAATCTGACTGTTTTTTACAATTTTTTTATCTTTATCTCCGAAACATTTTTAATTAGTTCAATCACCGATACTCCATGTTGACTGTAAGCTTTAGTTCGTCATCATTTACTAACTGAGCTGGGGACGTTTTAATTCTTGCATGTGAAAATACAACAACTTACTGGGAACGTAAAGGAGATGGGATCTAAAGATTTCTCACCAAATCGTGCCTTATTTGAAGCAGTTTTCCCGGCCTGCACCTGGATCCAGTCAGCCTGGATCCAGGCTCTCGTGTCTCATTGACGCACCAAAGGGGCAAAATCGTGTTCGTTTGGAAGTGGGAGTTGAGAATGACATTTCACCTCACCTGTGTTCCAGTTAGAGTCCCAGAACCAAACAGGAAAGGAGTGTGAACCACTCGCCGAAACCATCCTCCTGACTCTGATTGGTTGTTTCTGACCAACTGGCTGTTTTTCTACAGATGGCAGTAGGACCACAGGGAGGATTTTTCAGTCTCATATCACAACATAGTGACAGTTTTGGCTGATGTGTGCAAAGCACTTTTTAAAAAAAATAAAAATTGCAACTTTTACTGGATTTGTGGGGATAAATCAGGGGTGTCAAACTCCAGTCCTCGAGGGCCGGTGTCCTGCAACTTTTAGATGTGCCTCTGCTGCACCACACCTGAATAGAATAATTGGGTCATCAAGGCTCTGGAGAACTGATCTACACAAGGAGGAGGTAATTAAGCCATTTCATTACAGTGTTTTGTACCTGTGGCACATCTAAAAACTGCAGGATAGTGGCCCTCGGGGACTGGAGTTTGACACCTGTGGGATAAATGAAGGAAGTTGGTCAAATACAAAATTATTTTCAGTATTTTATGAGACAAGAGGCTGTCCCTTGTGGTCAACTGCGGTATTGCATGTAGGCCTGTCGCAACAACAAATTTTGCTGGACAATACATTGTCCCAGAAATAATTGCAATGATGGATAATATTTCATGACCATATTCAAGTAATATAATGGTAACATAATGCAAGATACTGCAACCCGTAAAATGATGTCATTCCCAGTTCTTCCTCAAAGCAAGTTGTAAAAGTAAATGGAACAAATGTCATCGGTGCACGTGCATCCTGGGATTTGTAGGCCACTGTAATATAGAAGTTTACAACCAGTGATTAGATCGAAGTAGACATCTGATTTTAAACTGAAGATTTATTATTGATTCTCCAGGGACCACCGAGGCTCCAGCTTGGAGTCGATTTAGCGAATCATTTTGTTCTCCTTTCAAGTAACTGATCATCCTCTCTGACATCCATCTTTACAGCAACAATAGGTCACAGCAGGAGGTGAAGTAGGTCAGGGTTTATGGATCAGAATCAGATTCTCTCAGGAGAAAACCCTTCGTTTTTAGATGCATTTAGTTTGATGTTAAGCTTTGCTTTAAACTGTTGCTGCTTAAATCACCAGTGCCTTTTTCTGTATCCTAGCTATTTTACTGAAATACTCCAAAGAAAGCTTATTTATTTTTTCTTTTTATATATGTTAGATGTGAAACAGCTGGACTACCTGCAGGTGTTTGGAGTCAGAGCTGCGGTATGGAAATGATCTGTAACACTGTTTGTCTCATTAAAAAGTTGAATGTGTTTTATGGGAGAGATTTGAAGAGGACTACAATAAAGCGGGGAAGCCAACCAAGATGCGTTTCAGGCTGCTCACTTTCCTCTAAAAAGCCTCAGCCTTAAAGGATGAATGGAGTCAAATATTCATACCAACATTATTACTACATGTATCGAAGGGAAGAAAAGCTATTTAAGATAAACCCGGTGATGTGGAAAAAGTAATTCTCCCTTGTTAAATCAAAGTTTTCTATGATTAAATTCAGATTTACAAAGCCTCCTAACCTGTTCTAAAGAACTTCAACAACTACTAGTTTGTTTGTTTTTTAACTCAGCATCTATCAGTCTGCTTGGGGTTACCAATGCATTTGGCTCTGGATTGCTCCAGTAAACCTCAGCAAAAACAATGTTTGGTTTTTTTTTTTAACATATGAAGACACAGAATGGCTGTGAACCTTTGTAGGAAATACAAAATTACTCCAGGAATGCCAGAACACCTAATGCTTTTTAATTTTTTTATAAAAAATGCAAACGAGCATTTTCACTTATTTCAGAAAGGGAAAGTTGTATAGGTTCACTGCACATAGTGAAATATTCCCAGCCTTTATTTCTTGTAAGATTGCAGCTTACAGTTAAAGTCAGAATCAGTTTTAAACCAAAGTTTGTGCATAAAAAAAGCTTTGTTCTCAAATATATTTAAAACAAGTGTAAAATAAAGGCTTTTTTAAAGTATATACACACAATGTTTTCATAAAAGAGAAAGACTATACTGAATTAGTGCAACTATGGCATTGACCCGTTAGAGACAGTCTATGGGGAAAAAATGACTGACTGAGAACCAGAACCAGGAAATGACAGCCCAACGCATCACTGAGTATGGAAACTTCAAGCAAAGTCATTCTCTCTACTCTTCCTTCAGACTCCAATTTCCAAATAAAATAAAAATCATCTAGGTAGAGGCTCTTAATGTTCTTACTGCAGCCTCAGACTTCTCCTTGTGAAGCTCCCCTGGGTTCTTGTGCTAATTCTTTGCTAGATGATCTTCTCAACTTTCTAGAACTCCACCCATCCTGCACATAGACTCTTCCAACCCTCTCCCTAAGGCAAAGGGCTGAGGAGCTTCCAGACCAAGACCACCAGACTCAGAGACCCTTCAGTTGTCAGACTGCTAAAAATCAAGCCGCATTTAATTGAGCTCTCACATTTTAAGTAATATGCAACAGAGTAGCATTTCCCAACTTCGGTCCTGAAGGCACACTGCTCTGCATGTTTTAGATCTTTCCCTACTTCAAGCACACAATTTCAGCCGATGGCTGATTAACAAGTTGTTGAACTAATCAGGCGTCTTAAATTAGGAAAATATGTAAAACATGAAGAGTACTTGATTTATTTATTAGGCTTCCTGACCTGAATTTTGTACCACAAGTAAATGTAAGCTGTATGACTGTTAAAGGCTCAGGTTTGTTGCTGGACAGTAACATTTTTTGATGCTAAAATGCACTCTGCACCGTTTGTTTTGAGCCTGAGGAGAGTAAAGGCTGAATTATAGTCACGGGTTTAGTGTATAGTCATTTTCATATTTGTTGTAAGCCACACAAGAACAGCAACATTGAAATGGAACACCAAATCATTTTTGCCAGTTTTGTATTCTGGATTTGAGCTGGAGATCCTTCAGACAAGCTAGGATTTCGAATAAAAGTTTTATTACAGAAATCTACTACATGTGGAAGTTTACATTTCAAAAACCTAAAAAAAGAAACAAAAAAAAAAATCAAAGAAAAAAAAAAACACTAAAATTTACCAAGAAACTCACTAGAAAGTCAACATATGAGAGAAAAGTTAAAGCACCAGCTGAAGCAGAGATCAAGTAGAACTATAAACAAAAGCGGTTTTCAGGCACCTCATTGCAACAGTTAAAAACTGAAAACATATTTGCAAAGGATGTTGCCATAAAAGGGATCTTGCTTCTTGTTACCGGAAGCGTTTGGAGAAGTTTGGCGACTCTGGCACTGTGAGAGGAGCGTCACTCTTCTTCACGGCAACAGGTTTATAGTGTCTGATGGGCTGAGCTTTGTGGACCTGAAGGCAGGAGGAAATGTCACATGGTAAAGTGGTTCTAAGGCAGATTTAATCTTCAATGCTTCCCATGGTTAGAAATAGATCAATTTGTAGCATGACAGAGATCTCTCCTAGTGGGGGATCACATTTTTGATGTGCATACTTGTTTTAACTCCAGCTTCTGTTTCTAAGTAGAACAGAATCAATGAAAGCGAATGAACTGGAGCCCAGTTTGTAAATGTTTGTGAAAGTCTTAAGAATTCCCCAGTTTGAGTCAACATGCAGCTGGATGCGTCACAAAATATGCCTCCCCTCCCGGAAAGGTACAAAATTATTGGATTCCTAAAGCCCAGACCCAAGTCAGGCAGCCGCAGAGCGACCCAGGCAGGAGCTCACCTGTTCTTGCCGCAGCCTGGCAATCTCCTCCCTCTCTCTCTGCTCTTCCTCCAGCCTCTGCTCTGCCTCCATGCGCGCCCTCAGCACCTCCTTTTCACCAATCAGACGCTCGTACTCCTGCCACTCTTGGGCTCTGCGCTCTGTGGCCAACTGGAAGGGCTCCGCCGCTGCGGAAGGATCAATGTCTTCTCAGGAGGTGCCCAGAATTATCATGGCAAGTCAACAGAAGTGGAGAGTGACGCCACTGAAGAGTGCGTCAGCCTCATTAACGAGGCTGGAACAGCCTTCAGGACACATGAGCAGGGTTCCTACACAGTCTTCCACTCATACTGATCAGAATAATACAGATCACTAAGATTAAGACATATTAACCCTTTCATGCATGAATTATGATCCTTTGTGTCAGAATTTTTTTTTCCATTTTTTAAAATTTTTTTCTTAAGGCATAAAAAAGGTAGGAAATTTTTTTTGTAAAAATATATATATATTTTTTTATGTGATCAATTGTAATTTTGTCCAAATACAAAGTTGTTATTTGAAAAATACATCAGTAGTATTGTTCCTTAGGGGTTATCTGATGTCACAATATTTTTTTTACTTGCAAGAGTCGTCTACAGTAGAAGGAGGGACCGGGTCGGTTCTCATGCTTTTTTGTCTGTCGGCCATATTGTATTTAACAAAAATAATTTCTTGCATTTGCAGCTGATGGCCAGTAGTTGATGGTATATTTTATGATGCATTAGTGTCCACTTCAGTGGTCTGTGTGCATTTATAACATAAAAATCCACAGGAAGCACAAGAAAATGGCTTTTAGATAGCTGTCCACTGTAGTGACCACTATGCATGAAAGGGTTAAATGATGTGGTGGAGACACTGGGAGACCCAGCTGTGTGTGAACAAGGACTCAGAACATGATTGTTCTTGGTCATTTTCTACAGAAGCAGATAGTTTAGCAATAACTAACCCTAACCCTCTTGTAGGCAGTTAAGTAATGCCACGTCAGTAGCTGAACTACAAGCCCGAGTCATCATCATTTCACTACAGGCTGGTTTCTAAACTTACCCACTGATGTCCGGTTCTCCTTCTTGGGTCGAAACGGTTCTTTTTGAGTGACTGTGTTGGGCTTGGCTTTGAACGTAGCCGCCTCCTCCTGCTGCTTCTGCTCCTCCTTCACCTGCAGGACACAGGACAGTCAGTCGGCTAGAAGACTCTGCCACGAGTCCCAGGCACAGTCAGCCATAGGCGGCCTGTCCTACCATCTGCTCCCACTGCCTGAGCCTGCCTGCTCCTCGCTCGTCGATCTGGAGCCTGAAGGGTTCGGGCTTGGTGGGCTCCGGCTTCTTCTTCTCAGGGAGGACCACTGCGTTGAAGTCTGGCAGTGGCTGGGCCTTGAAATGCGGCACCTGGAACCAGTGCAGCCACACCATGAGCTGTATGGACTCTGAAGGGTGACATTTCCAGTTCTGGATTAACAAAACCCCACCTCTTCGTTTTGCAACTCTGCCAGCTTCTTCTCCTTAAGAGCCTGTCTCTCCTTGTCCCTCTGCTCAAATGAGAAGGGACACACCTCCACCTGATGGCTCTCAGAGAGCTGCGGCTGGAACGGAACCCCAAAGTAGGGGACGGAGACGGCTTTGACTGGTGAGGGTGGCTTTACCTGAACACAACAACAAGGTCACCAAACTGAAGCGACAGAGTAACAGGAGGCCCAGAAAAGGCAGACCTTCCTTACCTCCTCAACCTTGCGCTCCATACGGACTCTCTTCTTCAGGACAAATGCTGGAGACTCTGGTACAGTTGGATATGTTACCTTCTTCTCAGGTAAGCCCTGCCCACAGGAGAATGTCTGCTTTATAGACGCTTATAATGGTTTGAAGTGCTCCAGATAAGATTGTTCCAGATGAACCCTCTGGAGAGACTCACCACAATACCATCCAGGACTTTCTTGGGCAGGGGGTTTGCTTTGAAACTGTGAGGCTTCTCCCTGTCCTGCGACTTCTTGTTCAACTGTCTCTCCTGAAGTCGTTTCTCTATCTCCAGCTCAAATCCTTCAGGTACCGTGGGCTCCTTCGCTGCTGGCTTCCTCAGCTCCTCGGGGCCTTCCAAAATCTTCTTGTTCAGCTCCACGGTTTTGATTTTAAACCTGAACACACACACACACGACGTTCCCACACACAGAACTTCCTTACATGAGCTTGTGGGAGGAGTTTGATGCCTTACAGAACTCCCAGCTCTAATGATGAGCTCTTTAGAGACGGGTTCTTACTTCTGAAGTTTCTCCAGCTCTTCTGCCTCCAGCTCTGCACTGCTCTTCACAGAAGGTTGACGGCTTCTCTGTCGGGTCATCAGCTGGGGGGAGTGAGGCTGGGTGAGGTGCAGGTGCTGTCCCTTCAGCGGAGACGGCCCTGAGACAAGTCCAAGAGAGACTTAAAACCCATAAAATGACCATACTTTCATCTAGAGTTGGTTGATGTGGTGGAAAAATGTATTGCAGTACAAGGGTTTCATGTCGGCCAACAATTAGTTTTTGGTTTTGCATATCTGAATTACTGCCAAACTGATGTGACCTTTTCCTGTTTTAACAGTTTCCTCTCAAGCACCTGTTCTCCCTCATCTTCTTTCACACCACAGTGTTTTAGTTTTTATTTTTGAAAAAGTTATGAGGCACGCTGGTGAAGTCTGAGAATGCTGCCGTAAAAGTTACTCAACATGTTGCTAGGTAACCAAAGAGCGAGTGACGCCACCCACCTTGCCAAGATGGTTGAGCAGCTAACCCCTTCCCTCTGCCTACACCCCTAAAAATACCATGTGGTTCTGGTTCAGAATTATTGAATACTCTACCTGATTTAATATTGATCGCATGTCTATCGCGATTTATATTGCTAAATTGATGGAAATGGGGCTGGACAATAAAACAATGAGACTAGGATTCGTATTTTGCTTTGAACTGCTGGCTTGCAGCAAAACAGTTCCAAGTTCAAATCCTAGCCTGTTGTTGCTCTCCCCAAGAATGCAACAAGCCTCCCCACAGCGAAAGGTTAGGTTAACTGGTGGTTCTAAATTGCCCCTCAGGTGTAAGTGCATCGTTTCTTTCTGCACGTCACAGTGCAATGCAGCTGTGATGAACTGCCAACCTTCCCAGGGCGTACCCCCACCTCACATCCAGTGATCTCTGGAGATTTGCACCGGCCCCACCGTGACCGGTATTAGAGTGTAACCATACCCAAAACTCGACACAAGGTAGAGTTCACGAGAATATTTTATCACTCAGTAGAAAAGGTCAAAGATTAAATTTATGCTGAAAAAAGGGCCCTATTCTGCTTTTTTTTTTTATTATAAATTTTGCCACAGACTCAAACTGATGCCTTTCTTTTGATCTTCAGATTTTAGAACAAAGCTTCAGCTATGCATGATCTGCAGTACATTTCATAGTTCCTATTAATACAGTATGCTGTGATCGTGACGAAGCTCAAGGTTTCCCGAAACATTCACCCATTGAACTCAGGTCAACTCACAGAAGGAATGATTGGAATAAAAGATCATTTCTGAAGATATTTTCTTTCATTTGTCATTTCTTTTAAAGAAAAAGAAGCATGAAAAATCAGAAATCTGACTTAGTACCAAAAAAAACCAAAAAAACAAAGCAAACAAAAAAAAAGATTTTATATCCAGTCACATCACCCAGGTCTACTCTGTCTGAATCATCATCCATTTCCTTTAAAAAAAGATCCCAAGGGGGCGTGCCGTGGTGGCGTAGGGGTTAGCGCGACCCATGTTTGGAGGCCTTGAGTCCTCGACGCGGCCGTCGCGGGTTCGACTCCAGGACCCGGAGACATTTGCTGCATGTCTTCCCCCTTTCCTGTCAGCCTACTTTCAAAAAGAGCCCACAAAATGCTAAACATTTAGCAGGGTACAAAAAAAAAAAAAAGATCCTAAGCTCAAGACATGAACCACTAATGACTCTTTACGATGGCTCCAGTGTTGGCATGGAAACAGGCTCCAGAACAGTGAGTGAGGAGCAGGTTTCCAACTAACATAAAAACATCAGGAACATCTCAGCTCCAAGCTTCAGACTACAGACAAACCCTGAAGTTGCCTCACCTCTCTCTTGAGTCCTGCGGCTGCGCAGGTGGTAGCGGGTGGGGGTCCTCTTCTGGAACTGCTCTACCAGCTGAGCCATCGAAACGTAGACACCAGAGTCGTCCTTACAGTTCTTGTGACCTGCTGACAGGTTGAACGGTTTGGGCACTGTGGCTCCTTTCCTCGCCTTGGCCTTTAAAAAGAACATTAACAACTTGAAGTGTTGAAGTGTGTTGTCAGCTTGTACCCCTAATACATCCGATTAATAACTTCCATCAAAGAACAATCTTAGATGATAAGCCGACAGGTCTGGACTACTGCCCTCTGACTTCTGATAACTTGGATGCCCTGCTTCAGAACAGGAAGATGTGCCATTACTGGCAGATGTGTATGTGTTGATGGGGTGTGTGTGTGTGTGTGGGTGTGTGTGTGAGGGGTCACTCACAGGGGAGCAGGGCTGTCGCAGCTGATTGATGAAATTCACCTCCTTCTGCGAGGCATTTGATGAAGCGGGCGCTTTAATGCGGGACTCTGTGTTGAAGTGGAAGTCTTTAGGCACAGTCGCAGACGTCAACATCTTCTTTGGTGGTGGATCTGAAAAGAGAGGTCGTTGAAATTTCTCAAACACTTTGTTCGTTGCAGCATAGAGTCGTCTTTACTCACTGCCAGCCAGAGCAGCTTTGTAGCTGGCCTCGTTTTTCCTGCGATGCAGAGCAACTTCTCTCTGCAGGCTCCTGATGCGTTCCAACTCCAGCTCTTCAGAGCTGCTCAGCCTGCGTGGACAAAGTGAATGCAGCTGACAGAAACCAACTGTTGTATATTCAGCCTGTTATTTAAAGGGTCAGTAATGTGTGTTTTCCAGGCACATAGTGCCATTTATAGCCCAATCAAGTAACTGTTAACTTCAGCTTTTATAAAAATGCTATTTTTATCAAATATGACTCCAAAGACATTTGACTTTGTAATATAGTGCCTTGAAATTTAGGCCTCCGTCTCTTTAAAAACTCCTGTTTTTTCTAAAAAACTGACTTCAGGAAGTCATCACATTGCTCTTCTATTAAGTAACGGTTTTACCAGTGCAAAACATAATCAGCGTTCTTCTCAGTTGCACCGTTCTTAGCAGCATATAGTTTGTGTAATGCAGCAGATGCACCATTCCTCCAGGTGTTTGTTAATTGCTGCCACTAGTCTAGAGGGGCTGAGTGGGAGGGCTGCTCTACGAGGCAGAATCTTGGAAACTGCAGGTCAGAGGAGGAACCATGTCTCGAAGGCAGCGCTAGGTTCATGCAGACATTTTGCACAGCTGAGTGGTTCCAATGGAGATTACAGGATTTCTCAAGAATACATGAAAGAGTCAAAGAAACTAAGAATAATAAAAGGTACCAAGAAAAAAAAAAATAAAGGTTTGTTGGTAAATTGAATTTTTTTTTTTTTTTTTTTAGGAAAGTGTAATAATTTCAGGTGTTTGCTTACCCTTTCGATTTCTTTAATGGAGGAGCAGCTGCACTGCAGCTCATCTCTTTACGTTTTGAAATCCTGAAATATAATGCAGGTCACAGATTAGATCTTTAACGTTATATGTAACACAAACACAACACGCAATAGTCCTTTACTACCAATTCCTGAACAAACTGTACCTGCGAGGCTGTGCCTGGCGTTCTTTGACAGGCTCTCTCTTCGCCTGGCCTGATTTTTTGGCCTCCTCGGATCTGATCATGTTTGATGAGGTGCATTTAGCTTGGCTTTGACCTGAAACAAAGCGCTCACTCATAAGTTTCCATTCAACCCTATAGAGATCTTTTATTCCTACTGATGCAATTCTAATCTTGTTGACAAGCGTACAGAAGCACTGACCAGATTTCACATCTTTCTCAACTTCATCCCCATGAGCTCCAGAATGATCAGCCTCCATCAACTGCTGGTCTGGTCTTGCAGGGGTGACGAGTTGAGGACATGCTCCGTCAGCATGTTTGTCTGTTCAGGACAGTCCAAAGAGTGTTACAATGAAGTGGAGCTAAGATTTGTAAAACCGCACACACACACACCCTCTTGCATAAAGACAAGTATTAGCATTATTTCACCTCACTGTGTAGTGGGGAGGATTCTGCTACGCCTAGAGAAATTGGGGCTCCAACAATTAATCAGATTAAACATAAATGATGAAAATCATCAATAATTTAGAAATCAATTAGTTATTAACTAGAAAATGCAAACTCTAAATAAAGTACAACCATTTTCTGAAGGAACATACTCGGCAGTAATTAAGCCAAAACTATGCCAACAGACATTTAGTATTTAATCAGGAAAATAAAAAACAAAAACAAAACAAAAAAAACACTCTAAATTCTACCTAGTACTCCTTGTGTGAGAGTGTTGAAATCAAATCTGCAGAATGTAGCAATTTTTTTAGCTGACTAATCGAGAGAATAGACAACACAATTCTCCATTGGTAAAATAATTATTACCAAGAACAATTATAAGAAAATGGGAACAAGTTTTCTCTGCAACATATAGAGGAGGTTTAGGACCACTGAAAAAGAAAATTAATAAAAAAGTTAAATCACACATGTTCCTCAGGAAAGTTAGTTAATATGCTTTAAGGTCAGATTTCTTTTCCCCCCCTGTGGCTCTAATCCAAAAGACAGACAACCTAAATTGCATATTATTATTTTTTTCATCAAGTTCTCCTAAACAGAAACTCAAGTGACCCCTAAACAGAAAGAGTCACTTAAAAAGGTAGTATGGTTGCTGGGAAGAAAAATAAGCCAGGTCTAAAAAAAACCCCATCCCCCTTATCAGCTCTAAAGGCATCACACCTCCACAACACCACATGCACTCAAAATGACCAGCTTTTGTGTGTGTGTGTGTGTATGTATATATACATATATATATACATATACAGTACAGACCAAAAGTTTGGACACACCTTCTAATTCAATGGGTTTTCTTTATTTTCATGACTATTTATAAGGCAAGAAATCCCACTTATTAACCTGACAGGGCTCACCTATGAAGTGAAAACCATTTCAGGTGACTACCTCTTGAAGCTCATCAAGAAAATGCAGAGTGTGTGCAAAGCAGTAATCACAGCAAAAGGTTGCTACTTTGAAGAAACTAGAATATAAGGGGTATTTTCAGTTGTTTTACACTTTTTTGTTTAGTGCATATTTCCACATGTGTTATTCATAGTTTTGATGCCTTCAGTGTGAATCTACAATGTCAATAGTCATGAAAATAAAGGAAACTCATTGAATTAAAAGGTGTGTCCAAACTTTTGGTCTGTACTATATATATATATATGTACATACACCATTCTGCTGACAGTTATGGATCTTGTACAACATCAGAGTTAGAATGTTTAGCATTTTAAATTGTTGTTTGTCTACGAATTTTGAATATCTTTTCATCCATTTTGAATCCGTCCACTTATCAGGCAGACGTGTTTGAATGCTCAAGACAGTCGTCACGTTTCTGAAAACCTTCCCCCTGCATAGGAAAGTTTGATCCCATTTAAAGAAGTCGGGTTTAACATGTTTAGCAACTCCACCGCCTATTTCAGTCCAAACAGGAAGTGGCAAATTGTAGAAACAAAGCAACAAAGCGTTTCCGAGCGTAAACCGAGAGCTAAATGAGAATCGGTGCTGGATTCAGGAGTTTCGGAGACGCTTACCAAACCAATGGTCGTCGAATTCTGCATCTAAAAGCTCCTTGAAGTCCACATGAGACGGGGCGTCAAAGTCGTAGAGCCCAGAAGTCTCCCCAGAGTTCGTCTCGGCCATAATCACGTCTCTCCAACAGCTACTCTAAAACAGATCAATTCAATAGCTCTTTGTTAGCCTTAATGGAAAATTATTAGACCGAGTTAATAAAAAGACGATAAACAACTTTACATGTACAGCCTCTCTCTCCCCTCCCCCGGTTAGCAAAACATGTTAGCAAAAAAAACCCCAGAACGTAACACGTCCCCAATATTTAAAAAAAAAAATAGAACTCAAAGTACCGCCTAACTGTAACTGGACCACTGGAGCAAGCGTCAAACTGGTAGGAATATCCCAAAACCATATAAAGAGAACTTATTTACCGTCAGAAACAGTAAGAACAACTCACCGTATTGATCTGTTCCCCAGTATCGCAGTGGTAAAAACGCAACCGTCGGGCTGAGATGTTAACGTTTAAAAAGACCGGTCCATTTCGAACCAGCCAATGTCTGGCAGCGTAAGTCGTCAACTCGATGCTCATTGGTTTACACGAAAACGTATTACGTGACGAATTCTACGCACAAAACGTCGTAGCTCCAGCCCACTTTCACCGACTGTAAACATATTTTCTCAATTAGAGACAGCAAAGAATCAAAACAAAACGGCCATCTAGAGTCTTTGGATCATAATTTAAACAATGATTTATTTTTCTGTAAAAGTGACTACATTTTCTCAGACAACTTACAAATTTAAATAACTTCATGCATCCGTAACTTTCTTACTCTCATGCACCGCAGAAGAAATTGCAAAAATGTTCATTTTAATTTTTTCCAAGGTCAGAATTACTATCACTTTTACTGTTAAACTGATTAGAAGCTCCACTACTTTGCTAAACTTTATAAGTTCTCCTAAAATGCTATTTAGACATGAAACCTCTGATTTGTCTAGCAAAATATGTTTGAAATTAAATAGTCTGACAAACAAACCTTGATATTGTTGTTATTTTCATTTGGTTGTTTTAGTGGTACAGCAGTACAAACTGAGGGAATGTGGAAAAGTTGATGTCCTTCAGTTAACATGTGGTAGAATAGAATAGAATAGAATAGAATAGATCCACTAATGTCAGGGAAATAGTAGTAAGTTTAAAATAAATGGAAGTACTGTATACAAATTCATCCATGCATCCTTTATACAACCCAGCAGGATCACACACCTGCTGCCTGACTCCAGCGGTCACCAGGTCAGGGCTACACCCCATAGGTCACCAGTACAAGCATGAACACACACATACTCACACCTAATGAGAAATGACTATCAGGGGAAGCCAGAGTACCTGGAGAGAACCCACACATGCACAGGAAGAACATGTGAATACGGAAAGACCCCAAATTCAAGGCCACGGTGCAGACTGCATGCAAATTCATACAAGGGTAAAAAAAAAAAAAGGAAAATAAATAAGAGACTGCCTAGTAGGGGAAAATTTACAGTATAGGGAAAATATAACTGTAAAGTTACTAAAGTAGAAACAGCATACTCAGACCAAACAAAATTTAAAATAATATACAAGACGTGTTTATGGCCAGGACGGAGAGATCAGATTGTGTATTGAAACAAAAGCCAAGCATCGGGGTTGGTGTTCCACAACAATGTCTCAATAACGTGTCATGTACAAGCAATTACAGCTTGACAACAGCGTTTCATGCTGTTCACAAGTCAGTCTCTGCCTGATCAATACTGACCGCTACAAGAGATCTTTCCTGCCAACAATCATCCTTATCTACAGTAACTCTGGAGAATTTGGATTAAACATTTAGTTTCTCTTTGGGATCAATAAAGTATTTCTGAATCTAAATTTGAAGGGCGGCTTGCAGGTCATTAAGTTCTGGGGTACAAAGTTACGAGCCTCCAAACAGCAACTCAGCTGATCCCAGAGGCTGTCTAAGGGATTCGGGTCTGGAGAAAGTGTGGACCCCTCCATTTGAGGTACCCCCAGACTACAAGAACCCTAATAAGGCGATCTTATTGAGCTGGAAAGATTCTAGTCCATGAAGATGAAATTAAGCCTGTGTTGTTAATGCAGAGGCACAATGACAGGGTTAATGATATTATTCAGGTTGTGTGGGATTGACACTAACATTCAAAAAGTATTGAATAGGTCTGTTTTGACTAGATACACTTGCCCATATGGTTACACTACGACCACTAAAGGCTCATCTTTCTCTCCAACAATGACTGATGCATAGCGCTCTCCTTGATGTCTCCAACATTGTTGGTGGCCATCATTCCTGCTCAACACACAACACAACACTAAGGCCCATTGGTCCCCTGTCAAGCATAAATGCTCGGTTAAAACAGTTCCTGTATTTCACCATAAGGGAGCTTTGGATTAACTGACCGGTGAATCTTGCATGGCTGATTAGTACGTCATGCAAGACGATGACGATCGTGTCTGGTGGTGTGGTCAAGTACACGTTGCAGTTTGTCTAGGACGCAGACAATGATGATGTAAACAGGTTGGTTTGACGTGGCACTTGGACACCTCTGGCCTCCCTTAAATGCACCTGAAGTTGCCTGCCGTTTATCATCCAGCTCTGCAAGCTACAGCTCACAATGAAACCCTGCAGATGACGACGGCATTCAGCCAAAGAAAATCCACTACGATATGCCTTTCTGTAACTCTCCCATTTTCTCTGCGACTCTGTTGCAACCTGCTGATGACACTTTGTGACATTCTGAGCTCAGAGGCCACTTCCGTCTGAGAACATCCTGTCTGCAGCCTCTCAACGTTGAGCTGCTGTTAATCAGTTGTTGGGTGTTGCCTTTGTCTCGTTGTGTCAAAATGCGAACAGCATGATGGGGACTGTCTCAACACCAATTCTGATTGAACCAGGAAATTCATGGGCGATTCACAGATCAAACACTCGTGACTTTTGTTGTTAACCTCCTTGTTTAAGAACAAGTTGTGCAAAAAAAAGTACTGACACACTAAACAGTTGGACATGTGCAATAAAAAAAGTGTAGAGAGAGTAACTTTAAATTCACTTTTAGAGGTTATTGTGCATTTTAGGTTCATCCCAAAATTTCCCCCAAAAGCCAAATAACTAACATTTTGTACATATAATACATAATCATAATACATAACAATATAAATATAATGTAATAATGTAAGAATTGTTCTGTTAGGGACAAAATTATTCTGGTAAACGGACCTGGGTGGTGCACAGAAGGGGAAATGGGTGTACTACAACAGTTCTCGTGGTTTTCAGTTCAACTTAAATAACCATGGCACTTTTCATCTTTATAATAGTCTGAACGAAGGATTGAGGAAGCTAAATAAAAAAGTGGCCAGTGTGTAAATGTCCTAAAGATTTCACTTTGAGCTTTTGTACTGCGAGTCGATCCTAAAAGCAACTTCACATGGGGCCCACACAAGTCTGAGGTTCATCAAATTTTACTTGAACTTGTAAAGTAAAATTAACACGTGGCACTTCCATGAGATTAATGGAAAGCTGTTCATGTATCAATGGGTTGGATTTCTTATCAGGGGACTAGGAATCAGCCAAGAGAGCCACACAAAAAAAACTCCAAAATCTAAATTAAATCTTGGTGAGGTTCAGTTGAAATTGATTTTTATTGTTCACAGTCAAGCTGCGTTTACATTCAGAACAGTCAGGCTGGAATAAATCGCTAAATTCAACCAAGTTTGTGCAAATTTTTTTTTGGAATCCCAATACAATTAAAATAAAAACAGTGATTTACCAACTCAGTACAGCAACTTTAATACTTTTTGTTGTTCTCAAACAGTAAAAAAAAACAAACAAAAAAAAAACTCCTGTATTAGTAGGCAGGTGGAAATACTGGCGAGTGAAAAACAGAATAGGATAAAGTAAAACAAAATAAAGTTTTGTTAGCTTACGGAAAACTTGATGATCAGAATCCGTGTCTCTGATTGGTCAGTCTACCTGTCAGTCCAGATTTCTCTCTGTCCCATTGGGTGGAAGACTCAATTGTAGGCAGGGAATGTGATTACGCATCACCGGGGCGGGACTATTGTGTCTAACAGGGAAACTACAGAAAGGCAAGTATCTCTCCTAAAACCATCGAACTTCTCATCATTTATTGACCAGAACCACTCTTTACTCGGGCGCTCCGTACACCAGAACAGCAGCTAGACTCGGACGCGTTGAAACGAGTTTGTTTCCGCTTCAGGAAAAGGCCGGCTCCTGCCGAACAACTGCCCAAAGTTAACAGGCTAACAGTTAGCTTCTTGTGATTGCCTGACACTTCCGTAAAGAACACAGAAATAGTCCTGAACGTCACAGTCCGCATTCAGGTCGGATTGAACTTTTTTATTTAAAAAATCCCAGCTGTCTTTCACTATAGAGACAAAGACGTCCGCATTTTCTGTTGCGCCAAATGACTTCACCGGTTCAAAACATGTTTCGGTGTCCATGTAAGACAAAACAGCTCAGCTCGTTCCGGAAAACATCTTGTGTGTTTTCATGTAGAGAGAAACTAACACTGAACTGAGCCCGTTTTAAGTTAAGAAAAATGTTTTCAGATTTTTAGAAATGTGTTCAGAACCATCATCATGATTTACTTTGGAAGAAAAAAAAATAAAAATAGTATATATATATATATATATTTTATCGTTGGTTACATGTAGTTGCAATTCTACTGTTCAAATAATAATAGTTGGACAACATGAGTACAAACAATATGACCTTAAATGAAGATTTCTAATTGATTTCTCCGACTTCAAAATCACATCTGTGCAAAAGTCTCCATCTCAATTTCTGTAATAATATGTTGTTAACAAGAATGGGGGGGGGGGGGGGGGGAAACCCCCAATAACGACTGACATCCTGGCTGTGCACAATATTGTGAAGATTCCAAACTACAACCACAATAGCAAAAATAAAAAGCAATTTTTTTAGTCACCGATCAATCAATCAATCAATCAAATTTTTGCACATTTCAGCAGCAAGGCATTTCAAAGTGCTTTACATCATATCAAACACAGAAACACAAAGCAACATAGAATCAACAATCCAAACACGACATTAAGTCAAGTTCTATCAATAAATTTGTAATTGATTACGTTTCAAATACAATTCCAAACAGGTGGGTTTTTAGTCGAGTTTGCATCCATAAAAGGTTTACCTGTTACACTCCTACTGTGTTATATGGAACAAAATACCTATTGCTATTTTTGTTCCCACTCACGCTCACAATCACACGGTTTAAAACGATGCAGACAGCATTTTAATGGGCTTCTGGCACAAGGCTCCGTACACCTCTTTCACTGGATTTCGAGCAGGGACTCCGCCGTCCTTCACGGATTTTTGTGCAATTCTATGGAACCTGTTAGTGTCTGGAATTTACAGGGTTTGTGTTCAACTGACCGATCAGTCAGGTGGAGCACAAACAGTAGCTCCAGACATGTTCAAATATTTTAGACACACTGCTGACATCTGCAAATGATAATCCAAATGAGTGGGAGCTGAAAATTATATTTCAGTGAGCAGAATTATTGATGAAGATTTGAAGAATAAATAAACATCTGACTGCTTATATACTAGATATGTAACAACAAGAGAGAATTTCTGTACACTTTATGTTAAGACAAAATGATTTGCTAGTGATAGTTTACTGATTCATTTTCTATATTTGTAATACGCACAATCTGTCTTGTACATTTCCACTTTGCTGTAAACCATTCTGAGCTTGGTAATCTCAGTCATGTTAGTCTTGTCTTCCCAGATGGCTGCGATCAGAAAGAAACTGGTGATAGTGGGTGATGGAGCCTGTGGGAAGACATGTCTGCTCATAGTGTTCAGCAAAGATCAGTTCCCTGAGGTCTACGTTCCCACCGTGTTTGAGAACTACGTGGCAGACATCGAGGTGGATGGTAAACAGGTGAGCTGACGATTTGATAAAGTGTGACGGTGCTCATATATTTTCAATTTAAAAAATACTCGACTTATTCCAAAGAGAAATGAAATGTTGTTATTGCTCATAACATGCACAGGGAGGGTTTTGTAGTGGTTTGTCCTTTCTTGTAGACGACTTCATCGTTGCATCTAGTCTGTTGTCCAGGTTAACACTCAACACAAATTTATGCTTCAACACAAAGCATAAATACCTTCATTATTTTCAGCACCTTCATTATGTGGGATATCAGGACAACAGGTCCATAGTCATCGAGGACCAATGGGTGTCCCGATCGTTGGATCTGTCTGGACTTGCATCCAGCCGATCCTCCTTGTTTTTGAAGCCTGTGATCTTCTTCGTCCCTGACCACACATCTGTGATATCATTTTGTTGGACCTGGTTCTTCCTGTACGCCTCTTTACTGGCTCTAATCTTGCGTGAAACTTGAGCATGCGCCTCAATAATTCCCCGTTTCCCTCCCTGAAGGCTCTTCTTTTTTTCCTGGTTAGCAGTTTGGTTACACAGCCAGCCATGTCTTTGATGTCCTGTCCATGTGGTTGGCTCCATGCATCCCCATATATAACATCAGAACAACCCGCCATGGCTGCTTCTTCAGCTTCCTGTGGCCGTCTTCTCACTGCATCACGTCTTCATTACAGATTCTGAACAAGGGGTTTATATTCTGAGCAGGCATCAAGATTGTGAGCGAATTTGCCAAGAAGAGGTCTTGTTTTGGGGATGCATGAATCCACGACATTTGCATAAAACCAATCCAACATTTTGATTTCTCTAGAGCAGCTAGCAAACCGTTGAACCATTGGAAGTGTAGCAGAGAGTGAGACCTGGTTTAAATCATCAGCTTTTGCCACAAACACATTGAGATGTTTTGTACAAGCTTGAAATCATGTAAGCTGATGACATCACATGAAGTGTTGGTGACAGCTGATGGTGGAGTGTTAGTAGTTGCCAGAGTAACATGGGTAAACTCGCTTAGCAAGTAATATGGGTGAAACCTTACTAATTAAAGCTTAATATCTGGGCCGCAGAGACGACTCTTCACAGGATCTTGTCCTGGATTATACAATCTGTGGTCTCTGCTAATTCACCTCCTTTGCTTTTGCCACTCCTCTTTAAATCTCTGCCTCTATGGTCAGAGAACTGTTGGAGTCTGGGATATGATCCTATAGCTGTGACTCAGTGAAACGTATAATACCGCATATCCAGCGTGCTGGCTGGATCCTTGTTAGCGACTGGAGTTCATCCAATTTGTTTGCCAAAGATCCTACATTCCCTATTTTAATGGATGGAAGAGATGGTTTGAACTTCCTCTGTCTATCCATCATCTGCCCGTTTGGCAACTTGTCTGATTTGGGGTTGCATTTGAGGTATTGCTTGAAATGTCTATCAGCTGCTTCCAGTTGTAAAACACCTCGTTGCAATGGCTACACATCACAAATGTCATAACAGTAAAAAAAATTTTTTAAAAATCTGCAAAATCTGTCCAGCGGCACAAGTGTCCAACACGAGAGGGAGTCGTCGTTTCAGCCAGAAAAGGAAGAATTTGATTTTAAACTAGAAATATCGGAGCGAAAGTAACTGAGTTACTCCAACATGCTCAGTGAGAGCGCTTGAACAATTAAGCTTCAGCTCCAGCCCAGAAAGCAAAACGTGAGTGAATCAACGTTGAAACGTTAATTAGAAATGTTGAAGCCTGACACTGGAACAACATGAAAGTGGTCGGTGACTTGCATGTTGAATCGACGTTAGTGTTTCAACCATGACTGTCACTATATCAATGTTGATTCAACCATCATCTGAATGTGGATCTACTGTACATTTGTGTTGCTTTTATATTAAATCAAAGTTAAGGAGTCAATAATGATTCATGTACGTTTTTTGGTGTGATAGGTCTACATCATAACATACGATTAAAAGTTCCTTCACTGGTGTTAAATGCACCATTTTGTTGGCAGGCGACGGGTATTATGTCATTCAAAATGATCTTACATGACCATATTTCCAAAAATGTGTGTACACAAACTTAAAAAATGACAATATGGCATTAATATTACTTTTTTTTTTGTACCCTCTTTTGTGGGCTCTAGTGTCCCTTATATGAAAGTAGGCTGACAGAAAAGGGGGAAGGAGAGGGGGGAAGACATGCGGCAAATATCGTCGGGTCTGGGAGTCGAACCCTCGACGGCCGCGTCGAGGACTGAAGGCCTCCAAATATGGGTCGCTCTATCCCCTACGCCACGCCCTAATATTACATTTTGTTTAAGAAAACAGGCATAGACATATTTGACTCCTTTTTGACTGTCGGAACAACAGTCTATTGTCTATGGAAGAACAGCATTCATGAGGTTAAGCTTTGTACTGTATGAACCAGGGACACAGAACCAGTTCTGGTAACCCAAGTTTTACTCTGGTTGGCGTCACTTTGGTTCCTTGATGGCTTCCTCCAGTTCTGGCATGTAATGAAGCCACTTCACTTATAAGTGAAACTGTCAGGAAGCAGGAGCTGAAAAACACAAAAGTAAGAGTGTGAAAGACGCTGGTCAGAAAGATGATAAAAAACATTTGAAAAGTTTTGGAAAACATTGAAATATTAAATAGTGTACTGGTTATAAGTCTGAGAACAAACATACAAAGCGTACAGTTCCCTTTGTACATTCACAGTTAGATTAATAAGGACACTCTAATGACTATTCATGAACATGTATCTTTCTGTTAGTTGACATATATAATCACATTTACCTATCAAGCTGCAGCATAGAGTAGCATTTATGATGCTGCACTCGTATTAAACTGAGGCCATCAATATTTAAAGTAAAAAGCTGTTTATCAGAAGACCTAAAGATGAAACTCAGGGAGGATCAGGGCTGATTTTAACACACCAGAGACAGAAAAATAGTGCAAAAGGTGATTTGTATTGTAGTTGGAAAAATGATTTACAATTTATGCAGGATAAACGTCCATCAAACAACTGGTTCAATCCTCCGTTAATCACAAACGTTTCCAAACAAGTTGATGATTAAATTCATTCAGAAATATCCACATGCTGATAAAGTTTCCACACGGGTAGTAATGGCCCAGTTGAGTTTAACCAGTAGCCAATCCAAGAATCAACAGACTCAATCAGTCGTTAGCAGGTTTAGATCAGTGTTTCACCTGCCTTCCATGTTTTAGGTGTTTCCTCTTTGCCACACAGCTGGATTGAATCTGTGGGTGACTAACGGCCTTCTGCAGTTCTGGCTGCAGAGGAGGTCATGCAATAGAGGCACATGTAATAAAAAAAAATGAAAAAACAAGTTATTCCAAATGATTTAAATCCCACCTTCAGCAGCCAGCCCTAAACTTCTTTGTCCACCACATGCTCTCCCAGACCAAACAGTAGACCCCGCCCTACTTTTAAAAACTCAAGTCCCATGAAATCTTGCATGCTCAGCAGGCAATTAATCTGCGTCAGACTCAGGTAATTGACATATCGCTCAGATCAGACGAAACACTGGAAGGTCATGCTGAAGATATGGAGGATCTCTGTTCTCTGATCGCAAGGTGTACATAATACCCAGGTCCCAGACAGTAAGAATGATTTAAAAGGGCCTAAAGAAGCATACTTCTTGATTTAAATAACCAATGTCTGCCTTTGAACCCAAGGCTTGGGCTAGTTTTTTGTGAAATGTACGACAAAGCTTTATGAAGACAGCTGTGTGTTTGTTGTCTTGTCGCAGGTGGAGCTGGCTCTGTGGGACACTGCGGGTCAGGAGGATTACGACCGTCTCAGACCTCTCTCGTATCCAGACACAGACGTCATTCTCATGTGCTTCTCCATCGACAGCCCCGACAGCTTAGGTATGACTTCTTACTCGTTTGTTTCCTGGATTTCTCCGCTCCCAAGTAAATCGCAGTTCTCCTTGCTCCTCACGTAGAGAATATTCCCGAGAAATGGACTCCGGAGGTGAAGCATTTCTGTCCCAATGTGCCCATAATCCTGGTGGGAAATAAAAAAGACCTGCGAAACGATGACCACACCCGCAGAGAGCTGGCCAAGATGAAACAGGTCGGTGAAGCTTTCAGTTCATAAAGCTTCTGCTTGAACAAATTTCAAATATGTTCTACTCAATGGGAACGGTTCAAACGTCACATTTCCATTCAATCGAAGCACGGCAACAAATACATTTCACACCATGTGTCATGGATTATTGAAGTCATTTCATACAAAAGAGAAAATGCCACATGAACAGAGAAGAGCAAAATTGTGTCACTACACACACACACACACACCCACACACACACACACACACACAGTGCAGAGTTGAAGTGTGGAGTCAAGTTTCTTAGAGCTACACTATGTGCTTGCCTGGTGTAGAGTTCGCCACTGGAAAGTAGGGAGAAACGGGACAAAAGTCTAAAAATCGTAGCTCCACAACTCTCCGAATCAGATGAACAGTATTTAAAATGTATGTTTTTTAATGGCTTAAAGCAGGGGTGTCAAACTCCAGTCCTCGAGGGCCGCAGACCTGCAATTTTTAGATGTGCCACAGGTACAAAACACTGGAATGAAATGGCTTAATGACCTCCTCCTTGTTTAGATCAGTTCTCCAGAGTCCTGCTAATGACCTAATTATTCTATTCAGGTGTGGTGCAGCAGAGGCACATCTAGAAGTTCCAGGGCAGCGGCCCTCCAGGACTGGAGTTTGACACCTGTGGCTTAAAGCATGTTGAGCTGCCTGCCTCTAAAGAAATTAAAGATGGACTCCAAAGAATTATGGTGTTTAATAAACAAACATGGCTCTAAGTGTGTGTTCACACCAGTCGTGTTTAGTCCACCTTAAAGTCTAGAAAGTTTGGTTCATTTGGGGGAGGTGTGAATGAACAATTGACCTCTAATGAGAACCAACAGAGCCAACGCTGGTCAAATGCATATGCAAGTGGATCGAAGACCACTCCAAAATTAGGAAGCTAACTACAGGAAGTGAGGGGCATTCTGGGTAAATGCAACCAAAACAAACGCCTTGTGCTAGCGGGAGAAACGGCTCGTGGTATTTTACCCAAGGCAAAAAAAGGAAACCTCCAACTGCTAAAATCTGACGCCACTCAATTTCTCTTAATGTTTCATGACGGTAGAAGTTGCGCTCAATGTTTGCTTTCTTCAGAGGTTTTCATGTTGTTTCCTTCAGTGGTTCTCGGTGCAGCAGGGGTGCAAAAGGCTTTTCAAAGGGGCTGTTTCGCTTGACACGATGCAGTGTGAAAGTGAACCGCACTAGCTGAACATGAAACACATTTGCAATTAACAGGTGTGAAAACACCCTAAAAATGGTTTCTGGTAACTGTTGACTGCAGCATACCAAGTAACTTGTTACTCTTTTTGCTTTGACTGAATCCAGTTTTATTTTTCTTCTTCGTGTTTTATCCAATCAGGAACCGGTGAAGACGGAGGAGGGCAGGGACATGTCAAACCGGATCAATGCCTCTGGTTACCTGGAGTGCTCAGCCAAGACAAAAGACGGCGTGAGGGATGTTTTTGAGATGGCCACCAGAGCGGCGCTGCAGGCCAAGAAAAGAGGCAGGAAGAGTGGCTGCGCTCTGCTATAGAGAATCCATTACAGAGTCCATGGTGGGAAGGGAAAGGCCGAGCAGACCTCCTGGGTCTGCTTTGTCACCAGAGCAGGCAGACTTAATTTGCTCTAACTCAGATGAGTCAAAAACATGCCGATGTCAGCCAAAGGGAAAAATTAACCAAGATTTAAAAAAAAAAAAGAAGAAAAAAGAAAGGGATAATTATGAACGTAAGGCTACATGTTTAGCTATAAATTCACCGTAAACATAAAAGACGATATAAAAGAATACAGAGAAGGGAACATCTCAGATTGTTTCTGATTTTGTTTGGCTAACAGGTTTTTTTTGTTTTGTTTTTTTTTGACAGAAAGTATCTCATTATGACATAAAGCATCTATAAAGTAGGTCACCATAATACTCCCACCTGTTCTGAATGGGTTCATTTCGTATTCTCCAGGTTTCTTTACTTGTGCCTGAATTTCTGTTTTATAAAACTGTATTTGCTGGCTTGCGTTTGGGCTTCAACACATAACCATGTTAATTCAGTTAGCTGAAAGATCTCGGCTACACAGTCAGAAAATTATGTTTTTATTCCTGTAGACAGCAGAGTATTAAATTATCTTTTTTTTTTGTTTTGTTTTGTTCGAGGCCTGTGTAAACACACAGCTCTGTTAGTTCAACTGTTTTTACGAAATGTCGTGTTTAGTGCAGAATCACATTCAGCTAGAATTTACAGATTGGCCCCTAGACATCATGCAAGCCTGTATTTCTCAAAGTCAATCATAAACCCCCAAATTCTCCAAATGAAAGTCACACACATTTATGTAACTTTTAGTTATTACTGAGATATTTCTATGTGTATATTTTCTGGAAAAGGAGAAATAATTCTAGATAAATATATCAAAACTAGTAAGCACATACTCTGTGTGTAGTGACAGCTTTTGAATACTCCTCCGCCTCTTTTTCTGTATTTAAAGACGTCTAAAAATGGCAAATATCATCTAACTCGTGTATTAACCCGTTTATTTTGCTTGAGGACTAAATCGAATGGAATATTAAAAGTGCGAGGAGCAGTTTTTAAGATGGGCTGGAGAGGCAGATCTCTCCGTGCTCTCTGGTCTCCTGCCACGTTGTCTCGGTACTTTCGGTAAAATCTGTCTCCACAGTCAGCCGTCACGCTCTGCAGAAGCCGGGCTGTTTTTTGTCAGAGCGCTAAGTTGTTGCCTTTGTAGGTTTTTCCTTTGCAACAGAACGACTTCTGCTTCGACAAACCCGGAAACGTACAAACAAACTAACAAAAAGGCCCGTCTGCGTTTCTCAGGATCGTGTTGCGCTGATGTGACTCCTGCTGTTCAGTGACAGATTCTGCTGAATTTGCTGATCCTCATCTACTTTGTCGTTCTCCCATGATTTAAAATGGACCTTTTTAATTTCAGCTTAACGTGTTTCCTGCCTGCAAGCTAACTTGCCTCCTCTTGGGCTTTCTGTTACTTTATGTGATATTCTACTGGCTTACCTTGTACTTTGCACAAATATTACACATTAGGTCAGTGTTGTGTACACTCTGGAAACCTTCTGAAATGCACACAGCTCCTGAGGGATTTGTAAGACAGTTGTTCATTTATACACAAAACCTTTCTTGAAACTTCTGCAGATTTTAATGTATTTTAAAGGAAATAAAGTCAACAGAGAAAGGCGCTGCGGTTCGTTCTCGTGTGATTTGTCAACAAGATGATTTTAAGTGAAGTGTTTCACAGTCAAAGACATTCATGTTTTCTAAAACAATAACAGAGCTCCCTCATAAAAACGGATCAAGATGTGGGAAAGCAGCTGAAGCGGTCTAGTTATTACCAGTTCCTGTTTTCCAGTGATTTAAGTGGAGCCCACATTATTCGTTTACGTCCAAACATGACAAACTGGCAAAAAAAAAAACAAAGAGCTGAAAAGATGTACAAATGTGAGGTCAAATATTTGTTCTGTGAATATTTTCCACCCATTTGTCTCTGTGCCATACAGAATATCCATGTTTAGAGGAGGCAACAGGTTTGATCCAGTTTTGAAGTAGTAGAGAATGAAAGTGGCGTGGGTGCCTCTACGGTGTCAAAATTGTAAGGAAATACTTTAAATCTATGTGATATTGGTAAATATCGGTTATCAGCCCCAATTTTCATGTTTGTGCATCCGTATTTAATAGGCTATCAAACAATTGAGAAGCAGCTCACTGCAATACAAAGTTTCCTTCATAAAACTTGCCAAGGCTAGTGATGGGGCCACTGGGGCCTGATGGGGCCTCAGTTCACCAGCAGGCTGCCATGTTTCTGTATTGTATACTTACTGGAAGACCTCGTAGATTATACTTATCACACATCTATAGGCTCTTAAAAGCGACACACCAAAAATACAAGTAAAATACAACATTTTTACTACCATCAGTAGATTCTGTTAAATCCCAACTAAGTAATCATCCAGTGGTCTAAATGTAATGCTGGTCACATTTATAGCTGAACTCGGCAGCTGCTTACGGTCCTCCAGATCTTCAGGGCACCTGTAAATGCTAAACATTTTAACATCTAATAGATCTAGAATTTAGCAATTGTTTATTGAGAGTTACAGTGTTGTTAAATTTGACTTCATGGTTTCAGAATAGACTAATTAAAATATTTTAAGATTTTAAGGAGCTAGCAATGTGAGGTGATTATGGACGGATCCTGTGCTACGAGGCTCTTTACACTGAAATTTCCCACACTCCTGGAAGGCCTCGGAGGACCAAAACGGACTTTTTGGCCCTAAGGTGAGGAACCGCTTTGGGTGGCTGCCCAAGTCGCCCGTATCAGAAATCGCCACGGTCTTCAGATGAATCTTCCTTCCACTATTTTAGTTTATATAGTAACTATTTATATAATAGCTTATTTATATACTGTTTATATAATAACTATCTAGTTATTATAGTTTACTGCCAAGAATTATTATTCCAACAATCCCTGCCGAGGTGAAGGTGAGCCAACAGTTTATGTTTATGTCACTTCACTTATGTTGCTTTTATTAATATCTGATATTCACAAACCAATCTCTCATTTAAGGTCAATCAATGCTAATGGTGTGTCCACATACATCTGCCAAAAATAAGCAACAAATCAATCATTTCTGTAAATGCTTGTTTAGTTTGATTAATCTTTAAAGAGATTCTAGGTGCCTTTTAATATTATTGAAAAGCTGCCATTTTGACAAATGCAGAAAACATTTGACAAAAATCCTGCCTGGCAGTTACAGCCATTTTCCCTGTCTGAGCATAATGATTAATATGCTTTGAAGGGCAATTAATAGTCCATTTAATTTATTTTTATTATTGGGTTTGTTTATTTTGGATATTTAAAATGTCTTCCAGTTCCAGTGTTTTATGTTCTTTTAAAACTAAAGTTTATTGATCTTTGATAGGGTGCGCTTGCATTATTTATCCATTATTCATTCTGAAAATGGTCTCAAAATGACAGTATTTATCGCAATCATTTCTAAAACAATTAGTCGTCCAACAAAATCAGTTATTGTGACAGGCCTGTCTTCTGGAAACATTTCATCATCAATCTCCAGTGTTAAAAACAGAACAAGACACAAATTGAGAAAAAGAAAATCTGGCTTTTAAACAGCTGGAACCAAAAAAACAACAAACAAACAAACAGGAGGTCATTTCATTCAGATAATGTTAAACATTTATGATTTACAGTAACTTAAGAAGGCTGTGTTCAAAGAAGGACGAGTCATTTCAGAGGTGAGGAGCGCTTTAAGAGATGATGAGAAGAAAAGGCAGAGGAGGAGAAAGGAGAGCTGGGTGAAGTCTGGTCGATCGTCCTCAGGTCAGGTTCTGCACCTCGGCATTCCACCTTTAATTCCTCATCGTACAGATTTGGAAGAATCCCTAAATAATGAGCAAAATCCCAACTTCAGGGCTTTGACCCATTATATAAACATCTCTGAGATGTTCCAAGAGTTGAGGTAGACCGGATCCGTCCCAGTTCTGACGCCCAGTCTGCTGTTATCAAGTGACCAACTCCCCCAAATGCTCGGCTCCGAGTTACCGGACTCCAAGATGGCCTCTGCATTTACGGAAGACGTGATAACTGCATTTTGGGTCTACAGTGTTTGATGGAGTCCCGTTACAAATTCCTGATAGTACGGTTCTGAAAAGAGAAGCGTCGTCATGTGTCAAATACGTGGCTGATTTTATTTATCGCAGCGGCGGCCGTTAACAGCCACAAACCTGTGTCCGGCTCGATGAGCGAGTGTCGAATGAGAAAGTCCAGGATGACCATGGCAGAGTTGGGCTTGAAGTCGTCAGTGGCCAGCAGTTCCTTCACCTGAAACAAGACAAAGTGAGCTGAAGAGGCTCTGGGAACTCTGGGAACGCTGGTCAATTAAAGACCTGACCTCCTCTATGGGCAGCAGGTAGAAATCCTGAACTTCTCCATCTCCTATGCAGGGCACAAAGTCCAGGGGAAGTTCTAAATCGAAGACAAACTGGCTCTCTGGGAAAACCCCCTCTTCATCCTCGTAGGTGTAGCTGCCGCAGGCATTCCAGTAAGTAGAGGAGGAGATTTTAAATGTCTGGGGACCTTCATGAAAGAAATCTACTTGGATGAATAAAAAAGGGAGAAATCCTGGCAGGAATACAGGATGTGTTTCTCAATGCTATGTTGTTATCAAATTGACCATCAGTAGTTTTATCGAGTCAATAAATTCAGCTCTATTCAGGATTTGAACATGTAAACAGGCAAACATGTATTCCTCTCAGAAAGCTCCGGGCAAGACACCAGGTTGCTTACAGCACATTGGTGTGTTTTTGTGAGTATGAATGGGACTGTAGCGTAAAGCACTTTGAGTGGTCAGTGTAACAGGAAACTAGGGCTACACTGACTGCAGTCTTCTAGCCAATCACCAATCTTTAAAAAAGCCTCACCTGCCAATTTGTATTTTGGCCAATGCAGATTGTTTTGTCGTAAAAGTCACTAAATATAGTGACTGAGTTGGCAAAAATAGGGTCACTGTAGTTTATTCACTCATGTCCAGGTGTGACCTGATGTGACCTCTGTCAGTCAGGCCCTCTCACTGCCGAGCAGAAGGGACAGCGGCTGATCTTCAGAACTTTGCAGAAGCGAATAACATCAGTTTTTTTTGTTTTGGCCAAACATCAATCATCCAAAATTAAGGTGATCTGAACCCATTTATCAGTTTTTCTTCAGACGAAAGGTTTTAAAACTACGGAAGAGGATTAGGGCCACCGAAGAAAAAAAAAAGAATTCTGAGATTAAACTCAGAATTCTCACTTTAAAGTCAGAATTCTTTTTTTTTTTTTTTTTTGGTGGCCCTAATCCTCTTCCGTATAAAACCCTTTTTGTCTGGATGTGTGCAAATTAGAAAACTCAAAAGCGACAAACAGGAAAAGTCAAAAGTCAGTGAATTCTTCCAGGACTCTTCTCTAGTTTTTATTGGGGAAATCAGTCAAAGGGATGATGGCATGAACTCATAACTCCTCCAGTTTACTGCCAATAATCAGTAATGATCCAACATGTAGACACAGCTACTCCTTTAAAAAGATTTTTCTGGGATTATTTGGAGAATAAAACTCACCTTACGGTCGATACTGGCGACGCCTTCGCAGCGATGTCTGCTGGGATACAAGCTTCCTCCTCACACTCTTTGATCAGAGTGTGTTTGATTCCAACATCAGCAGCCAGACCACCAGCCGCCTGGGGAAAGATAGGAAGAGACTACTCAGTAGAGACAGAGTGCTCAAACTTTAGAGGAAAACTGATTTTCAGATTCTAAAGTCTCTTTACCCATATGTAAGCTCTTAGTCAGTAACTGAAATATTTCCGTTGAGAGTCTGTGGCTGGTTACAATTATTTTCCAGTAGTTGGTACAGAAATGTTGAGTTTAGGTTGCGATAAAAGAAATTTCCCAAATTTGATCTACTTATTTTTTCCAAGACAAAAGAATCAAGACCATAACTGTCACTATTATAAATCATTTCATTTTCAAACTTTGGGTCTGGATTTAGCGTTAGGACTTAGTGATTATTCTTTAATATTACTTAAATATCGACAAAAGCTTGGATCCAGCCATATTACCTTTACTGCATAGATATCCGACTTGTACATCAACATCGGTTAAAAAAGTGTTTTTTTCCAGTTCACAGTATTGATTGCTGTTTAAGTTCTGCACCCACCATGTTGTCCAGCCGTCCAGGATACGTCTGCTTGGTGACGGACCGTCGGGCTAGCCACATGCTAATCTCCCCGCTGCCGTTCACAGTGTATCCATTAATATGAACTCCGTACCTTTTAACACCAAAAATACCTGCAGAACAAGAGCGCAGTCAGGTCAGGCAGCAGCAGCAGCAGCAGGGTCCAGACCTCGGTGTGCTGAAACGTACTTGTGGCGGCTCTTTCCATCCACATCAGAGGCACGTCACAGAATCTCTGTTTCACACTGTACCTCTGAAAAATAACACTGCTTTAGATTTGATTGTGTTGTTAGGTGAATGGGACTAAGACTTTTCTGTTTAAGGTCAGATAGGATGAGCCAGTGTGTTTGATAAACGCCAAGATAATAAGATGAGTTTGTGTCCTAAAAATAAACGTGTGTGAAAATATGTGCATCAACCCCAGGACTAAAGCAAAAAAAAAAAAACAACAACAACCAGAAAGCATTGCTTATTTATTTAAGTTTTTTTTTTAATGTTTGCATTTTTTTAGACTTTATAGTTGGTGTTCAGGTATTAATCTTACAGTCTTTCAATAATACATAATTATCAATTGATATTTTCAAATTTCCTGTCAACTTTAAACATTTTTTAACTGAAAAACACGACGGGACGAGTGACTGCCCTGGCACCCCAAACACCGGGCTTAGCAAGTTTTACACCCAGCAACAAAGACTCTCCATTTTGGAGATGTGACCTTTTTTGGTTAACCTTAAATTTAAGTATTTGGCCATGGAAGCTTGCAAGCCTGAGAATACCACCCATTTGGGGCTGGCTGTATCATATCGTGGGGCTGTTTTGTTGCAGGAAGAAATGGAGCACAGGTGGCATCCAGCAAACCATCAGAACCAAAACGTTTGACCAAAGTCATTCAGTTTAAAAAGCAATTCTACTAAATACAGACGAAGTATATGCAGACGTACCTATTTAAAGATAGCTTTAAAAAAATATCTCACCTTATTTTAATAATATGCAAATAGAAATTGTATGGGCAATTCTATCTGACCTAAAACGAGAAAAGTTTACTCTGATTTAACATTTAACCATGTGGGGGAAAAAATAGGTTACATGCCTACGTAGATTTCTGGTTTCAAATGGACATTTGGGTTTTTCATATTTTAGACGGGTGAAAGTCGTCACAGATCACATCTATTATCATTCCACATGTAGTTGGAACTAAGATTTATTCCAGTTTAATGTAGTCATATTGGTGATTATAAAATCCTCACGTGCTACTAATAATCAGGGTGTGTGAAGTCTGACCTCATCCCTCCATCCTCTGAGGCAGGTCAGAGAGCTCTCCTGCCTGAGGGCCCCTAAAACATCGTTCACCGCCTCTGACCTCTTCTCGTAGCAGTCGAGGCTGGGATAAAGGGAAACAGCGCCCCTCTGTGGCGGAAGGAACACATCCGCGTGTGGAGTGAGCAGAGAGACGACATGGGGAGGAATCCAGCCAACCTGGGCTCCGTCTATCTCAAACCTGAAGCAGCTGGACCGACTGGAACCTGCGAACACAGCTCTTTAAAGACGGCCCCGTGTCGAAGAAGTGAATGTGTGGCGCTTCACTCGAATACCTGCTGAATAAAAGTTGTTCATTCGCCGAAGAAGCTGCAGTATTCTTTGGGACCAGGCGCTGGAAGCCATATTAGACACAAACGTCAACATGTGTTACGTCAACAGTCAGCTGTGCAGTGCGCATGTGCAGATGTGTGAGAAGTATACGTCTTCTTCTTCTTCTTCTTATTGCGATTGGGAAGCAATGTATCAAATGGATTGCATTACCGCCATCTAGTGGAGTGAATTGTGGACCGGGATGCTACGTATACATTACCCAATAATAATAATAATAATAATAATAATAATAATAATAATAATAATAATAATAATAATTCTATACCCTTCCTATCAATTTCGTTTTCTTAAGGTATTTCAGCAAAGAACAAAAATACTCAGAAGTAGAAATTTTGTCCAAAATATCCTGCATATTTAACTGTATATTATTGTCTTGTAGTTACATATTCCCTTCTCTTCTCTCAACTGAATATTTGGAACAGAATAAGACATCTTTTACTGTCTCTTCTTGAAAACAAAAATCACATTCTCCTGTTGGATGTTTTCCCATTTTAAATAAAGCACTATTTTACCCTGTGTGACCAAAACATAATCTGGATATTATGGTTTCCTCCTTTCCTTTTCGCCCTGTTCTCTTCATTACACCAACTTTTCCTTGAATACTGTAAAGCCGCCTGCCAGTTTTATCTTCTTCCCTCTGTTTCTGCCATCTTTCCTCAACCTTTTGTTTAATAATTGATTTGATTTATTCTTTACTGAATGGTACCAACATATCAATATAACTATCTGTTTTTTGTAGCTTGTTTTGCATATTTGTCTGCCAACTCATTTCCTTTTATTCCTACATGTCATAATATCCATGTAAAAATAACTAATATACCCATCGCCTGAATTCTATAAATTAATAACTGAATCTCTAATAAAAGGTGTGGTCTACTAATAGAATGATTATTTTTAAATGAATATAATGATGAACTTGAATCAGAACATATTATACTTCTTAGTGAACAAACTTCCTCTATCCATCCTACTCAGTCCATCCTAAAGCCAAAATGATTCCCATCATCTCTCCTGTATAAACTTAATCTCCATCAGTAATTCTTTTACATTTTTAATAATAAATTCTGCAACAATGAATGACACCCTATTATTAATATTTGAGTTTTTTGAAGCATCTGTATAAACTTGGACGTATCCATAGTACTTATTGTCTAAATATGATTGTGCTGAATATGAATCTGAAAGGTTTAATTTTTCCCTTTTCTCCAGCAAAGTAAAATCAACAACACTGTTAGGAAATAGAGACGGACAAACTGGTGACACAGGAACTGCTTGATATTTACACGAGATAAATCAAAGTCTTTTATATTTTTTTCTATCTCCCAGCCAAAAGAATTTAAATAATTTTTTCCCTTTTCCCAACTAGGTTTTAAAATTTCTTGACATGGATGATTTCCATTATGGCCCTTTAAATGACACCAATGAGTTGAAGTTAACTGTAACCTTCTGAGTTGAAGTGGCATCTCTCCCATTTCTACCAGTAAATCTGATGTTTTAGTTGTTCTGGCTCCTGTACATAACCTCAAGGGTCGATACTGAATATTATCTAATTTTTTGGAGTAATGTTGCTGATTCTGATCCAAAAGTCATACTGCCATAATCAAATACAGACTGTATTAAATCTGTGTATTTTGTCTTCAATGCTTTTCTCTCAGCACTCCACTCACTCCCCACCAAACACCTCATTACATTTAAAACTCTCTTACATTTATCCACTACTTTGTGAATATGAACTTTCCAACTGAGTTCTTCCTCCAGCCATAAACCCAAAAACTTAAATTTCTTTACCCTTTCTAACTCATGACTATATGTTTTAATACGTTCTTCCTCGTAAAAAATAAAGTCTTTGTTTCGTCTATAGAAATTTTAAATCCCCATTTAAAAGACCAGTCTTCTATATTATTAATTACTTCTTGTATCTTTTTAACAATGAAATAATTTTTTTTACCCCTCTTCCAGATTGCTCCATCATCAGCAAATAAAGAAAACCCCCCTTCCACTCTCCAAATTGTCCAACATATCATTAATCATAATAGGAAAAAACCCCAAAGGACTCACTACACTTCCCTGAGGTGTAACATTTTCAACAAAAACTTTTCTGACAAATGTCCTATTCTTACTTGTATTGATTTATCTTGTAAAAAAATCTTTTATCCAATAAAACACTGATCCACTAATTCCCATTATTTTCAATTTAATTTAAAAAAAACCTTCTTTCCACATCATCAAAGAAAACAGCCACCACACTCTCCTTATTAAGTCTGATGAGAGCAGTGGTGGTTTCTGATATAGGCAACAGCCCAGGGTGGCATTTTGTAGGGGGCAACATAAGCACCCCTTGAGCCCCTGATGTAATTTTAATCCAAGATGGCTGGCAGACACACTTGTTGACCTTTCTTGGGATATCCTGTCAGTCCTTCTGTTTTAGGAGGATCCTAGAAGTAAACACATGCTGATATGCAGGAGTATATGTAACAATATTATTAATTTAGTTTAGAAAATTTTATTTCAAATAGGTAGGAAATTGCGATTCACCATGTGTCCAACACAGTGGACGTGAATCATTGCTGTTTTCCAGATATTATTGTACAAATTTTAGCTTACTGGTATGCTAACCAGAAATGCATGTAAAATGGGGCGATAACATCTCTGCTTCCTTTGGTGCGTCAGGGTTCACTTCTTTCACCTGCCTTGTTTAACTTGTACATGGTTGACCTGTCTAAAGAAATGAACCTCTGTGAAACTGAATGTATGATTGGTGATACTTTGGTCAATCACTTTATGTAACCTGGCTGACCTCTGACCCAGCAGTTATGGTTTACAGCAGTCACTGAAAATCTGCTCTGATTATGAGTTGAGATTTAATGTGCAGTATTACGCTAAGAAAACTGTTGTACTAGTATGTAGGACTAAAGCAGACAAACTACTTTGTTTCCCTGATTTTTTTCTTTCAGGGCAAAAGTTAAATGTTTGTTCCAAAACTAAATATCTGGGTCACTACATCACAAAGCAGCTCTGTGATGATGATGATGATGATGATATTTATTGGCAGTGTCGCATGTTGAGGCACTGATGAGGTAAAAATAAGCCTGTTTAAAGCTTACTGTACATTCTTGTATTTAGCTCCTTTGTGGTGTAAATTTAAAAAGCTAGCATGCAGAAGCTTAAGGTTGCTTATAATGACTCTTTGACAATTCTTCTTAAGAAACCAGGTTCAGCAGTGCAAGTGAAAAGTTATGTAAAGAACACGTCAGAACATTCCAGGCACTTGTGAGAAAGCTGATAAACAAGTTTATGTGTCGTTTGTGCAGCTCATTGAACTGCCTTATTGTAATGTTTTCACATTCCTCTCAGTGCACTAAGATACCAGTCGGCTCTGTGGAAATATTGGTATGCAAGACTTTTATAAGATTTTATTTTATTTTTTCTTGTTTTTTTATATGTTGTGTTGTGTATCATCTCTTTGTGAACCACAAGTCTGTTGAATAAAGCAATCTATCTATCTATCTATAAGTTAGTTTTAATATTTTTTTTTTTGTGCAGATTCAGTTGTAGTTTGTATTAGTACAATTAGATCACAAGTGCAGCAAAGCATAAGGAGCACTATAGAAAAGTCTCTGACTCCTCTGATGATGAGGCAGCAGTGATGAGGAGTGGCTGCCAGAGGACACTAGAGACACAGGAGATGTGGATGATGAAGGAGACGCAGACAGTCAGGATGCTGAAAGTCAAGATGATGATGGACAGGATGCAGAGGAAGGTCAGCATAATGAGGGAGCTGAGGAAAATGTCCACATGGTACCTGCCCAGAGCAATATTCTCAATACTGTTTCCTGCACTCAACCCTGAAAATATGTCTGAAAGTCCAAGACAATGACTTTGATGGAGACTTTCCACCTTTTCTAGGAGAGTAAATGTTTTTTTTGACAATTTCTTCTGCAGCATTCAATTCATTGAGGCATTGAAAGACCCAGGCATCTATGGCACAGGTCAGAAACTCAAGAGTGGAAAACAACTGAAACAAGAAGGCAGAGGGACCTGCTCTGTTGAAACATCACTGTCATACATTGGCTTGACAGGTCAGTTGTCCACATGGCATTGACCTGTGCTGGCCAGTCCCCTGTAGACAAGGCCCAAAGATGGCTGAAGAAAAAACAAAGAAAGATCCGTGTCCAAAGAGCCTACATGGTGGCCCTTTATAACCAACACATGGATGGGTTGGATCTTGTTGACCAGTGTGTGGCCATGTGTCCCCACAGACATAGAAACAAGCGGTGGCACATCAGAGTGTTCTTTCATTTTTTGGATGTGACTGTTGTTAATGCCTGGCGACTCTACCTAATGTCTGTACTGGAAAGGATGAATCTCATCTTCAAATCTTCTGTGACATTTACACTGATAAATTCTGGCTCCCTTCAGCTGTAGGAGGTGGATAGAAAGGGAGACGGCACAATTCCCTGGGGAGATGCAGTGTTACATATCAGACTGTCTGACATGCAGCTCTGTAATCTCACAAACTGAGGTCTGGCTGTCAGACAGTCGATGATCCAGGTGATGAGTGATACGTCTATGTCCATTTTAACCAGCGTCTCGCGTAGTAACCCTGCCTGGATGGTGTTGAAGGCTGATGAAAAGTCAAAGAAAAGGATGAGGACAATGGTGTCAGGTTGTCAGGGGATCAGTAGGCCTTCTGCAGCACATATATAAATGCATCATCCACTGGGGGGCAGGTGTTACGGCAAACTGGAGAGGTTCCTGGACTACATCCACCTGAGTCCTCAGATGTACCAGAACCAGCCTCTTCATAACCTTCATAATGTGAGAGGTCAGAGTTAAAGGTCTATAGTCGTTCAAGTACTTTTGGAACAACCTCCTTTGGTACTGGGACCAAGCACCATATTTTCCATAGTTCTGGTACTTTATGGAGTTTCAGGCTCACATTAAAGAGGTACTGCTGACTCCATTTAACTGACCTGAACATGTCTTTAGGACCTTCGGGCTGATATTGTCGGACCAGGGATTTTCCCAGGGTGAAGTTTCTCCAGCTCCCTTTTCACCTGATCATCAGCAGTAATCATAAAACTGCAGGCAGAGAATTACCTTCACCCAACAGCATTACTAGACTCACTTTACTGAGCTTGGGAATGTTGCGTCGGGCGCTCATGCTGCGTTTAAAGGCGGCTCGGAAAAAACAATGGATTAAACAGAAGTAACGACTGAAAAAAAGTGCCGGGCGGGGAGTTGATTGAGAAGTAGAGGTTTCCCGGCCAAAACGGGAGACTTGACAGAAAACAGAAACAAGATGATCTTATCAAAGACAAAATACTTAAGGAACCCAAAATAATAGTGAAACTCAAATCAAATCAATTCCAAAACGACTCAACAACTCGGGATCCTAACAGTAAATACCTAATGTGACCCATCGTGTGATCCAGTTGGCTGCAACAATGTGCTTTTTTAGTTTAGTTGGTTTTAGTTCCCAGCAGACAGAACTTTTACCACATGAAACAAAGATAGGAAAAACTGTTTTTACTGGACTTCTAGAGACGAACTCGATGTTGACTTGTTGAGAGCAGTTTATAATGAGAGTTGATATTTACATGAAACAAGTTTACACCAAGTTTACAACAACCTCTTAATTAAGGTTGTTGAAATAAACACGTGCAATACATGGGGATTATGACTCTGTTATTTTCTGCTTAATGATGAAGTAACAAAACTCAAATAGACAAATCACCGCAAGTTCAAAGTTTAATGGGTTGGAATTGAGGCGCTCAGCTCGATCAGCTCCTTCTGCTCCGTGTGCAAATAAAAGCCACAGGAACGACACCTGGACAGGTAACCGGCAGAGAGTTCAGCTCAAGTTAAGGCAGGACTCTGGCTGGTTCGCTCCAAAATGTTAACTTCCAGTCAAAAATTACTTTAAACATAAATACAGCAGGGCCGAAAAAAGTTGGTGCTTGACTCTGTTGATGTTGACTGCATAGCAGACTGCACAGTATGGAGGCACCTTTGAGCCTCCATACTGGACATACAATCTGTGTATTTCATCAATAAATACTGTGTTTTTGTTATCAGGTTTATTACATTCAACTCTGCCAGAATCTATAATCACAGACTCAGTGAATCTATAATTCACTAGTAGCCAACAACATGGCTAGTGTGTCATGTTGTTGATTTTTTTAGTTCAGTTTTTATAATGACTACTATATATATACGTATATCTGCTCTTCAAAGAGACATCAAAACAAGTCAGAGCCTGACTATATTATTATTACAGTCAGAAGCAGAAATTTCAACATAGCAACGACTCCAGTTTCAGGTTTTCTTCATTTCTCAGCTGGCATCTAAATTAACTTCTTATCTAAAATTATATAATCTATAGTCTCTACTGAGCAGAACAAATGAACCAATGAATGGATCTGGTAATTCACTTCTTCACCACTTTGCTATGAGTCACTATGGTGAATATGTCATTGTGATAATAAATGCATGATGGTATTTAAAAAAAAACAAACTTATTATGTATAAAGTTATTCATCTGTGCATTTTTATATGCAAAAGAAAAACAATAAAAACTGTAATGCTATTTGTTCAGGTGTTTCTAGGTTTTCAGAAAATCTGAAACATATTAGCAATATTAACATTTTATGTCAGGTTCCTGTGAAGCAGAACATGAATATCAATAAAATGATATTAAAGTTGGTGGATCATCAGGTTTTTTATAAAACTGTACAAATGTCTGAGGTTGGTTTCACATGGAGTAATTCATTTCCTGACGATGGTGGTGGGACTTCGCCCTGCAATTGGCAGGTTGCTGGTTTAATTCCCGCTCCACCGACCTTGGTCATTGTGACCTTCTGCAAGACAGTTCACTCGTCTTGCCTGCTGGTGTTGATCAGAGGACCTGGTGGTGTCAATGTTTGGTAGCATCACTTCTGTTAGAAAAAGTTACCAAACCTATTAGATTTTAATGGAAACATCCAGACAGCTGCTGAACCAGAATCCTTGATATCAGATTTTAGACTATAAAGACGTTTATTTTTCATTCCTTAGAGAAAATAATCAATCTTAGTCTTTCAGAACAATGACCAGGAAAAACTATCTGTCCTATATTATTATTATTATTATAAATAATAATAATACTATTATTATTAAGTAAAGAACAAAGTTGTTCTTACCTTGTGCATTTAAACAAACTTCCTGTTCTTTTCCATCTGCTTGGTCCTTTCATGTAGAAAACGAGACAAATTATTGACTAAACTAAATATTGTTATCAATATCTGTTCACATTACAGTTCAGTTAGAAACCTACTTACCCTTTGGGGTTTTTGTTGTTTTGTAAAAATATCTGTTAAAAATGAAATATTACAATTATTAAAACAGTAAAAAATAAAATGCTGATAATATTTTAACTACAGTTTTTCCCAACTCACTTGGTATTGAAATTTTTTGAGTTTTCCAGAGAACAACAACAATTAATGCTACAACTAAAAAAACAAATAAAACACCGATCACAATTTCTGTGATGTTGGAACTTTTTCCTCCACATTCAGCATCAGTTGAAGCTGTTCCTGCTTTTATCAGCTGAAGGTTTTTGTTTTCACATCTGAAATAACACAAACATGAATCCAGGTAAATCATTTGGTAAAACATTATCCTGTGTTTATGCTGTTTGTAAGAGACCAGCTTACTGTGTGTGAGGCTGACATGACAACATTGTTCCATCAGAAAATGATCCACTGCTGCATTCAGAGCATTCTGTGTCTGTGGAGGCTGTTCCTGGAGAAACACAAATCACTTTAAAGTTAGTCAGAAGATTCTGATCTGATTTTTAGTTCTGATCAACATGTAACTCAGTTTATTCTTTTCAAAAGTCAGAATTCATCTAAAAATAAAAGCATTTATGTGTTGAAGAGAATCAGACCAACCCATCCTGCTGATGTAATGTCCTGGTTCACAGCTCCTGTGTTTCTGTGCTACAGAACAACCTCCTGATTTAAGGTCTGTACAGTAGAATCCCTCCATTGGTTCACAAACTGTGTCTGCAGATCGTACACATTGTTGCTTTACTTTCAGCCCAGCTCCTGTGAACATATTCAGATTACACATGTATGGAGAAAACTAACAGCAACATGGTGAATCTCAAGACATCTTTAAGTCAGACAGTTTGTCCAGCTGAATAATATCTGAATCGTTTACATAATTTACATTTGTGTTCAAAATAACAGCAACATCACTAACCAGATTTAGCACTGATTTTATAGAAATTATATTTCTACATTGTAAGTGAATATGTATCAGATGTAAAGAGACAGAAAACAACAAACCCAACTTTCATAAACTGAAAGTAGAAAAGGAAAAACATGGAGTGAGTGAAGCATTTATTGCTGAAATATAAAAGATTTTAACACACTGCAGATATTTGAACACAACTGTTTGTGCAAATGATTTAATGAAAAAAATAAAAATAGAAAACAAAGTCAATATAACTGCACCTGAATCACAGGTAGAACATGGATTGCAGTTCTTTAGTCCATTTGGCAGGTCCATAAATGTCCCATCTGAACATTTCTGACAGGATGTAGTTTTAAACTCTGTACAGTCTATTCTGACTTGTTCGCCTGTTGGAAAATAAACAGTTTATCATTTTAAAGAATAAGATGGGTTGCAGGTTGAACAAGATTCAGGCAATGAAAGCAGCCTACCTATAACAGAGTATATATGAGAATAAACAATAATTCATAACTGGAACATACCAACATTACACATAGGACAGCACTCTTCTCCTATGTTGTATTCAGTTATATGACATGTGATGGAATCGACTCTGAAGTTTCTCATCAGAATCACCTGTGAAAAGAAAAACATTTTTCTAACAATTAGGATCAGATTGTAGCTGACAGCAGCATTTCCCTTTAAGATCAGTTATTGTTTATCCTGCTTTGATGAAACATTTTAGCAGTTCTATGTCAGCATAACATTAATTTATACCAACAGTTATTTATATTATTAGTTTAGCTTCTAATAGAGGTCAACCTGTCCTTAGTATTAGTTGCTGCAATTATTGAATTTAATTCAGTTTAGGGCTGAAACGATTCAAGTTCCTGGATTATTAAAATTCCTGGAGGAAAATGTATCTGCCTGGAAGCTTCGTTAAATTATGTTTTATTATGTAGCACCGTTTCCACCAGGGTCATTATTTGTGGAGGGCAGCGCTATTACTACCGTCTATGAGTTGTTGTGAAGAGCTAGCAGCAGCATGGTGTTGAAATGTGTGGCGTTTTGTCGACAAATAAGGATTGTTGAATTTTGCGGCACAATGGTTGGAGTACGAAAGCTGTTTTGCTGTTGGAATCATGTTGTCATGGTTTTGGAGCAAAAGATAAGAATGGAGAAAGAGAGAGAGATCTGATTCCTCGATTAATTGTAAAAATATTCTATAGATTACTTCATTACTAAAATATTCTTTTACAACAGCCCTAACTCAGTTTATTTATGAAGTTCCAATTCACAACACATTTCATCTTAAGCAACTTTACAAGACTATTTATATCAAGAAACACAACAATATATTCAATTTAATGCTAGAAATCCAAATTTGATTGCATATTTCTCTTTTTGCTTTTCTGTGAAACCTAAATGTTTTAAAGAGAACAAATACACCAATAACATAACCAGTAACATCAGTACATGTCAATCGTTTCTGACAGTAAAACTCTCTGGCAAAACTTCTATACATTTTAAAATATGTATTTTCTGTGTAGCAAAAAGAAAATTTGTTTTCAAGACATGTCAAACTTAAAAAGAGTTTAAATCATTTATAAAGTTACCATTTTGTAAAAAAAAAAAAAAAAAACATTTTCTAATAAATATATCCATTGTTTTGTCATAAATAAATTTACCAGCAGCATAAATGTTGTTGCCCAAGATGCCATTGTCAAAGGCAGGATGAGGATGAAACTTGTCTAGAACAGAAAACATCTCATAGAGATGCAGGATGAACCAAATTGTGACTCCATATGCTGAAGGTCAACATCTGTAAAACAAGAAACACAAACACATTGTTAACCTGTAGGAACTCTGGGAACTGTAGCATGAAGCAGGGCTGCAGAATATTAGACTTCAGGAATGCAATACCACCACATAGTGGACAGACAGCGGAGCACTTTCTCACAAAGGCTGCTCCAGCTCTGCTGTCGTAGGGACAGATACAGAAAATCCTTCCTGCCACATGCCATCTCACTGTACAATAAAAGCTAAATCATTGTTCTGCACTAATCAGTCCAATTTCGCACAACTGCAGTGTGGCACACTTGCTGTACATATATTTACATATACATACTGTATCTGCATTTTTTGAATCTTTACAAGGTCTGCTCTAAGTTGCTTTTTATATTGACAGCATGTTATATTTTATTTTTATTTTGTCTACAATTGCTACTCAGTGGTGGTTGTTGTGTGTCTCGTCTCTATGCTGCTGTAACTGCGAAATAATTTCCCTGCTGGGATGAATAAAGTAATTCTATTCTATTCTATTCTATCATGTGATGCTGTTGTTGAATGTTGAGGTGATAATATGACTTGTGATAAATAAATAGCTAAATATTAGTGATTTCTTTCTTCTACAGTTTTTGCAAACAAACACATTGAGAAAATAAATTAAAGTTCTAAATCTGCTGTAGTTGTAATCTCTCAATGACTTTGTCATCTTAAAGCCTGGAAAATATTTTCTGCTGTATTAAGCAAAAATATCACTGGTCTATAGAAAAACAAATTTAATATATATACCTTTTGTATATTGTGAAACTTTCAAGGAACAGCAACATTTTTCTGTTTACAAATTATTTTATTTCTGTATATTACTTTTTGTTTGACGTCATCTGTTGATATTATTGCGCTGCGAACAAGGTGTTTATTTATTATGATTATTATTATATTTATTCAAATATTGTACGAAACTAGTTTGAAATTAGATTTGTAGTTTATACTTTAAATTAGGCGTCGCGGCCGCTGAGTGATGACGCTACGTGTTCACGAATGGAACCTCCCCTCCCCGTGTTCAAACAAAGCGATTTGTTTGTTTCACTTTCATTTCACCGACACATTATTAACACAGCACGAGTTTTTTGCCAAACAAAGATAAACAGTTTTAATTAAACCAGTAGCAACATTAGTTTTCATAACTTTGTTTCAAACTAATCCTTTAACTACAGAACAGAACTCCTCTCATCAAAGTTCATATTTTCAGTCTTCCGTGTTTCTCCGCCCAGTTCTTCTAACAAAGGAAAACAACCGGCGTTTAAGGCCCGCCTTTAAAAACACAGAGGCATAAAATGAGCAGCTAACAATGTAATTTTACCTGAAGTCTTACATCGCGATGAAGTTAGTTTTCAGTTGAATGTTCATCATCGTCAGACATTCACTTTATGATTTCCTTTGGTCAGCAACGTCCTAAGATCCGTGGTTTTTTTGCTTTTCGTCGGACTTCAGAAATGCAATACCAAACAGGAAGCTCTGCACATGCCTCGCTGCAGCAAACACACGCCCCTTTCTGCAGACAGAAACAACTACACCTCGCTGCAGCAAACAGAATGGGGCGGGGACGGACAACTGTCAGTCTCATACCTTATATGGAAATGGTGGGGACGGACCACTGTCAGTCTCATACCTTATATGGAAATGGGACTATTTCATTCCGGAAATGAAGGGGGCGCTAGTGACACTATTTCCTGTACCGATCGTGTTATAATAATTATACTAATAATAACGTATTTTATTTGACAACGCCTTTTAAAACACCCAAGAAGACTTTCAACATTAAAAATACAAATTAAATAGTAAAGAAATGGCTACAAAACGTGATATGTCACGTGGTATGTCTGTCACGTGGTAAGTCACTTTTTTATTTCCAAATCTTTATTAAATCTTTATTTAAAATTATATTAGTAACAAACAATCTAGAATAAGCAACAATAAGGAAACATTATGGAGATGTATTTATCTGTCCTTACACCCAATCTATCTCAAACAAAAGTAATAAAACATGAATCAAATCAATATTTTGGAGACAAATGTACATTACATTAAGAGCACATTTATCCATCCATTAATTATCATGATTGATCCCTATAGTGGGGTCATGAGGGCTGCTGACCCTGGACAGATCGCCTGTCCGTCGCAGATTAAGAAAACAGATATAAACAAATGAAGTTCAAATAATATATTTTGATGTTGTGAATGGTACTCTTAAAATAAATAAGTTACAATCTAAAATATAATAGCCTCTGGCTTATTAAATAAGAACTAGATGGAAAAGAGGTTTGGTCAGTAAAACATTTAGTCAACAATTTTGGCCAACTTAGTACGTCCATTCACAGCGCACTTTTGTTTATTTGCCAAATATCTTTCTTATTATTCACATTGTGAATATAATTTACAAACAAACCAAAGGACTTCTGAACTTCTAACAAGTGCCATTCTGAAAACTAGAATATTTTTGGTTGCAGGTGACCTGGCTCAGCTATTATCATTGTTTACCATAATGTGTCATTGGAAACTTTTGCTATAAGGATCCAGTTCAACCAGTAAACTGATTGGTGTCCCACTATTCCATTTAGAAATCCCATATCAATTCTACCAATTGCAATCGATTCATAAAATAAAGCCCTTAAATATCCAATTGTTGCAAAACCCAAAGAGATTAATTAAAACTTTAAATGTAGCTTCAACCTGGAAAGACTCACACAGAGAGAAAGTAGGTTTTAGAAAGTTTATTTGACAAGAAATATTCTTTGGCGCTCGGACCCCGGCAGTAGACACTGCACTGGTAACTGCCAGAGAGAATGATCTTTTTTCTATATGAAAACCTTTTTGAATAAAGTCACTGGTTACATAAATTAAACCAATGTGTAAATTCTAACTATAACTGTCTTCATCTCACCTGCTCAGCCAATCACCTGATCGTGTGTCTCCATCCCAGCCTAACGGCGTCGGTCTCATCTCCTCCACCCTTCATAAAGTCCGGCTTGATGTGTGCAACTGCTCCTCATCTGAGCTATCATCACCTCCACCCCGACTACACCTTCGCTCTGCTCGTTTAATCTTGTTTGTATCTGAACAATATGTTTCTGTATGTGCTTGCTTTATTACAAAAAAACCCCAAGTTGATTCTGACTGTTAAAACATAAACAACTTGGCTGTATGTCAGGCTTGTAAAGAAAATTTGTATTGATTCCAGTCATTGTTCAAAAAGTATAGGAAACATTGTATTTACACATATAAAATATTGCAAGTTATTAGCTTTGCTTGCATTTAAAATTTTTAAAACAAGGTTATCCTATTGATAAATAACGCTGTTACAATATATTTACAACTACTTTATTGGTTCTACTCTCTCCAACAAATTACAGCCACAAAGTAACTTTGTGTGGAAACGGCACCATTTCTATGAAAACTAAATATAGTAAATCAACTGAGCTACAACAAAAGGAACATTCAAAAACGTAAATAATATTGAAAGAACACATTATTAAAAAGGATGACTGCACAAGTCAAAAGGCAAATATTCTTTAGCAGAAATGATTTAAAATGGTATGTCACAAAAAAAACAAACAATGTGTGACAACTGAAATGTGTGAAAGATTGTGGAAAGCAACTAATATTCTCCTTGCATTCAGTATTGACAGTCAGTGCAGTGTCCAGGTCGGCCATCACAGTAGTAACCAGGGTACTCTCCTCGTCTTCCATCGCCGGTGAAGCCCACAGTCTTTATATTACCGGTTGCAAGAAGAACACGTTACAACCGCAAAAGGAATCCGGTTTTCTGCCTTGAATGTTTTTGAAAATTTGCCCCAGTTGATCTCACCTGTTAATGAAAAATCGATTTCATGTAGTTGAAATCTAATTTCACATGTTTTAGGTGAAAAAAGTCAAAGGGAGTCTTCTTCCTGAAAACTGGGTCAGATTCAACGGCTTCAAAGCACTTGCAGGTCAATGCCAAGGTGAGGTTAGCTGAGTCTCCCTGTGCTGGTATCACCTCCTGGAGAACAGCTTCAAGAACATTCAGAGGCATCTGAAAATAACAAAAAACCAAACAAAATAAAAAATCACATTGCACATTATGATCAGTAAAACAGTAGTTAATAATAGCCATTTCACCAAATACTTTGTTACTCTTACTTGTGTAGTTTATTGCAGTTACTTACTAAAACTATATTGAAGTTGTGCTACTCCTCATTAGAGTATCACATCTGGGTACTACACCCAACTATAATGGCTGCTGTTAGTTTATAAAATATATTAGACTTTCCAGAAATTTAACATTGGTGTACAAAACATATTTAAAAAAGATTAACCTTTAAAAATAAAAGAGAAACACTAGAAAACTGGTATGTAAAAAATATTTTATATTTTTCAAGTGTAGTTATACATACCGTTATGTTGAACCATAGCAGTTTGTGCTAAATGGTTCTGTAGCTTGTATGAGCAAAGGGGACAGCAATATTTATGTTCATGTTGCAAATAGATACGTGGATCTGTATAATGAAAATAAAAAACAGTTTGAGCATAAAATACATTTCTCAATTATACATGTTATCTACTTTTCTATTTTTATCTAATGGTGCCCTGCGGGATAATAATTAGCTATGCTACATGCTAAAATTAGCCTTCCCCTGTATGAATTACGAATTTCACTTGCTCTTAATTATATTTTCAACCTAATCTAGAAAAGCGTATTGATTTACTATGTGAAAAAATTTAAGAAGGTAAAAATACCTTTTGTTGACTTTGTGAGTTTTGCATTGTTGATCGTGTGTCGAACATCAATAGAAAAACCTCTCAAACTTCTTTCTTTCTTCTTCTGTTCCTCTTAACTCCGCGTCTTAAGGTATTTATACTAGTGATTATGAAAATAGCGCCCCCTTCATTTCCGGAATGCAATAGTCCCATTTCCAAATAAGGTATGGGACTGACGGAAAGTACTTGGGTCAAGGAGCCGCATGTGGCTTCCGAGCCGGTTCGGGACCAAGATGGCGACCGGACCAGTCGCTGTGTGATGTAGCTGAGACACAGATTTCAATTTTCAGTCCTCCTTGCCAACATAATGCTCTCTTTTTGATCCAGGAATGTCTGTAACTTCTATGTTTGTTCTATTCAACCTGATCAAGAGTCACATTGTTGTTAAGACTGCGATCAAGGACGAGAAAAGACTAGGAGCTAACAAGCTAACCTCTGGGTTCAACGGTCATCTTCCAGATCAACGTATACTACGATGCAACGATCGGAGCACAGCCTTAAAAGAAAAGAGAAAGGGAAATCTAAATCTAAATCTATAGCTTCAGACTTGCACCAAGACACGATGTCATCGACTGCAGCTAGTGGTCCCCGGATTTGCTCCCCATCTGATCCAGCTGCAGGTATCCCTGCCTCCGATCATAACTATATTGGTTCCATGGACAGACAGAGCCCTGATCTGTCTCCTCTACTGGATTCTGACCCAGATACCCCTGCTAAACCAGAGGAAAAGAAACTAAAAGGTGACTTGTCTCTCTTTCAATTACAAGACAACATCGCTAAGATAATCAATGATCGCTCTGATAAATTAGAAAATATGGTCAGCTGTAACACCGTTAGCATCGATGCTCTGAAGAAGTCAATTGACTTCATTTTTACGGAAATTGAAACGCTAAAATCCGACGTGAAAGCTGTGAGCTCCATATCGGAAAACACTGTGCAGAAAATGGCTGAAGTAGAAATGAGAATAAACGAAACTGAACGATACCAACGTAGATGGAATTTAAGGCTACACGGAATCCCAGAAGATAAGCATGAAAACATCAGAGCCAAAGTTAGCGACATCTGCTGTGCTGTTGTTGGAGAGAACCAGGTAAAGATGAAAGAAAGTATTGACATCGCTCATCGTCTGGGTCGCTTCAACGACCAACAGAGGGCGCCGAGAACCACTATGATCCGCTTCACCAACAGATCATCCCGCGACCTGGTATGGAAAATGGCCAAGAGCAGCAGCTTTCTGAAGGAAAACAGGCTGAGGTTTACAGAGGATCTCACCACAGCTGACAAGGCTCAGCGAGAAAAACTGTGGCCATTAATTGATGCAGCCCGGAAAGAAGGAAAAAAAGCCCATTTTGCTGGAGTCCGTGTGATCATTGAGGGAAAAGAAATCAAGTCACCGCTGTCCCCAACTGGACAGAATGTCATTCCTGTCCTTATGGACACAACAAGCCCTTCATAGGCATGGTCACAGGTTCTGCTCAGTTGGTCACCTACAAAGCCTACACACTTAATATTTGGTTCCTTTTCTATCTTCTAATTCTGGAAGGCAGTTTGCCTATTTACATTATCTTAATTCACTCTATGTTTAAAAAATAATTATATGTTTATTGAATTCTGGTTTGACTGTGCTTTGCTAAGTGTATTTACTATGTTGTTAAGTACAGTCTCTGCTTTGCTGTGCATTTCAGCACTTTTCATATCATTTTGAATTTATTGTCCTTGATAGTTATTAATGCAGCTATACTGTTCCAAACTGCAAGCTTCTTATAAGTCTTAGTATCTGACATTCTAAATCACCTTAGCTCCATTCTGTTCATGGTTTAAATTACACCATTCCGGGTCTGTAGGTTGTTCTCTGTGTCCACTTATCCTACATTGTCCCTTTCAATCTTCTCATTAAATGCCAGGGGTTTAAGAGAAAATGTTAAACGAAAAGCTTTATTTTTATTTGCCAAACAACAAAAGTCTGATTTTTGTTTTTTTCAAGAGTCACATAGTGTAGCAAATGATGCATCCTTTTGGAAAACTCAATGGGGAAATGAGTTATGGTTTTCTCATGGCTCAGAAAGATCAGCAGGGGTTACTATTTTAAAAAACAACTTTAATGGTTCTGTTCTACACTCAGAAAGTGATCCTAATGGCCACTATATAATTTTAATCCTGAATATCAACAACTATATTACCCTTCTTGCCAATGTATATGGATATAATTCAAAACCTGAAAATGATTTTTTACTTGATAGATTAGAATCTAGCTTTTTACACTGGTTATCAAAATACCCAAATGCTCTTCTTTTAATGGGTGGAGATTTCAACGTTGCTTTGAACAGCTCCCTAGATCGATGGCCTCCAAGTGTTAATAATACTTCTTCTATTAACTTGTCCTCTTTTATACAAAAATTTAATCTCATGGACATATGGAGGGAAAAAAACCCTGTCTCTAGAGCTTACACATGGTCTAATAAGCCTCGCTCATTAATGTCTCGCATAGATTACTGGTTAGTTTCTGATTGCTTACATAAGAATAACATTACTCCTAGAATATTAACAACACCTTTAACTGATCACAAAGCAATATCATTGATTGCCTCATTCTGTCCTAACATTACTCCCACATTCAAAAGTTCTTATTGGAAACTTAATAATTCCATCTTAAAAAATGTGCTAGTAATTGATAAAGTCAAATTATTAATAAACCATTTCTGGAAAAAAGCCTTAATTAATAACAATTTCTCTAGAAATTGGGAACTCCTTAAATTTGAAGTTACAAAATATTTCAGAGAGTTTGGTGCCTCTCTATCTAAATCCAGGAGAGATGAAGAAACAAATGTAATATCCAGAATAACTGAAATTACTCAAATCTCACCTGAAAATTTATCTGAAAATGACTTAAAGGATTTAATCATTCAACAAAATAAATTAAATGAAATATACAGAAGGAAAGCAGAGGGGGCTTTTGTGAGATCGAGAAGGAAATGGCTGGAGGAAGGGGAACAAAACACTGCGTATTTCTTTCAATTAGAAAGAACCCGTGGTCAATTCAACTCAATTCAAAAACTTAACATTAACAACTTTATCACTGATGATCCCCAAACAATAGCAAAGTATTGCTCTACTTTCTACAGTGAGTTGTATGAATCACACTATAATAAATGTGAATCTGAAATTTTCTTTACACATCTTACTGAAACTAAATCAATTAATGATGACCAAAGGAATGTCTGTGATAGTCCCCTATCTCCTGCTGAAGTCCTGTCTGCCATCAAGCACCTAAAACTCAACAAATCTCCAGGAGTTGACGGCCTAACTTCAGAATTCTACATCACCTTCGCAGAACAACTGGCCCCGTTCCTCCACCGGCTGTTTGCAGAATGCATTGATAACCAAACTCTTCCTCCCACTCTGTGTCAAGGCCTTTTGACATTAATTCCCAAACCTAAAAAAGACCCCCTTCTGATTGATAATTGGCGTCCAATCTGCCTTCTTAATAATGACTATAAAATTCTAGCTCAAATTTTTGCGATGAAAATGAAAAGTGTTCTTAACTTTATAATTGATGAAACTCAAAATGGTTTCATGACACAAAGACATATAGCCAGCAACATCAGGCTGGTGTTGGATCTGATTGACTATGCAGATTTGTGCCATGATGACAGCCTTATATTATTTTTAGATTTCCGTAAAGCCTTTGACACCATTGAGCATAATTTTGTTTTTCAAACATTAGAGAAATTTGGTTTTGGTCCTTACTTTTGTGCTGCAATCAAAACCATGTATAAAAATGCTAACTGTTCAATCAAGCTTCATGCTGGTACGTCTCCCAGATTTGATCTAAAGCGAGGTGTGAGGCAAGGTTGCCCGCTGTCCCCATACCTCTTTTTGATCTGCTCTCAATTACTTTCAGATTTCATTAAACTCAACCATTTGAAAGGTATCTCTTTTGCTGATAAAAATATTATAATTAGTCAACTAGCCGACGATACCACTTTATTTTTAAAGGATGCTTCTCAGGTTTCTTTAGCAATTAATATTGTTGAGAAATTTTCTAGAGCCTCTGGACTCTACCTTAACATTGATAAATGTGAACTTTTAGCCCTTAAAAATTGTAACAAACCCTCTATTTATAATATTCCTGTTAAAGAATCGGTCACTTATCTCGGCATAATGATCAACAAAGATCAAGATTCTAGAAATGCTCTGAACTTTAATCCTATTGTAGAAAATGTACAAAAGAAACTAAATTCTTGGCTTCAAAGAGATTTATCAATTCAAGGAAGAATTTTGCTAACCAAAGCAGAAGGCATCTCCCGTTTAACTTATCCAGCTTTGTCTCTTTCTGTAAATAAACAAACAATTGACGTCATTGATAAAATGCTTTATAGATTTGTATGGAAAAATAGGATTCATTATATCAGGAAATCAGTCTTAATGAACTCATTTGAACTTGGTGGCCTCAATTGTCTTGATTTCTCAACCTTAAACAATACATTCAAAATAAACTGGATTAAACAGTTTCTCAAAAATCCAACCTCAATCTGGAATTTTATACCCAACTATTTATTCTCAAAACTTGGTGGCCTTAAATTTATTCTCCTTTGCAACTACAAAATTGAAAAACTACCCATAAAGCTATCTAATTTTCACAAACAAATGCTTCTTTCCTGGTCTCTAATTTACAAGCATAATTTCTCACCCCATCGATATTATATTTGGAACAATGGAGACATTTTGTACAAGCATAAATCTTTATTCTTGGAAAATTGGTTTGAACATGGAATCATCTTGGTTCAGCAGCTTTTTAGACCTGATGGTGTCTTAATGTCTTATTCTGAACTTCTAGAAAGGTTTGGTCTCCCCATACCACCAAAGGAATATGCACTTGTTTTTGATGCCATCCCATCTGGTGTTATGATGCTTCTTAAGTCTTCTGTAACTTCTGTTCTGACTCCTCCAGGTCTAGACGCTGCTGTCACTAATGTTGGTCAAATCTGTTTTTCCACAAGAAAGCGAAAGAACAACCGTGATGTACGTGCCTTATTCCAGAAGGACATCGTCTCTGTTCCTAATGTTATCTCTTATTGGAATAACTTTGCCCCCAACCTGAACTGGAAAAAAATCTGGTGTCTTCCATCTAAATATTTAATTATTAATAAAATCAAAGAAGTGTCTTTTAAGATAATCCATCGTTTTTATCCCTGCAAATTTTTCCTTCAACGATACAAAAAAGACATTGACACAAACTGTTCATTTTGCCAACTCTATGTAGAAGATCTCTGTCACTTATTCTGGTCATGCTATTTCTCTTGTATTTTCTGGCAAGATATTTGTACGTTTATTTCCCAAAGAATTCTTGATAACTTTTCCCTCACTTATATAAATATGTTGTTTGGATTCTTCTCTTATCCCACTAACAAAACCAAACATTTTTATATTATCAATCTAATTTTATTAGTCGCAAAATATCATATACATAAATCTAAATTCTCAAATCAGAAACCTCGCTTTTCAGCCTTTAAAGTGGAATTCAAACAATATATTACATCTCTCCAGTATTCAAGGAATAGAAAAGCAATTAAGACAGTGGATATGTGCTCTCACTTTAACATCTTTCTAAGTTAACTTTTTTATTTATTTATTTGCTTTTCATTTTGTTTGTGCTTCCTATGTAACACCCTGGCATTGTTGTCTTGTCTGTTTTGCTACTTATTGCGTTGAGTCTGCTATTTTGTAAACCCCTTTATTGTCAATAAAAAAAAAAAAAAAAAAAAAAAAAAAAATGTGGCTTCCGAGCCGCGGGTTGGCCATCCCTGATCTACGGTGGCCGACAGGTGCAAATGCGCAGCAAAAGAGAAACATGCAAACAAAAAAAAAAACACGCGCACAAATTAAATGCGGCAAGCAAAAAGCGAACGAAATGCAGCAAACAAAAAGAGAGACGCAAACAAAAAAGAAGACACCCCCGAATGAAATGCAGCAAACAAAAAGAGAGACGCAAACAAAAAAGAAGACACCCCCGAATGAAATGCAGCAAACAAAAAGTGTTGAAAACGGAAGTGCTCCAGACCACTAGGGGGAGTCAAAGAAAATAGTATTCATTTCTATGGGACCAGATGCAAGATTCAGAGAAAGAAATTTGAAAGAAAGTAAAGGTACGTATTACTATATTTCTTTTCAGATACGCCGTCTTTTATAATATTATAGAATAACAGAATAATTTATGGGTAGCGTGATAGACTTTGTGTCAGTCATATCAAAATAGTTCCTGTTTTCCCAGCAACAACATACGCATCTCCCTCCTCCCCGTATTGTTTATGTTTCTGTCGCCCCAGATAACTGTCACATGTAAAGTGCGGTCGCTCCCCAAGACGTACATAATGATTAAATTAAATTACAAAAGAAAATAGCAACGCACAGTGATTTGGATAAGTAAGTTTAATATGGTCTACTGGATTTGAATTAGCAACGCGTTTGATGTCGCACATATTCATGAAGTACTTTTGGTTTAACAAGCCACACTTTTTTTAGATATATATCCCAGCTGTTTATCTCAATAAATATGGTTTTATTCTATTTTTTTAAATATTTTTTAAAATTATCATGCCTAACTGCACATAGTTTTGTAGAGTAGACTATTTATAAGCTACTTTTAATAACAGCACAGAACTTTTGCCCTTACTGTACTGTATGTTACTCAGTTTTTACACAGATTCTATTTTGGTGTGAACTTAATTGTTTGAATTGTGTAACATTTTTACTGTGCCAACTTAATTTCCCTGGTGTTGGGCAGTAAAAATATATTATGTTTTTGTACTATATACAACTTAATTTTATAGTGTAACATTTGAAATGGATGAATCAGAAGCTCAACATTTAAAGTATAACAGTTGATGTCTGCTTACATTATATTTAACTTTGTAGGTCAACATATATTTAAATATTTTCATGACATAGAAACTAGTCCTATTACTTTCTGCTGATATAATTATCTTATAATTTTGGTTTATTGTAGATCTCAGTTCTGGATGGATCTCATGAACGATTTGAAGGAAAGACATCTCTTCAATGGAAGTCATGACCACACATGCCTTGTGCGGTTTGTCTTCATGGATATGCTACAGAGAGATCTTGATGAATGCATGGACAGGTGGAATAAACATACCATAAGACCTGTTAAGCAATCTTGCTGTCCATCTGGTAAACCAGATGTGATGTATCATCTACCTCACAGGTAATTTTTTTGTTGTTTTTGTCTTCAACATCTGGTTAATTTAAAACCTCTTTGGGAACTCTAAAAAATAATTTGCCAAAACAAAAATAATGAACAATGTGTTAACAGTATGTCACTTTTTATTCTAAACATTTCAGATGACAATTTCTAAAATGTAAATTTAAATACAATTAATCATTTAGACAGGTTACAACAATAGTCACAGCAGTAACAGTTTAGTGAAGAAATGTAAATATAACTAAATGTTTACTGTGCTTCTTCTATTCCTAGGTTTGGTGGAACAGACTGTGGTTTCCCAGTCTCCCAGGAGCAATTGGGACAGTTTGTGACAGAGACTAACAACATTCAATGTGGAGATGAACACCTTCAGGCACATTTTGAGAACCTCCAGAGACAGTGTGGCCTAGCACATCCACAGAGTTGGGAATCATGTGTCGAAAACTATATCAAACTGAAAAACATGGCGGACTTATAAACAAACAAAAATCCAAATTTGAAGGTCGCACACAAACACTAAACAGTGTCATAACTGAACAGGTTTGACAAGTTAAATAGTTAGCATTTTGTTTTGTTGTTATGCATTTGACCTTAATAAAGCCCAAACCCAGGGGAGTTTTGAATCCCAAAGTCCATGTCTTCTTTAAACTGATGATACGTCTTGGACATTGGTATTTTGATAGTGTTGGAGCAGGTGCTACTGACAGGAAAACGAGAAGTGGCCTGAAAGATCAGTTTTGGTGGTGGCAGAATTGAAGATGGAGGTAGTGTGTTCAAGCCGGTGGCAAACATCAGGATGTCCTGGAGAGAGAGACCCGTTTTTTGTTCTAGAAAAGAAGCAATGCGTTTATGTATCAGATATTACAATAACACCAGAATATAGCAATAAATCTTAAAGTCCACCTTCTGTGTCAAGGAGAAAGTCTCTCCAGAATCCTAGCACTCTTGTTTCCTCATGTCGTCTGCTGCTACCCTTTTCACTGAGCTGAACCTCAAATATTTCCTCCAATATTTTGGATGTCAGCTGTTCCACTCTTGCACACATAAATGGCCTGAAGACGGAAGCATGCTGCTCCAAAGCATTCTGGAAGTTCAGTGTTGAAAGGCCATCCTTGAATCTATAAAAAGTTTGAAACAGAAATCACCTTAATTATTATCAAAAGAGCTGATATTTTTCAGTAACACAAAGAACATTAATATGTCTAATCTTTTTTTATTATTTTTATTTAGCATAGGTAATATTGCTGATGCACTGTACACAGTGAATTAACCTACAGTAACGTTAATTTTCTCCAGTTAAGCCGTCCAATCAATAAGGCTCCTACTTATTTGGCTGCTGGGTGCTGTTGATTGATTGATTCTTGCACTATTGTACATTTGCTTGTATTAACTGCAACAAAATAGTAACTAAATTAGCATAGTTATTTTTTAAGTTAAGGAAGAGAAACATTACCTTTGAATAGAGAAATGGTTGCGGTAAATGATGTACCAATCAATGAACTCCTTTACAATTTTCAATTTGTCATCAACAGTCACAGGGAACTGCAAGCAGCCAGCAGTTTGCAAGATGCTTGCATGTCTTTCAACTGACTGGTGTAGTTCAGTCAATGTACCTGCACTGGATATCTATGGTAGAGAACAATAACCAAAAACATAAATTAATATTTATGAAATCATTACTGATATAAATTTGTTATAAAAGTATTACTGATTGCACTTTAAAAATTAGGTAAGTTTATGTTATTAAAGATTAAGTTTAAACAGTAATGATTTATTGGTTAATGTCAAGTTGTCATAAAGACATTTTGAATAATGTCAACTTTGTATTAAAAGTGTCATATTTTACCGAATGACGCTTTATGACAACAGTCATAAATATTCATGAAGGCTTATTCATGTTCATGACAGGTGTTATGTCATGTTTATGAAAGTGTCATGACAGTCTTATTCAACCCCCTTCAAATAAAGTGTTACCAAAATATCCAGTGAGCAACAGTTCTGTGGCCGCAAATGCCTTGCTGATGCCAGAGTTCAGAGGAGAATGGCCAGAGAGATTTGAGCTCATAGAACAGCAACAATAACTCAAGAAACCACTCGTTACAACCGAGTTATGGAGAAGAGCATCTGAACACACAACATGTCAAACCTTAAGTCAGATGTGCTATAGCAGCAGAAGACCACACCGGATGCCATTCCTGTCAGCTAAGAACAGGAAGCTGAGGCAACAATTCGCACAGGATCAACAAAATTGGACAATAGAAGATTGGAAAAACGTTGCCTGGTCTGATGAGTCTCAATTTCAGCAACGACATTTGGATGGGAGGGTCAGAATTTGGTGACAACATGAAAGTATGGATCCATCTGGCTTGTATCAACGTTTCCACGATTCAGGGTGGTGCTATGGAGTGCACTTTGGCCCATTGGTACCGATCAAACATCGTGTCAACGCCAAAGCCTACCTGAGTATTTTGCTAAGCAAAATACTTCATGACCACAGTGTTTTCATCTTCTGATGGCTAATTCCAGCACGTGAACTTGCCATGTCAGAAAGCATGAATCATCTCAGACTGGTTTCTTAAACATAATGAGTTCACTGAACTCGAATGGCCTCCACGGTCACCAGATGTCAATCCAATAGAAAACCTTTGGGATGTGGTGGAAGGAGAGATTTGCATCATGGATGTACTGCCAACAAATCTACAGCAACTATGTGATGCCATCATGTAAAGATGGACCAGACTATCTAAGGAATGTTTCCAGTATTTAGTTGAATCCATGCCACTACAGATTAAAGCAGTTCAGAAGGCAAATGGGTGTACAAACCGGTACTAACGAGATGTACCTAATAAAGTGGCTTGTCTTTTTTATGCATATAGCATTCTCATAAGTGAAGGTAGCGTAGGTACTTGTTTGTGCTTTAATATGACAACATGTGCCTTTTAGAAAATATCAGATTTATTCTGCACAATAGAATCGTATCAAACACAAAATACAAATGATCTTAATGTTACATGAAGTTATGGAATAACAAAATTTTTGCTTGATTGTAACAACTTGTAAAGCCTCATCAATAATGCTATCCTACCTCAATCAAAGAAGCCCTCATGGTGTTGTCAGTGATGTCTTCTATCTTTCCTTCTGTATTTGTTGATGTCCCTGAGAGGTGCTGGTAGAGCTTCTCAGATAAGAATTGAGGACCTGGACCTCCATGAACGACAGAAGTGGCAATCATCCTCCCAACCATGAAATATTCATCATTTTTGGCTGCTGTATAGATTTTGCTCACATTAATTACACATTCACCAACAGCTGTCACATTCTTATGAGAAAACTCTGAAATATTGCCTTTAACGGCAATACCTTCACTGTCAAAAGTGATAAATTTCCTTTCTTCTGGCCCATCAAAGACTCTTCGAGTCCTTAAGCAGTTCATTAAAAGGCTTAGAAACTCGCGCTTGGGACCACCGTTATCAACGCCGTCTTCTGCCTGTCCCTCGTCATCGGTGAATTTTACAAATATTTCATTGAAAGGGTTGAAAGAAGCCCGCTTGAAACCTCTCAGTGCTCCATCCCATACATTGGCTCTGTTTATGTTAAAGCGGCTGAGAGATGATGACGTGATCATTGCCGAGAGCTCTGAAATGATGTCTGCAGCAGTCACGTTGTCTGTACTATAAAACATGAAGTGTACAATTATTTCAAATACAAAAAGCACAAAAGGATTTAGAAGAAAACTAATTTCTAATTAATACCTTTGCTCAGGGAACTGCATCACATATTCATCCGGCTCAGAGTCGCTGTCAACAATTATTGGTGCGTACACATTTGTGTAGTTGCTGTATTGAAAAGGAAATAGAGTAAATACTTTACTAGGTAAATTTAAATTCATCCCTGATAAGGCATAGAGACTTCTGTCAGTCATTCTTGGCAGTAGGACAGCTAACACCAGCATATTTGGGTAATTCTTGCACACTACTCAAAGTTTGATAGAAAAAAAATATTGAACAACCAGAAGTTATGGTGCTGTCAAGTTTTTTGCTCTTTAAACCACCTCAGCTTCTGCCCAAACTTGAAACAGCTTGCTTCCCTCAAAGAAAAGCAGGAACCACTCATCTCAGCAACAATTTTTAGTTATCTTTTATTTTTGTCTTTAGATTATTTCAATTGACAGTGTAAGACCACCATGTCTTCACATAAGTAGTCACAGAGAGTCACAGAGCAGGTTGAAAACCAACAAACAAATTAAACAAAATCAATTACAGATCACAATGAACTAATTAAATATGTTTCAGGTAATGTTAACAAGCTACTTTTAAGTTAACAGTGAATGAACAAACAAATGAACTACATTCCAAACACATAAAACCCATTGAATCAAGGGCTAATTTTGGTCTCTGAATGCAGATTAAATGATATAATGTCCATTTCCTACCAGAGTGTCTTTGTGGAAGCTTGAAGCTGAGGCTCTTTGTCTGAAGAGATCATTGTGAGCACAGGTGTGCCAAGTTACCTTATAGAGTTCAGATGGGCCTAAGTGAAAGGGATGGGTGCGCTTGGTTCTCTGTGATGTGTGTGCCAGTTGGGTGGAGATAGTAAATGCACTCACAAATGTACCAGTTGCTGTTTTAACTGGACAGGTGCAAAACTTTTTTTTTCAATGACTTTTTTCAGTTTGGAAATGTAAGAAGACATTTTAGTTGAGATTAATAATTCAGTAAGTTACAGTTATGTGTAATTTCTATAAATCATTTCAGTAAATGTGTTGACATGTGCAAAAGTTGACATGTGCTCACACAACCTACCGATAGAAGTGGTTCTGGCCCTCTGAGGACATGGGATGCTCCTGGACGTTGGTGTTTCCGCCATCCTAATTTAACATAAATTAGTACTCCAGTTGTGGTAGTGGCAATACCATACAGACTTAGCTAACACAATGTCATGTATCTCATCTTGGGTGATTGTCTTTGTGAATTTTTGAAAATCTTTTATGGTATGTAATGTTTACATATTGAACTGTGAAAGGGATTGAGTTCAATCTTACCTGATCAGACCCTTGTTCTGTGTGTCCAAAAGGCCTGAAAATAAAAATTAACATAGCTATAAAGTGGATATAACAGTTTCTGCAACAAAATATGAAGCAAACAGTAATTTGTATTTTACCCAGTCAAAATTTTCTCCAGTCTTGGAGTGCTTGCTTCATCTGGACCATCCCACACCTATGTACAACATATAAAAGACAGGTTTTATCTTATCAAAAGAAAGTGTAAGTAATTCAATTCAGGAGAAATGTCATAAAGATGCAGACTGACCACAGTGTCAGATAGTGGACTATCTTGAGATGGCAACCTTACATGAACCACACTGTCATCATCACTTGAACTCTGTCCACTGAAACCTTTAAAAAGCAATGATTATTTTGACATTTATTTTAATTATTATTTTTATGTAATTCCACAAATTGTTTAGTTGCATAGGAATTTTTCATAACTTCATATACATGTTAAACAACAAGAAAATGTTAGTATCAGTTGTACAAATAGAATTTTGTACAATTAGCAGCACAGTATATTCAGATTTCTTTATCCATCCATCCATCCATCCATCCATCCATCCATCCATCCATCCATCCATCCATTGTCTTATACCCTTTTCCCAGAGCACCTGGTCAGAACCCACAGGGAGAACATGCAAACTCCATACAGAAAGACTCCAGGCAAGGAATTGAAACCAACACCTTCTTGCTGCAAGGCAACAATGCCACCAACTGTGTCACTGGGCAGCAGATTTCTATTTATCTTTTAGAAGTTATTTGAACACAGTAAGTCTTCTATTACTATGAACCACACAGTTTTGTTCGTTGATATTAACCAAAGGAAAATGGTTACTATCATTTCAACAACCAGTGAAAAGAAATATACTATAAATGTGTACTATAAATAATAAATTTTCTTTTGCAAGGCTAAATTTTGCAATTAATAAAATGTACGTTTGTACATCAATCTTTACAAAAGGGAGGTGGTTTTGTAAAGAGGAAAATCCTTTGGCTTCCTTAGATAAAATATATGACATCATAGCTAGAATTAATCATGCACAGAATTCTGGATATAGGAGGAAATTTTGCCATTTTAACTATAAGACTATAGCAAAATTGATCTTCAAACTATTTGGAATGTAGATCAAAAGCACTTACAGCTTTTTGCAAATTCCTCAACAGGGCAAATGTAAAGCGTAATTCTTTGGTAAGGCTTTCCAATTGCCTCCTTGTACTTTTGCACTGTGAAAGGAATGTCTGTTCCTGGGATGTTCTTAACCTCCCTTGCATCAGGATACAACAAGACATGGGCACAATCTCTCAGGTCTATATTGAAATCCTTTTGCTTCTTTACAGCAGCAGCAAGCACTTGTTCCGATGCCCACTCAGGGTGAATCTCAACTGGAAGTAACTTCCCTCTCACTGTCTTAAGGGAATCTCCCTGCATCCTCATAAGCCCAACATTAATCTGGGGAGAGACAAAATTTAATCAATCAAATTAAATTATTTGATGAAGTATGTAATTTCCAGTTTGTGTTTGCACTAAATTAAAGGCATACCTTCAGTTTATTTCCCTTCTGTGTTTTGTTCTGATGCTTCTTGGTAAAAAATTTCTTTCTTTCCCTCTCTTTTATAGCTCTAAAGTTCATGAAACACTCTACACCTGAAATTCGTAATAAAAAAATACACGATTGGCACTTTAGTTATAATTTAAATGCATTAATTATTAATTGCAGGTACGATCAATACTGCAATGATCGTACCTGCATCTACAGATGGTTTAAAATGCTAACACTTAAGCATGCTGAAATAAATAACCCATGCTTCGGTTTACCTGTGCTGGTGCTTGGCTGAACATCGGGAGTTGCAGTGGTAGTGTTCCTCTCATCTTGGGCTTTGTTTGCATGATCTTGGACAAATTTTATGTTTCTGCCACATTGACAACAAAAGTCTGCAGAATTTATGGCGGCAGTTCCACAAAATGGACAGTACATCTGAAAGAAAATTTGTTTTTTAACGTCAGGAAATAAATACATTAAAAGTGGAGACATTGCCTACTAAAACGCTGAAATGAGTCATTCTCAAAAAAGATATTTAATTATACGAGTGTGTAATTTATTTATTTTTTCTTGCGGTATGATTAGCATAATTGCTTTGCTAATTCGGGCAAGCATCTACGAGACCGAGCCCAGAACGGTATGACTGACACAAAGTCTATCACGCTACCCATAAATTATTCTGTTATTCTATAATATTATAAAAGACGGTGTATCTGAAAAGAAATATAGTAATACGTACCTTTACTTTCTTTCAAATTTCTTTCTCTGAATCTTGCATCTGGTCCCATAGAAATGAATACTATTTTCTTTGACTCCCCCTAGTGGTCTGGAGCACTTCCGTTTTCAACACTTTTTGTTTGCTGCATTTCATTCGGGGGTGTCTTCTTTTTTGTTTGCGTCTCTCTTTTTGTTTGCTGCATTTCATTCGGGGGTGTCTTCTTTTTTGTTTGCGTCTCTCTTTTTGTTTGCTGCATTTCATTCGGGGGTGTCTTCTTTTTTGTTTGCGTCTCTCTTTTTGTTTGCTGCATTTTATTCGCTTTTTGCTTGCCGCATTTAATTTGTGCGCGTGTTTTTTTTTTGTTTGCATGTTTTCTCTTTTGCTGCGCATTTGCACCTGTCGGCCACCGTACACTAGAGCCCACAAAAAGACCCCCTGGAGGGGTAAAAAAAACCCAAAAAAAAAACACATGGAGTAATTCATTTACTGACGATGGTGGTAGGACTTCGCCCTGCAATCGGCAGGTTGCTGGTTTAATTCCCACTCCACCGACCTTGGTCATTGTGTCCTTCTGAAAGGCAGGTCAGTCGTCTTGCCTGCTGGTGCTGATCAGAGGACCTGGTGGTGTCCATGTTTGGTAGCATCACTTCTGTTAGAAAAAGTTACCAAACCTATTAGATTTTAATAGAAACATCCAGACAGCTGCTGAACCAGAATCCTTGATATCAGATTTTAGACTATAAAGACGTTTATTTCATTCCTTAGAGAAAATAATCAAACTTTCAGAACAATGACCAGAAAAAACTATCTATCCTATATTATTATTATTATTATTATTATTATTATTAATGGCATTATTAATAATAATAATTGATCATAATGTTATTATTATTATTTTCAATAATAATAATACGTTTATTATTAAGTAAAGAACAATGTTCTTCTTACCTGGTACATTCAAACACTCTCTCTGTTCTTCTTCTGCTTGGTCCTTTCATGTAGAAGACGAGACAAATTATTGACTAAACTAAATATTGTTATCAATGTCTGTTCACATTACAGTTCAGTTAGAAACCTACTTACCCTTTGGGGGTTTTGTCGTTTTGTAAAAATGTCTGTTAAAAATTAAATGTTACAATTATTAAAACAGTAAAAAATAAAATGCTGATAATATTTTAACTACAGTTTTTTTCAACTCACTTGGTATTTTAATTTTTTGAGTTGCACAGAGAACAATAATTATTGCTACAAGTATAAAAACCAGCACCAGAATACTGATTACTGTGGAACATTTGTCTTCACATTCAGCATCAGTTGAAGCTGTTCCTGCTTTTATCAGATGAAGGTTTCCTTTTTCACATCTGAAATAACAGAAACATGAATCCAGGTAAATCATTTGGTAAAACATTATCCTGTGTTTATGCTGTTTGTAAGAGACCAGCTTACTGTGTGTGAGGCTGACATGACAACATTGTTCCATCAGAAAATGATCCACTGCTGCATTCAGAGCATTCTGTGTCTGTGGAGGCTGTTCCTGGAGAAACACAAATCACTTTAAAGTTAGTCAGAAGATTCTGATCTGATTTTTAGTTCTGACCAACATGTAACTCAGTTTATTCTTTTCAAAAGTCAGAATTCATCTAAAAATAAAAGCATTTATGTGTTGAAGAGAATCAGACCAACCCATCCTGCTGATGTAATGTCCTGGTTCACAGCTCCTGTGTTTCTGTGCTACAGAACAACCTCCTGATTTAAGGTCTGTACAGTAGAATCCCTCCATTGGTTCACAAACTGTGTCTGCAGATCGTCTACATTGTCGCTTTTCCTTCAGCCCAGCTCCTGTGAACATATTCAGATTACACATGTATGGAGAAAACTAACAGCAACATGGTGAAACTCAAGACATCTTTAAGTCAGACAGTTTGTCCAGCTGAATAATTTCTGAATCGTTTACATAATTTACATTTGTGTTCAAAATAACAGCAACATCACTAACCAGATTTAGCACTGATTTTATAGAAATTATATTTCTACATTGTAAGTGAATATGTATCAGATGTAAAGTGACAGAAAACAACAAACCCAACTTTCATAAACTGAAAGTAGAAAAGGAACAACATGGAGTGAGTGAAGCATTTATTGCTGAAATATAAAAGATTTTAACACACTGCAGATATTTGAACACAACTGTTTGTGCAGTTGAGGAAGCAGATGTGAAAATGATTTCATAAAAAAAATAAAAATAGAAAACAAAGTCAATATAACTGCACCTGAATCACAGGTAGAACATTGATTACAGTTCTTTAGTCCGTTTGGCAGGTCCATAAATGTCCCATCTGAACATTTCTGACAGGATGTAGTTTTAAACTCTGTACAGTCTATTCTGACTTGATAGCCTGTTGGAAAATAAACAGTTGATCATTTTAAAGAATAAGATGGGTTGCATGATGAACAAGATTCAGGCAATGAAAGCAGCCTACCTATAACAGAGTATATATGAGAATAAACAATAATTCATAACTGGAACATACCAACATTACACATAGGACAGCACTCTTCTCCTATGTTGTATTCAGTTATATGACATGTGATGGAATCGACTCTGAAGTTTCTCATCAGAATCACCTGTGAAAAGAAAAACATTTTTCTAACAATTAGGATCAGATTCTAGCTGACAGCAGCATTTCCCTTTAAGATCAGTTATTGTTTATCCTGCTTTGATGAAACATTTTAGCAGTTCTATGTCAGCATAACATTAATTTATATCAACAATTATTTATATTATTAGATTAGCTTCTAATAGAGGTCAACCTGTCCTTAGTATTAGTTGCTGCAATTATTGAATTTAATTCAGTTTAGGTGCTGAAACGATTCGAGTTCCTGGATTATTAAAATTCCTGGAGGAAAATGTATCTGCCTGGAAGCTTCGTTAAATTATGTTTTATTATGTAGCACCGTTTCCACCAGGGTCATTATTTATGGAGGGCAGCGCTATTACTACCACCTATGAGTTGTTGTGAAGAGCTAGTAGCAGCATGGTGTTGAAGTGTTGTGGCGTTTTGTCAGGTTTTGTTGACAAATAAGGATTGTTGAATTTTGTGGTGCGATGGTTGGAGTACAAAAACTTTTTTGCTGTTGGAATCATGTTGTCATGGTTTTGGAGCGAATGGTAGGAATGGAGAGAGAGAGAAAGAAAAAGGGAGAGAGAGAGAGAAAAAGAGAGAGAGAGAGAGAAAAAGGGAGAGAGAGAGAGAAAAAGAGAGAGAGAGAGAGAGATCCGATTCCTCGATTAATTGTAAAAATATTTATAGAGTACTCCATTACTAAAATATTCTTTTACAACAGCCCTAACTCAGTTTATGAAATAAATTTGATTACATATTTCTCTTTTGGCTTTTCTGTGAAACCTAAATGTTTTGAAGAGAACAAAAACACCAATAACATAATCAGTAACATCAGTACATGTCAATCGTTTCTGACAGTAAAACCTTCTGGCAAAACTTCTATACATTTTAAAATATGTATTTTGTGTGTAGCAAACACAGGGATTTGATTTCAAGACATGTCAAACTTAAAAATAAACCGTAAAACCATGGATCTGATTCTGAAGACAGAGTTCAAATCATTTATAAAATTACCATTTTGTAAAACAAAACAACAACAAAAAACACTTTCCTAATAAATATATCCATTGTTTTGTCATAAATAAATTTACCAGCAGCATAGATGTTGTTGCCCAAGATGTCATTGTCAAAGGCAGGATGAGGATGAAACTTGTCTGGAACAGAAAACCTCTCATAGAGATGCAGGATGAACCAAATTGTGGCTCTTAATGCTGAAGGTCAACGTCTGTAAAACAAGAAACACAAACACATTGTTAACCTGTAGGAACTCTGGGAACTGTAGCATGAAGCAGGGCTGCAGAATATTAGGAAATCATGCAGCATGTGATGCTGTTGTTGAATGTTGAGGTGATAATATGACTTGTGATAAATAAATGGCTAAACATTAGTGATTTCTTTCTTCTACAGTTTTTGCAAACAAACACATTGAGAAAATAAATTAAAGTTCTAAATCTGCTGTAGTTGTAATCTCTCAATGACTTTGTCATCTTAAAGCCTGGAAAATATTTTCTACTGTATTAAACAAAAATATCTCTGGTCTATAGATAAACAAATTTAATACCTTTTGTATATTATGAAACTTTCCAGTAGCAGCAACAGTAATATTTTTCTGGTTACAGATTATTTTATTCCTGTTTATTACTTTTTGTTTGATGTCATCTGTTGATATTATTGTGCTGCGAACAAGGTGTTTATTTTTTTAATTATATGTATATATGTGTAGATAGATAGATAGATAGATAGATAGATAGATAGATAGATAGATAGATAGATAGATAGATAGATAGATAGATAGATAGATAGATAGATAGATAGATAGATATCCACTTCCGCTTATCCGAGGTCGGGTCGTGGGGGTAGCAGCTTCAGAAGGGAGGCCCAGACTTCCCTCTCCCCGGCCACTTCTTCCAGCTCCTCCGGGGGAATCCTGAGGCGTTCCCAGGCCAGCCGAGAGACATAGTCCCTCCAGCGTGTCCTGGGTCTTCCCCGGGGCCTCCTCCTGGTGGGACGTGCCCGGAACACCTCACCAGGGAGGCGTCCAGGAGGCATCCTGACCAGATGCCCGAGCCACCTCAACTGGCTCCTCTCGATGTGAAGGAGCAGCGGCTCTACTCTGAGTCCCTCCCGGATGACTGAGCTTCTCACCCTATCTCTAAGGGAGAGCCCAGCCACCCTACGGAGAAAACCCATTTCGGCCGCTTGTATCCGCGATCTCGTTCTTTCGGTCATGACCCAAAGCTCATGACCATAGATGAGGGTGGGAACGTAGATCAACCGGTAAATCGAGAGCTTCGATTTTTGTCTCAGCTCTCTCTTCACCACGACGGACCGGTACAGTGCCCTCTTGACGGCAGACGCTGCGCCAATCCGCCTGTCGATCTCCCGCTCCCTTCTTCTCCCATTCGTGAACAAGATCCCGAGATACTTGAACTCCTCCACTTGGGGCAGGACACCCCCCCCTGACCCGGAGAAGGCACTCTACCCTTTTCCGGCTCAAGATCATGGCCTCGGATTTGGAGGCACTGATCCCCATCCCGGCCGCTTCACACTCGGCTGCGAACCGCTCCAGCGAGAGCTGCAGATGACGACCCGATGAAGCCAAAAGGACCACATCGTCTGCAAAAAGCAGAGATGATATCCTAAGGCCACCAAATCGGATCCCCTCAACACCTTGGCTGCGCCTAGAAATTATGTCCATGAAAGTGATGAACAGAATTGGTGACAAAGGGCAGCCCTGGCGGAGTCCAACTCTCACCGGAAACGAGCCCGACTTACTGCCGGCAATGCGGACCAGACTCTGACACCAGTCGTACAGGGACCTGACAGCCCGTATAAAAGGGCCCGGTACCCCATACTCCCGGAGAACCTCCCACAGGGCTCCCCGAGGGACACGGTCGAACGCCTTCTCCAAGTCCACAAAACACATGTAGACTGGTTGGGCGAACTCCCATGCACCCTCCAGGACCCTGCCGAGGGTGTAGAGCTGGTCCAGTGTTCCACGACCAGGACGAAAACCACACTGCTCTTCCTGAATCCGAGGTTCGACTATCCGACGGACCCTCCTCTCCAGGATCCCCGAATAGACCTTGCCAGGGAGGCTTAAGAGTGTGACCCCTCTATAATTAGATCACACCCTCCGGTCCCCCTTTTTGAACAGGGGGACCACCACCCCAGTCTGCCAATCCAGGGGAACTGCCCCCGATGTCCATGCAATATTGCAGAGTCGCGTCAGCCAACACAACCCTACAACATCCAGAGCCTTAAGGAACTCCGGGCGGATCTCATCCACCCCCGGAGCCTTGCCACCAAGGAGCTTCTTAACCACCTCGGCAACCTCGTCCCCAGAGATTGGAGAGCCCAACCCAGAGTCCCCAGGCTCAGCTTCATCAATGGAAGGCATGTTGGTGGGATTGAGGAGGTCTTCGAAGTACTCTGCCCACTGGCCCACAACGTCCCGAGTAGAGGTCAGCAGCACACCATCCCCACTATAAACAGTGTTGGTGCCGTACTGCTTACTCCCCTGAGACGCTGGATGGTGGACCAGAATCGCCTCGAAGCCGTACGGAAGTCTTTCTCCATGGCCTCTCCAAACTCCTCCCACGCCCGAGTTTTTGCCTCAGCAACCACCCGAGCCGCATGCCGCTTCGCCTGCCGGTACCTATCAGCTGCTTCCGGAGTCCCACAGGCCAAAAAGGCCCGGTAGGACTCCTTCTTCAGCCTGACGGCATCCCTCACCGAAGGTGTCCACCAACGGGTTCGAGGGTTGCCGCCGCGACAGGCACCGACAACCTTGTGGCCACAGCTCCAATCGGCCGCCTCGACAATGGAGGCACGGAACACGGTCCACTCAGACTCCATGTCCCCCGCCTCCCCCGGGACGTGTTCGAAATTTTGCCGGAGATGGGAGTTAAAGCTCCGTCTCACAGGGGATTCCGCCAGACGTTCCCAGCAGACCCTCACAACACGTTTGGGTCTGCCAGGCCTGACCGGCTTCCTCCCCCACCACCGGAGCCAACTCACCACCAGGTAGTGGTCAGTGGACAGCTCCGCACCTCTCTTCACCCGAGTGTCCAAGACATACGGCCGCAGATCCGATGAAACAATGACAAAGTCGATCATCGAACTGCGGCCTAGGGTGTCCTGGTGCCAAGTGCACATATGGACACCCTTACGCTTGAACATGGTGTTCGTTATGGACAATCCATGACGAGCACAGAAGTCCAACAACAGAACACCGCTCGAGTTCAGATCGGGGGGGCCGTTCCTCCCAACCACGCCCCTCCAGGTCTCACTGTCATTGCCCACGTGAGCGTTGAAGTCCCCCAGTAGAACAAGGGAGTCCCCAGGAGGAGCACTCTCCAGTACCCCCTCTAAGGACTCCAAAAAGGGTGGGTAATCTGAACTGTTGTTCGGCCCGTAAGCACAAACTACAGTCAGGACCCGTCCCCCCACCCGTAGGCGGAGGGAGGCTACCCTCTCGTTCACCGGAGTAAACCCCAACGTACAGGCGCCGAGATGGGGAGCAACAAGTATGCCCACTCCTGCCCAATGCCTCTCACCTTGGGCAACTCCAGAGTGGAAGTATGTCCAGCCCCTCTCAAGGAGACTGGTTCCAGATCCAGAGCCATGCGTCGAGGTGAGACCGACTATTTCTAGCCGGAACCTCTCGACCTCACACACTAGCTCGGGCTCCTTCCCCACCAGAGAGGTGACATTCCACGTCCCAAGAGCCAGCTTCTGCAACCAAGGATCGGACCCCCAGGGTCCCCTCCCTCTGCCGCCACCCATCACACAATGCTATTGACTCAAAATCAGTGTGAAACTGTTCTTCTAGACTGGAGAGATGAGGTACAGTCATTTTTATTGCATTTGAACATTTTTAATATTTTAGCTTTTTTGTCAAAATTTAGTATTTTTCTTCTATAGCTTCGAGGTCATGTGACCCATTTACACTAAATCAGTGTGAAATTGTTCTACTAGACTGTGAAGATGAGTTACACCTGGTTTTATTCCATTTAAACATTTTGTTCCTCGTCAGTGGGACATTTAAGCTATTAAAAACCAATTGTATTTCTTAAATGCAAAATTACGTAAAAAATGTAAAAAGATCTAAAATGGGGAAGCTATTGATGAAAAAAAAGTAGTAGTATGGAATAAAACCAGGTGTGCCTCATCTATGGTATTTTGACTTGGAAGCTATTGAAGAAAAAAAATATTCTTTTTAATATTACAATTAAAAATATTGAGTATGATTTAAAAATTCACTAGAGAACAGTGCGTCTCGTGTAAGAGCATGAATTTTGAGTCATCCAAAAGTCCATCAATAAATTAAAACTAAATAAATCACCAGGAACTGATGGCCTCAATGCAGAATTTTATAAAAAAGTTTTCAGAACAGCTATCGCCATTTTTACATCAAGTTTATCTTGAAGGTTTGGATTCTGGATCACTTCCACCAACAATGACCCAAGGTCTGATTACACTGATCCCTAAACCACAAAAAGACAAGCTACTTCTGGATAACTGGCGACCAATTACATTACTATAAAATTATTGCAGGTTGTATTGCTACAAAAATTAAGAATACTCTTGAAGAAGTGGTTGATGAAACTCAGTCTGGATTCATACCAGGTAGACATATAACTAATAATATTAGGCTTATATTGGATCTGCTAGATTACTCAGATTTAATAGAGGGGGACGGTCTCATATTATTTCTAGATTTTTTTTAAAGCTTTTGACACAGTTGAACATACATTTTTGTTTAAAGCATTAGAAGTATTCGGATACGGATAAAACTCAATTAAAAGTTGTCAAATGTTATATAGGAATTGTAACGCATCCGTAAAATTATCACATGGCTGCTCTAAAAGATTTTATTTGACAAGGTGTCTGAGACAAGGGTGTCCAGTTTCCCCATATTTATTCATTCTGGCCATGCAAATTCAGTTAAAATCAAGGAAAAAATTACAGGGATTAATGTTGCAAACAGAAATATTGTAATTTCCCAGCTTGCTGATGACACTGCACTTTTTTTTAAAAAGAATAAATGTGAAATAAAAAACTCTATTGAAATCATCAACACCTTCTCCAAAACTTCTGGTTTGACTCTAAATCTACGTAAATAAATGTGAAATGAAGCCTAGGCGCAAATTCAAACTGGAAGACTCTTTTATCCCCACCGGGACCCGTTAATTGAAGCGACCTGCCCACAATCGTCGACCTATCCACGCCGGACCAAGCCACGTCACGTCCAATCACCGACCAAGTCCCAGCTGATAAGGACCTTCATTCATGGCGTCCTTCGCTCTCCAGCCGAGCTCAACCCACCACCACCCCTTCTCCTCCATTCGCCCGGTCCCGAGGCCCGCACCCTTCTTCAACCTCCACCACCAGTGCCGGGCCCCGGGGGATGACGTTCCTAACAGCATCGGGGATGCTCATCTGAAGCCTATCGCTAACGCTGCAATAACCGTTATCCCCAGCCGGGGCCCGAGCGCCAAAGACTTTAAATTCTGTTTGTCAATAAACTCTTCTAATTGTCTTCTCATCTCCGTCTGAGTCTCTCCAGATTGAACTACTTTCCATTAAATCTAATTTAAAAGGCACATTCCTCAATATTCCTATAAAAGACAAAGTTAAATATCTTGGAATCAGAATAATTAAAGATATAAGTATAAGATCAATAGACAATTTTAACCCCATAATTAAAATAGTTGAACAAAGATTTAATCTGTGGCTCCAGCGAGATCTCTCTCTCTTAGGACGTTCATTATTAGTCAAAGCTGAAGGCATATCTAGACTCGTTTATCCGGCCCTTGTTGTTGATGTTCCCCAAGATATCAGTACCAATATTAATAAAATAAACTTTAACTTTATATGGAAAAAGAAATGCCATCTCATCAAGAAAAATATTATAATGAGTAAAGTTGAAAAAGGTGGAATTGAAGCCCTTGATTTCACATCTTTAAACAATTCATTCAAAATTAAATATTTAAAAAATCTTCTAAAAACCCAAACTCTATATGGAATCCTATTCCCATTTACAACTTTGACAAAATTGGAGGATTACCCTTTCTTCTTAGACGCAATTACAGTATACCCAGAATACCCCTAAGATTGCCTACATTTCATAAACAAATGCTTGGTCACATTTGTACAAACACAATTTTTCTCCTCATAAATATTATATCTGGAATAATGAAGATATCCATCCATCCATCCATCCATCTTCTTCCGCTTATCCGAGGTCGGGTCGCGGGGGTAGCAGCTTCAGAAGGGAGGCCCAGACTTCCCTCTCCCCAGCCACTTCTTCTAGCTCCTCCGGGGGAATCCCAAGGCGTTCCCAGGCCAGCCGAGAGACATAGTCCCTCCAGCGTGTCCTGGGTCTTCCCCGGGGCCTCCTCCCGGTGGGACGTGCCCGGAACACCTCACCAGGGAGGCGTCAAGGAGGCATCCTGACCAGATGCCCGAGCCACCTCAACTGGCTCCTCTCGATGTGAAGGAGCAGCGGCTCTACTCTGAGTCCCTCCCGGATGACTGAGCTTCTCACCCTATCTCTAAGGGAGAGCCCAGCCACCCTACGGAGAAAACCCATTTCGGCCGCTTGTATCCGCGATCTCGTTCTTTCGGTCATGACCCAAAGCTCATGACCATAGATGAGGGTGGGAACGTAGATCGACCGGTAAATCGAGAGCTTCGCTTTTTGGCTCAGCTCTCTCTTCACCACAACGGACCGGTACAGCGCCCGCTTGACAGCAGACGCTGCGCCAATCCGCCTGTCGATCTCCCGCTCCCTTCTTCCCCCATTCGTGAACAAGATCCCGAGATACTTAAACTCCTCCACTTGGGGCAGGACACCCCCCCTGACCCGGAGAAGGCACTCTACCCTTTTCCGGCTCAAGACCATGGCCTCGGATTTGGAGGCACTGATCCCCATCCCGGCCGCTTCACACTCGGCTGCGAACCGCTCCAGCGAGAGCTGCAGATCACGATCTGATGAAGCCAAAAAGACCACATCGTCTGCGAAAAGCAGAGATTAGATCCTAAGGCCACCAAATCGGATCCCCTCAACACCTTGGCTGCGCCTAGAAATTCTGTCCATGAAAGTGATGAACAGAATCGGTGACAAAGGGCAGCCCTGGCGGAGTCCAACTCTCACCGGAAACGAGCCCGACTTACTGCCGGCAATGCGGACCAGACTCTGACACCGGTCATACAGGGACCTGACAGCCCGTATCAAAGGGCCCGGTACCCCATACTCCCGGAGAACCCCCCACAGGGCTCCCCGAGGGACACGGTCGAACGCCTTCTCCAAGTCCACAAAACACATGTAGACTGGTTGGGCGAACTCCCATGCACCCTCCAGGACCCTGCCGAGGGTGTAGAGCTGGTCCAGCGTTCCACGACCAGGACGAAAACCACACTGCTCTTCCTGAATCCGAGGTTCGACTATCCGACGGACCCTCCTCTCCAGGACCCCTGAATAGACCTTGCCAGGGAGGCTTAAGAGTGTGACCCCTCTATAATTGGAGCACACCCTCCGGTCCCCCTTTTTGAACAGGGGGACCACCACCCCAGTCTGCCAATCCAGGGGAACTGCCCCCGATGTCCATGCGACATTGCAGAGTCGCGTCAACCAACACAACCCTACAACATCCAGAGCCTTAAGGAACTCCGGGCGGATCTCATCCACCCCCGGGGCCCTGCCACCGAGGAGCTTTTTAACCACCTCGGCGACCTCGCCCCCAGAGATTGGAGAGCCCAACCCAGAGTCCCCAGGCTCCGCTTCCTCAGTGGAAGGCATGTTGGTGGGATTGGGGAGGTCTTCGAAGTACTCTGCCCACCGGCCCACAACGTCCCGAGTAGAGGTCAGCAGCACACCATCCCCACTATAAACAGTGTTGGTGCTGCACCGCTTCCCCCCCCTGAGACGCCGGATGGTGGACCAGAATCGCCTCGAAGCCGTACGGAAGTCTTTCTCCATGGCCTCTCCAAACTCCTCCCACGCCCGAGTTTTTGCCTCAGCAACCGCCCGAGCCGCATGCCGCTTCGCCCGCCGGTACCCATCAGCTGCTTCCGGAGTCCCACAGGCCAAAAAGGCCCGATAGGACTCCTTCTTCAGCCTGACGGCATCCCTCACCGAAGGTGTCCACCAGCGGGTTCGAGGGTTGCCGCCGCGACAGGCACCGACAACCTTGCGGCCACAGCTCCGATCGGCCGCCTCGACAATGGAGGCACGGAACACGGTCCACTCAGACTCCATGTCCCCCACCTCCCCCGGGACGTGTTCGAAGTTTTGCCGGAGATGGGAGTTAAAGCTCCGTCTCACAGGGGATTCCGCCAGACGTTCCCAGCAGACCCTCACAACACGTTTGGGCCTGCCAGGTCTGACCGGCTTTCGCCCCCACCACCGGAGCCAACTCACCACCAGGTAGTGGTCAGTGGACAGCTCCGCACCTCTCTTCACCCGAGTGTCCAAGACATACGGCCGCAGATCCGATGAGACGATGACAAAGTCGATCATCGAACTGCGGCCTAGGGTGTCCTGGTGCCAAGTGCACATATGGACACCCTTATGCTTGAACATGGTGTTCGTTATGGACAATCCATGGCGAGCACAGAAGTCCAGCAACAGAACACCGCTCGAGTTCAGGTCGGGCGGGCCGTTCCTCCCAACCACGCCCCTCCAGGTCTCACTGTCATTGCCCACGTGAGCGTTGAAGTCCCCCAGCAGAACAAGGGAGTCCCCAGGAGGAGCACTCTCCAGTACCCCCTCTAAGGACTCCAAAAAGGCTGGGTAATCTGAACTGTCGTTCGGCCCGTAAGCACAAACGACAGTCAGAACCCGTCCCCCCACCCGTAGGCGGAGGGATGCTACCCTCTCGTTCACCGGGGTAAACCCCAACGTACAGGCGCCGAGATGGGGAGCAACAAGTATGCCCACTCCTGCCCGACGCCTCTCACCTTGGGCAACTCCAGAGTGGAAGTATGTCCAGCCCCTCTCAAGGAGACTGGTTCCAGAACCAGAGCCGTGCGTCGAGGTGAGACCGACTATTTCTAGCCGGAACCTCTCGACCTCACGCACTAGCTCCGGCTCCTTCCCCACCAGAGAGGTGACATTCCACATCCCAAGAGCCAGTTTCTGCAACCGAGGATCGGACCGCCAGGGTCCCCTCCCTCTGCTGCCACCCATCCCACACTGCACCCGACCCCTTTGGCCCCTCCCACGGGTGGTGGGCCCATGGGAGGGGGGGCCCATGTTTCCTCTTCGGGCTGAGCCCGGCCGGGCTCCATGGGTAAAAGCCCGGCCACCAGACGCTCGCCATCGTGCCCCCCCTCCAGGCCTGGCTCCAGAGTGGGGCCCCGGTGACCCGCGTCCGGGCGAGGGAACACCAAGTCCAATGTTTTTATCCATCATTGGGGTCTTCGGGCTGCGCTTTGTCTGGTCCCTCACCTAGGACCTGTCTGCCTTGGGTGACCCTACCAGGGGCATGAAGCCTCAGACAGCATAGCTCCTAGGATCATTGGGACACTCAAACCCCTCCACCACGATAAGGTGGCAGCCCATGGAGGAGTATTGAAGATATTAAATACAAAAATAAGACAATCTTTCATAGAAAATGGTTTGACAGAGGAATATTACTTGTAAGCCAATTACTAAAACCAAATGGTTATTTATTCAATCAATCAATCAAATTTGATTTGTATAGCACATTTCAGCAGCAAGGCATTTCAAAGTGCTTTACATCATTACAAACACAGAAACACAAAGCAACATAGAATCAACAATCAAAACACGACATTAAGTCAGGTTCCATCATTAAATTTGTAATTGATTACGTTTCAAATACAATCCTAAACAGGTGGGTTTTTAGTCTAGATTTAAAAGAAGTCAGTGTTTCAGCTGTTTTACAGTTTTCTGGAAGTTTGTTCCAGATTTGTGGTGCATAGAAACTGAAAGCTGCTTCTCCTCGTTTGGTTCTGGTTCTGGGGATGCAGAGCAGAACCAGAACCAGAAGACCTGAGAGGTCTGGAAGGTTGATACAACAGCAGCAGATCTTTAATGTATTGTGGTGCTAAACTGTTCAGTGATTTATAAACTAACAACAGTATTTTAAAGTCTATTCTTTGAGCTACAGGGAGGGACTTTAAAACTGGTGTTATGTGATCTATCTTCCTGGTGTTAGTGAGAACGCGAGCAGCAGCATTCTGGATTCGTTTTCAATTCGTTTGGGTTGAGTACTGAATTATGTTAAGTAACCTTCTCATATTTGTGAAGGAGAAACGATTTTGTATGAACCCAGTCTGATCTGGGTTTATTAAGAAAGTCAAAAGCTTCTCCAGCCTCATTGCAAGCAATTTAGAGAGCAGCTTACTATCTACCCTGATAAAGCTAATAGGTCTATATGAGCCACAGATGTCTGATGGTTTATCTTTTTTAAGGATGAGGTTGATGTTCGCCAGGTTAAGTGTTGGCGGCAAGTCTCCACGCCCAAACGAGTGTATAAACATGTCAGTAAGTGGTCCTACCACTAGGTGGCTTAGTTTCTTGTAGAATTCTGGACAGAAGCCATCAGGTCCAGGAGCTTTTCCACCCTTAAGGGAGGTGATGGCTTCTCTGACTTCTTTCTGAGAGATTGGAGCACCTAAGACTTCTTGTTGTTCCTCTGTCAGGCGAGGGAGAGTCACTCCACTTAAGAAATTTGTTATTTTAACATCGGATGAATTGCATTCAGATGAGTACAATTTTTGATAGAATTTTCTCATAACCCTATTAATGTCTGTTGTTTTGTGGTGTCTGTCTCGGTTATTGTCTTGTAATGATGAAATTGTGTTTGCTTCTATTCTGCCTTTTGTTAGCCTTGCTAGTAGCCAGCCTGGTTTATTCCCTGATTGATATAATCTGTGTTTAGCAAAGAAGATGGACAATTCTGCTTGTTTTGTTAGTAATTGATTTAAAGCTGAGCGAGCTGCTTCTAGTTTTTTGGAAAGTGCTCTAGAAGGTGTATTTTTAAATTGCAACTCTGTCTGTTGTATTGTTCCAAGCAGTGTTGTATAGTAACGAAGTAAAAATAGTTCACTACTTTACTTAAGTATATTTTGGAGTACTTCATACTTTCCTGGAGTATGAAAATTTTTGATGACTTTCACTTTTACTTCACTATATTTCCGAACTTAATTGCATACTTTTACTCCGATACATTTTCAATGTGTGGTTTAGTTACTCGTTACAAAAAAGCGAGAGAGAGAAACGCAAGTGTTTTGACCCCACCTACTGATTAGCAAGTAGCAAGTAGGCTACCGAACAAAGTCGGTAGCCTACTTGCCTGGGCTTGTTCATCACCACCAACAGGATACACCTGTTTCGCTTCTCCCATTAAACACAAAGGAAGTCTCGCAATCAGCAGCAGCCACATGGAGGAGGAGACGGAGACCACAACGACTGCAACTACGTCGGACACGGCTCCAGGGGAACCACCAGCTGGTGATGAGAGCCCATGGCCTTATTTAAACACAATACACTCTTTCGTGGGTGTTAAAGATTCGTCATACCGCATGCAGTTTATGTTATTCCTGCCCGAAGATGTGGAAATTCTATCTTACAAAAACTCCCCGTCCAACTTGAAGAAACACATCGAGGTAACGTCTTATGAAATGGTTATAATCCTCCTGTTTCAGTAACTATAGCTTGGTCACTAGACACTACTGTATTGTGAAATCTTGACCATAAATGAACTTTGTTTGGCATTGTTTCAGTTCCACACGTGGTGTATTTAGCTTAGGCTTAATGTTGACTGTAGCAGGCTACCTAGACTCCTCTGTTCAAGGGGGGACAGAAGCCATAGCGATAGCAATTTAGACTAAATTTAACGAATATAGGAAAGGCATGCAAGTTCAAAACCAGGTTTACAGATGCCAATAAGCTGCATTTCCCTCCCAATTCTTTTTTTCTTTTGCATAATGACCAGTTGTGTGCACCACCTACTGACTGTAGGATTGACTGATTCACTGATTTGTGAAGTAGAGTAATCGTAACAGCTCTTTTTCTTTATGTTGGCCGCATTTTCTGTACTATTTATTTTTCTCATTTTCAGCACTGACCTTACTTGAAGGGAAAACTTAAGGCTTACAAAAACTTTGTATTTTCTGTCCTGGAGGGTATACTAAGAAGCTGGTTCAGTTGTAAAGCAGGTTAAGTTAACCTTGTGCTATAGGTAAAGCACCTAATTTTCTTAACTAAATGATGCCTGCAGGTATATCTATTAGCAGGTTTAATTTTGCCTGCACTTGGTTGTGTACATTATTTTAAGTGTATTTGACAAGTTTACCAAAATATAAAAAATGTCATTCCAACTGCATTTGCTTTGTTTTACTTTTTACTTGTACTTTTCATTACATTACTTGAGTACATCCATTTTTACAGTAATTTCCATACTTAAGTACAAGAAGTTTCAGATACTTTAAGACTTTAACTCAAGTAACATTTCAGTCAGTGACTTCGACTTTTACCAAAGTCATATTTTGGAGAGGTACTTATACTTTTACTTGACTCTGAGATTTCAGTACTTTATACAACACTGGTTCTAAGTGTAGTTGTTCTTTAATGGCGGCTTTTTTCCTAAGCTGTGGTATATGATATGACACTTCCCCTAATAAAAGCTTTAGCCGTCCCCCAGAGCAACGAGGGGTTGACATCTGGGGTCTTATTAGTATCCATAAAGAAATTCCACTGATCTGTAATGTAATCAATAAAAGATGGATAGCTCAGTAAAGAGGGATTCATCCTCCAGTGGCGAGAAGCAGGATCAGCATAAAGGGGGGCTAATACATAAGATAACAATCTCCGATCTTCCTGATCGGAGATTGCCATCTAACTCGATCCAACACCATTCTTGAAGATAAGGAGAAGTCAATCCGAGAGAACGTTTGATGGGGTTGAGAAAAAAAAGTGTAATCTCTCTCTCTAGGGTTAGTGACTCTCCAGGTGTCATACAGTTCTAAATCTTGGCAAAACTCTCGCAATCTCAGACTTTTTCTTGATGTTGTAGTAGATCTAGGAGGAGACTCCTAGATCTCTAGGAGATCTAGGAGTCATCATTCCCCCATCATTCCCCCCCCAATACAATATACGGTGTGTGTACCGAAGCAATATCCGGCAAAAGTTTTGGGAAGAAAGTAGACTCATATAAGTTTGGACCATATATGCAACCTATTAAAATGTGTTCTCCATAAAGATAACCTGAGATGAGAACATATCTGCCATCATTGTCGCTCATAGTTTTCTCCAATGTAAAGGGAAGACTGCGATGGATTAGAATGGCAGCTCCTCTACTCTTAGAGTAAAATACCTGGCCTACCCAGTTCCTCCTCAGTTTAAGGTGCTCATTGTCAGTTAAGTGGGTTTCTGATAATAATGCTATTTTTGTGTTTTCCTTTTTCAAGAATGTTAGGATCTTTTGTCTTTTTATCACATTATTTATTCCCTTAACATTAAGGGAGACTATTTTGAGATCACTCATAGTAAAGCTGATGAAAGCTTGACAATCTGTGAGAGAGAGGGCCAAGAGCTGCAGTAGACCTCCATGAGTTTACAAAAAGTAATTGAAAAATCGGCAGTTTGGTGACATGAAAAATTGGTAGCTTACAATGTACATTGGCGTAAACAATAACGTGAACGAAAGAACAGCCATCCCCAAACGATGGTCCCCATACAAACTCCAACCCCCCCACCCTGCTCTCCTGTCCCCTGTGCGGCTCCAGAACGCCAGCCGCAGTAAGAGAACGAAAACTGAGGCACATGAATCCGAGAAGAGTCGCCGCCGAGAAAAGAAGACCAGACATCCTCCCTAAAGCTAGGGTTAGGGTTAGTCTGATAAAGATCGTTTGGCCTTGGTATGTGAGCGGAGCCTGCTTCTTTGCCGCCGCCAGGATCCTGGATGTATCTCTGGAATGATGTAGCTTAACAATCACAGCTCAGGTCTCGGCGGTCCAAAGCTCCGGCAAGACAAGACAGCAGAGCGTCCACGCGCTGCAACTCCAAAACAATCACAAGAGTGGAACCACAGCCGACCAGGAAGGGAGCGGATCAACAGGCGAGGGCTAGATGGAAGCCGCACGCCGCAACAACCTCCAGCTTCAGCCGCTAATGCCAGCCGAGCAACGGATTCAGATGAGTGGATCAAGCACACCAGCCACTTGGGCAGCCGACATGTAGCCTAGTAGGGGAAACAAAGACACACGCACCTCGCAGCGGCCTGCTCAGCTATAAAGCTATCTGCCCCGCCCACCAATCAACTGCGCGCTTCTTGCTACACCTGTTACACAGAGTTGGGAGGGTGGAACACCATCCCACCACATTAGCAAAATAAACTAGTCTGGCTGCCCTCAGTCTAATAATGACTCTCAGAGCCTCCATGTTGTTCAGACTCCGGGTCCATGGTGAGGAGGAGGATCTGTGTCCTCTAACTATCAAATTATGGGCAAGAATATTTTTTCATACACTGGTTTGTGAATAAAAACGTAGGTCTGATGTTGACGTTAGAAAAACTGTTTCTATTTATATTTTCATAATCGTCCTCACAATAACGGGACAAAACCCGCCTCGCCCATAAACACAGAAATGTTTCAGCTGCAGAGAAACTTCTGACTTTAACTTCATCATTCTGCTAAAGGCCCGGTTCACTACAGGCAGCTTGAGTCGGTCCACCGACAGATAGAAAGAATATCTGTCTTTATATCAGACATACTAGTATAAGACACGGTACCGACTGTCACCATGAGTCGCAACGCAGCTCAAAGCCCCGGTACCACCTGGTACCACCTGGTACCACCCGGTATCACCTGGTACCACCTGCTCTCTGTTTGCTCTGCTTCTGCTTAACGTTTCTACCATGCGGGTTAAAGCCGCTGACAGGATCTGGGCTGGAGGTTCTGGGGTGTAAATAGAAGTTATTGCAGAACCTCAAGTGTTAAAGGAAGATTCGGCCCAATTAGAGTCACAAAATAAACATCAGAGAAAATATTGCAGCAATAATTAGAACCGCAGCAAAAAGCCAAACATGCCACAATGAAATGAATCAAAATATCTCCAAAGCATCGGGGGACTGACAGGGGCCACCAGGGGATTCCAGGTAGATTCCAGGTGATTCCAGAGATGCGCATCACAGCAGCTGTTCCTCCAGGGCCGGCCCAAGGTAATATGGGGCCTTAGACAGAACCCCCCTCCCCCCATCCTACTAACCTCAGCATCACTAACATGTTTAAATATCGATCAGGTGAATCTGTGAGAGGGAGACCAGGTTTATTGGCCCAGTTTAAAATCAATCACTGATTATTGGTTATTTGCTGTGATGTATTTGTGAACAAACCCAATTCAAACACAAAGATTACACCATATTGTAGCCATGGTAACACAACAATCAAACTACCAAGATGATTCTTTAAACTTTTACAAAGTAAACTTCCTAATTAAATCCTAAATGTAGTATTTATTTTTCTCAGCTGAATGCATTAAATAAAATGTAATAACATTGTTATTCTCTATAAATGATGCTACAGGTTTAGATCTTAGATCTTTTTGTGGGCTCTAGAGTCCCTTTTTTATGAAGTAGGCTGACAGGACAGGGGGAAGGAAAGGGGGGAAGACATGCGGTAAACGTCGCCGGGTCCAGGACTTGACGCCTCCAAATGTGGGTCAAGCTAACCCCTACACCACCACGGCACACCCAGAGCGAGACAGTTTTTTTTGCCAAACAAAGATAAACAGTTTTAATTAAACTCTAACCAGTAGCAACATTAGTTTTCATAACTTTGTTTCAAACTAATCCCTGAACTACAGAACAGAACTCCGCTCCGTCAAAGTTCATATTTTCAGTCTTCTGTGTGTCTCCACCCAGTTCTTCAGTTTAACAAAGGAAGACAATGACCCGCCATTAAAAACACAAAGGCCTGATATGAGCAGCTAACAATGTAATTTTACCTGAAGTCTTACATCGCGATGAAGTCAGTTTTCAGTTGAATGTTCGTCATTGTCAGACATTCACTTTATGATTTCATTTGGTCAGTAATGTCATAAGATCTATGGTTTTTGCTCTTCGTCGGTTTTCAGGTTTGCAGTACCAGACAGGAAGCTGCACACTCCCTTAGTTATGCGCATGTGCAAACTGAAAGTGAAGAGGGTTCCCCTTTTCTTCCTCTTTTTCTTTCTTTGTGACTTTTACTGGCGTGTGACACCCAACGTTAAGATGTCTACACTGCTGGAGTGTGGACTCCCTTTAATCTAAATTCTTATATATAATCTTGTTTCCTTCAAACATTTAATAACTGCTTTATTTATTTTTTGTTTAATTAATATCTTATTAAGTTTCAATGTCTCTATATCATATTTCCTAATTTCTTGTTTTAGCTTCTCTCTACTTACTGTATATTTTCCACTATGAATTATTACATGTTCTACTGTTTCCATATCCATACCACGCTCACAACTACCTGTTGGATGTTTACCTATCAAATGTAAAGTTTTATTTAATCCAGTATGTCCGAGCCACAATCTTGTCATTGCTACTTGTTCTTTTCGATTTTCTCCTATTATTTCCATATTCCCTACTTTCTTTTGTATATGAAATAAATTACTACCTTTAGTTCCTTCTTCCCACAATTGTTACCATTCAGATTTAATTTTGCTCTTAATAATTGATTTTATTTCAGATTTACAATACGCTATTTCCATACTTCTACTTTGTTTTAAGGACACCTTAGCTAAATGATCTGCCATTTCATTCCCTTCTATATCTTTATGAGCAGGTATCCACATAAACCTAATCTTTATTTGACTTTGTGTCATTCTAAATATAACTTCATAAATTTCGTATACTAACTCCATACAACTTTCAGATGAGATATTTAAAATAGACATTAGTGCTGATAATGAATCTGAACATATAAGAACTTTTCCAATTTCATTTTGCTCTACCCACTGTAAGGCCATCAGTATCGCTAACATTTCCACTGTATACACAGCTAAATGGTCAGATGTTCTTTGTTTCATAAATATATCTAGTTCAGGAATAGCATAAGCAAATCCTGTTTTATTTGAAACTAAATCTTTTGAACCATCTGTATATATAATTGCAAAGGATTTATACATATTCTTAATTCTGTCATTTACAAAACTTACCCATCTTTATTAACCTGCATTTATTTATAAACCTCTAGCTCAACATTCGCATATTGAAACAACCAAAAAGGAGTAATTGGATAAGGCACCGCAGCACCGTACCTCTTTCCCTGTATCCCCATTTCCCTAGAGGATTTATCTGCTGCCCATGCAAAACAGTCTATTCTAGCTTTTCCACTCTCCCAACAAGGTCTCAGGATTCTTACTGTTGGATTATTCTCCTCCTTATGTCCCTGCAAACTCACCCAATAATTTAGCATAATTTGCTTTTGTCTTAAATATAAAGGAATCTCCCCCATTTCCACCTGCACTGCCAAAGATGGAGACGTCTTCAAAGCTCCACAGCATAATCTCAAAGCTTGATTTTGAATTACCGTACTTCTAATTTACTAATCACTGTTTTCGCAGCCTGGCTATAAACTACACATCCGTAATCCAACACTGATCTGATCAAGGCAATATAAATCTTTTGTAAATTAATTTTATTTGCGCCCCAATCTAATCCTGTTAAACACCTCATTATATTTATAACTTTTTTACAATTTCCTTCAAGATATTTTACATGATCACCCCATAAAAGCTTGGAATCAAACATGATTCCTAAAAAACAAAATTTACTTACTTTTTCTATTTTTTCTCCATACATTTTTAAATCAATTTCCTCAATTTTCTTCCTACTGAATACAACAGTCGTTGTTTTACTCACTGAGAATTTAACTCCCCAGTTATAAGCCTAATTTTCAACAGATTTAATAGCATTCTGTATTTTCTTGTACACTAATCTTACATTTTTCCCTTTCCTCCACAAAGCGCCGTCATCAGCACATAATGACTGAATGACATCCTGATCTACTTCTGTAAAAACATCATTAATCATGATTAACAATAATAAAGGACTGATAATACTTCCCTGTGGAGTTCCATTATCAATCTTATATTTATCGGATCTTGTTATTCCCATCTGTACCTGCATAACTCTATTCAACAAAAAGTCTTTAATTAAATTATAAGTCCTTCCTTTAATCAACATTTTATATAATTTTATAAGCAACCCATCCTTCCACACCATGTCATATGCTTTCAAACAGATTTCAAACCTTTAAAGCTCCTTTACCAGCCACAGATTTTAGCAATCTTCTCAGTCTCCGCGCTTCACCACCACGTATATTATACCTGGAGATTAATTTTTTGATTTCCTTAGAGCATTGTTTAATTCAAATAAAGAAAAAAGGACCATTTAATAAATAATTATATCTTACATTTTCTTCTAATAAATTAACATTTTCATTAATTGTACAAACTCTTCTAGGTTTTACAACTATGAACTTTAACAACTTTTTTAACCAACATGTTTGCCTTCTCCTCCCCAGTCACAGCAGTAACATTTCCATCTTTCAGAACTGGATATCCATATTCACTTCTAATTCCATTCATCCGTTTTATCATTTCCCCAAACTTGTGAAAGTTTTGTTTCCCTACCGACCGAATTACAAAAGTTTCCCCAGTAAATCTTTTTTGCATTTTTCACATTTCTTTTAACAAGAGCTTGTAACCTTTTATATTCAATAAAATTCTGAAAACTCTGATTTCTCTTTAACAATCTAAAAGTTTTATTTTGAGATTTAATTGCAACATCGCATTCCTTTGTCCACCATGTTACAATTTTCTTCCTATATTTTCCTCTTTTCCTTTGTATTATTTCACATGCAACACCTAAAATGGCTTCACAACTAGAAACATTTACATTATCAACATCCAAATCTACATTAACCTTTGCATTTCTTTATTACTTATTATTTTATATTTTTCCCAATCAGCACTTCTAAATATCCATCTTTCTGTATACTGTCTTTAACATTTTTCTTTCCATTTCTAAACCAATTTCAATAAGTATAGGTTATTGATCACTTCCTATCTCTTAATATTTTCCAATTACTAATCCCGGCAAAATTCTCTGAAACTAAAGTTAAATCTAACGCTGATTCATATCCATTTCTAATATTAATCCTCTTCTCCAGTATTAAGGCAATCCAATTGTTTTGTTATTTCTTCCACCACTTCTCCATTGGCATCATTCCTGTTACACCACAAAGTACTAAAAGCATTAACATCTCCACAACAAATTAACTTTCTTCCTGTATTTTTAAACATTTCTTCCATTTGATGTAAATACAATATTTTACAAATTATAAAAATGTAATATGTTAATACTTTCTTTATTAATCCAAATTTCCACAGATAACCACTCTAGAATTGTTCCTGTTCCTAAAAACTATACTGTATTCCTTGTTTTATAAATATTACACATCCTCCTCCACTTTCTTGTTCTAATACTGTCATATCCTGCTTTCATAAAATCTAACTCTGGTTTAAACCATGTTCCTTGTACACAAATAATATCTGGTTTATTTTCCAAATACTTTAAATATCCTTTAAATTCTTGACCATTTGCTAATAAACTTCTTGCGTTCCATTGTAAAATAAACCTTAAAGTTTTCCTCCACCTTGTTTTTCATTTATTTCAAGTGTTGTGCTCCCTTTATTTTGTGTGTTAGTTCATTAAATAGTACAGCCACCACGAGCATCCGGTAAAGAATGAGGAGAGTTTTCCGGTCTTGGTTTTTTAATCGAGCTGAGAGAGGTCTACAAAAACACAAAAACAACAAAATGAAAGCCACTATTTCCGCGCTCTATAAACGGTTATTTCTAATTTGTCCACCAGATGGCAGCAAAAGACCACAAACAAACCGCAAAGTACAACATCACAATCTTAACTCTTTGCATTACAATATATATATATTAAACTGCACAGGTATACAAATTGTGGTGGGATGGTGTTCCACCCTCCCAACTATGTGCACCAGGTGTATCAAGTAGCGTGCAGTTGATTGGTGGACGGGGCAAATAGCTTTATAGCTGAGCAGGCCGCTGCGAGGTGTGTGTCTTTGTTTCCCCTACTACATGACGGCTGCCCAAGTGGCTGGTGTGCTTGATCCGCTCATCTGAATTGTAAGTGCCATTTTGTACCAAAATGGGATTTTTGGTACAAAATGGCACTTACAATTCAGGATTGAATTGTAAGTGCAATTCAGGATTCTTACAATTCAGGATTGAATTTGGGATTGTGGTTAGGTTTTGGATGCTATACCTGCCGTGCGTTTCTGCAGCGTTGCTCGGCTGGTGTTAGCGGCTGCAGCTGGAGGTTGTTGCGGCGTGCGGCTTCCATCTAGCCCTAGTGATGGTGAGATGAAGCCTCATGAGGCATTGAACCACTTGAGCCAACTGGTTCGAGAAAGGGTTCATTTCTTGAGGCTTCATGTGCACACGAAACCACCTACTGGCCAGGTGTATAATCACAGCCAGCTGTATCTTAACACGTGTGATGCATTGAATTTTTGTCTATTATGGCTCTTGGGAATGACTTCACAAAAGGTGTAGGACGAAATCATTTGTCTACATAAATTATGTATACACATATGTGTATAATAAAATATTGTTTGAATGTATTCTCTGTGTGTAATTATTCCCAAAATAGTAGTGTCATGTGATATGGCATGTTGTGTAATAATGTTTTTCTGTGACTCTAGAAAAATGGCCTGGGCTTAATCAGGCAGAGGACAGTGAAAGTGCTTGTGGAACTAGGGAGGGGGTAGTGAATAGGCTAATGCTTGTGTAACTTGGATGATTTTATGCATTTTTATTAAGAAACAACAATTTCTCCACAGTTTTTGGTTTCAAACGATTTCTCTTTTTTGACATTACACGGATGAGGTGTTATTATTGTACCCCAACTCCTTGGAGCACAATAAACACCTCACCTTTACAGAAAATAAGAAACAGTGAAAAATACAGTTCCTCATAAGCAAACCTAATGCATCTGCAAATGTTCAGTTCACCTTACCTTGTTAGGGCTCATCAAATCGAAATGTTCCCACATAGGGGAAATCCTCCTCTTTCTCGCCGGCTCCATCCTACTCCTATCCTGTCCTCGTGCTCCTAAATCTCCTATCTATCTATCTCCTAAACCAGGGGTGTCAAACTCAATTTCACCAAGGGCCACTTCAGCATATTGGCCACCCTCAATGGGCCACATTGACGGTATAAATCAGGAATGCCCAAGTGCAGTCCTCCAGACTGCAACTTTTAGATGCGTCCCTGCTAAAACATACCCCAGACAAAAAGTTGACTTCCCTCATTAGCAGCAACTCAGTTCTGTAGAGGCCTATGAATGAGTCAATGATCCAGGTGTGTTAGAGAAAGAACGCATCTAAAGTAGCAGAGTGATAGGTCTAGAAAACTAGACTTGGGCAACCCTAGAATAAATGTATGAAAATACAATGTTAAAAATAAATTAAACAACACCTCATATTGTTAAATAACTGATTTTATGTATTCAAGTTTTAAATATTACATTTGAGTTTGCATGGATGTAAAATTACTGCTCAGTTTAAAAATTACAATATTTTTAAACTGAGCAGTTTAAAAATATGCTCAGTATTTTTAAACTGCTCAGCTAAACTTCGCTCTTTAGCTTGTTAGCTTGTCGATGTTTCAGTTTTATTCGCTGGGAAAATTATTCTTTGTCTGCTTTAAAGATAAGCAGACAAAGAATAAAAACAAGTTTTGATATTAACTCTCAACTTCATTCACAAAACTTTTTCGTTATTTATTACACAACGAACATGTATTTCACATAAGAACAAAACAATGAGGTGATGTTGCCTGTCCTTGAACACAACGCTGATCCCTCTTCACCCTGTCACCAACTCACACACATCCTCATTGTGTTGTGCTGTGTAAATAAACACAAAACAAAACACAAGCAAAATCAATAAACTATATGCATATTCCAGTATACTGAGTTTTGGTTTTACATTCATTCTATTTAAATTTAGTTTGTTTGTGCTTACCAATGTTTTCTGGCCGGATGTCTGGCACCGTTTTCCCCTGGTCAGTTCGTCGATGTCTGGTTTTAGTTCTATTCTGTGGCAATCCGCAAAATGACGTGTAGGTTTTCGTCAGTAATGCGCGATCTGGTCTTGGTCTTGTTTAAAGTCATTATTGAAAACATCTATTCGCACAGATAGGTGCTTCCAAACATGGACAAAACACGAGCTACATGGAGTCGAAGCTGTGGCATCAAATCAGGGGGCAGCAGAGGGTAAAAGTCCTCGATTGAAACATCACTGAACTTCGCTCTTTAGCTTGTTAGCTTGTCGATGTTTCAGTTTTATTCGCTGGGAAAATTAATAATCAGCTTGAGGTGACTCTGCTGCACTCTAGTGGTGAGAAGCCGTAATGTTGGCTGGTAACAATCGGAAGGCATTATGGGAGATGTAGCTTGTAGTCAATTCGTGCTCAAAACCTATTTTAAGTCAATCAATGGGGCTGTAAAACGGTGGTGGGGGGAGAGGGCCACATAAAATGATGTAGCGGGCCACATGTGGCCCGCGGGCCTTGAGTTTGACACATGTGTCCTAAACTCTCCAAACACCAAACTAACTGTCTCAAACTAAATAACCACTATCCAAACTCTGCTATCCAAACTCTGCTATCCAAACTCTGCTATCAAAACTCTATCTACTCTCTCAACTGACCGCAACTCGCCTACAACAACCCACATTTTGAATGGAGCCTGTGGGGTTTCTAAAGCTGTCAAACCCCGCGCCAAACTCTGAGCCACGTCCCGAAGCAGTCACGTGGTACAGCCAGGCAGCGAGGCTTCGGACGTCATCGTTTTCGGCTCCTCCCCTAAATGAAGCAAGCCCCGATACGCGCTTTACGGAAACGCCCCCTCCATTACTCGACACACGCCTCGAAGCCTCGGCACATCACTATCTAGCCCTCGCTTGCTGATCCGCTCTCTCCCTGGGTCGGCTGTGCTACTACTCCTGGGTAAGCTACCTGTTTAGATTTTAATTTACTTTACCTGAATCCACGGGTTTTCTAATGCGTTTTTTTTTTTGGTTTAGGATTGTTTGGGAGTTGCAGCGCTTGGACGCTCTGCTGTCTTGTCTTGTCGGTGTTTGTTTGGGCCGCTCTGAAGGAAACCTGTTGCTGATTGGACAGGCTGAGCGAGCGGGGCAGGAGCTTCCTCAGGCCCATTTGAAGGGCACTGAAATTGGACGACGACGATTTGTTCCACCGTTTAAAGTGTTTGTGTTTTTTTCCTTTTACAGTTTGTTTGCTTATTATTGAACTTACTAATGAGTTTGCTTTTTTTGTTTTGATTTACTAATTTGTTTTCTTTGGCATTACATGTTTTGTTCATTTATTTTTTTGGAATAATTCAAGTTGTCACTTTTATTTCACATGATCCGTTTTCATTTCCAGGGACAGTAGTGGGCCCGAAGCCATGCTTTTAAAAAGAAATGTTTTAAATGAAATTGTTTAAATAAAATATTGTGAACTATTCTGTGTTCTGGTGCATCTTGTTTTAAAAAAGAACCCCCTGCTGGTCACAAAATGCTGCTCGAATACTGATAAGAATACAGCAAACATTACTCAGAACCAATCACAGCAAACATTACTCAGAACCAATCACAGCAAACATTACTCAGGCGGCATCCTGAGCTCTTAAAGTGCTATACACACAGTTATATTAATTAGTCCATTTTCAACATTAAGCCTTTTATTCATCAACTCCCAGGATAAATCCTTCACAGCTAAACATTTTTCTGCACTTGTCACTATAATTTAGATTTTTTTCAGTTTTCTGCTTCACTTGATCACTACAATTAATAACATATGCCATGAATAAAATGAATACATCCATTGTGATTTCCATTCCTGACATTGTACTTTGACTGGGCCCAGTTTTTCTGAACTGTTCTTTTTTTCTTGAACATTTTTTAATGTTTTTGACTATTTTCAGCTGTTGTCTTTCTGCTGCCTTTTTCCTTGCTTCACATCCTCCATGTGCTACATTATGCCGACCACCACAGTTACAACATTTCAACTGTACATCCGCTCCACAATGATCTCCACCACATTTAGCACATCGTTGCTTCCCTGTACACACTGATGAAATGTGACCTTTGACATTTGAAACAGCGTAGAGGAGGAGGGATATAACAGAAAAACTCATAAAACCAATTTTTACCTTATCAGCAAGAACGTCACCTTGAAACTCCAGAAGTATCGAGAGACTCTATTTTTCCCCAGCCACAGACTTTAACCTTTTCAAACTCCTCACTTCACCACCACGTATTTTTCTTTTAAGTTTTTCTAAATCATCCTCGAGCGGAATACCAGTGGTTACACCACGTGATACTCTATTTTCTCCCAACAATTTTCCTTTCACTCACAACCTTTTTACAAATGTTATCAATCTGCATGCTTTTATTATTTTGTTCTTCAGATTTACATTTTATCAACGTGTTTCCATCACGCAAACTATGATTTCCTTTGGTCAGCAATGTCATAAGATGCAGAGACGGTTCCCACCGCGTCTCTGATGGGAAAACGCGGATCGACATAACACCGCCACCTACCGTACAAAAAAACAACAACAACGTATCTATAATTCACTATAAGCCAACAACATGGCTAGTGTGTCATGTTGTTGATTTTTTTAAATTCAGTTTTTATAATGACTACTACTGAAAAATTGTAGCTGTTAGCTATTTATTTAGCTTGCTAACTAAATATTAAGTTTGTTGCTTAGAGGAAGCACACTTTACCTGAGCCAGAAAACCAAGGTCAACAAGATTTTAGGTAAATCTATAAGTTAGTTTACATATTCAAAATATCCATTTTGAATATATAATAAAATAAAATAAAAACATATATACTGTATATATATATATATATATAGCCTACAGTCAGAAGCAGAAAATTCAACATAGCAACGACTCCAGTTTCAGAAAGTTTTCTTCATTTCTCAGCTGGCATCTAAATGAACTTCTTATCTAAAATTATATAATCTATAGTCTCTACTGAGCAGAACAAATGAACACATGAATGGATCTGGTAATTCACTTCTTCACCACTTTGCTACAACAGTCACTATGGTGAATATGTCTTTGTGACAATAAATGCATGATGGTATTTAATAAAATGAAATTTATTATGTATAAAGTTATTCATTTGAGCATTTCTATCTGCAAAAGAAAAACAATAAAAACTGTAATGCTATTTGTTCAGGTGTTTTTAGGTTTTCAGAAAATCTGAAACATATTAGCAATGTTAACATTTCATGTCAGGTTCCTGTGAAGCAGAACATGAATATCAATAAAATGATCTTAAAGCTGGTGGATCATCAGGTTTCTTCATAAAACTGTACAAATGTCTGAGGTTGGTTTCACATGGAGAAATTCATTTACTGACGATGGTGGTAGGACTTCGCCCTGCAATCGGTAGGTTGCTGGTTTAATTCCCACTCCACCGACCTTGGGCATTGTGACCTTCTGAAAGGCAGTTCACTCGTCTTGCCTGCTGGTGCTGATCAGAGAACCTGGTGGTGTCAATGTTTGGTAGCATCACTTCTGTTAGACTGTCCCAGGGAAGCTGTGGCTACTAGCTAGTAGCTTGTCACCATCAGTGTGTTTATTGTCCTGTATAGAGAAAAGTTACCAAACCTATTAGATTTTAATAGAAACATCCAGACAGCTGCTCAACCAGAATCCTTGATATCAGATTTTAGACTATAAAGACGTTTATTTCATTCCTTAGAGAAAATAATCAATCTCAGTCTTTCAGAACAATGACCAGAAAAAACTATCTATCCTATATTATTATTATTATTATTATTATTATTATTATTATTATTATTAATAATAATAATGCTATTATTATTAAGTAAAGAACAAAGTTCTTCTTACCTGGTACATTCAAACAAACTCCCTGTTCTTCTCCTTCTGCTTTGTCCTTTCATGTAGAAGACGAGACAAATTATTGACTAAACTAAATATTGTTATCAATATCTGTTCACATTACAGTTCAGTTAGAAACCTACTTACCCTTTGGGGTTTTTGTCGTTTTGTACAAATGTCTGTTAAAAATGAAATGTTACAATTATTAAAACAGTAAAAAATAAAATGCTGATAATATTTTAACTACAGTTTTTTTCCAACTCACTTGGTATTTTAATTTTTTTAGTTTTCCAGAGAACAACAACAATTGCTGCTGCAACTAATAAAAAAATCACCAAAACACCGATCACAACTCCTGTGATGTTGTAACTTTTTTCTCCACATTCAGCATCAGTTGAAGCTGTTCCTGCTTTTATCAGCTGAAGGTTTTCCTTTTCACATCTGAAATAACAGAAACATGAATCCAGGTAAATCATTTGGTAAAACATTATCCTGTGTTTATGCTGTTTGTAAGAGACCAGCTTACTGTGTGTGAGGCTGACATGACAACATTGTTCCATCAGAAAATGATCCACTGCTGCATTCAGAGCATTCTGTGTCTGTGGAGGCTGTTCCTGGAGAAACACAAATCACTTTAAAGTTAGTCAGAAGATTCTGATCTGATTTTTAGTTCTGATCAACATGTAACTCAGTTTATTCTTTTCAAAAGTCAGAATTCATCTAAAAATAAAAGCATTTATGTGTTGAAGAGAATCAGACCAACCCATCCTGCTGATGTAATGTCCTGGTTCACAGCTCCTGTGTTTCTGTGCTACAGAACAACCTCCTGATTTAAGGTCTGTACAGTAGAATCCCTCCATTGGTTCACAAACTGTGTCTGTAGTTAGTCTACATTGTTGCTTTTCCTTCAGCCCAGCTCCTGTGAACATATTCAGATTACACATGTATGGAGAAAACTAACAGCAACATGGTGAATCTCATTTAAGTGAGACAGAATAGTTTCTCCAAGTGAATGAAAAGAGACATCTCAAAAAAGGATTTGCTATAACACAAAATTAAATATTTGGGCTTAATTCAGTCCATTAGAACCAGAACCTTGAGGTTCTCCAATACTGAGTGTCTTTGAAAACATCAGCAGAGACGACCACAGCTGCTCCACGTTCACCTCCCACCCACAATAGCGAGGAACAGATTGTATAATAGAAAAGCAATAGAAAAGCTCACTGCCTGAGGTAGAACCGAAACGCATGTTAACCCCTTAGTGTGTGAAAAGCACTTTTAGAATCTAGAAAGGTATTTGCCCACAGATGCCCCCATGTAGAACCGCCCTTGCCCATCTGCAATGTGTGATTACATCATTAAAAGTAGCATGCTGAGAAGGACCAACAACATGGAGTTCAATCAGTGAGGTCATTTTCTTCTGTAAGATAAAAGCCATTCTAAAGATTTTGGGTCTTACATCTTTAAACTCTGCATATATTTTGAACACAGGTGTTTGTGGCCGTGAATTAATTTTTTAGGCAAAAATAAAAAAAACAAGTTGAAAAGTCACAAACATAACTGCACCTGAATCACAAGTAGAACATGGATTACATTTCTTTAGTCCATTTGGCAGGTCCATATACGTCCCATCTGAACATCTCTGACAGGTTGTACTTTTAAACTCTTTGCAGTCTGTTTTGACTCTATAGCCTGTTGGAAAATAAACAGTTTATCATTTTAAAGAATAAGATGGGTTGCATGATGAACAAGATTCAGGCAATGAAAGCAGCCTATCTATAATAGAGTATAAATATCAGAATAAACAATAATTCATAACTGGAACATACCAGCAGGACACATAGGACAGCACTCTTCTCCTATGTTGTATTCAGTTATATGACATCTGAAGGATTTGACTCCGAATTTTCTCATCTGAATCACCTGTGAAAAGAAAAACATTTTTTCTAACAATTAGGATCAGATTGTAACTGACAGCAGCATTTCCCTTTAAGATCAGTTATTGTTTATCCTGCTTTGATGAAACATTTTAGCAGTTCTATGTCAGCATAACATTAATTTAGATCAACAGTTATTTATATTATTAGATTAGCTTCTAGTAGAGATCAACCTGTTCTTAGCATTAGTTGCTGCAATTATTGAATTTAATTCATTTTATTTATGAAGTTTCAATTCATAATCTTAAGGAACTTTACAAGACTATACACTCCAAAAAGCTACAATCTATACAATTCAATTATAGATATTTAAATTTGCAACTAAAAAAACACCAGAACACTGATTACAATTTCTGTGGTGTTGTAACTTTTTCCTCCACATTCAGCATCAGTTGAAGCTGTTCCTGCTTTTATCAGATGAAGGTTTCCTTTTTCACATCTGAAATAACACAAACATGATTCCAGGTAAATCATTTGGTAAAACATTATCCTGTGTTTATGCTGTTTGTAAGAGACCAGCTTACTGTGTGTGAGGCTGACATGACAACATTGTTCCATCAGAAAATGATCCACTGCTGCATTCAGAGCATTCTGTGTCTGTGGAGGCTGTTCCTGGAGAAACACAAATCACTTTAAAGTTAGTCAGAAGATTCTGATCTGATTTTTAGTTCTGACCAACATGTAACTCAGTTTATTCTTTTCAAAAGTCAGAATTAATCTAAAAATAAAAGCATTTATATGTTGAAGAGAATCAGACCAACCCATCCTGCTGATGTAATGTCCTGGTTCACAGCTCCTGTGTTTCTGTGCTACAGAACAACCTCCTGATTTAAGGTCTGTACAGTAGAATCCCTCCATTGGTTCACAAACTGTGTCTGTAGTTAGTCTACATTGTTGCTTTTCCTTCAGCCCAGCTCCTGTGAACATATTCAGATTACACATGTATGGAGAAAACTAACAGCAACATGGTGAATCTCAAGACATCTTTAAGTCAGACAGTTTGTCCAACTGAATAATATCTGAATCGTTTACATAATTTACATTTGTGTTCAAAATAACAGCAACATCACTAACCAGATTTAGCACTGATTTTATAGAAATTATATTTCTACATTGTAAGTGAATATGTATCAGATGTAAAGTGACAGAAAACAACAAACCCAACTTTCATAAACTGAAAGTAGAAAAGGAAAAACATGGAGTGAAGCAATTATTGCTGAAATATAAAAGATTTTAACACTGCAGATATTTGAACACAACTGTTTGTGCAGTTGAGGAAGCAGATGTGAAAATGATTTCATGAAAAAAATAAATAAATAAAAATATAATACAAAGTCAACATAACTGCACCTGAATCACAGGTAGAACATGGATTACATCTTTTTAGTCCATTTGGCAGGTCCATAAATGTCCCATCTGAACATCTCTGACAGATTGTCCTTTTAAACTCAGTGCAGTCTGTTTTGACCCGATGGCCTGTTGGAAAATAAACAGTTTATCATGTTAAAGAATAAGATGGGTTGCAGGTTGAACAAGATTCAGGCAATGAAAGCAGCCTATCTATAACAGAGTATAAATATCAGAATAAACAATAATTCATAACTGGAACATACCAGAAGGACATTGATCACAGCACTCTTCTCCTATCTTGTATTCAGTTATATCACATGTGATGGAATCGACTCTGAAGTTTCTCATCAGAATCACCTGTTAAAAGAAAAACATTTTTTCTAACAATTAGGATCAGATTCTAGCTGACAGCAGCATTTCCCTTTAAGATCAGTTATTGTTTATCCTGCTTTGATGAGACAGTTTAGCAGTTTTATGTCAGCATAACATTAATTTATATCAGCTATTATTTATATTATTAGATTAGCTTCAACCTGTCCTTGGCATTACTTGCTGCAATTATCAAATTTAATTCATTTTATTTATGAAGTTTCAATTCACAACACATTTCATCTTAAGGAACTTTACAAGACTATCCACCCAGAATAGCTACAATCTATACAATTCAATTACAGATATCCAAATTTGATTACATACTTCTGCTTTTGCTTTTCTGTGAAACCTAAATGTTTCAGGTCATAAAATACAATTTACATATCAGAAAAGCATAACCCAAGTATATACAAAAGTTTTTTTATTTTTAAAGATAATTTTATTTATCATGAAAATACCAAACCTACAGTCTGAGTTGAAACAGAAAATCCCTTCATTAGAACCTCTCTGACAACATGAAGTAACTAAAAGATCTCAAAATGCAACACTTAACATGCTGAGCTAAAGTGATTTAAAAGGAGAAACAAATTCACTGACATCCATCAGACTGGAAAACGTTCCATCACAAAGGCTGGGATGACAGAGAACCTCAGAGAGAACCGTGATCCACAGATGGAGAACTTATGAACTCATTTAGACTCATTTTTCATTGTAAGTTAATATTTATTGTGACTTAGTGGTTTTTGTTTTTGTTGTTTTTCTGTCTCTCTACATGCTGCCAATCTTGGCCAGGTCTTTATTTTACAAAAGATCTTTTGACCTCAGTGGGATAAAAAATGGCTAAATGAAGTTCTAATTATTATATTATTTTTATTTTTTATGGAACAGTGAAGATTATTCCAACGATACAAAGTCCACCAAAATGACTCCAAGAGGAATCAACAATCTGTCCAGACAAACTTGTTGATTTAGGTTCACTTAAGAAGCAGAAGAACATTTAAACGTCTGAAGGCCTCATTGCCTCAGTTAAGGTCAGAGGTCATGGATAGACAATAAGAAAGAGAGAATGAATAAAGTGGCCTTTATAAGAGAGATTCAATTTCAGAACCACTGCTGACCCAAAACAACATAAAGGTCCATTTCACATCAACTAAAAAAAAACTCCTGATAACTCTCTTGACATTTAGGGAGATATGTTTTTATTGTTCATGACTATATCCCAGTTAAACAAAGCAGCATTCTACTGCTTATTGTTTATTTGTTGTTATTTGTTGCCCAGGTGTGTCTGCTCTCTTTCTTTCTAATAAACACTCATCCACCTCTGATCTGCAGGACTACAAGCACTGGTCTCTGATCAAATTCATCAGACCTTCCTCCAGATCTATCAAACGAACCAGGACACCTGCACCACTGGCCTGGTGCTGTTCATCAGCCGATGGCCAAGGAAAGGATGAGGGAAGCGTGGAGGCGTCAGGGAATCAGAACCTACAGTGTTGTGAAAGCGTTTGCCCCTCTCCAGGTTTCCTCTCGTTTTACATGTTTGCCTCACTTCAGTGTTTCAGAACATCAAGTCCATTTAAATATTTGTCAAAGACAGCACAAGTAAAAACACAAAATGCAGGTTTAAATGACGGTGTTCATCATTAAGGGAGAAACAATTCAAACCTAGAGATTGCCACAAAGCCTAATAACTGTTTGGGTCACTCTTAGCAGCAGCAACTGCAGTCCAGCATTAAGGACAACATGCAGAGATCCTGCATGTTAGGTCATAAAAACACACTACCACCACGTTTTACTGTTGGTGTGATCTTTTTCTGTAATGCAGTTACGCTAACACCAAGTACAGTGGGACACACACCTTCCAAACAGTTCACAGAACGTTTTCCTAAAAGTCTGGAGGATCATCAGGGTGAGTTGTGAAAAAACTGAGATGAGAATTAATGTTCTTTCTCATGTGTTCCTGAATTTCTTTGGAACTCAGCATGATGTCTTGCTTTTGAGGGTCTTTCGGCGTTCTTCACCATGTCGGACAGGCAAAACACCAGATGGAGGCAAAGCTAAACTAAGCAAAAAAGGTCATGCAATGCTCTCTACTGGTCAACAGGCTGTGCACTCTTACAAAGAATAATATGCTTCAGCCTTGGCACTTTTTAGCACAATCTGGTGTGAGATCTCAAAGCTGATGGAGTACAATTCTTGAAACAAAATATACTAAAATCAAAGTACACAATTAAAAAAATAGATACTTTGAAGAGTACAAATACACCAACAATCAGTACATGTAATATGTTTCCACCTCTGAAAGTAAAACCCTCTGGCAACATTCTGGCATATTTTAAACATTTTAAAATATGCCTGTTGTGTGTAACAAACACAGGAATTAGTTTTCAAGACATGTCAAACTTAAAAAGAAACCGTAAAACCATGGATCTGATTCTGAAGACAGAGTTCAAATCATTTATAAAATTACCATTTTGTAAAACAAAACAACAAAAAAACCCCAACAAAAAACACTTTCCTAATAAAAATATCCATTGCTTTGTCATAAATAAATTTACCAGCAGCATAGATGTTGTTGCCCAAGATGTCATTGTCAAAGGCAGGATGAGGATGAAACTTGTCTAGAACAGAAAACATCTCATAGAGGATGAACCAAATTGTGACTCTTAATGCTGAAGGTCAACGTCTGTAAAACAAGAAACACAAACACATTGTTAACCTGTAGAAACTCTGGGAACTGCAGCATGAAGCAGGGCTGCAGAATGTTAGGAAATCATGCAGCATGTGATGCTGTTGTTGAATGTTGAGGTGATAATATGACTTGTGATAAATAAATGGCTAAACATTAGTGATTTCTTTCTTCTACAGTTTTTGCAAACAAACACATTGAGAAAATAAATTAAAGTTGTAAATCTGCTGTAGTTGTAATCTCTCAATGACTTTGTCATCTTAAAGCCTGGAAAATATTTTCTACTGTATTAAACAAAAATATCACTGGTCTATAGAAAAACAAATTTAATACCTTTTGTATATTGTGAAATTTCCAGTATCAGCAACAGTAATATTTTTCTGGTTACAAATTATTTTATTCCTGTTTATTACTTTTTGTTTGATGTCATCTGTTGATTTTATTGTGCTGCGAACAAGATGTTTATTTTTTATTATTATATTTATTCAAATATTGTATGAAACTAGTTTGAAATTAGATTTGTAGTTTATACTTTAAATTAGGCGCGCGACCCAACGCGGCGTCGCGCGCTCTGACGCGGATTGGAAAGTCCCCGTGTTCACGCGCTCAACGCGAACTCTTAAGATAAAACCTTGATATCTCTCATCAATAAACAACAAAAGCAACATATTAACTTAAGCAAATAAACTGACAGGTTTCATGTCTAAATCTGTTTTACTGATGTGATAAAAGCGATTTGTTTGTTACTCTTTCATTTCACCCATAAATTAACATAAGACGAGACAGTTTGTTGCCAAACAAAGATAAACAGTTTTAATAAAACTCTAACCAGTAGCAACACTAGTTTTCATAACTTTGTTTCAAACTAATCCCTGAACTACAGAACAGAACTCCTCTCCATCAAAGTTCATATTTTCAGTCTTCCGTGTTTCTCCACCCAGTTCTTCTAACAAAGGAAAACTACCGGCGTTTATGGACCTTCATTAAAAACACAGAGGCATAAAATGAGCAGCTAACAATGTAATTTTACCTGAAGTCTTACATCGCGATGAAGTTAGTTTTCAGGTGAATGTTTATCATCGTCAGACATTCACTTTATGATTTCCTTTGGTCAGCAACGTCCTAAGATCCGTGGTTTTTTTGCTTTTCGTTGTTTTTCAGGTTTGCGATACCAGACAGGAAGCTCTGCACATTCCTCGAGTTATGCGCACACCCGTGCAAACTGAAAATGATCGTCCTCCTTTCTGCAAATATGATTGTGCTGAACATGAATCTGAAAGGTTTAATTTTCCCCTTTTCTGCAACAAAGTAAAATCAACAACACTGTTAGGAAACAGAGACGGACAAACTGGTGACACAGGAACTGTTTGATATTTATACGAGATAAATCAAAGTCTTTTATAATCTTTTCTATCTCCCAGCCAAAAGAATTTAAATAATCTTTTCCCCTTTCCCAACTAGGTTTTAAAATTTCTTGACATGGATGAGTTTCATTATGGCTACCAGACTCTCTGTCATCTTTCACATGTTTTTCCTTACCTCTTCCTCTACCTACAGGAGTCCATTCGACAAAATCATCATCAATCATCATCATCATCATCATCATCATCATCATCATCATCATCATCATCATCATCATCATCATCATCATCATCATCATCATCACCATCTACCTTTTTTGTCATCCCAATCCAGTAGCTCCAGTTTATGCCAACCGCCAAAAAAACCAGTTTGTCGGGCAGGCTCATTGTGTCGCGTCAAACTTTTCCAAAAAAAAAAAATGTTGATTGATGCAAGAGGTAACTTTGTATCCTGTACAAGAGTTCAGCTGCAGAAATGTGTCTAGCAGGAGCTTCACGGCCACGAGAGTTTTCAGCAGGACGGAGCTCAGATCATGGCAGCGCAGTTACTGCAGTAAAGGCAGTTCCGTTGTACAAGAGCAAAAACATGGCCTGTGGCAGGCGGTTTCAGCATAAAATTGATTTACGTCACTTTTTTATTTATTTATTTATTTTTACATTTTTATTGAATATTTATTATGGAAGCACGTTTACGCCACTCTGAATAAAATGATCTTCTTATAGGAATATTGGGAAATGAAGGAAAGCTAGCGGATATTTCCCTAATCTGCTTTCCTTACAGATTAATTTAAAAAAAACAAACCATTTAATAGACGTGAAGTAGTGTCGCTACACACTCTTGTACAGTAGGTGGCGGTATGCACCTCAAAGACGCTTGCTAGCCGCCATAATAGAAAAGAAGAAGAAGAAGAAGAATAGCAACGAAGAAGAAGAAGAATAGGGCCGTCAACCTTTTCATGCCTCGTTTCTCTACCCTCCGTGTTTTTTGCTCCAGTGTATCGGAGGTATCGGTGTTGAGTTGAACTCTTTCCGTGGTTCTTCAGCGCCTCCGCCATGAAGAAAAGCAGCTCGGGGAAGATGCGCCATGTGGTGGCCTGGGTCAACAAGGCAGAGTGGGACCAGGTCCTGGACCACCTCTACTCCAAGGATCCCGCCCTGCAGAGGTTCGCACTGCAGAGGGTCTCAGCGTGGAGGGGCCGGTATGCCCACAACACGCCCGTGGCTGTGGACTGCACGGCCGACCTGGTGCGGGGCCAGGTCCTGGACCGGTCCGGACAGCTGAGCGGAGACGACCTGGTCCTGCTGTACGGGGCGGCCCTGGTCCGGTTTGTGAATCTGATCACCGAGAGGCAGCAGGGGAGGAAAGCCCGGCCACTGAGGCGGCTGGCCGGGAAGCTCAACATCCCGGAGTGGGTGGTGGACCTGCGGCACGACTTCACCCATAAGAAGCTGCCCACGCTGAAGTGGTGCCGGAAGGGATGCAAGGTGGTGCTGGAGTGGCTCCAGCAGGAGTACTGGTCCAGGCAGCTGGGAGGGGGCGCAGGCGAGGACTGGGAGTCAGACTCTGATGGAGAGGAGGAGGATGGTGAGCTGAAGCAGCAGGAGGGCAATCTGCTGAGCAGGCAGGAGATGGAGGCCTACAAGGCCGCCCGGGACCTCCTGATCTCCTATGAGAGAGAGCGGTACCGGAGTCTGGACGGGCCTCAGGAGGACCAGGGCCTGGCTCCCCTTGCAGACATGAGCTGGCTGCTGGGGGAGATCAAGCAGTTGTCTTTGGACTCCAGCGATCTGCTGGTCGATGTGTTGTTGGAGGACGGGTTTCTGGTACCGACAGCCGAGCAGCTGGAAACGTTGGGCTGTGACCCATTTGAGACCTCTGGCTCCTCTGAACCGAGAGTCCCTCAGCCCTTCCTGCAGTTCTGGCTGCCCCTGCTGAAGATGCTCAACTCGCCCTCGTTCATCCACCTGCTCCTGGAGAAGCTGTTCGTGGAGCTGAAGGTGGCGGCCACCGAGCAGACGGACCTCAGGGTGTTCTACCTCTCCGCCTGGGCCTCGGAGGTCCTCCTGTGCAACAGCAACAAGTTCGAGTTCCGCTTCGAACGGAAGACGCAGAAGAAGGCCCGGATGAAGGACAGGATCTTCATGAACCGCCTCCAGCTGCGGTGGCAGCAGCTGCTGTCGGCCTGCCTGGACGCTCCCTGCGGCTCCACGCCTCACCTGCTGCAGCTCATCCTGGACGACATGGAGCACCCGCTGCCTCAGGACACCCAGCAGAAGCTGCTCCAGCTCTGCTCCATCTACACCCAGACCCCCGCCGTGGAGTTCAGCCTCCCCCGGGAGCAGAAGCATCAGCCGATCTACACCCTGGAGAGCCTGCACGAGAAGCGGCGGCAGCAGCTGAGGCGCAGCGGGGAGAGGAGCGAGTCGTCCGGCGACCTCCAGCGGATGGATGTCCTGGCCGAGAAAGCCAAGGTGCTCAGAGGTTCTCCGTGGCAGGTGTGCTCCGATAAGGTCTTATGGAAGGACTTTCCTCTCGGAAAGGTTCCTGGACAGTCGGACGACCCGTCGTCCCTCATGGTGGAGACCTACTCAGCAATGACAGTCTGTGAGCAGCCGGTGGAGATGGAGAGCAGCCGGGGACAGAACGCCCCGGGGGTCCCTGGACCCGCTAGGGCCGCAGAAGGTCTCATCTGGAACCAAAGTGATGTCAACAGACTGAAATGTGGACTCAAGCTGTTCTGAGTTGTGATAAATTGGCTGGGGAATCCACAAATACCAACTTGGTACGCAGAATGAAAGTATGTTGTCAGTTATCAGTTCAGTTCTTGAATAACTAACTGGATCTGAGTATAGAAAGCTGTTAAAGTGCCACCTTCTGTTTATGATTCACATCAAATATTCACCTTTTAATACGGTGGCATAGTTTTATTCACCACGAAAAGCCGCTGACTCTGTTCCACAATTATAAAATAACAATCTCTTGGTGTAAATGCTGCAACTGCACAGTCAAAAATGATTCATCAGTTAAGACAATGTTGCCAAATACACCGTATTAAACACAACACCGCTGCAACCCTGATGGGAAAACTCCTGATGCTTTTAATGATGCCAACAAACATTGAACATGTCCTTTAGTCTCTGGTTTGGACTATTGTAGATCTTGGAACTGTTGGGTCACTGTGATGATGACGTGGAAGCGACTTTGGTGGGGAACACAAGGTTTTATTTGTATTTTTTTCGTATTAACTTCTTTCACATGACGACTTAGGTAGAAACAAGTAGTGTCGTATAGTTCACTTTCTTTTGTACACTGTGGAATAAATGTTGTTTTTCTACAGAAAAAAATAATAATTTTGTGTCGCCAATAAAATAAGAATGGTGGTCGATCTGCTTCCTGGACAAACTTCTCAATATGGCGGTGGGACAAGACAAGAACAGAAAGGAGTTACATGAATATGTTACGAAAGAGAGGGATGGGATTAAAATTAAAACTGAACAGGTGGGTAAAAAAAAAAAAAATTAGTAAGCCAAAGAAGTATTAGTTTTAAAATAGGAACATGGTCCAGTTAGGTTATCACATGGAAAATGGAACTCCTCATAGCTGCATTTTTAGTCTGTTATTTACAGTCATATTTTAGTCATATGAACAACTCCATCACTTTCTTGATTATTCAGAGGTGATTGTTATTTGGATGGGGGAAGAATTGTAAAAGACATTACAGAATGTAGGATTCCTTATAAATATTCATCATCCAAAACAAAAGCTGTTGTACATAAGCTGTTAAGTCTCCAGATTAATAAAAAACACATATGGGAATGTAATGAACTAGAAAGAATGGATTGTTTTAAATATTTGGGGCTCTCGTTTGATAAAAGACACACATGCACCCTTACTGTCCTGTTTTGTCACAATGTGAAAATTCAGGTGTAACAGTAAATGTGAGCATGCAACAAAAACCCCACTAAAGTAAGGATAACACTGCAGAGGGGAACTTTACAAAATTAGCTGTGCAGCTCTTAAAAACAGGATTAAATATAGATGAAATAGAAGAATGTAATATTTTTAGATATAAAGATTCTAGAGGGCTAATGCAGTACAGATAATTTCAAAAACAATGCATGGATTGAAAAAGGACTTTCAGAGAACTGCAATCCTGCAGCTCTTATGATACAAGTGGCTGTTTTGGTTCACTTGACATATTAAATGATGAAATATTGTCCTGTTGTTCGTTTGTTTTGTTTCATTAGTTTTTTTCTCTGTGCCCTGATAAAAAATAAAAAAAACACTGGCTCTCCAGGTAAATTTGGTCTAGACCTACTACAGTGAAGATGAAGGGGACACAGTTTTTGTAAAAATGAAGAATGGAATAGGGATTAAAAATAATTTTGAGTGCATGTAAGTGACACCATGACAAGAAATTAATAAATGACAAGAGTTATGTCCAACAGTGTTTTGACCTTTAAGATCAATATGGACTTTTGTATCCATAAATTTAAATGTGATTTTATTAGATTTTAAAAGAAAAGAGGCAAACAACTGATATTTGCCAAGAGATTCTGAATCATATCAAGAATAAAAAAAGTAATCATTTGCAATTTTTTAAAATTTACACATATTTTATTTTTTTAAAAAAGATCAAAGTACAGACTAGTGTGCAGCAGTTGTGATTCCAGGATTTATTAGAACAACGAAAAGAATCTCAGCAATATCATCAGCCTTAAAATGGTGAAAAGTAAGTAAAAAAAAACATACTTTTCTGCAGTGAATAATTGTCAGTACATATTTAAAATATTACCAGACAACTGTTAACTACATTATTTAACTCATTTAAGATTATGTGTGCAAAATTAAATCATAGCAATTAAGTGGATTCCTGCACAGGAATAGTGAGAAAAGAAAGAGCAAAGGAAGCAACTGAGAAAAGATTTTTTTTAAAAAGAATAATTTAGCAATAAATTCAAGTCAGAAGAAACGCTTCTCTCAATTCAGTTTCATTTGAGTTTATTTATACAACGCCAATTCACAACAAATATAATATCAATGCACTTTACAAAAAAAGGAATTTAAGTAAGAATAAGAATTATGCAACTTGATTGGAAGCCTATGGGGGAGCATACTGTTAATTTTTTTGTAATCATAATGTTGAGGAAACTGTACAACGTGTTCATATGTAGGAAAATTTAAAAATAAAAGGACAATATTATTCAAGGACGTATTTGGGAACCGATTTTCAAAGATATGTTATTTCAATAAAATAACACTGAATTATTGAAAGAAAAGTTTTTCGAAAAATATTTACCTTGTAGAAATGTGTAGTAGAAGTGTAATGAACGTTTGACCCAGGAGATGGCGATAATGCAACAAATTGAATGCAAACTTCCGCAAAGAAGAAGAAGAAGAAGAAGTTGCTTCGGTACCTTGCTCTTCACAAGTTTTAGCTGTGTTCAATTTGAAGAAATAATATATATTTATAACGCTTTTGGCCGCCGACACAGTTTTACTACTTGCCTTTTGCACAGTTTTTGTGTTTTTGACTCGGGCTGGTAAGTATTTGTGCGAAGAAAATGCTGCGTCACATTAGCTCAGTTGGTTGTCCTGTGGCTAACCACAAAGGCTAACTCAGGCACAGTCAGGGAATTTCTCGTTCATAATAGGCTTTCATTAGACAGAGTTAGCATACTTTTGCTACTCTTAACTCGTCGTATACTGACTGTAGTATACCCAAACTAATGCTATAACACCGGTTTTTATCATTAGCTGTATGCTAAACAAAAGCGCGGGGAAGCTAGCGCGGCCTATATTAAGCTATAGAGGCTCTATAGCTTATCTTATCGACAATAAGGTTAATACTAAGCACATAATGTGTTCATTATTTGTTTTTGCTTTAAAAATAACCTACTTTAGAAGACAGTTCACGAATAAAATGTGACTTTGTGGCATGTTAGGGAAAGCTAACAGAATTCCCAACGTTGGTACGACGTCGAGGACATGCGTCACGTGTATCACGTGACAACGTGTTCGCGCTAACTGAAAGGATTAGGTTTCATTTCTTATATAAACCTGTCTAGAGCCCTTCATGCAGTTTACTGTCAACGTGTTTATCAAAAGCAATATTTCATTAAGGTGATTTTAAAGGCCTTACTTTAGATTATATGTACAAGAATTACTAACGTTTTAGTAGCAGTATGTAACTGAAAGGCAAACAATATGTAACTGTTTTTTTTTTTTTATCTAGTTAAACATTTATCTTGTTTTATTGAAAGACTTGGAGATGAAATAATTGACTGACTGAAAATTGTAATTCATATCTACTTTATCTGAGTTTATTTGCAAGATTTAATAATGCAGCTTTTTGTTTCCACAGAGCCTCTTTATTCAACGTCTTTGCGATCTCGTCTGGCACAACACGATGATCACAAGGAGAAGAAGCCGTGCCATGGAGGTGCCGTCGGTAGACGTTGAGGAGGTGGACGTAATGGAAAATGTTCACAATCTCCCCAGCCCTTCTGATCCGCTTGCTGCTGATGACACCGATCCTTCAGGAATCGAGCTAGACGACCTGTTCGAAGATTTGAAATGGACTCTAGAAAAAGATTCTTCCTCTCTACTCTTTGGCGTCGATCTTGCCGATCTAGAAGCACACAGCGACATAAACCAAAACTCGGGGTTTGACGCTTCGTCCCGCTCGTCTCCAGACATAACGTCTTCTGGCTCCAGGATGAAAAACCGACAAAACCAGTCGAACCACGTCATCAACAAAAACGCCATCGCTGCCAGATTGAACCGTCTCAAGAAGAAGGAGCACGTCAACACCCTGGAGAAGCAGGTTGGCGTTCTGTCAACGGAGAACGCCGTGCTCAAACAAGAGAACTGTCAGTTGACTAAACGGGTGGAAGAATTGGAGGATGAAACCAGGTATCTGAGAGCTGTGCTGGCCAATGAGAGCATGTTAGCCCAGCTCTTGTCCAGACTGAGCGGTGTGAATGGGATGAAATTATCTTCCTCGCTTTTCCAGGGGCCTCGCTCCAACGAGCACGATTATGCGTTGCCCAGGAAGCGGGTGAAGGTGGAGGAGAAGGAGACGTCTGGCGGCGTGTGCCTGCATGTAGACAAGAACCACGTCTCAGTGGAATTCTGCCCAAAGTGTGCAGAGAGCGCGAGCACGTCGCTCAAAATGTAGGGTCAAGTACTTCTGTTTTCTCATATTGAGACTAAACCGTATGTGACTCTGTACTGAACCTTATCAGGATGGATGAACACCGAGTTAATTAGAGCTGCCTAAGAACCGCAGAATGTGCATGTGATTTATGTTTTTGGTGGGATAAGTAAACGTTACTGCTAAACCTTGTTGACAGTTTCTTCTAGGTAATGGTTGCTCCGCCATGGGGGATGAGTGGCTTTCTGAACTCCTTTTCCTGCTTGACGCCCTGGTAAGGAATAGACAGAAACTTCTCACTGGCTTCAGCATTCAGCAGCAACATCAGTACTTTTTTCTTTTTATTTTAATATACCAAATGTTCACAATTAATGTATGTTGAGCACTTTGCTCAGTTTTGTTTTTGTTTTGTCATAAGAAATAATTTGATAACTAATTAGTGCTTGTTTGATAAGATGATGGTAAGGGTCCACAAAGAGTGATCTAAAATCTGCCAAACTGTAAAGTAATTGATCTTAAAAGGAAAAGAGAAAACAGAAAACACATCCTACCTATCGGACGAAAAAAAAATAAAAAAATCTCTTTGTGAACCGTTACCTGTTTACCGAAGAATACATGTATTTAGCGCCACCTTTTTTCTTTATGCTGAAGTTCTGCTGATGGGAGGTGACGAAGCTGGACACGCAGCTGCAACGTGGCCTGGTATTTTTTTAAAGGTAGTATCGGTAACAAATGGTACATGTAATCTAATTTTTACCCACATTCTGCATCACCTGTAGCTGTTGGTCGTATCAGCAAAGCTCCTTCAGCAGCCGGAGCAATTTGTATATTGTTTGTATATTGAAATGTACATTTAAAAAAAAAAACTGATCACAGTTAATTTTTTAAATCACATCTAATAAACTGTAAATGTTTAATTTTGAATATATTTTCTTTTGAAGTAAATGCTCTGAGAAATGTTGGACAAATAAATCCCATTCTCTGTGTGTGAAATACTAAATATCTGCTGAGTCTTGTTGTGTACTGTTGATATTAATGCATCTCTTTTTTCTTTCTAAACAGCAAGCTCTGCCGATAAAGGTCTTAACTTTTCCTGAACATTGGGTCAAGTCTGGTAATGGTTGTCAGAACAGATGACAGTCCCCATTGGATGGAATTATAAAGCATAGAAAGATTCATGTCATTTATCTGCCCAACTACAGTGCATCCAGAAGGTTTTCCCAGCACTTCACTTTTTCCACATTTTGTGTTCCAGCCTTATTAAAACAACCTTTCCTCAAAATTTGACACACAAACTCCCCATGAGGGCAGCAATGTGAGAAAAAGTTTGAGATTTTTGCTAAATTCTTAAAACTTGAAAACCAAGAAATCACATTTACATAAGTATTTTACAGTCTTCTTCCATTGGCTGACGATGGAGGCGGAGTTCATCGGTCCTTCAGAGCACCAGGAGTGTTTCTGGATCCTTCTTCAGATTTCTGCCTCAAGACCATCCTGTCTCTGAGGTCTACAGACGATTCCTTTGATTTCATGTTTGGTGTTTGCACTGTTCACCGTAGGACCAAATACAGACAGGTGTGTGCCTTTCCACATCAAGTCCAATCATCTGAATTTACCACAGGTGGACTCCTTTTAAGTTGTAGAAACATTTCATGGATGATCAGTAAAATCCCAAAAAGTTTTTCCATGTTGTCATAATTTGGTGTCTGTTTTTAGAATTTTGAGGGAAGATTAATTTAAAGGTAGCGTATAATGTAAAATACCTTTTTTTTTTTTTTTTTTTAGCTTTACATCATGTTATGTTATTCCCTCATCAAAGACACTCCTTGGAGTGTAGCTTTGAATTTGTCATACATGTTTGAGAAATTGTAAAATCTCCCCCAACATTTGGGTGTCCAGATTACGAGTTTTTGTAATCATCTTACATTCTCACTAATGAAGTCCAACCATTTCAGCTTGCTGAGAAAAAAAGGCATGATTTTGCTTCACTTGGTTCAGTCAGTTAACTTATTGTGGACATAATGGAATAATGAAATAAGTAAAAAAGGTGCTACATATTTCCATAAAGCTTCCACCTGACGGAGCACCCCTCACCTGCGGTTCCCCCACCTGGCTCCTTCTGACTAGCAGCAGCAGCTGTTGGCCAACACCTGCTGAGCTCACAAGAACTACTTAGTCCAACACTTTTAGGAGCGGTTGTACATGGCAGCATGGAGGAACAGTTTTGTGGTGATGTGCTGGAAAGAAGAGGAGCTTCTTAAAGAAACGGACCAATTTTAAAGTGTCAAATGTATTTAATGTTTCACATGTACAGCAGTTTTATAACTGAAGTTACAGTTATCAGTGCTGTTTTATAGCACAATGTGCTTGGAAACGACATAATGCCACCCTGGCAATGTGGAAAAAGTGAAGAACTGTAAATATTTCTGAATGTACTGTATTTTAGCTCATTCAGCTGTAAGTGCTTTAGTATTCATTTTGTTTCCTGGGAGAGTGGAACAGAAAAGTAATCAGTTACTGCCACCTATTGGTATATTGGTTACACTTCAGATGTTCCCTGTTGTGTTTAAAGCATTCAGTGGTTTAACAAATCCCCTGGTCTATGCTCCCACCTCAGTGACTGTTAATGCAAGGCAAGTACATGAGTTTTTGACATTCAGCAACATTGTACTTTACATTATGGAGGCATAAAACCTTATATTGTAGGAGTAAATAAATGAAAGTAATAAAAAGTTGTAATACAGACTAAAATTACAGATGATCCACTTTTTTATTAATCAAAACAGGTGGGGTTTTAGCCTTCATTTAGGGAACTCAGTGTTTCAGCATCTTTGCAGTTTTCTGGAACATTTCTAGATTAGAGCATAAAAACTGAATGCTGCTTCTCAGTGTTTTGTTCCCATTCTGGGAGGTAAAGACTGATTAGTTCACTTCCATTATGGGTGAGGATATTTTTATCAGGGTTTGGTGGAATTTAGCATATATTAAACTTAAGATGCTTTCATTTAGTCAGTTTAGTTAACGTCATTGTTCCAAACACTCTGGAGCAAGACTCAAATCATTTTACAGTCTCACTAATGAAGGCAAATCATTTCAGTTTACTGAGAAGAAAAACAGGATTTTTGCTTCACTTGGCTCCGTCAGTTAACCTATTGAGTAAAAAAATGGGCTTTTATTTTGTACTGAGTAATGTACTGCCCTCGATTGTTGTTGCTTGTTCAATGCTTCAGACACGTGAAGTATTGACAATTTGTATGGTATGTCCGTATTGTGAAACTGATTGAAGTCTTGTTTTTACACAGTGCAGGTACTGAATCTTAGCTCAGCATAATAAAGGTTGTCAGATGCGACTACATCTGCCAGACGTGTAGATGTAGTCGCAGGCGGACCGTGGTCTGACCAGGAGGCGGTCCTGGTCAGAATGGACAAGACCAGCATATGGCGCCTCTGGATGTGAGGTTTAAATAAGGCTTCTTTTCCATAGTGATTAGAACTTTGTCAAATTTGACAGTTTCTCAATGAGGAATGAGAACACATACATATTTTTTTTATTAACTCCTTCCAATGAAATAAAATCATTCTATGAATCACATTGAAGATTTACATATTCCTGTGGTTTTAACGTTATCAGATTTGGACATATCACACTTGTGTTTTAAATAATCAAACCTATTTTAATGTGATAACTTGAGTAAACACAAAATGTAGTGATCAAATTTGATTTATTGTAAAATGTTTTCCAAATTAACTTGGTCCTGTTTAAATTTATGACAGCAATTAGCCACATTTTTGATTCGACTTTAGTGCTTGACCTCTTGAATCACAAAGATAACTCATCTGACAACATGAAGGTGGTTAAAAATTTCCAAAAGCAACACATGAGCTAAAGAAATTATGCTCTGAATAAAGTTATAAACATATTTCTAAAGCTATCCACAAATGAAGAAAACATGGAACAGTGATAAACCTTTCCAGGAGCGGCCGGCCTACCAGAGCGCACAATCAACTAACAACTAAACCAATCACTGCAGGTCTCAGTTAAAGTCAGTTTTCATGACTCAGCAATAAGAAAGCGACTGAGCAAATATCTATGGAGACATTCAAAGCCAAGGCCACTGCTGACCAAACAGAATGACAAGGAACATCTCACCTCCAAAACACATCCCAACACTTTGGCTAAGTTGTCCATGGATTCATGAAGATTTTTACATCTAGAGTAAAACTTTAAGACATTCAGAAAGAAACGCCGTAAGAGTCAAACATGAGATCTTCAGGAACTTGTTTTCATTGCTTTTTGTCTGACCTCTTCCTGAAGTTGAATATCTGGCCATCAGTCTATGACCTTAAACTTAGCAGCCTGATGATCTAAAGCAAACAAGCGAGTTCACCTCGAAAAGGCTCAGAAAAAAGCTAATTGAAGATTTTGCAGATGTCTAGTTAAAGTTGGGACTCAAATCTTGCAAAATCCTATAAATTAGACGAACTGAAACAAGAACGCAGAGGAAAGACCCAAACTTTCTCCACAAAGACGTAAAAGATTCCCTGCCGCTTACCGCAAACACTTGATGGGAGTTTTTGCTGCAAAGTGGCAAAAGCTGTTATTCGGTTCAGGAGCAATACGTTTTCCACAATGAATCACATCATTTTGAATATACTCAAAAAATCATTTGACGGTGCTTTTTGTATTTACTCAGATTATCTTTGCCGGGTATTAACATTTGTTTGAATTTAAGAAACATTTACGTGAGACTTAGAAGCAAAATCAGAAGAAATCACTAAGGAAGCAATTCGTTTTTCACAGTGCTGCATCTTCCCAGGCTAACAAAACAATCTGAATCTTTACAGCAGGCGACCAAAAGCAAGAATATTATCTAAAAATATATTATTCAGGTGTTTTTGGTTCTGGGGAAGGAGTCACTGTGTTACCTGAACAAACAACACAAGACCAAACAGAGTTTGTCAAAGTTATTATTGTAGAATACTTTGATGGATTTTTTTTTTTCTTTCATACAGACAAAAGGTGTTGGACTTATTTCCCAGTAAATTCTCTTAGATTTCAATACAGATTTAGTCTACAGTATACAGGTGTGTTCTTTCTCATATATAGATATTTATTCGCTTAAATAACAGGCAGGTAACTCTTTAATATATTCAATAGTCTTTAGATTTTTTTTGTTTTGCTTTTGCTCTTGTTTTTATTTATTTTTTTGGTATATTTTTTTGCAACTTTTTTTTGCTCTTTAAATGTCATTTCAGCACAGTTAAGGCTGTGTTTTCTGTCTGCCGAACGGCACTGCCGTTGTGCAAGAAGTGTGTGTGTGTGTGTGTGTGTGAGGGGGGTGGGGGGGGGGTAACCGTTCTACACAGAATATTTACAGCAATATGTATAATGAATAATGTAAAACCTGAACTCTGACCCCCGCGTACCATGGCAGTAAGCACTGGTGGCAGATCTAAGAGAGCAGCCTAAACAATGCGAGGACGCAGTGCACTTCTGCAGACTCTAGCTCTGCATGGCGCCTCCTGTTCCTCTGCACGGACCCCCCCCGCCAAGTTTTTGTCAGATCCCTCAGGTCGTAATGAGGTGCATTTCTGTCTCCAGTTCTCTTATTTACAGAGTCGGTGTCTTAAAAGACCTGAAGTTCCTCTGCGCACTTCAGGGAGCTGTTCAGTGGACAGAAAACACAGCCCTCAGAATCTGCTCAGGAGAATGTGCAACTGTCTTTGTCCATCAGTGGGAGCACCGGTGGAGAAAAATTAATAATAATAATAATAATATAATACAAGCGCTTCCATGTTGTTGTTCCTCTCTTTACGAAAAAGCAATAGGATTTTGAGAAGAAAGAAACTTAACTTAAAAAAAAAAAAAAGTGTAACAGGAACATGGTACCTGTAAAACCAAAGATGTACATGTGCACATTTGGGCGATCTGTACAGTTGTGGTGCCGTCGTACACTTCATAATTTCAATAAATATACTCTTTTTCTTCTTCTTCTTCACATTGTGGTTTTCGCCTTCTGTGAAACTGTCTCACAACATCATGTAACGTGGCTGGATGGACGCGTGGATCCGACGGCCGAACGGAGAAGCCCGGAGCTGCACAGTCAAATTACACACACACACCCCCTCTGCACATTCTCCCCCCGTTCAATCGGCGCGCTGCACGTTTCCTACAACAAGCACTGATGTCGCTGTGCTCAGAGGTGCTGGAACAGATTAAACTCCAAATGGGATGTAAGGATGTGTGTGTGTGTGTGCGTGCGTGTGTGTGTGTTTGCGTGAGAGGTAAAGAGGAAGAAAGCAGATGTGGAGAGATAATAGCACACAGAAGTGACAAGTAGCCTAAATGATTTACCAACACATAGAGTGACATTAATGATACCAAATGCATGCTTCAAAACAGACTGACCAATACAGAGTCGCCCGCCCGCTGCTCCGGCGGGTCGGGCGATGATGATGAGGATGAGCATTCAAGAAGACAAAGAGTTCTTTACAGGTAAGGGTGTTTCATAGAGAGCTCTGCGAACATCCTGGAAACGCAACAGGCAGGACAGACGTGTGACTCGCTGTGTCTGAGTGTGCTGACATGGCAGTCTGTTGCATATTGTCTGCCTTGCTCTGGTGGAGGGATCAGTTCAGGAGGGGAGAGGGTTGGGGGGGGGTCAACGGAAGCGGGAAGCAAAGGGAGGAACGTTAGGGAATGCTTGCATTGTTTAGCCAAGTCCCGCTCCGAGAGGCAACTTGAACTAAGCTTTGTACTCATGGTGTGTGTGTGTGTGTGGGGAAGGGGAAGCGGGGTGACCTCAACATCTGGCATGGAATGCTGTTTGGAATGTTTAATGGGAATGTTAATTGGCGACGGTGCCACAGGCTCTGCACCGGTACCTTGCGTAGGTCTCTGTCTGATGATTGGCTGTCCAGCACGTTGAGCCCTTTTACACTGGACAGCTTTGACAGAGACGTGTCACAAAGGGAATATTTGGGAAAATAGTTTTGCTTTTATGCAAGAAGTTGGATAAAAGCATAGAGTTGGAAGTCTTTTCATTCAAGAGAGACAAAGCTAACCCGGCCACACTTTTCAGATGTTGTCTGGACACCAGCATCAGCTTAGAGAGTAAAGTGTGTGAGGAGTGTGTTGGGCTTCTTGGAATCCTCCGTAATGTCTGTATTTATAGCAGAAGGACCCTGTACACACAGAGACGAGTGCTGCATATTTTTGTAAGATTACAAAAATAAAAAAGAAAAAAGTGTGTGTCCACACCAATGGTGAAAAAAGTGGGTGTGCCAATATAAAGGCAGCAATGTTTTTCCTAGAGGAGAAAGCACTGGGGTGCAATTTCCCCCCCATTTAAACTGCATTGTTGTCTGATGACAGGGAGCTAAAGATAGAGAGGCAGAAAAGAAAGGTCTGCAGCAAAAACAAAAACGAAAGAAAGGGATGGCCCTTTCTTTCGTCATCCCTGCTGTCTGTCAACCGCTTTTCAAACTGGTTGACAGACAGCAGGTAAGTTATTTCAGTCTTTAAAGACAGGATGTACCTGTGCCCCTCGTTGCAGAGCCGCAGAAAATGATGGGAGATTCAACTAAAATCGTCTCTGTGTGGACGGCGCCTAAATATGACATTTCTTTTCAAGAGTTAACAATGTTGAACTTAACATTTTGACACACAAGCTCTCACTGGTTGGATCTGATTGAACCGAGCGAACTTTGAGCCTGCAGATAAAACCGGTAACTGACTTTGGATTTGGGCCCGATGTGCTCCGGGAGCTGAGGGAGAACTTGGACTTCCCTTCTGTGGAAAACAACTGGATCAAAGATCCGACAGATCAAATTAAACAGCGTGTCAGAGCGGGAGCGAAGTAGGTACAAGTGAGTCTTAAAGGGACGTCGCCTGTGCATCGTGCATGTTTAATGGCGTTTTAAAGGGTTAATGCTTCACTAGCGATCAGTTTCTTTCCTCAAAAAGGAAAAAAAGCCCTCTTACATATTTCCATCGCAAAAGTAGCGAGAGGGACGACACAAAATGAGCAAAGGAGGAACAGCAAGAGAGAAGATCATGGGATAAAACAGAAATATGTGGACATGGGAGGAGATCCTGTAGGAGGTATGAGTCATGGAGGAATCCCGATCACGATGGAGAGCAGGTCATGTGACGAACATGAACAGTTCAGTGTTGGGGGTTTGTGGGGTGGCCCTAACCTGCTTCCCAAACATTGAAATTACATGCTCACACCCTGTATGCGTATGTGATACCCCCACCTAGTTCTGCATTCAGTCAGTTTACTTATAGATTTAAGTAAATAGCTTTTTTTTCTTCGCAACTTTCTGTTCTTGTCAGGTTTTTTTCATAAGTAGAGAAAAGACGACACACGTACACAGACTGAAAAACAGAGGCGCGAACGAAATCTGTTAAGTAAGGAAACAAATGAACACCAGCATGGGGGAACTAAATGCAGGCGAGATGGAAGTGACTGAGGTCTAGGTAAAGCTTCAACAAAGCGCTTCACATATATCGCAAGCAGAGCAGTGACCTTAGAGTGGCTGTATCCAGAGAGGTGTGGGTGGGTGGGTGGTGGGTAAGTAGGTGGCAACGACACTAAGAATGAACACTGTTAGAATCAGAGTGAGTCAGCCCCCGAAGTCACATGACTGGTTGTGTAGAAGCTTTTATGGGTTTTTTTGTGGGTGTCCCACCTGCCCTCCCAACCCCAATGCCCCAGCAACACAACCACCTTCCCTCCCCATCCGAACCGTTGCTCAGGACGACACGGTGAGTGTGACAAGGCTGGGTGGGGCCCAGGGGTATCGAGGTGGAAAATCAAACTGAGAGCCGGAGAGAGGAAAAGGGAGGAAAAGTTGTTCTCAGAGAGCAGAAGTCTCCAGCCGTTCTCCACCCCCCGCCCCTCCGCCCGTCCTCTTTTCTGTGAGCTTGTTTTGAGGGCGACTGGATGAAAATGTCAGTGTGTTCTCAGCCCTCTCTCACGCTCAACCCTTTCGTCCCTCCCCTCATCTTAGTGGGGTTTGGGATTCCCTTTCTCCCAGTTATAAGGACGTCTCCACGCAGAAGAGATGTGCTGGGTGGGGGGCGGGGGCTTTCACGGGCCTGGGCCTGCCGCGATGGCTGTGGTGATGTTTGTGATGGTGACTCTGGCTGTCAGGGGAAACTTTGATGTTGTTCTTGTTGCTGACCGTGGAGCTGCTGCTGCTGCTGTTGTTGTTGTTGTTGCGGTTACACGGGGTCACTGGAAGGCTGTACTGGCGATAGGGTCGGGTCGGCCTGGTGCGGGCCGGGGGCTGGGCCGGGGGGGGCGGCGGCTTGCGGAGGGCCGGGTGCAGGTGCTGGTATCTGCTGAGCTCTGATTCGTCGTCCACGTCAGTGTCGTCGATCAGCGGGATGTTGTGGATGAGGTCGTTGATGAGGAACTCTGGGTGGGCCATGAAGTTGTGGATGGAGTTGCGGGATTCTGGTCTCTCCCGGCCCTCGTACAGCGAGCTACGGAATGCTTTCACCACTCGCATCTGCCAAGGCGAAGGAAGACGAGGGAGAGACCACAAGAGAGGACAAAGAAGGACAAAGTCAGAGATAAGAACTAGAGGAAGGCGGCAGGGGAAGACCCAGAGACAGACTTGTACCCTCCAGAGGACAGAAAGTGACAGACTGACAGATGGAAACTCAGGACCAGGTGGATAAAGTTTAGCATTGCTCAGAATAGGTTTTCTTATTTCTTCTGATTTTAAAATAGCCTCACAAGAGTTTCTGGAGCACATCGAATATCTTTTAGGAATTTGCCTTTTTTTAGCGAGTCCATGTCGTTGAAGTATGGTAGTCATATTTACATATAGCTTATGTAAATGAAAAGATTCCTATTTTCATCTGTAAACATCCACAAGTTACATTTTATTTATTGTTTTATAGCCATCAGATAAATGTCTACGAAGCTTTATCTGATAGCTATACATCAAAACCATCAATATGTTTTCATAGATTTTAATAACTTTGTGATTCCTTGATTATCTATTAGGTTTGATCAAATAAATTAATTGAAGTAGTACGCATAACATTTTTATTCAGCTTAATTCACAAATTATAGCAACATTTACCCACATGAGTGATAGTTAGAATAGTTAACATGACAATCAAAAACTAGAAATAATGCTAGCAAAGACTTAAAACTTATTCTCTGTGGCTCACAGGCAGTAAATACGATCTGACCTCACAATGAACAAGAAGTTAGCTTTTTCTCCACATATCTCATTATATTCCAAAGAGCAACATTATGATTATTGCAAACAAGTACCTGGTGCACAAGCTGAAGAATGGAGCTGAACAGCTAGCGCTAATGCTAATGAAATTTAGAAGGAACATCATGCTATGCTAGCTTTCTTTCCTTTATTTTTACTACTTATTTCTAATGTTAATGTATCAAAAGGCGTTTTTGGGTTATGTGAAACGTTCCTTTATTCTAGCCGATATACTAATACTAAGCTAAATAAAAGTCAGCTAAAATTATGTTTCCTTTTTGAAGTGTTTAAGTTCACAATACACATTTTCTTTAAACTTTATTTTCCAGTACTTCTCAGTTACATTTAATTTATTTCCAGTGTGTTTCCTTTTGTTTTCAGTCTTTATGATGTAGCTTGCTCCCAATAATCTTCAATCAAGGTTTGTAACTTTATAGACATTCCAGAAAACATATATGCTCATAAATAAAGACGTTTTTTGTGTGTCCATTCTCTCTTTTTGGAAGTAGTCTTATGATGGGAAAAAATATATTTTTTTAAGAAACACACAGAAACTAATCGCAATGTGAGGTTTTCAGTGTCCATATAAAGCAACTACAGTGTAAATGAGTGGGAATAAAATCATCATGATTCCATTTACCTGAGTTTTAAATGTTATTAATAAATGCAACATAAATAAACTGTGTGGGTTTATTAATTGTACAAGAGGACATGTCTCAATATGTGCATGTTAATAACTTTGACTTTGACAGCAGAGATACATTGCTGAATGCCAGCACAACATCCACCTGATCGTGTGTCCCAAAAGTGCCAAAAATAAAATGAATAAATAAACAAATGTATTTTAAAATTAGTTGGATGATGATAGGTTTGTCAGTTCTCACACGTCAATCAGACATCAAAAGACAAAACGACTCAGTTGCCACTACCACAAAAAACCACAGAAGCATCATACGCCCATGGATAATGTGTGGGTGTGTGTGTGTGTGTGTGTGTGTGTTGGGGTGGTAATACAGTCACACCACTGCATCATATGCATGCACAAAGAGATGGTTGTTAGGCACAGATGGAGAAAAGCAGGATGGTCAGTGTGTTAGTTTCATGTAGAGTAAAAAAAAAACAACAACAAAAAAAACAAAGCTAGCAAGAACCTATGGCAATTAACACACACACAGACACACACGCGCACATACATGGAGAGAACACAGAAAGACGCATGCAGCAGTAGTGAGTAACCAGAAGCTGAAGACGTCTCCGGATTGCAAAGCTCGGTGGCTGATGTCTGCATGCATCACGCAGTTGTCTGTCATGTAGGCTGTTTGTTAAAGAGAGTTGGTTCAAACACGCACAACACATGGAGAGCCAAACAGTGAGTCAGTCAGTTAGGCAGTCAGCATCTTTTCTTGCCCGCACGCACGCATGCACATGTGCAAACTGTTCTGCAGCCATGCAAGCGTCGAGAGCCAGAGGAGAGCAGAGTGACTTAAATGATGAGGATGATGCTGATGATAAGGTTGCTGCAGGACAATAAAAAAAAAAAAAAAAAATTAAAATATACTGCAAAACAGAAGAGTGACCATCACAGAGAATCAGCGGGTTAGAAGAGTGTGTGATTCGCTAGATCACTAGAAACAGAAGGAGATTGGTTCAAAGGCCGGAGTGCAGCTCGGGCGTCAGCCCCGTCGCATACAGAGAGGCAGCCAGGTCATGCTGAATCAGAGCCGTGTCACGAATGCTCTCTTCCACTCTCCTACACACACACACACGCACACACACAAACGCACACACCAGAGCGAGTTTCATGAGTATACTTTAAAGTACGTTATGCAGTTTATGGTGGCTGCGTGCAGGAACGTGTTCCTTTGCCATGGCAGTTGGTCCATGCAACCATCCCTCAAACCCAAACAGAGGAGAAGAAGCAGCATGAGCTCAAAAGAAATCAAGACAGGTCAGTGCAGATATACAGACAGACAGACAGACAGAGGCAGGCAGAACCCTACATAGAGACAGTTTGGCCAAATGAGCTCGAAAAAATGAAGCTTTATGTTGACCGCAACACTGACTGGAGTCCAAACGTGTGGTTATGAGAGGTGGATGGTTAGACGGCTCAATGGAGATCAGTGCTGCAGCTGACGTCTCTATATATGACTCTGGCTCATGTATACAGACAGACAGACAGACAGACAGACGGTCAAGCAGTAGGTTCAGTGCTTATCTGTTTTTCCAAAGAGCCTTTCAGACGGTAGAGAAACACCTCATGCAGACTGACGAGGGTTCCGAATGTTACTGCCTCACTTCTTCAGCGCTCGCGTGTTTTCATTTTGTCTTCATGGAAAGAGTAAACGTTCGAGTATATGACGCCCACAATGTGACCGGAGAGGTCAGAAGGTCAGGACACTGCTGGGTTACGTATTTTTCTCACACATCTCCGTTTCTTTTCTCTCTCTCTCTCTCTCTCTCTCTCTCTCTCCCTGTTGGCTCTTTCGGCGGCGCTTGATGGAAAAACAACGGTGGTCAAAGATCGAGGAGGAAACGGGTTCTGCAACATGAGAGGCTGCAAAACAACTGCAACACAAACACAGGGAGAAGCTTTGAGGTAGATGACTGGTTGATGGAGCAAGTTCCCCCACAGCGTCGCCTCGCTTCAGGATCTAATGACTGAGCTGCCATCCACCGAAACACCCTCGCTGACTCTCCTCATCCTCCCCAGCTGAAGGCGGACGCCAGTTCAGATCTGAACATCAAACTCATTCACCGTCTTTCCTGTCCAAAAACAATCTACAGCCTGCATTTGATTAGCAGCCTGAAATGATCAGTTCCAAAAATTCAAAAAGATCCCCGCAAAACTCCACCAGATGGAGACATGAAACGGTCGACCTTGTACGTCTACCTGCACTGAACGTCAACATCTTCCTCAAATGTCACCGACCTCTTCCTCTACCCACTGACATCTACAGAACCACAAAGACCGCAAAGCTAGGGATTTCATAACCACATGTTTTCTTGTTAAAAAGTAATGCATATGATATATGATTTAACAGAAATCAAAGGTGAATAGTTCTTTTTGAGTTTCCTCTTTTCTGGTCTTGCTGGGTTTTCCCTTGTGTTTATTTAGATTACTGTTGGTTTAGCTTCTGACCTGCTTTCTGATGACTTCCTCTACAGCACATAATGTCATTTACTGCCATCAGTGGCTCTCCTTATAGATTTGCTGATGCTTCTTGTCAGATGCTCATCCTTATCCATCCATCCATCCATCTACTGTCCATATCTGCTTGTCCTTTCAGGGTTGGGGGAGCTGGTGCCTCTCTCCAGTTGTCATTGAGCAAGAGGCAGGATAAACAAAGGACATTCATTTTATTAAACAGTTTCTTAGTTACATTACCTACAGTATATGTATTTTGTTCCTTATCTTTTCCAAAAAGAAAAAAAAAAAAAGAGGTAACTGATTAGACTACAGTAAATTTTTACTTATGGCATACTTAGTTTATAATATATAAGGGTTTTTAACTAGTCGAGATCCTGGTTTCTCTAGAATCATCAGATAACTGCTGACCTGTGAGGGTGTCAGAGCTGGACGTAAAACAAACCCTCACCACAGGCGAATCTTTTCAAACAACTTGTTTGGTGAAACCATCAATCTGAAGCAGTGAGTGAAAGGTCTGTTCTAAAGAATCACTTCCTGAAGCACAATAATAAATTTGACCTTGACACATATGACACACGGTGGGTATCAACTAGGTAGACTTTTGCGCTTTAGCGTTAGCTTCCGGTAAATACCATGTTGATGAAGAGCTTTAACCTCAGCCTTCACATTAGCTGGGACTAATGTTAGAGTTTGCACAACCAATTTTTTTAGGGCATCACTAAAGAGGGTGACTGCAAACAAAGTATCAAACTCTTTATCAATACATGTCATTAATATTTTTGAAAGTCATGTTCTGAAAGTTTAGCTTTCACAACAGCATAAAAGCTAATTCATGAAACGTTGTGCACCTCCTTCAGGTTTGACTGTCACAAAGAAAATATTTGACTCGGTACTCTACTACCTGTTCCTGTGAGGACCTGAAGATAAGCTAATGTTTACCGTGAAAAAAGCCTAAGTCATAGAAGATTCCCCACCATTTATTCATTACTAATTATAGTGCAGGGATACAGAGTGCGTCACACTCTCCAAGCCACTTAATACTGCGGCAACATTAAGAATGGCAGAAAATGAACTTGGCCTTTACATTTTCTTTAGCTGGACTCAAACATTATGTGTTTAAAGAGAATTACAATCAGCTCACAGAGCCAGAGAGGCTGAATTTATTTTCTTGTGTTAAATGGAAAGTGTAAAACATGTTGTACCTGTGATGTTATAAATCAATTCACACATTCACAGATTTTATCTCCTTATTTTTTCCTGCTATTTCATTGTGATTGGCTCTATGAAACCAGCTCCAACCAGTAAGCACCCATTCAGAGACAGAAACGCTGGGCTGACGTCCTAGGATGACTGTCAGCTTAGAAGCAACACTAACAACAGTCGCCATTTTTATGGCTTACTCAAATTACAGATTGAAACCCCAGGCAACTTGAAATAAATGACCACAATTTGCGGCATTTCAAAATTTGACCAAACATCAAAACCTGGAATATCAGGTAATGAACATCGCAAGCCCTGATAGTGACCAGAAGTTCGGAAACTCAAAACATGATCTTCTGATCAATTGGTGCAACATTAGGACTATCACAATAGCAAATTTTGCTAGACGATAAATTGTCCCAGACACTATTATGATAAACAATAATATTGTTGTTTTGAGATCGTTTCCAAGTAATATTGTGGAAATAGCATAGAAATGCAAGAACATTTCACCAAAGATCAATAAACTTCAAATTCGATTAACTTTTAACACTGGAACTGGAAGAGAAATAACCACAACAAAAAACAGAACAACAGAAACAACAAATAAAATGAATTATGAAGTTTCTGTAAACAAAACTGTCCTCCAGAAAAGGGATAGACTGAATTAGACTGAAGACTTTTGTCATCTAGTTTTTGGTAGAAAGAAAGAGAAAAACAATAAATCATGAAAATAGAAATGATTGAATTTGTTTCAATTTATAATGCGATTCATTGATTTATTGCTTATCGTGACAGATCTATTTAACATACTTAATACCAAAGTAGTCTCTTGGGCAACAACACTCTTCTTTGGGGTACTAAGTTTCAGACATCCATGATTTGGATGAATAACTGCCTTAGTAAAAGATAAGTGGACTTCTCTTGTTTCTTAAAGATATCTGACTTATTGTATATAAAAAGAAACCATTTCAGTTCTTAGCAAAGATTGGAAGTAACAGACTTGTAAGTTTTAGTCAGAACAAACCCACGAATGGAATCATGAAGGTCACCAATGGGACCATAAAAGTCACATGAGCCACTGGCCACACCTTAAATTTAGTTCACTGTTTGGGTTGTTGCCACTTGATGATTCAAACATGTCCTAAGCGGTGCCATGTGGGTATGCTGATCATATAGCCCAAGGTGTGAACTGCTGCTCTGGTTAAATGAAACCAGAAGCCACTTCTTCGGTTTAGTATTTGTTCTTTTTTGTTCAATGTTCAATCCTCAACACCTGTGTTCCACGTCCAAAATGTTTACATTACCATCTTAAACACAGTGACCCTGAGGTGTACCTGCACTGGTGACTTCTGAGCCAATGAGTTCATTCTTCGGTGTTGGACAATCCATTTGTGTAGTTGCTGTTTAGCTGTGGAGTTCTGAACAATCCAATGAATAAAACAAGAGGGCTGCACAAACAGCACGATGCTCGTCACCAGCAGGGACTCCTTTCCCCCCGCCCCCCGCTCTTTGAAAGGGATTTGTTGATCGTAGCACATTATCACAATTTGAACTGAAGACATTGTTTAAAGATAATCGAGACTGATAAACATACATAAAGCTCCAGCTAACTCCCCTTTTCTGAGAGTTCAAACCACTAAAACGCACAACGTGATTCAGATCATGTGCTGCTCCAACGGGAGGTCATGGCAACATGATTCAGAGAGAAGTCACATAAAACACAAATTTAGTGCTTGCTCCTTCGCGTTCCCCTCCTTGTTTGTTTGTCTGAGTACGGGACTGAACCACAAGACGGAGGCTGCAAACTATGTTGCAGTCCAGAGCTGAGTAAAACAATCAGAACCAAGCCTTTTAAAAACACGCTCAAAGAATCAAAACAGCAAGCAATGAGCTGGCAGAGGCCGGACCTGAGGCTAAGCTCCACACTTTGACTGAACATCCCTACTTCAACGTTTATTGTATTTTCTTTCATTTGGCAGCCAAATTTTTACAAATCTGAACACATTTGTTGTTTATGATATTACAAAGAGCTGAAGTGAAGGATGTTTAATCTAAACATGAAGCCCAGGTGTGTCCTCATGACTGTGCAGGATGACAACAATCGACCCGGGCCTTTCTATTTCTACCACCGCAGGTGATGAAGGGAGGAGGGGTATAAGTGGCGGAGGGTCAGCGTGGGGTAGAATGAGGTGGGGTGGGGGTGGGGGGGGGGATGTGACGGAGAGGAGCAAGGAAGGTAAGGATAAGCAACTGAGAAGGCAGATGAAGACAACCAAATGAAGAGACAGCACACATGCATGCACACACTTATTCACAGGCATACAAGCACTACTAAGGTAACTGCACGGGTCAAGCTGCGGCTTGCCGACATGTCTGCATATGCACGCACATCTTAGCACGCTTCCACACAGACGCACGCAGAACTGACATTCAAAAAAATAAATTAAGAGGAAAAAAAAAGATGAGGTGTGGTAGCTATATTATTAAGAACAAGGGAGGATGACAAAAAGGATGAGGTGAGATCCAAAAACAACGGGGGGAAAAAACAGGATGGAAAAAGGAAGGAAAGTGGACTAAATAAATCTTATCAGTATGCTACACATAAGAGCCTGCATTTAGATCCGTTACAATCTAAATAGCTCTACAACAGAACAGCTCTACGTATGAAGAACAATCAGAAGACATTTCGAGGAGCGCTTTTCCGCAAACGGGGAACCTGTATCTTTTCATGGATAGAGAACAAAGAAGAAAGAGAGCTGTGATGGTGAGAAAGAGAGGGAGTGTGGAAAAAAAAAACAGATTGGGACAGAGAGGAAGAAGTCGGGACTTTCTGAAGACGTCGGGGCGGGGTTGGGGGGCGCGGGGTACCCAAACGTGTGACGTCAGAGCTGGAAATACTGTTACATAATTAACCAGTTGACAACATTGCAGAACCAAACAAAAGACAGCAGCAGAGGAAGGAGAGAGGAAACAAGAGTGAGAGAGGAAAAGGGAAGTGCTCCTTACGTTTACTCTTAGAAACAGCAGCGAAGCATGGGCTTTTATACTCGAAGGTTTACAGCTTAACACAAGCCATATGGAAGCCATTTGGTGATGAATATGAATTGAATGCAGTGGGATATAATGTACCATTATTAAAATGTCATCACATGATTGTTACAGTATATTGTCTTATTTATTTTTTTAAGAGTAAAGAAATGACACCACTTGTTAGAGATGTTAGGAGTAAACAAAACCAAAAGAACTACGCTTGACCTCATATGCAAACAGAAGAATAGGTGGTGCAGGAGGAGCTGCTGCTCACCCCCTGAACTTCAGGACGCCGGTGACATCTGAAAATCAATCGTCTTCTCTTTTTTTTTATTAATGATCAGCCCCAATCCATGTTTGAAGATCGTGTCACGGGACGCCTTGTAGAGAAAGAGTGAGAGAGTGAGCGGTCAGCTGCCTCCTGCACGAACCAACACTCAACGACAAAACAAACTCTGGCCTGAGAGCCACACTGGGATTGGACCAGTCCAGATCAGACCAGAACCACACAGCCGGTCGGGACTGGGTGCTGTTCCAACGGGAGAGTAAGAAGGAAAAACCAAAAAACAGAGGAGACATTGCACACACACGAGCAGCGAGCGAGCCGGAGGGGACACAACCAGAGAGAGTAAAAATACCGCAGTCCACGTGCCGTGCAGCAGTGTGTGTACATGTGTTTGTGTCTGTGGATGAGTGTGTGCAAGTACATGTGTGTGTGTGTGTGTGTGTGGGAGATGTGTGTACATGCTTTCGGCGAACTCACTCCCAGGGGCTGGGCTGGTATTGGCTGTTGCGGTGGAGAGAGCTACGTGAGAGGGGGTAGAGATAGTGTTTACGTCGTGGAGCTGACTGAGCACGGAGGAGCGCCGTCTCACCGCTCCCTGAAACGAACCGCTTCGCTTGAATGTGCTCACTACCTCCATCTGCAGGACAGAGACAAAACAGCAGCATCACTCGGTGAGGGCAGGAGGGGCCGGCCTGCGAGTGTGTTCGTATCTAGGGAAATATTTTATGGGGCCTTGGTTTTTCCCTAACCTCACTAAAAATACTGCTGTGCAAAAGTCTTGGGTCATCTCTTGTTTTGATTATATTTTCCTGCCAAGCAGCTGCACTTTCTTCAAATCTTCAAAAGTGATCTTCATCAATAGTTCTCCAAGTTTTCAGATTAAAAAAAATATATATATTATTTGGAATCTTTTTTTTTTATTCATTAATTTTCAGCTCAGTCTCTGACCATAACCAAATAAGAATAAAATGGCTCCTAATATTTTTTACACATTGGATGCAACTTAGACAGGGCTTCTGCGGGTTTCACCAACTTTAAGACCATTTAAGATCACTATGGTACCGAAGAGCTAAATCTCCACAGAAACGTGCAAACTTCATCCAACCTTCTGGCGGCACAGTTGCACTTACCCGTGATAGACGCAAAAAGCTAGCTAACCAGCTAGCAAGGGCATATTAGCATGATGTTAGCGATAGCCTAAGCGTGTCTCAAAATTTGCCTGAGAGAAAAGTCTCGCAAGATAAAAATAAAAAGAACATAATAAAAGCCAACTTACTTTTAAAAAGGATTCAAGACATTTTAAGGCCTTAATTGTAATAAGACTTTTAGTGTTAAAAGAATCAGTTTAATGTTAAACATTCTGTTTCAAGCAGCCTGTCAATTTATCAAAAATGTTTCTTTTTGAATCTTTGAAAAATTCCACAGAAAACAGGATTTCAGCTCAATCACGGTGATCTCTACAGAGCTGTTAGCAGAAAGCACAAGTAGAGGATCAAATGATTCTTCCACCTGGCAGGTCTTCAACCAGGTCTTGATATATATATATTTTTCCTGCTTCTTAAAAATATGGCTGTTAGATTGAAGTCAGGTAACTTATTTGGTGTCAAATATCTGAGAAAAAATATCCGTAGCTTTATCAAACAGTTTTATTAATACTTCCAATAAAGAACAAACCAAACCTGAAAAGTTAAAGCATTGTGAAAAACTCATGGCTGGGAAAGAAGCTGATGCTATAAGAGCGTTTATTCGACTACATGCAGATGACAGGCAAAGCCAATGTGGCTTCAGAGAAAATTATTTTTTGCACTGATTCAAAACATTTTATCTGCAAATAAAATCTCCACCCACTGATTTGGGTGGAGAAATATGTTCTCTCAAATATGTTCTCATATTTAAAAGACATTTAGAAATAGTGCACCAAGGATACATTTATGCTACATTTATGCTCTTTTAAAAGATGCGGGCCAAAGGCAGACCTACCCAGCATGTCTGAAGAACTATTGAGACCTCTTTACAAGATTACAAGAAAATCTGGCTGCTCAAGTGGAAAATATCAAAGACTTGGTTTAAGGCGGTATATTTTCATACTTCTGTGTTCAGACCAAACACTCTCATTGACGACTGAGCACATATAAGGGAGGCACTTAAGAAGCTCCGAGAAGAGCTCGCGTTCATGCAGATAAATGTTCATCTTCACATAAGACAGTGAGATAATTATATAAAAAACTCAAGCACCTTGGAGACTAAGAATTATCCTTTCCACACACACACACGCACACTCACACCCCAACACAAATAAACAGCCACAGCATTTATCCCCCTCATGGTGACCATGTGCTTCTATGGTCCCACTTCCAAGATAGAGAAAGCCATTTCGAGAGGATTTAGGCAGAACAGAAATGTCAGCTGTGTCGGAAAGAAAAGAAATTATTATGTTTGGCACAATACAGAAGAACAGCAGAGACTGGATGAGATAGACTTTTGAAGAGTAAGAACAAGTCAGATAAAGACCATAAAATTTTCTAAAATTGCTCAAAAATAAAGAGAAGTTCTAAGGAGTTCTTTAACTCTTTACAAAAGTCTGCTCCGTTAGCATGAGAAGGCCATGATAGTGGCAGTTTGTTTGGGTTTGTGCTACATTACACAAACAATGCTGAATGAGTTGCATTCATTTTTTAACAATTTGATGAAAGTGGTGCAAACATCATGCACAATAAATTGCTTTGGCGCGGACTTCCTTTTTCGGTAAATCTCCTCAAACAAACTGCACACGTGTCATGGCCGAGTGAAGGTTCAGGTTGAAATGTCTGGGTGTCCGTGTGTGCTCCTGTGACAAAGTAATGGTTACGGTTTGAACTGGGGGGTCCGGTCATGTGGTACCTGAGTCTGGATACGGTTGAGGCCTCTGAACCACAGGATCTGTCCGCGACGCAGCTCTCGCTCAGCGCAGTCAATCTCCTCCTCATCCTCCGCTAGTTCCTCCCCTTCCTCCTCCCCAGGCTCCAGGCCGAGACCAGCCTCTTTCAGACATGGCAGCCGCTCTGTTGGCACGGTGGCAATCACCTGGGAAACACATTTGTTGGTATTAACACAATCAGTTCGGTGATTATCAAGGAGAAACAAAGCAATTTTAGATAAAGCCAAATTATGGTCCTGCCAATTTCAGAATAAGTATTCAAGGTTCAGTATTTGTGTATTCAACTATTTGCGAATTTCTGTGTGGAGCACAACTCCAAATTAAATGTGAAAAATTTGCCAATTCTTGGATCTACTCCTGTCAAAAATAATCAAAAACAAATACAGATTGGGCAGTAAAACTATCTAGCGCTTGCAGAGTAGCCTGGAGTGAAAATAAGAAAGACAGTGAATGTTAGCTTCTTGGCTAAAACAGTTTCCGTTGCATGTATGAATGCATATTAAGGTACATTCGATGTTTGAACCAATAAAATACAGTAGTTAGAAGTATTTTTAGTGGCGGTCTCAAGTGTCAGCAGGTTTCAGTTAATCGAGGGCAGTTCTGGTATCTAATCACAGATACCCGAGGTCTACTGTACCTGGGTTCAAACGGTGAAGTTTATGAAAGAGAAGATTGAAAATATCAATGTGCGGGAAAATAGTCAAAACTTTGTTTATCTTACTATATTTTTTCTAATAGCTGACACTGACTAAAGTGCTTCACATCTCCAAATTTGAGAGACCAACAGAAAAGACAATTTGTGTCACTGTTTTAAATACCTACAAAATACAGTTTATGAATAATGACTGTAATATTAATGCCTGAATGTGAATGTATTTCTGCAATGATTTTTGAATTGTTATGCTTATGGTAGTTTAAATGTATTTTTAAGTGCCCTTTCTGTGGTTGAAGGACTTTGGAGGCATCTCTGGGGCCTTGGGTGAAAAACATTTCCTCCTTGCTGAAATGCGGTTAGTGTGACAGTCAGAAAACACATTCCTGCTTGTGGCGTGACGTGCCATCCACCTGGTCCCAGTCAAGAGTCTTTTGGGGAAAATCCTTCATTTATTTCATTGTATCTGTTCCTTCAACACCTGAGAAGACCTTTTCTGCAAGCCCCTAGGAAACAGTGTTTCCGTATCCTTCTGCTGGGAAATTCCCACAGCCACACAAGGCAGGTAACCTCAGTTTATATTTGCTGTTCTGCCGACATTTCATCAGATCCATCCAAACACTCGACAGTGCACCGAACTGTGTTGCCAGGGGCGGGAAGTATGAAATCTATTTTGATGATCAGAGATGCGGAAATGGCAGATTCTGACCCAATTAACAAACTCAATTATCTTAATGTTAATTTATGACCTAATTTTGAGTAATGCAGATGGCGGAACTCAGTAGCCAGACAGTTCATATACGCAGGATCCTGTTTCCTCTGCACGAAGGAGAAAATGACTTGGACAAAAGCCACACCACATGCAGGCTATGCAAACTAAAAGGAACATTTCAGAACACAACTATAAGGGATTTCATAAGAAGTTTCAACATGAAGGCAGAAGAAACAGCTGAACCAACCTGAGACAGTAAACTCGAACCGACCATGTCAAAGTTCCCCTTAACTCAGAGTGTCGATATAATAAGCAGGTAAGATGGATATACTGTGATGGCTCTTGGCACAGAATGCTATGACACTATAACTGGTGAGGAAAAGACTCCAGCAACACTTGACATACTGGGAAAACAATTTGATGTAGATAAAGTCAGAGTTGAGGTTTTAAAGAAGCCAGGTTCTGGTTCTGTAGGAGGTTTCTTCTTGTCAAAGGGGAGTATTTCCTCTCCACTAGATTCTCTGGTGAATTTCAGTAGTTTAAAAAGTTTGAACTTTTGAAACTAATAATAAACTAAACTTAATGAACTGTTTGATAACTAGGACTAATTTGAATGTATGTGTAATTGATTGGAAATATTTTTAAAAATAATTTTGTACTAGTTTCAGTTTTTTTTTAACACTAGGGACTCACATTACAGCTTAATGTAAGTCTTATTACAGCACATATGTCTTCTTCTTATATAAAATTTTTTTTAAAGATGTGTGAGAAATTATAAAAGAGCTTAGGAAGAGACAAGTTGACCAACTGGACAAAATATTCTAACACAGTTGCCATTACACTGGGACTGAATCCGTCTGGCTGCTTGCGAGAAGACTCTAAGATTAGTTTATGAATATTTCCCTTGGTCTCCTCTGAGGGAAAACCAGGCTGACCACTACTGACTGATAAGACGCAGCAGGCTGGGAAGCTTCCTACCTGCCCCCACAGCAGCTCTCCAACACCCACAAACAGACACCAGAGCCACTGCTCTACATTGAGAGGGGCGCAGCTGAAGGGCTTCCCTCCCCACTGCACGATCACAATCTGCAGCAGAAGCACAAGGAAGGAGAATGTCATCACGTTGACACATGGAAACACACAGCAGAGCTGCACACAGCAGCCGTTACTGTAATAATTATGAAACACAAAATGCGTAAACTGGTTTGCTTGTTTTAGTCACTGTCGATTTCTGACAGTATTTGTCAAGCGCGTCACTACAGACAGACAAAATGTTGTTCTCTGAGCTGCATGCAATACTATAAAGTGAAGAAAAGTTTAAATAGTTTCCTCTGTTTTATTTATTGCAGAAAAGGAGTAATTATTCCAACTGAAGCTAAAATAATATTTATAATATTGTTACAATAATTTTTATACTGCAGCAAACATTTGTTATTTAAAAATTCTGTATTTTTCTTCAAACTCAAATTTCCAGTGTTTTCAGTCCTTGAGATTCCTTTTAAAGCATGACAGTAGCACTGACTACCTGGCAGATATTTCTACAAATATTTCTTAAAATATAGCCAAAACCAGGAAGAGGAAGGACGCAAAGAAGTAATGAAGAAAGAGTGATAGAAAGGTAGCAAAGGGAAAAAAACACGAGGAAGGAAAGAAGAAGGCTCACAAGAAACGAATTAAGGGAGGTGTGATATAAGGATGGAAAGGAAGAAATAATTTGGACGTACAACGCAAGAAAGAAAGTTGAGAGTTGAGAGAAAGAAAGAGAGAAAGAAAGGATGAAAAAAAGAAAGAAAGGAAGGGGAGTAGAAGAAAGACGCAGAAGGAAGTGAGACAAGACTCAGGAAGTGAAAAAAGAAAGGGGTACATTGCCTTGAGACAGTAAGTGCTGTGAATTGGAGTCATATAAATAAACTGCATTAAAATTGAATTGAATATCACATAAAAGCAAAACACCATACAACAAACAGAACATTGCAATATCTTTTTTTTTTCTGACCATTGAATGTGTGTCAAAGGGTTAATATGACCTGCACTGCAAAGGTCCCCAAAACAATGGAGCAGAAGATGGGATTGCCAAATATGCCGTCAAAGACATTTCTCTCTCCGTGGATCTTGCGAGCGTTGATCTCGTTGAAAAGCTGCATGAGGACGAAGGTGTTGAAGATGATCGTGTAGTGCTCGGAGGGCGGGGAGTGGAGCGGCGCGTTGCGACCGCTGTCGATGTTAAACATGCGCTCGCCTGGTGGGTGAAAGAGAGGAAATGAGAGGAAACATTATGCTGCGACTGTCTGTATTTTGCCACATATAGACGTGGTTTGCAGCTCAAAACTTGACCACTGACAGTTAAATACTTCATTTTGCACATAAATTGTCCTTAGACAGAAAACGTCTTACACTGATTTAAACAATGAACTGAACTTAATGCACTGTTTGATATCTATCATTTGGATTGTATGTATAATTGGACTGAAGGGATTTTTTTTGATGCCTTCAGATGACGTGTTGTGAATTAGTGCTAAATAAATAAACTGAAATGAATCTTAAACTGAGCAAATGAGCTAGTATTGGCAACTAAGCAAATCAGTTCAGTTTTAAACTGGATCTATAGGCACTTCTTTTTACCAACTGCCTCCCAGAATTAATTATGTCAAAACACAGAAATACAATTTTAATAAGATTTTTATATTTTATGTTTTAGTTGAAAATATGCTAACCAGTAGATGATCAACTGAACACATGATATTAATTAGCTTCTGTGTCCAGTTTTCTTCTGAATCTTAAAAACCTGATTTATTTGATCATCTGCTGTAAAAACATTTTTCACACACAATGCAGAGAAATGCATTCAGCTAAAGGCTAACGTAGAGTTGTAAAAAATACTAACCTGGAATACAATGTTTTCTAAAAGCAGCTTAATACTCAGAAGGCTTTAGAAAACCTGGATTACTATTCTAGAGGCCACTTTGAAATTCTGACTCTGAAAAAAAACCCCAGAGACTTTGCTGCACTAGTAAAGGACATAACTCTTTATTTCTATTTTCTTGTTGTCCTTGGACATCTATCGTCCCTGAAGTTGTGTCCAGAATAAGACCTTTATGCTCACTTGAAGAGAAGTCGAATAAAAACAGCAATGTTGCCTGTAGCTGTTCGTTTGAGCATTCTCAAACAAGTATGACCAGGCCAATTATCAACAGCAGACATCCGGTGAGTCAGACAACTGCTAGGCTGGCTGGCTATTTGTGTGTGTGTCTCTACTAGGGCAGAATTATGTTCTGTTGCTTTCTTTGACAAAAGTAATCTGACGTTTTCAGTTGCACAAACAAAGTCCATGTTTGAACTTGTAAATACGTGTTTTCGTGGACCAACTTTAACTTGAGCGGGGAAATTGTTTTTCCCATTTGACCAGTTACTGTCACTTTCAGTCCTTCCAGGATAGATAGATAGATAGATAGATAGATAGATAGATAGATAGATAGATAGATAGATAGATAGATAGATAGATAGATAGATAGATAGATAGATAGATAGATAGATAGATAGATAGATAGATAGATAGATAGATAGATAGATAGATAGATAGATAGATAGAATGGATTAGGAATTTGGTAAAAATGCATTTGGTTGAATTTGTACCGATAAACAGCAGAGTAAAGATGATGACCAGTTGGTACACTCCATGGCCGAGGATGTTCTTCATCATGGTGAGAGAGATGAGCGGGTTGTTTCGACCGTAGGGTTTTCGTAGCAACAGGGCTTCAGTCGGGGGCTCGGTGGCCAAAGCCAGCGAGGCAAACGTGTCCATGATCAAATTCACCCAAAGCATCTGCACCGCCTTCAGAGGAGAATCCTGCAGAGACATTTTCCTGTTTCATAAACCTTGCTGAGATGACACAGAGATCTGTGGCTGTTAGGCTCATTGTTTACAGGCAAACTACGTACGTTTAATGTAGGGCTGAAATGATTAATCAAATTAATTGGGATTTATTGATTATTGAAATAACCATAAAGTAATTTAGGAATCAATCATTAACTGGAGTATTCATACTTTAAATTTTTTAAAATATTGGACCTTTGTCTTTGTTTTGGAAACTTCAGGGAAAAAGGGATGGTGACAGAGCACTGAGAATCTCCCCATGTCCTTCTTGGAAATGCTTTCAAAAATCACTCCCTCAAAATCTACTTAGACTGATCAAACCTCAGCCAGATTATTCTGCACTGAGCAGCAATTCCTTCAAACACAATTTCAAATTAGTGTGAAACATTTTTTTTTATATTTGTGAAAGTACACAGGAAGAATTTTCAACTTTTGGCATTAAAACCAACTCCAAATTAGACAAGCGTAGAAATGTAAATTTATGGACTAGACAAACCTGGACCTGATGACAGTTAATTAAACACACAACTTGTAAAGTCTGAGACATTCACTCCAAAAGTCTTGATTAAAATCTCTTCATGTTTTGCCTTGTGTCCCACATTACCACATGCAGGTTGCTCTGTTATATTGCTTCTGTCACATATTCAGGCGTTTTCACTGGTTTATTTGGGATAAACCTGTCATATAACTTTATTTCAATCATAGTTATATGAAGAAAATTCTATGTATTTTTAACAAATACACCCATGTGTGCAGTTTGACTTTCCTTTCATATGAATGAATGTGATTCGCTGCAAGTGCCAGGACATCTCTGCTTACAAAGGGTAGTTTAAAAATGCAATAAAAGCATTTCCTGCTTTGCTTTGTCATCCCATATATAAGGTGAGTGAATCTTCCAGAAGTGACATTTATGTGTCCACATTATGTATAGGGGTGTGTGTGTGTGTGTGTGGGTGTAGGCGTGGGCGCGTGTGTGTGGAAATTTGTCAGCATGTTTAAGTGTTAAGAAATGTGTCCACCTGAGTGATGCATGCCCCGGTGAAGGCCACGATGACAGCCACTACGTTGACCGTGAGCTGGAACTGCAGGAACTTGGAGATGCTATCGTAGACATTTCGTCCCCACATCACGGCCTTGACAATGCTGCTGAAGTTGTCATCAGTCAAGATGATGTCGGACGCCTCTTTAGCCACGTCTGTCCCGGCGATACCCTGGCAGAGATTGAGACGGAGTGAGAGGAACGCGACTCATGACATGATTCATGCGAGCGTTCAAGCATCCAAATTACTGTGGAATGCCACTGTCTCGATATCGTGTCGTTCTGCCTCTGAGCGCTGCCACTTGGGGTGAGTAAGAGCATTGACTGTAGAACCGGCCGGGCCGGGAGGACCCACGACCTTTGGTGTGTTTCGGCCTCTTGTGTAAAATAAAAACATGTAACAGAGAACAACACAACCTTAAAGGCAGTTGCCTCTTTTAGTGCCAATGCCTCTAAACCACCTACCAAATTTAACCAACAAGTCATTTCAGAAATCCATTGGCTGACAGAGGGATGTGACATGAGTCAAGGGTCACTTCAGTCAATGTGGAGGTCTTCCTCAGACAACAATCAGCTGGTTTACAATATGTGTAGAGGACGGAGAGATCAACCCTCTAATCTCTAAAACTTTTACCCATAAAAAGCTCAAGTCTGATCTCAGAGTGCTGCTCTGAGTGTAGCAGCACTCAGAGATCTGGATCTGGACGCTGGATGTTTTAGAAGTGACTATCAAGGAGAAAGAGGTCTTTTACGCTGCAAATGCAACATTTTACCAAGTATTGTGATTCATCTTGATTGTTTTGCTAACACCAAGTCATGGAAGGCCCTAAATTGTTTTTTACTTTAATGAACATTTTATTTTATTCAGTCCCAAAATCTTCCACCCTGAGCTGATCTCTCTATTTTGATTCCTCATTTGAAGATTGTTGTCGCCAACTTAGGTTTTTAAGATAGATGCGTGTAGGTTTGATAACAACATCAATGCCGTGGTAAAATCATCCTCTTTCATTCGTAATCTATCCTTTCAAAACCTTCCAGTTGGATTATTGCTACTCTTCTTATTAACAGAAATTAGCGAGGTCACTTCCAATCCAGCAGCATAATTTGTGATCAGTTTTTCTCTGTTGTGGTCCCAAAGCTCTGAAACGGGCTGCCTCGACACATAAGACAAGCTCCCTCAGTTGAGGATTTAAAATCTCGCTTGAAAACTTACTTTTAATTATTTAGCTTTTAACATAATGTCAATCTGGTATTGATTGTACTGTTTATTCAGATTTGATTGTGCTATGTTAGAGTTATTACAATTTTAATTGTGTTTGTGGAAACATACTATTTTGCAGTACTTTGGCCAACCATGTGTCCTTTTCTAAAAGTGTTACATAATAAACAGCATGGTAAAGTTTTACAAAACCTGGAGTGTGGAAAATCAGCTGCAAAATTGTAATTGTTGCATCTCCAGATTTTAGATGAAAAAACAATATAAAATAAACAATATTTTATATAATTTACATAGATTATATATGCATTTCTACATTTAAAAAATGCAAAGTTAATATATATATAAAAAGGCAGAAGTAATGTCTTCCTTCACATTTTTGTAAATGAATAACCTAATTTTCCTAGTTTGAAACAAATTAACCACATAATTTGAGTTTAGTAACTTAAAAGAAGGAACATAAGGACGACTGCCATTCTGCTGTGGTAATTCTATGCACATTTGCAGGAAAACGAGCCATTTTTTCTGTCCACAAAATGCCAAATCCACATCAGCCTGGCGCAGCACATAAAGAGCCACTTAAAGCTTGAGCTGTAAATACACCGACACAAATGGAGGCATAGTGGGCCTTTAGCAGCTCATAAACATTATAGGTGAATAATTATGGATCAGCTTACCATGGCAAAGCCCACATCAGCCTTCTTCAAAGCTGGTCCGTCATTAGTCCCGTCTCCTGTTACCGCGACAACCTGCCTCTGTTCCACGACGCTGCTGTCAATGATGCCTAGAGGAGGGCGAAACAGGCTCAAAATGTTCCTGTGATGTCTAAACACACCCGTGCTTCAGTGATCAAACCCTGGAGCCTCACCTTTAACCAGTGTGTGCTTGTCTGTCGGCGAGGACCGAGCCAGCACGCGCAGCTTGGGCCAGATTTTATCTATACGTTCCTGTTCAATCTGTAGACGAGAAGGAAGCGCGTGTGACGAAGATTAACACAGAAGAACCAACTCAGCAGTGCTTCGCTAGATGTCACTGTTAATCCTGGGCTCTATGGAGGAACCAGGATCAGAGAGACACTGTGCTCTGCGCTCCCATTCAATCAGCCGCAGACTGCTGGCATAATTAGGATTTACACCTACGTTTTAGGGAGTATATTTAAATTCACACTCCTTAGAAAAGCAAAGCCACAGCACTAATCAGCTTGCTATCTCATTAAGCATTCTGCTAAATTCAAATTATACAGCTAAATGGGCTGGATGAAAGTATTCTGAATGAATGTTGTTTTTTTTATTCTGTGCTCTGACCTCAGTGGATTCAGCCACTTCAGGACAAAGCTGCAATAGAAACCTTATCATGGTGAATATTTCACTCTATTTCCATTTCCGTTTCTTAGAGTAATCAGTCTGTCTTTGTGTTGCCACCTTTTATAAATTTTTCAATAGAAAAAGAAATGAAAAGCTGTAAATTTAAGTGCCTTTATACACAATGATATTTTTAAAAGAATCACTTTTCCAAAGCACCCATATACGGACAAAAAATGGCTAACATCTACCGATACCGAACCATTTTCTTTTTCTGGCGGCTGACTGGTCACCAGAATCTCTTACTGAAGAGATTCTGTAAGAAATATCAAGAACACTCTTTTGTGTATATCTTGTTACAAATAGAAAAAAAAACTTTAAGTTATAAATTGTCAAGGTTATTTTTTTTAAGTTTTAAAGATGAAGCACTGATTTGTCAGAAGTTGTTTAAACATGTTGTCCTCAATGGGAAATGTTTGGAGTTTATTCAGTCAGACTTTCAGCTGATACAAGAATGCTGGTTCGGTTTATGTTTTATGTTATCAATTCCCAATCAATCTGTGGATGTTTTAAAATAATCTTTGAGTCCTATTTTATAAAAACCCCTCTCCCTTCATCATGGCTTCTAATATGAATGACTAAAGACTCCTCAGAGGAGGCAGGCTAGAAAAAGCTTTTGAATGTTGTTCTGGTATCTTCTTATGCCATATTTTTTTAAACTAGAGCATCAAAATCAGCTAAATTCAGCAACAAGAGGCCAGAACTAAATGTAAAAATTCTCACTGGCGAAATGGCGTCCGAGAACTAAATCTGCAAATTACAATGAAGAGACACTTCTAGTTGTTTTTAAATTAAGCTTCATATCAGTCGGACTTTCTTAAATGATTTCAAAATGATTTCAATCAATAGTCAATCAATCAACAAATTGTTTTTCTTCAGCTGCTGTTTTTTACATTGCAAAATTTGATTATTATAAGAAGTCATAAAAACTATATACTGGCAATTTATGTCTATCAGATATTGAATTTGAATTTATTTCATAAGGGACAGTGTATATTAATCAACATGAGTCCATTAGAATGATCTTGTAAATGTGCCAGATTTAGCTACAAGAGATAATTTTCATCTGTTGTTCCCTGGTGGTTTGGTATTAATTTTAATACAATCTATCTGTCATTACTTTAAGTAAAAGGAAACAAAATCTAGTTAAGTCCTGAAACAGGACCTGAGAGGAGCTTCATCTTGCATCTACAAGAGCTAAAAAATGAGCTTTGAAACATCAGAAAGGACCAGATTGATCTGAGCAGATCATGAGGAAACTAGGATTGTTTTTAAAACGTTTGTATTGTACAAACAGAATGAAATGCCTCCCGGTTGGAACATTGAAGTTCCTTTTAACTTGACGGAGACCCAAACTTGCCTCCCCCTTCTCGTTCCGGATTCGCCGGTTAAACTCTTTCCCCTCCAGACAGATGAAATCATCTCCAGGGTGTATGATGCCGCACTTGGCAGCGATGGCCCTCGCTGTATTAATGTTGTCACCAGTTACCATCCGCACTGTGATGCCCGCGCGCTGACACTTCCGGATGGCTTCCGGCACCTCGAAAAGGTCAAAGGGATTTATTTACACAGAAACAAAATGCCAATCATGCTTCAGATAGACGGTGTAAAAGATTTCATGTACTGACAAACTTCAACACCCCTTCAAAGCCACATACCTCGGGCCGAACAGGGTCCTCTATTCCAACCACAGTGATGCAGGTCAGCTCTGTCACAATTTCCGCCTCGTTGTCCCATTCTGGCTCCGGATTTGGGGGCAGATCACGGTAGGCGATGCAGATGGTCCTCAGCCCCTCACAAGCCATTGGTTCAATCACCTAGCAGTCAATTAATAAAACACATCACAATGCTGACTTCACCAGTCATTTGGATTCCGATATATAAAGCAGAAATGAGGTCTGAGGTGTATTCGTGATGGATCCGATGTGACGCAGCTGAAGGGAAAGACCCCCGGCTTGCCGCAGACGGCGCAGCGTGACACAGAAACGAGGTGACATGAAGCTGCCACAACGCAAACTCAACTACTGAGCTGGAATCAAGTCGCGGAAGGAGCAGTTATTTTTCTCACGGCACAAGCTGTGTTCATCATGAGCCAAATTTAGATCTGTCCGCCCGTCAGTCAATTACGCCGCGCATGGGCTGCAAACTCTCAGAAAATTCACAAATACATGCGTTTGTTTGCTAACGTTTGTATTACAGTAGAGCTGACAGAGCTATTTTCACATGTCACAAGTTTGTCAAAATGTAAGTCTGCCAAAGCTGATGTCACATTTTTGTTTAAATGCCATGCTTGTGGAGGGTTGAATAACTTAGTGTAAAATTGAAAGCATAAACTGTTAATGTGGACAATAGTTTTGATCAAGGTAATCAGACGGAGTCGGCAGCAGTGCACTCTTTACAACATTATCTTCATGTTGTTCCAATGGCAGCTCACTTAACAGATCCTAATTACACAGTAAATGTGTATGAAAACATGGGAGCTTATCTTGATATTTTAACTTCATCAGCAGTCTTTATATTTAGAATGATTTTTAATGGCTGGCTGGTCTTATAAGAACTACCTTTACTCATGTTTCAAGCATAAAATTTCAAAGCTTGGGATCAAAATCATAATACATGCCTCATAAAACAGTAATTACACTGCAGAGGAGGAAGAATTTGTTCACATGATGAAAAAACTTGAATCTAATCAGCATACAGACTAGAAGAACAAATCCAAAATCCGTAAAAGCAGCTTTATGCACATGTTTAACAATAGGAGATTGTTTTCTGTTTTTGATTTTTTGTTGCACTTAAATATTTTTGGATCAATGTAGATTAATATAAGACAGTACATAAAACCTTTAGTTTTTAAATTATAAATTATATGATTAATCGTTTAGGTTCAATTTGACCTGAACGATTCTAAACGATTCAGACACAGATTAGAAACTAAGTCACTGAATCAAACTAGAAACGGTTACAAAACCGTTTGGCTTGGGGAATCCAGTGAAGCACAGAGTCATTATCTACAAATGGTGAAAACATTGGGAAACCTTCCTAGAAGTGGCTGACCTACCAAAATTACTCCAAAAGCAAATCAGTGACTCATTCATTGATTCATTCTGAAGGTCACACAAGAACTCAACTTCTACAGCTCTGTAGGCCTCAGTTAGTTTATAATTCAGCAATAAGATTGAGACTTGGCAAAAATGGGACCCGAGTTTTAAGGTGACTATCCACTGATGAGAAAAAAGAGCAAAACAACCATTAACGATTGCTAAAAGAAACATGTTGGTGTGATTTCCAAGAGTTTTCGAAAAACAATTTAGTAGACTGATGAGAAAAACGATTTTGGAAGGAGTCCATGCTGTTGCATCTGGTACAACCCAAACACAGCATTTAATGGGTTGAAAGACAAGACTACTTTTATGTTATTCCAGCTGTCATTAATCAAAGGCAGCTCTAGACAGCTGGGTTTTTAGCCTTGATTTAAAGAATGTCAGTGTTTTTATTTATTTGATTTGTGGTGCATAAAAGCTGCATGAATGCTGCTTCTCCAGGTTTGGTTCTGGTTCTGGGGATGCAGAGCAGAACCAGAACCAGAAGACCTGAGTTGAAGGTTGATACAACAACTGCAGATCTTTAATGTATTTTGATGCTAAGCTATTCAGTGATTCATAAACTAACAACAGTGTTTAAAAGTCTATTTTCTGGGAGCCAGTGTAGGGACTTTAAAACCGGTGTTATGTGTTCTGTCTACCTGGTTTTAGTGAGAACATGAGCAGCAACGTTCTGGATCAGCTGCAGCTGCCTGATTTTTTTAGGCAGACCTGTGAAGACGATGTTGCAATAATCAATGTGACTAAAGATAAATGCATGGATGCGTTTCTCTGGATCTTGCTGGGACATTAGTTCTTTTATCCTGGAAATGTTCTTCAGGTGATAGAAGGCCGACTTTGGAACCGTCTTTATGTGGCTCTGAAGGTTCAGGATTGAGTCCATCACTACATCCAGATTTCAGGCCTGATCTGTTTCTAGCTATAATAGCTGAATAACTCTGTACTGACTCTAAATCATTCCTCTTAGGCCCAAAGATAATGATCCCAGTTTTTTTTTCTAGCTGAAGAAAGTTATGGCACATCCACACATTGATTTGTTCTAAGCTTGAATGGGTCACTTTGTGATGTGAAACTGTCATTGATGGAACCATGAACCTCAACCAGAAAACTCAGAAAGGGAGCATATGGTTAATGCAGCAGGTTAATGATCTGAACACCAGCAAGGTCATCTCTAAAATGCTAAAAGATTTTGATTAGACTCAAGTCAGGCAAACTCTGGCAGGGAGAGGTGGCACAACCAACTATCAGGTTTAAGAGCAGGGACTTGTTTCCCCAATAAGACCAGATAGTTTGAATAGTTTTATTTTTACGTTCTAGTAGACAAATTTAACTGACTAGTTCGTCTCAGCTAACTTATTATATCTTTACTGTTAAGCTATTATTCCCCATTAGGTTCCCCAAGCTATAAATATGCTACCAAATTTGTATTTGCTATGTTGCTAAGTTTAAGCTGAAAAGATCAAGCTGTTCATCTTTCCAGGAACTTAATTGAAAAAGAAGAATGAAATCTAGTTAAAATATAGCAGCAGAACTCTGAGTCACAGCATGTCTTTGAAATTATTAATATGATCTGCAGAGCCTCTCACCTGCTTCCCCACTGAACAACTTTTAATCAAAGTTCAGCTAGGGTTTACCACCATGAGATTTACTTTTACTGTTCATCAATGTCTCTATCTCCAGAACTATTGACTCTGACTATAGAGTTAAATCATCAAATATGCACCCATGAATCGGCCTCACCTGTTTGACCATCTCATCTCTGTCGCGTGGACGAAAACTGCGAGATTCTCCATTGGCATCCAGGATGTAGGAACACCTGAGAAGGAAAACGAAGAATGACATCTTTGGTGCCACATTGAAACTTTTCACTAAGCTTGAACGCAATCTGCTTTCATTTGCTGCCTTTGGACATCTTTGATTAATGAGAAAGCATATCAGTGAGACTGAATTTTAAAACAGCTGTAATAAAAATGAAATACTTGAATTGAAAGCGCCACTCACTTTTTCAGCATTATCTCAGAGGCTCCTTTGCTGTAAAGGCGGAAGGTACCATCAGGCAGCTTGATCACAGTACTCATAGATTTGCGCACTGAGTTGAATGTGTACACCTGAGAGAGAGAAAGATGAGTGATAAAGAGGAACACCAACTAAATCTGCACAAAGTATCAAATTATAATTATTATTTTATGTGTCAATAGCTACGTGTCACATTTGCAAAAGACCACTTGGGCGTAATAAGATATATTTCAAACACCAGGCATGAAAATTTGTCATATCAATAATATATTTAGGCCTGTTGGATGAGGGTTTCCTGCTGTTGATACCACACATTATGTAGTTTTTTTTTTGTGGCTGGGATGCTAAAGCTAACAAACAGTGGTGGGGAGATTGTGAAGAAGGAAATGAAAGAAAAGAACCTGGAAAACGTGGGATAATCAGTATTATCATACAGCAACTATATGGCCAAATACTGCAATACAGTTTTTTCATGGAGCCATAATACAAACTACTTTAAACATCCCAGAATGAGACAAGTTTGGCGTTAAACCTGTTCACAACTACATAAAAACTACTTTTTTCTTCAGATGCAACAGGTTTTAGTTTAAGTTTTTCTTGCATTTTCATTTTAGTTGTTTGAGTCAAAAACAAGACATATTTCTGCATGGTGTGGGGAAACTGAAGATGTTCTGATGAAGGGGAGCATAATTTATAGTGCATTCTAAAACTGAAAAGTGTTTAAAAGTCCTGCAAATGAAAAAGGAGGGCGGAAAAAGAAAAATCTAGAAGAAAATCAAATGTTTTTTCCATCTACCGAGTGTCTTACATACTTGTTATCTAAGGGGAAATGTTAAAAACTGAGTTTGGGTTTGTGATTTTCTACCTTGTAGAGTTTCTCCTCAGGGATCTGCTCTCTTACAGGGGTGTAGTCCCGCTGAAGGTCTAAGACAAGTCCCAGCAGGCCGCACTCTGTTTTGTTGCCCACCTGCTTGGCTAGACCCCCCTCCACGTCGGGTGGCTGTTAAAGAACAGGGGTGATACAAATTAGCATGATAGAGTTGGAGAGGAAGAGACAGAAAAGGAAACAGCAAATGATTTAAAGGTGAGCTGTTATGCTTCCTTAAACAGGTTGGGATGGGTCACAAGCACGTGAAAATGACTGCAAAATGAAACAATTATACAAACTTTGAAAAGCAAAAGTGGAGCCTCCTGCACAACCAACCATAATGAAGCAAGTTATTACAGGTATGTCAACAATAAAACACTTGTCTTTAGCCATCAGTTATTGTACAGTGCATACAGTGGTAAAACCAGCTGACCAAATGTGTTGGAGCTCTGCTTGGGTTGCTAGGTGACATGTAACGTGCGCTGGGGTTGCGAGGTGAGGGACAGTGCCTGCTGATTTCCATAGGTTTTTGAAATGGCTCATAACTTATTGCTAATAACTGTCTGGGTGGGTTTTTTAAGTACTTGGGCTGTTTTCAGAAGCAGTAGAAACCCAAGTGGAAATATAGAAACATGCAAAATGTGAATTTTAGATAAGTTCCTTTTAAAGAAGACAACATTATTCCCAGGATCTTTTTTTTTTTTTAAATGCTGCTTTAAAGAACAAATGTTTGTATTTGTCTGAGGGTTACTCACTAAGATCTTGGAGGTGTAGGCGCTGTTGATGGCGATTGCATTGACTAGCAGATCCAGTGTCCTAGGATTGACCAGTCCAGGGTCTGGGATCACACGATGGTGCACATCACCTGAAACAATAGTCACACTTTCATCACCTTGAATGATAACCTCTACATAAACACTCCAGGGTCACTCTGTATGGCATGATTTCAATTGCTGGTTAACATAAATACAGTCAGTTAGGGACAAGGCAGCAACTCTGTACATTGAGGCATATCAGGGTGATAAAGAAAACTTACTGGAGTCCAAAACAAGTGTTAAAATGGAGGAAAAAATTGGAATTTGGTGACTTTGAATTTAGCATGGTTTTTGGTGCCAGACATAAATGTCTGACTGTTTCACAAAACTGTTGGTCTACAGAGAGCATTTCGCACCACCATCTCATATGTTTGGAAAGTAAGGTCAGAGAAAGAGATAAACTATCCAATAAGCAGCAGTTGTGTGAAGAGAATGGTCAGATGGAAACCACTCATAGCCACTCACTACACAGTAGGGGATACCAGTGTCCACATGACAGTTCAGAGGTTGAACATCCCAGCATACTTGCTGGGAAGGAAATGGTCAACCATACTTGACCATTTCCTTCTTACAGCCACAGTGTGCCCATCTTCTTTTGGTTACTTCCAGCTTAACAATGCATCATTCTGTCACAAAGCCCTGACAAAACTGGTCCCTTTAAAGTGCCAGATATCAAACATGACTAAAAAGAAATTTAACTTCATAATTTAATGCCTTGAAATTGGGCTTCTGTCCCTTAAAACTTATCTGTCCCTAAAAACTCCTACTCTCTCTGGAACTCTGCCCTCAGGAAGTCTGTTTTAATGCACTCAGACCTGAACCTTCAGAGCCACATAAAGATGGTTACAAAGTCGGCCTTCTATTACCTGAAGATCATTTCAAGGATTAAAGGACTAATATCCCAGCAAGATCTAGACAAACTCATCAGTGTGTTTATCTTCAGTCACATTGATTACTTCAACAGCGTCTTCACAGGTCTGCCTAAAAAAATCAATCAGACAGCTGCAGCTGATCCAGAACGCTGCTGCTCACCTTAAAACCAGTGGAAGTTCTAAAGTCCTTCCACCGGCTCCGTGAAACTCAGAAAATAGACTTTAAAATACTGTTGGTCTATAACTCACTGAACGGCTTAGCACCACAATGCATAAAAAATCTGCTGCTGTTGTATCAACGTTCCAGACCCCTCAGGTCTTCTGGTTCCGTCCTGCTCTGTATCCCCAGAACCAGAACCAAACATGGAGAAGCAGTTCCATTAAATCAAGACTCAAAACCTCACCTGCTTATAGTTGCTTTTGACTCATGGTTACTGAACATTAATCAGCATATTTTATGTGTACTGATGATTTTAATGATGGCATTTGACAAAATGTAATATCTGTTACTGGTTTTCACAACTGTTGACTGTATAATACTTTTATGATGTTTTCATGTTTTTATGATCTAAAGCACTTTGAACTGCCTTGTAGGCTATAAACATGATTGATCAAGACTGGTCATGAATCTTTACCAGAGTTGCCAGTAGGTATGGACAGCAATTTGTGTAGCAAAAAAAAAAAAAAAGAAATTAGCTCAAAGGACACAGATTTGTAGAAAAACTATCCACCCTTCGGGAAAAAAAACAAGCTTGGAAATAACAGTTGTTTAAATGCAACAGGAGTTATTTTCTGTCTAACCCAGCATATGCAGCTTTAATCTTTAACATGCACTTTCTTCTGCCTCACCTATGTAAGTCTGCACTACAGTCATCCGGTTGGTGGTGAGCGTGCCGGTCTTGTCGGAGCAGATGGCCGTGGCATTCCCCATGGTCTCACATGCATCCAGATGCCGTACAAGGTTGTTGTCCTTCATCATTTTCTGGTTATGAGATATCAAGGGAAAACAGTGGGGTGGATGAGGAGGAGGCAGTAAATGATGATGGATGGTTTGTGCATCAGTGCACGGAGCGATGTGATGTTGGGCAGGATGAAGATGAAGAGAAGGGCGAAGGTTTTTTTTTTAATTACTTTAAACATAAACAGACTTCTTGAAAGACTAATTCAATGGCTTTAAAACATATTTTGACAAACTATCCTGAATGTTTTTAACTGGAACACTAACAGGCACAGTGATATTTTCAATACAACACCAGAAAGAATTTTAAAATCACACTGATAGTGTCTGCACCGGGAGTAAAACTGAAGTGAAGGCTGACTACATGAACCAGGTGTGTTGGCTATACCTTCACAGAATAGGCCAGAGAAATAGTGACAGCAAGAGGTAAGCCTTCTGGCACAGCCACCACCAGCACAGTGACTCCGATTATGAAAAACTTGACAAAATACTGGATGTATATCGGAGTGCATTCTGTTAGCCACGTATGACCTGCAACACAAACCGGAGACCATGTTTAGCCAAACAGTTTCATTTCAAGTTTGCTCCTTAGAGTAGCCAGCGTTCAGCATTGCTCTGCTAAAATGGTTCATGCACACAAACCTTTAACGACAAATGTGTTTATGACAAAGTACAGCACCAGAATGATGACAGTGATGGCTGACATCACCAAACCTGCAGGGAGAAAAGAGAAGTGAAATTAAAAACAGCAAGTTACGAAGCATTCTGCTTAGAGCCATACTATTATATATGTATTATATATTATATTATATATTTATTATATAAAATAATAGGCGTCTTCTGCTTTACGTCAGCTACAACAGAATTTTTAAAATGTATTTTTATTGATCCTATTTTCGCACTGTCAGTTCTATTAGACACTCAAACCACAAGACTCTCTTCCAGGATTGGAAGCCGTCCCAAGCAGAAAAAGTCTTACAAAACTGGCCGTAAATATTATTAAGCGACATATTTCAGGTAAAAACAACAAAAACACAATCCATCCTAATAAGTGTGCAAGAGGATTGGAGAATCAAAGAGAACTATGAAGGAATGATACTAACACAAGAACGAGGCTAAAAGAAGAGCCACTTTTCATCATCTTCATCAGTTCAAACTCATAATAGTTTTGACAAATGTCACATTAAGTATTTTTAAACATCGCTAATTTTGCGAGAGGCCACTTTGAACTTTGTTGTCATTTCTTCTTAGCTCTAGTATGTATGGCTGTAACATTTAAAATGACAGTAAAAAAACATCTAAAAATTAATCACAATTTTTAAATACTCATTTCAACAGAAACTTGCCCATCATTTAATTGAGTAGACCAGTTACATTACATTTTACAAAGCAGCTGACAATTATTTGCTTCATTTTTATTGATGTTTTTAATGGAATCAACAGTGGGGGGGGGGGGGGGGGGGGGGGAAATCTGCAAAAGCAACAATCTCTGTTCAGCGTTTGCAAATATCAGATATCAAATATCATTAATATAAATTATTATCCGTGTTGCAATTGACTCCCCCCCCAGTAATAATTAATAATATAATTATTGCCCATCCCACATGCTCCCACACAACACAGTAAAAAATAAGATTTTCTACTCTCTGGCCTTTTAGCAGGAATCACAGACTTCAGTTTCAGCATCCTGTTTCTACTTTGAAGTGAGGTTTTCCTGATGGTTCATATTTATTAAACTAATGACAAACAGCTGTACCATATCTATTTGTGAACATGTTTCTTTACTTTTTAAACACATCAAATGGAGAAAAAACACGTTGTAAACCTAATAGTACTGATTTGGTGAGGCCTAGTCTCAGTTATGAAATAATTTTTCCTACTTGGATCTGTCTCATACACACAATTATTTTTCTTGAGAAAAAAATTTGCATAACTTTTGAAATCCCTGATTTTTACCTGACTTAGTCAGGGCAACAGTAATACCATAACCATGGCCTTCAGCTTATCCAAAACACTGCAGCCAGATTCTGATGAAAATTAAACAGAAAAAAAATCATTTTTGTCGAATTTTTGTGTGTCTTCTTTGGCTTCCTGTTGCATCCAAAGTAGAATTTAACATTCGCCTACCAACATACAATACACAGCCCTTAATAATGAAGTTATTACACATGCCACAGATCTAATCGTTCTGTATCTTCCCAATGCAGCCCTTTGCTATCAGGTTGCAAGTTTACTGAGTTTCTAAACTAGAACGGGAGGCAGATGTTTTATCTACCAAGCTCCTCTCCTGTGGAACCAGGTTGCAGCTGTATGACCATGAGCCCATATTTTTTTGAAGACTTAGAACTGAATGATGCCATTTTAAACAGCTCTTTTATCAACACTCTGTTTGTGGGTGAATGAAAGATTCAGAGCCTTTTTTAGGTCAAACTTTAAATATTTCACAGAGAAAGAGCTGCAGCATTTTCTCTGAAGGCGTGCATGATGTTTTTCCTTAGTGTGCATGTGTGTGTGTGGGTGTGGGCGGGTGTGTGGGGGTGTGTGTGGGTGTGTGGGCGTGTGTGTGTGTGTGTGTGTGCGTGACGGCAAACTTATACTGGTCATTTATGTATTTCCCCTCATTTTAAACTTGATTATGCTTCGACTTTCCTTTCCACGTAATGCTCAAGCTTCAACCCGTAAAACTATCGGGTTACACTGAAGAGATTTTTGCTGCCCAGTTGTTATTGGTTTGTTTGTTTATGGATGGAGCAAAGAGGCCTAGCCCAGAGCGAAGCCCAACAGAGATACAGTATGTTTAGTTTACATGATCGAAGACTTTGTCGGCTGATGTGCTAAAACAGAACTGAGATTTTATTTGAAAGAGGAACGTCATACGGACAAAATTATAAAAAGACAATGAGAATTTATTTTCATGTTATTGGAGCAAAATTCAGTATTTGGAAGTCAATCAGTATTACTATGTCTTTATCACTGCATAATAATAGTTTCAAGGGCAAGACAAAAAAACAAATCCCATGTGTTCCGACTTGATGGTAATTAAGAGAGTTAAAAGTGGCTGCATCTACAAAAATAGCTTAAATTGGGTCGAAATTTCACTTCTCTTCTCAGTTTATAAAAGCATCGAAATATGTGATTAATTATTGTTTCGGGAATTCAGGCAATATAAAATACCATTTGCAAAATATCAGGAGACAGTAATGCTAGGTAATGTGATAATACATACGGCAACGTGCAAGCTTCCCCCTATAAAACAAGCTAAGGGTGGAGGTAGAAGTGGTGGGGCAGCACACTGGCAGCCCACCATGTTTTTGTGTACAAAAATGGTCAAAATTGACAGGAAATTTGATGAGATTATTAATAATACTTAAATATCAACTACGGAGCATTGAAAAGGACAAATGCAAAAAAACCCAAAAAACAATTATATCTCACCATTTCGCTTTCAACATTTTCACTAACGATGCTCTTTAACGTCTTTGCTATCACTGTTACTGGCGGGGAGCCACACTTATGTCACCCTGTAATGTGAACATGAATCAACTGGTTTTAATCAGGTAGTTAAAACTGGTTTAGAACCAGATAGTTCTTGTTAGGGAGGAATTAACACAAAACTGTCTGTTGGCCAGATGTCATAGTGCATGTACTCTTGTTTACGTCCCATAAATTGTACCAAATGCTTTATAAAACATTTATCTTCCTTAACTAGTGAACATTTAACCGACCAGGATTATAAATGAGACTGACTGCATTATATTAGAGCTGGAAGGAAGTTGGAATTTATTTTTGTATGTACTGACGCTCCTTCACATATTATTAATTAGCAGTTTATAAATAACCTGAATTGAATTAATAAGCACTCCATTCAACAACACAAAAACATATTAAAGGCTGATTTGTGCACCTGCTTTGCCGATTTGCACAGCCAGTTTGGTGAGCTTTCCCTGCAAAACGCTCTTCTCCTTCTTTGGGACACTGGTCTTCTTCTTCTCTCTGTCCTCCACTTCTCCTCCCTCTGCACTCTTTAAGGGCTGCATCTCCATAGCAACGCCCCCATCCTGCTTCTTGGCTAGAAAAAAAAAAAAAACACGTCAAAAGAAAACATTTAATAAACTTTTACACATTAAGATGAAGTAGGTCAGTGCCACAGTCATACTCGGCTCGAAAACTGAAATCTGTAGTAGCCACTTTAAAAAATTCACTTACAACCTAAAGCTTGGTTACAATGTATTGTCAAAGCATTCGTAGCCCTGGACATTTTCTCGTTTTGTCTTCTTACAACCAAAAACCTCAATTTACTTTTTTGAGAAATGATGTGATAGACCAGCACCATAAAGCGCATGCTTGTACAGTGGAAGGTAAAAGTTGCAAGGTTCTTAAACTAGTGCTTCAAATACATTTGGAAGTCTTTTGATGTCTCTCCACCAGGCTTGCACTTAAAGAGAACACCATTTTTAATGTTACTTGTCAAAAAAGTTAATTGCTATGCTGACGATTGCCTGCTATAGTAAATCTAGGAAGTCTGATAATCCAATAATTTTAACTAAAAGCTTGTCTTAAAGACAAAATTATAAAAAACGTCATCCGTTTAAAGCTGCAGTATGTAACTTTTATAAAAAAAAATATTTTTTTACATATTTGCTGAAACTGTCACTATGTCGTAAGATGAGACTGACAATCTGTGAAAAAAATCGAGGTCCTCTTCTTGTGCTAACTAGAAATAAGCAGTCAGAGCTAGGAGGCAGGTCTTAGCGCTGTCAGTCACCCTCCGTGTGGCGCTGCTCATTCCACCCTCTTTCTCTCATCCTTTCTCTTTGCTATGCTGCAACTAACATAACCTGTCATAAATGCTAAGGCTAATTAGCTTGCCACCTGGTGGATAAATGGTTTTCCAGTAACAGTAAGATGTTTCTCCTCTATCAGCACACTGAGCAGGTGACTGACAGAGCTAATACTCTCCTCCTGGCTCTGATTGGTTGTCTTTGGTTGAGAGTGGTGCAATAGTATCTCAGGGAGGAGATGGAGGACATCCATCTTTTCTTAGATTATCTGTCTTATGTTATACTGTTACGGCATAGAGACAGTTTTAACTAATGTTTAATTAAAAAAATAAATAAAAGTTACATACTGCTGCTTTAACAAAGACAAATGTATTCTGTTGTGTAATAAACTGAACTTGACGGCATTGATTGATAACTAGGATCAACTAGACTTGATGTATCTGACTTGGAATCTGTCTGTATGATTGGATTGAATTAAATTTTGTTTTGTTTTGTTTTTGTAAAGCGCCTTGAGATGACATATTGTTGAACTTTACACTGAATTTTACCGAACTGACAAAAGCATCTACCTTTATTCTGATTGTTCTCCACAGCTCCATCAGCTTGTTTTCCTGAGGGGAAAAAATGAAAGCTGAGTTAAACAGAACTATATTTACACTCAAACATATTATATTTCTGATTTCGGGGACAATCACACACTTCCAGAATCAGAAAATGAACACACAGACACAATACCAAAGGAAAGAGAAAGCAAAGTGCACTCATCTTATTACAGTCGATCAGGAAACTGAAAGACATTGTTAAATGCCCATCATATTGTCACTGTCACTGCACAGTGCAGGGTCCATTCACTGACTGAGGAAAGGGACAGGGCAGAGAACTTTATGCTCACATACCATTGGTGACTGTGCTGTTAGTGGCATCTGCAGAGATGAGCAACTGAGTACTGTCCTCTGTGAGAAAGAAAGGTTTTGGGTGGAAATTTGGCCAAAAAGGAGAAAAAAAAGAAGAAACTCAAGCAATGAATGTGATCATAATTACAAGTGAGTATTTGTTCAAATGACTGCAAAGAATGAAAGATGTGATATGATATTCCCTCAGCATGAAAATGAACGACAGAATTATAAAAGAAAACACACGTGGCGAAAGGAAAAGCTAGCATGTTACGGTTTTTAAATCATTTATCGGCTCCAATCATGACATCCTGAACAATCCAGCTCATGATAAACACCGCAGATACATATCTGAGAGCAGAGGGAGGAGTCACGAGAGTATTTCTTTCAGAAACTAGCCACCATCAGCCAGTCTGTTGCTGCGTCCCAGGATGATGTTTTCTCCTTTCGAAGATGCCAATGATAGCACATACATTCCTGTGCAGAAGCCAGAGCAGCAGTGGAAGCTGCTAATGACGTTAACTATAAGTGCTTCTGAAAGTCCGTGCAGCCTGCGTTTCCTGAACACAGGGCACTTCCAAAACAGATTTGAGAATAGACTAATGCTTTGAGCATTGACCAAACAACGCTTTACCCTCAATCTCTTCCTTGCCATCCCCCTTCCAACCACCCTCCCCTTCTGCTCTTTCAATAATTGATTGAATCTACAGCCTCTCTTTCGCTCAAATCAAGGGAGGAGAAGGAGAAACAGGGGAGTGCAAAGAGGGGCAGAACAATGGGGTAAACAAGGAGTGAGAGGTGTGGATAAGCAGAGAAAAGACAGGAAAGAAGCTGTGAGGAGTGATAAGTGAGAAAGATCTAAAAAAGAGAGAGAGAGTGAGGGAGGATGGTGAGGACGTTGGTTAAATGATCTATTAGTGTAAACGGGCGTGCTTCCTGTCATATCTGTTACCTGAAATCAGTAAGGCAGCTGACTAACTGCAGCACCAGCAACCACACGTGGAGCAACGTGAGAGTGTGCATGGATTATGAAAACAACAAGCTTCAGGGCACTAAAGTGACAACCTGTTCCCCTCCCCTTATTGAAGAGGCAGGACTCCCAAGAGGGAAGGAAATACAAAAGAAATGGTGGCCTGCTACTCATTGAGACTTTTTTTTAATAATTATGTCATCTTCTAACATTTCATTTTAGACCAATAAAAGAATGTATGTGTGGATGGTCATGTGTGTGTGTGGCCACTATTAGGTTAGTCACAAAAGATCACTACCAAAAAATCTACCTGTTTACACAATGTCCACGTATTAATTGGGAGGAAAAACTATAGTAGAAAAAGAAATGGCAACAACAAAGCAAGCAATGACTACAGGCTGCGTTTCCATTGACCATATGACTGTGCAATGTGACATTAATGGAAAATAAATGTATTTAATGGAAACATGCCATTTTAGAACAAAACTCCTATTTTTCGATAAAAAGTTTTGATGCTAGGAAGAGGTGGCTTTTCAGCCGCATGAAAATTGGCTTATTGCGTAAAACTGCGACGCAAACACTTTGTCCACATTACACGAGTCACACGATCAACAACCAGATGCTGCCACTGGCACAAACCATGAAGAAGAAGACAGGAAGTAGTTGGAGGATCATGGTGTGATGTATTTTTTAATTACTTATAGAGGGGAGTTGCATCTGATGGAGCTCTTTTTGGATTTGTTTATGATCATATAATGGCCTGCTTTTAGCAAATACATAAAGCAAAGATGATCATCTAGCTTTATGTGTCAAAGATGATTGCTTTATGCGTCATCTCATTGCTTTATGGTTGTTATTACTATTGGAATAAATAATATTCCAATAGTAATATTACTATTGGTAATATAGACCACAACACAACACAAAAGCGTTGTGGTCGCTTTTGTGTTGTTCCTTTCTTCTTGATTGTCACATTGTATGTAGCTTAATCTTCAAGTCAAACTTTTCTGTAAATTCAGACCAAACTTGGTCTGCAAATTTAGCCCATTTAGCTTCACATAAACAAATTCTTATGGATAATTTCTAAAGCATTAATTTACTCGGCTTTGTTTTAAACTTTCAGTCGAATGGTGTTCGACATCTGTTTTGAAGTTTTGGTTCAAAACAGATGGCTTTAGCATTCGCTTAAAGTGCTAATTGCTTTAGGATTACTAATTTTTTACTTAGTGGTGCACACCACAGGTTTTCACTGTATTTTCTTCCTTATGTTTTTTACTGAGACTTTCGGTAGAGTCTACTGCACTTGTGTAACAGCACTTTTATATATATATATATAAATTTTATATACATGTAAGACCCTGCAGTGGGACTTCACACCTCATTACTCAGTAGTGTTTTTGTCACTGTTGCACTGAAGTTAGTGGAAAGAATACACCTCTGGATATTAACTTTAGGCTCCTTATACTAAAGTTCTTCAGATCATCATCAGGCTCAGTCATTAACCAGGACTCTTGCTTTAGGCATGAGTGGGCTAATTCTGTGGTTGGTTCATTAATTCATTTATGTGGGTGTGTTGTAGTCATACTTACTCATTTAGGACCAGTTTAAAATAATCATGACTAGAAATTAATTTACACAAATAAAAACTGATACAAGCAGGCAAAACTACAAATAAGTGGAACAGCATCTCCAGAAGAAAAGTTTTTATCTTTTGACTGTAAACTGCTGTTTTAGTCTATTTTTTTTAGTCGTGTGTCTCACCGCAGGGTAGATTACCTTTCTTTTCTTTTCCATCCTCCTCCATGTCTCCGGCACCAAGGAGGGTGAAGATGATGCCCGTCTGGGAGTTGACACCTACGGCTGTCACCAGCATCCTACCTGAGCCCTCCATCACGTGGGTTCCTTAACAGAAAAACACTTCGGGTTGGCTTTTGTTCACAGACAGGAAATATTTATGAAGTTTTGCTATGAAGCATAACAGTAATAAGGTGTAATCTTGCATTTATATGTTCTTCCTTTTTTTGCAGTGCCTTGCAAAAAAAAAAAAAATTCAGACCACTTTGACTTTTTTACATTTTCTTTTGTTATCACAAGTTTCAGTGTGTTCTATTGAGATCTTATGTCATAGACCAGCACAAAATAGCATAACTGATCCATGGTTTTCACCTTTGTGTATTTACAACCAGATCTTTTGCTTTGTCTCCACTAACTTTGCGCATCTAGAGACTGAAATTTTTACCCACTCTCTTAAAAAGAGCAGAGCTCCAGCTCAGTCAGATTGAATAGAGAGCATGTGCGAACAGTTGTTTTCAAGTGTCTGATTCTCAGTTGTATTTAGGTTTAGACTTTGACTGGGCCATTGTAACACTTGAATATGCTTTGATCTAAGTCATCCCATTGTAGCTCTGGCTCTATGCTTGGAGTTTTCCTGCAGGAAGCTGAACCTCGATCATCTCACAGCATTATGGGTCCAAGCTACTGCAGTGCTTTGTGGAGAATAACATGCTTTATGTTTAAAATTAGGATATGAAAAGTTTTTCAATTCAACTGTAATTTTAAGCGATAAAATGAAAGCTCACTTTAACAAAGTCATTAACACACACTAGAAGAAAACTGTGAAGAGAGAAGTTTCTTAAAGGGGCGGTATTATGTAGTTTCCATGCATATAGTGCCATTTTATAGCACAGCTAAGTAAGTTTGTTACCTTCAGTTATAAAAATGCTGTATATATCAAAAGTAACTTTAAAAATTTAGATTTTGCAATTTAACGTCTTAAAATTGACCTCTGTCTCTTTAAGAAGCTCCTGCTCTTTCCGACACTCTGCCTTCAGTATGTCATCACAACAATGCTACTCTACCATTCTTAGGCGTATTGCACTGAAAAGTAGTTCCTGTGGTGAGCTCAGCAGACTCATCATAGGAACTCATAGTTCCACCAGCTGTTTGCTAATTGCTGCTGCCGCTAGTCTGGAGGAGTTGAGTGGGGGAGCTGTGAGCGAGGGGTACTCTGTGAGGCACAAGCTCTGCTGGAGACTCCAGCTCAGAGGAGGAGCTTTCTGGGAGTAGGTGGAGCTTTGTTGGAGCAAGCATTTGTTGAATGGTTGCCGTGGGAGATTAAAGGATTTCTCAAACCTCCATTAAAGATTCAAAGCAACACTCCCGGCATGTTTTTGATGAGGGAACAAGATTATAACATGATGTAAAACTTATAGAAGTTGATTTTACATAACACTGCCCCTTTAAGGCCAGAAGGTTTCCAGGCAGGGTGTTTGAATTTATCGTTCTGCAAGAGCAGCTTGTTGGTGTGGTTCAGAAATGAATCCTTCTCATTTCCTGGAGTTTATATGCAACCCTACCTAGAGTGGATGAACAATAAATGACTTCCTTGGAAATGTACCAACAAATCTGACCTCAATCACTGTTGCTCATTCCTGTGCCGCCAAGGAAGTCTTTAAATAAAAAGTGGTAGAGCTGCATGCCCAGCACTTTCCATCAACTTAAATCCATACCTTTCTAGTTGACAATGTGAGTTAGGATTCTAATTAATTCAATGACCTAAGTTTGTATTTGCAACTATGCCCTTTAAAAACAATCAAATCATGTAGTGCAGATATAATATAATGAAAGACCCCAATGATGAAGGAAAACTTTGGACTTGGTGTTCCCTCGCCCGGACGCGGGTCACCGGGGCCCCACTCTGGAGCCAGGCCTGGAGGGGGGGCACGATGGCGAGCGTCTGGTGGCCGGGCTTTTACCCATGGAGCCCGGCCGGGCTCAGCCCGAAGAGGAAACATGGGCCCCCCCTCCCATGGGCCCACCACCCGTGGGAGGGGCCAAAGGGGTCGGGTGCAGTGTGGGATGGGTGGCAGCAGAGGGAGGGGACCCTGGCGGTCCGATCCTCGGTTGCAGAAACTGGCTCTTGGGACGTGGAATGTCACCTCTCTGGTGGGGAAGGAGCCGGAGCTAGTGCGTGAGGTCGAGAGGTTCCGGCTAGAAATAGTCGGTCTCACCTCGACGCACGGCTCTGGTTCTGGAACCAGTCTCCTTGAGAGGGGCTGGACATACTTCCACTCTGGAGTTGCCCAAGGTGAGAGGCGTCGGGCAGGAGTGGGCATACTTGTTGCTCCCCATCTCGGCGCCTGTACGTTGGGGTTTACCCCGGTGAACGAGAGGGTAGCATCCCTCCGCCTACGGGTGGGGGGACGGGTTCTGACTGTCGTTTGTGCTTACGGGCCGAACGACAGTTCAGATTACCCACCCTTTTTGGAGTCCTTAGAGGGGGTACTGGAGAGTGCTCCTCCTGGGGACTCCCTTGTTCTGCTGGGGGACTTCAACGCTCACGTGGGCAATGACAGTGAGACCTGGAGGGGCGTGGTTGGGAGGAACGGCCCGCCCGACCTGAACTCGAGCGGTGTTCTGTTGCTGGACTTCTGTGCTCGCCATGGATTGTCCATAACGAACACCATGTTCAAGCATAAGGGTGTCCATATGTGCACTTGGCACCAGGACACCCTAGGCCGCAGCTCGATGATCGACTTTGTCATCGTTTCATCGGATCTGCGGCCGTATGTCTTGGACACTCGGGTGAAGAGAGGTGCGGAGCTGTCCACTGACCACTACCTGGTGGTGAGTTGGCTCCGGTGGTGGGGGCGAAAGCCGGTCAGACCTGGCAGGCCCAAACGTGTTGTGAGGGTCTGCTGGGAACGTCTGGCGGAATCCCCTGTGAGACGGAGCTTTAACTCCCATCTCCGGCAAAACTTCGAACACGTCCCGGGGGAGGTGGGGGACATGGAGTCTGAGTGGACCGTGTTCCGTGCCTCCATTGTCGAGGCGGCCGATCGGAGCTGTGGCCGCAAGGTTGTCGGTGCCTGTCGCGGCGGCAACCCTCGAACCCGCTGGTGGACACCTTCGGTGAGGGATGCCGTCAGGCTGAAGAAGGAGTCCTATCGGGCCTTTTTGGCCTGTGGGACTCCGGAAGCAGCTGATGGGTACCGGCGGGCGAAGCGGCATGCGGCTCGGGCGGTTGCTGAGGCAAAAACCCGGGCGTGGGAGGAGTTTGGAGAGGCCATGGAGAAAGACTTCCGTACGGCTTCGAGGCGATTCTGGTCCACCATCCGGCGTCTCAGGGGGGGGAAGCGGTGCAGCACCAACACTGTTTATAGTGGGGATGGTGTGCTGCTGACCTCTACTCGGGACGTTGTGGGCCGGTGGGCAGAGTACTTCGAAGACCTCCTCAATCCCACCAACATGCCTTCCACTGAGGAAGCGGAGCCTGGGGACTCTGGGTTGGGCTCTCCAATCTCTGGGGACGAGGTCGCCGAGGTGGTTAAAAAGCTCCTCGGTGGCAGGGCCCCGGGGGTGGATGAGATCCGCCCGGAGTTCCTTAAGGCTCTGGATGTTGTAGGGTTGTGTTGGTTGACGCGACTCTGCAATGTCGCATGGACATCGGGGGCAGTTCCCCTGGATTGGCAGACTGGGGTGGTGGTCCCCCTGTTCAAAAAGGGGGACCGGAGGGTGTGCTCCAATTATAGAGGGGTCACACTCTTAAGCCTCCCTGGCAAGGTCTATTCAGGGGTCCTGGAGAGGAGGGTCCGTCGGATAGTCGAACCTCGGATTCAGGAAGAGCAGTGTGGTTTTCGTCCTGGTCGTGGAACGCTGGACCAGCTCTACACCCTCGGCAGGGTCCTGGAGGGTGCATGGGAGTTCGCCCAACCAGTCTACATGTGTTTTGTGGACCTGGAGAAGGCGTTCGACCGTGTCCCTCGGGGAGCCCTGTGGGGGGTTCTCCGGGAGTATGGGGTACCGGGCCCTTTGATACGGGCTGTCAGGTCCCTGTATGACCGGTGTCAGAGTCTGGTCCGCATTGCCGGCAGTAAGTCGGGCTCGTTTCCAGTGAGAGTTGGACTCCGCCAGGGCTGCCCTTTGTCACCGATTCTGTTCATCACTTTCATGGACAGAATTTCTAGGCGCAGCCAAGGTGTTGAGGGGATCCGATTTGGTGGCCTTAGGATCTCATCTCTGCTTTTTGCAGACGATGTGGTCCTTTTGGCTTCATCAGATCGTGATCTGCAGCTCTCGCTGGAGCGGTTCGCAGCCGAGTGTGACGCGGCCGGGATGAGGATCAGTGCCTCCAAATCCGAGGCCATGGTCTTGAGCCGGAAAAGGGTAGAGTGCCTTCTCCGGGTCAGGGGGGGTGTCCTGCCCCAAGTGGAGGAGTTTAAGTATCTCGGGATCTTGTTCACGAATGGGGGAAGAAGGGAGCGGGAGATCGACAGGCGGATTGGCGCAGCGTCTGCTGTCAAGCGGGCGCTGTACCGGTCCGTCGTGGTGAAGAGAGAGCTGAGCCAAAAAGCGAAGCTCTCGATTTACCGGTCGATCTACGTTCCCACCCTCATCTATGGTCATGAGCTTTGGGTCATGACCGAAAGAACGAGATCGCGGATACAAGCGGCCGAAATGGGTTTTCTCCGTAGGGTGGCTGGGCTCTCCCTTAGAGATAGGGTGAGAAGCTCAGTCATCCGGGAGGGACTCAGAGTAGAGCCGCTGCTCCTTCACATCGAGAGGAGCCAGTTGAGGTGGCTCGGGCATCTGGTCAGGATGCCTCCTAGACGCCTCCCTGGTGAGGTGTTCCGGGCACGTCCCACCGGGAGGAGGCCCCGGGGAAGACCCAGGACACGCTGGAGGGACTATGTCTCTCGGCTGGCCTGGGAACGCCTCGGGATTCCCCCGGAGGAGCTAGAAGAAGTGGCTGGGGAGAGGGAAGTCTGGGCCTCCCTTCTGAAGCTGCTACCCCCGCGACCCGACCTCGGATAAGCGGAAGAAGATGGATGGATGGATGGATGGATGGATATAGTTGAAGCTAGCTTGATCATAAGAGTAGCAAGAAGTCAGAACCAACCTGAGAGCAGCATGGGGTCCTTGTCCACAGATTTGCGAACGTGGTCAGACTCTCCTGTCAGGGAGCTCTCGTCTATCTTCAGATCATTGCCTTGGACCAAGATGCCATCAGCTGGAAGCAGGTCACCTGAAGCACAAATCCCATCTAGATCAGCTTTGTATGCTTGTCTTTTTTGTTCAAATGATATCAAGCATGCGCTTATTGTTTCAATATACAGTATCTTGTTCCTGTGCTAAGAAGTGGATACCATTACATATTACAGGGACCAGCAGTCCATTGATAGACTGAATAATTAATGAGGAAATGGGCTAAGAGTCAGAGGGAAGGAGGAAAAGAACTAAACCTTCACAGGAGACTCACATAGATGTTTATGTTTAGAGAACATGACTTTACTCAAGTGAAAAAACAAGTCAATGTAAAAACATATAGAAGAGGAGAGTTGTGGCTAATCTGAATATTTACAAATACTGTAACATTGGGTGACTGAACAGGAATATAATTTATTTATTAACTATTTAAATAATATTACAGGGAAAACACGCAAGTTTGATGAACAAAGGAGGAAAATTCTGAACAGAAGCCAAAGAATTGCACTAAATTCACTCAAACAGCTGTCAGTATGAGTTAGTTATTTAAAAAAAAGAGTCAGAAGCTGTAGGACGATATTTAAATGAATAGTTTTTCAACTTGTTTAAATATGTACATGGTTCATTCCAACACAAAGATGACAGGGAGGAAAGTAATGGCGTTTAGCCTCTCTGTCATAGAGCAAGTTGGACTTGGAAACGTTGGCAGATGGAGACCAATGTATTAGTAATGCTACACCTAATAACCACAACTATAAAGCTGTCTAAAATATCAAACCCATGACATTTTGTCTTTCTTTTAAAATATAGGTGAAACACTTTTATAGAAACTCTCCACTCCCACAAACACATCATGGCATCACATTTGCTTCTAAGATAAATAATTAATTAACTCTCACTGAAGCAAAGATAGAAAAACGCATTTTATAGACTGTGGTTATGTCTTTATGTCATAGCTCTTAAAGAGAAATTGAAATAGCTTAAAATTGATAATGGCAGGTCAAAGTTTCTCAAAAATGCAGATCGGAAGTTGATCACATAGTTCTGCTCGGCGTAACTCAACTTGATGAGTTAATAATCTGAGAAAAACAAAAATAACATGATTTTAATGCAACTTCTTTTAAAGAACTTCACATATTTTTTCTATCAAATACATGAAAAAACATGAAACATGATGTTTTTTAACTTATCAGGGTTTCTTTTGCTGTGACATCATATTTAAGCAGAAAAAGAGTCATATGTTCCATAAACGTTTAAACACCAAACTCATGTAAGTTTAATTACATGATTTCCCTATGTCATCTGCATAACTTTTTTATCTTATACCTTCTTTGCAACTTTTCAATGCGAGGGAAACATAGTAAGCTTATGCAGGATGGTGCAGACAGGTGCAGTTCCCCTACCGTATTTGACCTGAGCCATGTCCCCCACCACCATGTCAGCCACGGGAATTTGGATGACGTTTCCTTTCCGAACCACCGCAAACCTCTGTTCCTGCTCGATCCGACTCTGCAGACCCCGGAACTGTTTTTCTTTGGACCAGTCATTAAACGCCGTCACCAGGACAACGCACACAACAGAAAGCAAGATGGCAGCGCCCTCGATCCAGCCTGCGTCAGCCTCCCCTTCGTCCTCCGCTCCGCCACTCACTTCCCCGCACACTGAAGAGAGGAGTTGTAGACGTTAGGCTTCACATTTCAATCAAACTCTAACTGACCAACTAGTGTAACATTTCCATTGGCGGCCCCTTAAATCGACCCCTATTTCCTTAATTTTAGGAAGTAGGGTTAGTAAAATTGTACAGTATACAGTAAAATTGTGAAAGGAAAAATCTGTAAACTATAAAGCAGTTCAAAACTACAAATTTGATATGAAGTTACCTTGAATAAATTCATTGGCGAAAACAGTAATTTGTACATTTTACATTAGTACATTCGTTTTATAAGTTGTTTTCATGTTCATTTTTGGAAAAACATTATTTTTCTTAAGTTAAAACATTTTGTCTTACGGTAAAACGTTGACCCCCGCATCATTTCTAACAACGAGAATGCCACGTAACCATGAAAGAAAAAATATTTCCCCCACAATTTTACAGTGGAATTCTGGCAGTTTACATTGTACATAGAAACCGATCTTATCCACCAGTTTTAACCGCCTCAGCAAAGGTCTGAAATTCAGACACTGTGAAATCTCTATCTGCCATTGTGCTTTGCAGATAGAGAGCCTGGCTGATAGACCCGCATACAGGTCACATCTGTATGAGGAAGGTTGACAGCAATCACCCTACTGTTGCCAATTTAGCAACTTTGTCGCTATATAACTTTCCCGACTTTTCAAAAAAATCAATATCCAAACTCCCATTCAGCAGGTCAGGCTTTTAAACATGATCCGTGATCAGACAGCTGTCTCGCTGGAGATAGGCACCAGCAACCCAATAGGGACAAGGGTGTAAGAAAGTGGATGGACGGATATATCTGATACATTTTCTATACTGAGCTTTAATTTCTGTAAAATTTACACATCAATTTCTTAAGAAGGTTAATTAATGTTGCTACATGATGTCGTGTTTATGGCCTTGTTTGGTTCATGATCTCATTGAATTTAAATTACAAACCATCATCCTTTTACACCTATATGACTTCATCCTATTTTCTGCACTCTCACACTATATGCTAAAATGACCTAATTTCCCACATAAGTGATTTCATGTGTTGGTAACCCAAAAATTATTCACAGCCTAGGGAAATGTACAACATTTTTGGTTGAATTTAAACTTATTTAAATTCAACCGAAAAATTTGCTTCTCATAGGGTCGTCTCTGTTTTTATCTACGTTTTAATAATTTTATCTTGTTATACATTTTTTACACCCTTCGCAAACAAAATTTTGGCAATTCAACAATCAAACACTTCCTATATCTGGTGGCGAGTACTCAACACGTTTCCACTGATATTTCTGACGTGTGTTTTGCTAAAAGCTCCAACTCTGAGGTTGGATGTTCTCCTTGCCATCACCCTAATCTTTAACTCCCTCTACGGATTCTGGGATGTGGTCAGATTTAAGTCAGGATTCTAGTTGGCCCACTTCAAAACATTAATATTTCTTGTAAGAAGAAAAATCAGTCAATTTAAAAATATATTTTTTTGAAGGGTGTGAATAATTTTAGGCTTAACTGTACATATTTTTCAAACCAGTCTCAAAAACCAGTCCGCTACTGTTCCTGAACATGGCACATTAAATGCGATTCATGGTTGATGCTCTGTTCTTATATAATTTCATCTCAAGCGCAGCATAACCGTTTATGTAAGTTCAACACATTTGTACAATTATTCGTCTTAGAGAAAGTCAGAAGAGAGAGAATGTCTCACAGCTTTTTTGTATTTATTTTTTTTAAGATGCTGCTCTTCTCTCCTTCTCTGGGATCTAAATTTCCTCTGTGGCCGGATCCGGCATCAGCATGCCATGCCAGGTATGCAGGCACATTCTGGTATTACTGTTCATTAATGTCACCTAGTTTCAGAATAAAGGTTTTACCTAAAGCAAGGAAGAACAACATTTCACCAGTAGCAGTTTCCGACAAAAGGCTGTGTTGTTTTCTTACTCAGTTGATCGCATGGCAACCTCACAAGAGGCAAATTATTCTTCTTAGGCTATTAATATATCAGCTCTGTTCTGCGTGAACCTGCTGGTGTTTTTTTTTCTTCCCAGCAGCCGTTCACTGTCAAAAGAAGCAGAGCTGCTTGTTCAGTTTAGATTTAACTTGACAGTTTAAATCCATCCGGATCCAGCTTGCTGGAACATGCTTGCTTCATGCACAGCGCTGGATGTAGCACCAGTTCGCAGCTTGTTACCAAGTGTACACTCTGAGGTTTCAGACTGAACCACATTGTCCCATATTTGCATCCTCTGCTCACTCACACCACTTCCTTTTCACCAGGACAAAGCAGTTGAACCTTTCTTTCTTTTTGGCCTTTTGTTTCTCTTTGTCAACATTATTTCAATTTATACTTATTGTTGTACAGCAAAACAAGATAAATAACAACCAAAAACAAAATAAAAATAATTTACTAAACACTACCTCCAGAATAAATACGTAATGACACAAGACAAATGCCTCAGCCTTGGTTTATTCTACTTTTTTTTGCTTTATTTGATATAATTTGTTTAACCAAGACGTCACCAAGAAGGTCAGCATATAGATTCTGTCAAACACAAACATTATCTATAATCTAGATTAATGACCTAGCTGTAAATGTTTTGAAATAGTTTAGAATTAACTATAATTTTCCCATTGACTTGAAAGTAAGCCATATCCATATTTAGCTGATCACTTTTACGTTTTCTGCAAATCTGCGACTGATTGGTCAATTAGTTCCCAACTGGCTGATCCATCTTTGGAAGTTGAATCTTCATTGAAACTAAGACTTTGTTCACACAGCAGGTGAATGCAACCCAAACCCAAATCTTTCACCGCAATCTGTCAACGGCTCAATTCCAATCTTTTAACCCCCAAAACATCCAATCTGTGGCACTTCCATGTATGGTACTGAACCAAATCTGATTGTTTTCGAAGCATCTGCAGTCAGAATGGTCATATCGCATTTTATCTGACTTTCATGTCATTGATGTGAGACATTTATCATAATTCTGCAACAAAAGAAGCCAGGTCAGGTAAGTCAAGATGCAAGCAAAGGCTGAACACTATATTATGAAATTATGAAGGAAGTCTGTGTCAATTAACATCACAGTCTCACCACTCATGGCTCTGACTCCACATCCAAACAGACTTCCCTACAGAAGCTGCAGTCAGTGCTCCACTAATGGCCGTCGCCATTAGTTGTGCTTTCCTTTTATTAGCTTCCTTCATCTTACTATGATCTTGTGACAATACTCTCGGCTCCCAAAGCTGAATAGCCTGTTAACCGTTCACACACAAGTCTGATTGTCGTCGGGGTTCATTAGTAGTATGAAATGCTAATCTTTGGGATCAATTTTGCAAAGTCATGATGAGACTGATTGATTTATGAACATCAATATGATTCGATGTAGTTTACGCTCACTACAACCACATTTGACAGGGGAAAATTAAAGCACAGTAAAATATTACTTTCAGAAGAAGGCAAAGACTGCAGGCTCAAAAAAGAAGTTAGACTATGTAGCTGCTGTCAAGACAACTGCATCTGGTCTATTGTTTTGATGTTTGGTTTAAGGTGGCAGTAGTTAAAGTTTATTTAATATTAAACATTAAGTTTAATATGTGTGGTAGTTTTAGCAAATTTGTGTTGATGCTCATTAAGTTCTGTTAAGTGTACATTCAAATGTGGGGGGACCTTTTATTTTGTCCACGGACCATGTGTTGCCCGGGGAAGCATTAGCTGGCGCACATAGAGCCACATGGGGCATTCAAGCTCAAGAAGCTGAAACTTTATTCCTCTGGAGTCAATGCGGCTAATGAGGTACGGTTTTGTTTATTTGTATCTTTTATTTATGTAAATACTCCATTTATTGTGAACTGATTTGGGTTTGTGTTACCTTTTGTTTTTAGTTCTGACGGCATTTTTGGGACTTTGTAAGACGTGTCCACAATAAATGGCTGTAGAAACAAAAAACTGCGTTAAAGCTTTAATTAAACTCAAGAGGAGTAACAGACTAATTAGTTAGACAAATTAAACTAAACTGTACAATTTACTATATACTAATTGTATTTTTTTATGTCTTCTAAATTGTAAGCACGACTCATTTACTGTTTGAGAAACTGTTGCTATTACTGATACTTCATAGCAAAGTATGAAGTATTACATTTTAGATTTCAGTCATTTGCTAAATTTCCAAATAGAGCAAAACAGTTTTGGACTATTTTGAGATTTTGTGAGTTCTAGCAATCTCTTTAAGCTAAAGTTTAAAGAGATTGCTGCATTTAAACATATTAATATTTCTGTAACCTGTCACCTCGATCCCTCCAGCCCTGCTCTCTAAAGCAAGAATGTGAGCAGAATTCATTTAAACCCTTTTATTAAACCACAGTTACCAACCAAAGTGTCTCACACCGAGGTTCTTTCATTTCCACTGTGAATAAATGGAAGCAAAATAGATCTTCTGGCCACTTTGCACAGCTGCTGGCTGCTCACAATCTATCTCCAGCTGTGTGTAGCTGGGTCCTGTTGTCCATTCAATACTTATTAAATATTTTTCTCGGAAATGCCTCTTTGTGGTGAAATAATGCCTTTCTTTGCTTGTATGTGTTGTTACCTCATGTAAAAACCTTACAATGTAAAGATCACCTTTGTCTCTCACGTCCGCAAAAGCCAACCAATGCCCCCCACCACCACCACATCGCCCAACACCACCCTTCTCCTTACATTCACTTTCCTTCCCAGGCGGCTGGTAAAAGGAGAGGCCGAGTGAAATGATGGCGGCAGCCTCCAAGATGATGAGGGTGACATCTTGTAGAGCCTCCCACACTAGTTCCAGGAATGTCTTGGGCTTCTTCGGGGGAATGAAGTTCCGGCCGAAAGTTTGACATCGACGTTCCAAGTCTGCTGGGTCGCCGCTGACACCTGAAAGATCCGATGTGTTTGGTCAGAGCAAAAATTAGAGCAAGGTGAAATCACATCCAACATTCGCTTTCACAACATGATTCGCTTCCATATGTTATACTTAGCAGTCGAATGCCAGTGAGATTTGATTAATTAGTGATCTAAAATATTCCAAATTTCATCTTAACCCTTTCATGCATAGTGGTCACTGCAGTGGACAGCTATCTAAAAGCCATTTTCTTGTGCTTCTTGTGGATTTTTATGTTATAAATGCACACAGACCACTGAAGTGGACACTAATGCATCATAAAATACACTATCAACTACTGGCCATCAGCTGTAAATGCAAGAAATTATTTTTGTTAAATCCAATATGGCCGACAGACAAAAGGGACCATCAACAAATTACACTCGGCTGAAACATGTAAACAAATAGACCACCAAAAATCAAAGGCTTTCAGGGGATCCAAACACCGAGAATCAATACTAAATTATTTCTGCACTTGCATATAGAAACACGCCTGATTTCATGAGATTGTCATTGCTTCAATTTTAATATTTGTATGCAAAATTGTGGATCATACTTTAATGGCATCCGGGTCGTATGACAAATACACTTCAAATCAATGTAGAATTGTCTTATTATACTGTATGAGCTCAAACTACATACTTAGTTTGGAGCTTGCTAATTAAATATCTAGCTTCGAGCTAAATATTTAGCTGGCTAACTAAATATATAGCTTGGAACCAAATGTATGAATAATGTGGTAAAAATAAATACGACTTCAAAAACAAAACCCGTTCTTTTTAAGTAACCCAAGTTAGTGATGTTAATATTTGACTGTGTCACAAACAGCACCCCATACTCAGTCGCACAGAGACACCACCCAACACTCTTGAGCTAGCACTGCTTTAAAACTACATTTACCAAGCTCCAAGCGGCACATTTGCTAAGCAGGTGGCTGCCGATTGTACCTGAGCAGACAGGCTGACAAAGTGCCCAATCAAAAACAGCTTTCTATAATCCATCATTTTTCAGACAAAAACATCCAGAATGCTCGGTTCTTAAAATGTAATAGCAAGGTTACTTCTGAAATTATTTCTACAGAGGTCAGGCTTTGAATATGAAACCTGAAAAAAGACTGAGGGGTGGAAGGGAGATGGATGATTGGTATAAGGACAAAACCGATGGATGGATGGAATTTTTAAACAATGAAAAAAAGTAATAAAGTCTGAAAATGTCAATGTTTTTGGCTTATATTGATTTTTTTGTCTAAAAAGTTGCTAAGTTGGCAACAGTGGGGTAAGCATCGGTGCCGATTTAGTGTTAAGAACCCTGTACTATAATCAGTATTTTATGGTATTATGGTAGCAGTGATAATAACTGCTGCAGATCTGTTTATATGTAAAAAGTTAGACCATTTTATACATTCTTCTTAGAAGTTCTTGTGTAAAGGTGAATCAGCGATATTTTATCTCTGGGCTATCATATCGTGAGAGTCTTTTATAAGTTTATCTTCAGCTGTTTTAATTTCCATTGGCTCCTGTTTCTATTTCCTTTCTGTAATAGAAACAATGGTGGCAGCATAATAAGGCCAGTACATCCACTCAAGGATCAATTAACATTAAGTTCTAACAAACATTTAACACTGGACCTGAAAGACATTCTAAATATCTAAAATAAATGAGCCAAACAACTCAAAACAATAAATAAAATGGATATGGAAGTCTCTGTAAACAAAACTATTCTTCAAAAAAGAATATTGCCTAGATGAAACCAGTGCACCAGACTGTCGACTTTTGTTTTTCCTTTGGTAGAAAGAGAGGGAGAAAAAAGAAAAAAACAAACAATCATGCAAATAGAAATTATTGAGCTTGTTTTAATTTGTCATGATGTGATTAATTGATTTATTGCTTACTGCAGTAGCTCCTTTGCTACCCTAAAAATGGCTAAGTGGCTCTAGAAAATGGATGAGTTCATTTCTTCAACAAAATCAAAGAGTCAGGCCAAGAACTCTTCCTGTATTTCAAGTGTATTTTGCTCATGTGTTAATCTAAATAAATATTTTGAGAGCATATACGTTTTTGCAAAGTCTACCTCAATCTGCAGCCTCCTCAACTTCCTCTCCCCTTCAGCCTCAGCAGTTTCCAAGGTGACCGGGATATTAGGTCCAGGGCTTCCTGTGTCTAACAGGTTACTGCCCAGCAACAGGTGATGTCATTGCTCCAGTGTGTGTGTTTTGAGAGGAGTTTTTCTTTCTTTTCTTTTTTTTCCAATTGGCTACCAGCACTGAGGGAGGCGGGGTTTTGTGAGCTGCGGTTGGCTGATACGGTCGGCTGTCTTTCCATCCTGGATGAAACATTCTTGCTGCAGGGATTCGCATGCAGCAGAGCAGCTGCGTGGAATTCTGACACTCAACAGGGTTCAGGCCGAGGCAAAGAGAGGAGCGACACAAAACAAGTGACCCAGTGCTGAGTAATCGCAGAGAGCCGTATCCTTCTTTCATTAGCTCTCTTTCTTCTCCTCTCTTCTTTCTCATCCCTCTTCCATAGCTCTCTTCCCTCTCTCTCAATCTCTCCTTGATGTGTCCTTGACAATGCGGCAAGCTGTTCAAGCTCTCCCTCCTCACCCCTTAGCCTTCTCCTCTTAAAACACATACAGTCTCTCACTCCCTCTTCCAAATTGCTGTCCCTCCTACATTCTGGCTGTTTGCTGAGGATGTAATGCTCTCATACCGCAGTGCTGGTGTATCCAGATGTGTCAGAGAGAGGGAATGGGACTTCACTCTGTTGGTTGAAGACCCATCCTACTTTATGTATCACATTACAGATGATGTACAGGACCAAGTGCACTGTAACGTATCCATGCATGTCTATGCATTTGCCCATATTTCACCGTCGGATCTGCCAAATCCAGCCCTCAGTTTTCTGTTTTTGTTTTTGTTTTTTGGACTCAGGGAAGCAGAGGATGCAGCCGATCAGCAGCAGATTAAAATGCTTTGGGTTCTGACTCGAGTTCATACAGGCAGCTTTTGAGCTGTGGCTCCAAAGACGTTACCGGAGAGCAGCATTTATGCGTATTTGTGGGTAAACTGTGCTCAGTAGGTGGTTCTGCCGACATGAGTCTGTCTGTGTGTGCGTGCTTGTGTGTTTGTGATGGGTTTGTTGGGACCTGCTGCACTGATTCCTGACCAACTCACAGTATCAAATTAGCAACACTCAACACAGACTTACTGTAACTCAAAACCAGCAGCCCCTTACACTTTTCCTCCACCTCCCTCGTTCACTCACCCCAACACACACACCCCCACGCACCCCCCCCACACACACACACGCCCACAAACCTCACAGATGCTGCAGTAAAACACACACTTTCACTCAGCCTCCTTTATTCATCCATCTCTGTTTCTCTCTATCTGACAGTTCGGCATTATCCTTCTTTCTGTTGCTGACTTTGTGAGCCAACTTGTCGCCGCTGTTGTGTTGCTAGGTTACAACTAGTTGAAGTAGTGGGCGTAGCGTGTTACCACACCCCTGTTAGAACCACTGTGCTCATTTGCAGTACATGAACAGGCAAAGACAGGCACTGATTGTATCTTTATCATTTCTCATGAAAATTTCTTGTTATAAGAATTTACATTTATGCTTGTCAGTTAGTGCAAAAAAAGAATAAAACATAAATGTTACAATTTTTGCCCCACAAAAGCATCAATAAATATCAGTAAATTCATAAATATGATTAAGTGAAGTCTGAAGTGTGCAGCTAAGTGATCATATCATATCTCTAATAGGAATGTTTTTCAAGACCAGTATTCATGTGCGTGGCATTAGGAAGCTGTGCCATGCAGCTACCTAAAAAGAAGTAATCTGGGGTTTTTTAAATCAATTTTTATGAGAGAAGGTCTGGGTCCCTTCAGTGCTACATCTGGGATTTCTCCCATTGAGCAGGATTTCTCAGGATTCATTTCAACCGGGCCAATCAGCAAACAGAAGGAGGAGTTGTGAACTACGATTATGACAGTGACAGTAGAGGAGGTGAACGAAGCCGTTCACTCATGTTGGCCACGCTTCCAAATATTGCACAATTAAACTTGGAGCAAGGGGAACGTTTAAGACATTTTATTTTATTGCATTTAATATGTGTGCTTGACTCAGCTCTTCTCAGGAAATGTTGTTTACAGCGCAAGCAATTTCCAGTAAGCATCATAGCGCAGCTTCCCTCACAAGCACATTACATATGTCACAGCCAAACATCAGCGAATGGGTACAACCAGATCCATTTCAGCAACCGAGTCCACACCTCTCTTTCAGAGTTTACGCTATTGTGAAGCAATTATTTCACAACACTCAAAGACCCAGACTCTCTGGGCAAAGGAAAGCGTAGAACAAGGGGCTGGTTTTTACCAGGCTAGGAAACTGCCATACCCATCTGACACGTTGCATTCCATTTAGTGGTGTAAGACCTGCTCAGGAATGGAAACCACTTCCATTGAGCTCTCTACACTTGAGCAAACCTGAAGGCAACATGAAGAGGAGTTATGATGCTATCAATTCTGCAGAAAGTTGGTGCCCTCTGAACACTATCATGTGTCTAACCCCAACGCTGTGATTTCACATGAGCAACCACTTTTCTGTTGTTCATTCCTCGTCGCTTCCTCTTTGTATTGATAATAGCTGGATGTGAATTATTTAGCTGCAAGGAAATTTTTCAACTGGACTTGCTAGCATCGTGTCATGGTGCAACACTGGAATTCACTCAACTCTTTGAGAGTGATCCAGTCTTAAATAAATGTTTGTAGAAGTAATCTGCATACACAGGTGATGGGTTCAATGCACCCAGGTCTTTAAAATCTAGCCTCATGTGTACATTATATAGTACAATTTTAAAATGTTTTCGTGAAATGGTTTCAACTTGGAAACATTTTCTACCATCCATTCATTTTCTACTAGGATAACCTGGTTTCTGGTGCCAGTTTATCTATCTACAGTTGTCAATAGGTGAGAGGCTATATACACAGTAGAGACGATGGTGGCGATGGTGTTAGGAATTCAGTGGGCCACTTGTTCAATTGCCACTCTACCTGCCTTTGTCGTTTGTGTCCTTTCGGAATGACACTTCATCCATCTTGTCTGCTAGAATGGCCTAGCCAGTCTCCAGACCTGAATCCAGTAGAGAACCTTAAAGATGTATGTGGAGGAGTGGACCAAAATCCCCGCTGCAGTGTCTGCAAACCTGGTCAAAAACTAGAGGAAATGTCTGACCTAGTTGAGGTGCACCTATGATGAAAATGACCGATCTCTGCATTCGTTGGAAGTGGAGAAACTTCCAGTATACCAAATACTTACTTTCTACACTATATGTTAAAGACAGACTGACAAGATTCTTAACACACAATGGCCTTCAGCTGAAGCTCAACTTTGGCTAATCAACAAACACAGCAGCAAATATTGAACAACATGATAGAAATGTTGCCCTGGGACTTTAAGTGAGCTGCACAGTGAGCTGTGCAGAAAAGATTCTCAGAAATAACTTTAAGATACAGTATATGTCCAGAAAAGTGGCTAAAATTGATTCACAATCATTTTTTGCATGCCTAAGAAAAGCGTACAGAAAAGGCTTTTAATGGTTCTACAAGCTGTGGAACCACAGGACCCACGTAGTTTTTCATAAACAGCTTTCCAGTTTGGCTTCATCTTTGTTTAGTAAATAGTGACGAGGTGGAACATGTTGTGTGGTTAAAGATCATATTATGTAGACATTACAACTCCAGTGCTATGAGTGTGACTCTTCTTTTATCGTAACTTTACATTGCTACTGAGTTGGTACATAAGAAAAATATTAATATGCTTTCATCATTCCGTTTTTTAGTTGTTATACTGTTGAATAAATTAAAGTGAAAGGCTATATGAATGGGACCGCCGAAAAACAGAAGAAGGTGTAAGTCCTTGGTATAATTGAAACCATGCAATAGGTTAAATATAGCCTTACACTGTGCAATTAGCTTTTTTCCCCTCTATTGACTTGCAATATGCATCCACAAAAGTGTCTCAGCGTTCGGCTTTACAACTAAATCCATGATGTTAATGTTAGTGGATGCTTAATGAAATGTGGCTGGGCCAATACAAGCTGTAAAGCACCTAAATCAGCTGGCCTCAGTAAATCTCTGCACATTTCAACTACAGTTGTGGAAAGAAGAGCTGCAACAATTAAACAGCCTCCAGCTGAGGGTCAATATCAGGTTCACTCGACCAGTGAAAATCAACATGCTCTATAGATTTCACTCTGAATTCAGATTTTCCCTCTCGTTTGTCATACAAAGCAAATGTCTGCGTCACAACTGTGGACGACCAAGCAGGTTCAATAGCAAAAAGGACCTCTCCGCCCACCAATCTACAAACAATAAAAATTTCTATTCTCCTTTGGATATTTGAAGATTCACTGTAAAAACAGAGGACCACCGGAGGAAAACTAAGGGTGTTTTCACACCTGATAGACTGGTAGACAATTTTGGTTCGATTGAGAACCAAGATTGCGACATTTGTTACATTTTCAGTTGTGGTGATTCTGTTTCACACTGCAAACAAGCCGGTTCCCCTCTCGCCTGTGGAGGCGCTGCACCATCACTGAGGGAAATTACACAAAACGTTTGAAGAAGACAACTTTCTTTTTCACAAAACGGAAACAAAAATGGAGTAGCATCAGATTTTAGCAAATGTAAGATTTTCTCTTTTGTCCTTGGCAAAAGACGATGAGCCATTTCTCCTGTTAGCGCTAGACATGCACATTTGTTTTGATTGTACTTTCCCAGAATGCCATGCACTACAGTCCACTTGGTGTTCACATATGCATTCAAACCACACCAGACTTCACTTCAACCGAACTGAGACCTGGGTTTTCAGACAGACCAGAGTTCAATTTTTTGGTCTAGTCAAAGTTCAATTATGCATTCACACCTCCCCAAAGAAACCAGGATTTATAGGCAAATGAACTAGAGTTCAACAAAAGCGAACTAAACAGGACTGGTAGGAATGTGAACTAAGGCTATGTACACACTGCAGGTATTGTAGCTAAATTCAGATTTTTTGCTGAAATCCTTTTTTTTTTTTTTTGCCATGGTCGTTCATACCGAAGCACATCTGCAGGTTGGAGCTGTCTGAGATTCCTGGGTAATCCCACAGTAACACACTTTTACTTCATTCACCCATTGATTTTTTTTTTTTTTGCTCTCAGCTTTTTCTTCATTCATCCACCATAATCCTGTCATCCACTCATCAATCAGTCCATCCACCCGTATGCATGCTGCTCACCCAAAACCTGCCTCCTATAACCAGGATTACCCGGCCGAAGTGAAGTGTGTTTCTACAGTTTTGTCCTAAGTGCTTTCATTCTGCAGGATGCACTGAAGTTAATTCAGTTTGCTTGAGCAGGAATAACCCGGGCCTGAAACTCCATTAATGCTCATTTCCAGTCTGTGTTTTTAGTGTGTTGTGTTTACAGTCTGTGCCGTTCACTTGAGCCAAATGTTGATACCAGAGATCAAATGACTTGGATGCAGCTTTCACAGTTGTACTATCGTTTCAGCTCATGCTGCTGCGCTTTCATTCAGCACAGACGTGCCCGTCGAAACAATTCACTCACCCATTTGTGAATGCAATGTTAAACATTTTACATGGAATTTAAAGACTTTTCCAGACACATTTAAGAGCGCATACCAGTCTGTGCTCTTAACAAGTCATCAATCTAGTTCAGCATCCATTCATGTTTGTCTGCCAGCCCATTCAGGCCCTGTGTGTGCTCACCATCAGTGGTGCTGGACTGTAGTCTCTGGCAGAGGCCCTCTGTGTCTCCGTAGCCATCCTGGATTTTCTGCAGGGCTTCAGTTCCTCTCAGCTCCATCAGCTCCCTCAGCTCCTTCACCGTGACCCCAAAGTCTCCCCCTGTGAGGCTGCCATCTGCCCT